>NC_137428.1:7317500-8035000 GCF_964374335.1 Astatotilapia calliptera | reverse complement strand
GGGCATACATGGCACGCCATATCCAAGTGACTGACGTAGTATACAGAACCATCTGTGCCTGGAAATCAAAACTTCAACATGGGTGGTCGAGAATGACAGCTAGGATTCTGTGGGACTTCCAGATACAGACATACAAACTGGTGACAGCTAATCAACCGGACATAGTAATGGCAGACAGGTAGAGGAAGACGGCCACAGTGAAAGATGTAGCTATACCGAATGACGATGATAATCAGGAATAAGGAACACAAGAAGCTGATGAAGTACCAAGGCCTGAGAGCAGAACTTGAGAAGATGTGGAGGGTGAAGTTAACAGTGGTGCCAGTGGTAATCACAGAACTCTTTGTAGTGACCCCCAAGCTAGGCGAGTGGCTCCAGTAGATTGCAGAAACAACATCCAAGATTTCTATCCAGAAGAGCGCAGTCCTAGGAACAGCAAAGATGTAGAGCAGTGGTCCCTTTTTTGCACCACGGACCGGTTTATGTCTGACAATATTTTCACGGACTGACCTTTAAGGTGTCGTGGATAAATACAACAAAATAAAACCAGTACCAGAAAACCCAAAATTTATTCACAACACACGGGAATAAAACCCAGGGAAAACGAGTTAACGATTTAAAAAAAACCAAAAAAACGATAAAAAGCAAGCACCCTGAAAACCATAAATATCACGCCCGAGCCTCAAGTCTTGCGGCCCGGAACCAAACCCAGGGGTTGGGGACCGCTGCTGTAGAGGATACTGGTAGAGGACCTGACCTTGAAGGACCGATCACTCTGAGGGGAATTTTTATAAGGACTTCAGTTCATCACACTTTATTAAAAGTTAATCAAACACAAATTAATCTAATGTTTTGTTCAAAGCTTACTAAATGAAACGATTTTGAGACAAATTGATCACTAAAAATATTAACATTAACTGCAATACTGAAACCACTGAACCCAACATGTCACCATGCATACTATTAATACATTAAAGAGATTATTTGTAGTTAATAGTTACATTACTTAGCAAATGAATACTGCAGCCCACCAGGCTGGAAGTAAACAAAGTTGAGAAATATACACGTGTAGCTTATCACACAGCAGGCAGTTACGCACAGCTGAAATACACAGAGCTTCACATAGCCATTTGTCTAACCCTATTAATTTCAGCAGTATAATTAAGTTTCATAGGACACACTGGAAAAAAGAATTTAAGACCAAGTAGGTGCTATACTGAAATACTGACAAAGTAAACAAACAGCAAAAGGAGTTACTCTATTTAATGACTTGATATATTGCAAACATTTTTTCTTGTCACATATGACCTGTGGAAAAAAATAAAAATCAGCAAAATTAAAACTGATTTAATTTTCTTTACATAATCGGTGATGCTACATCATGTGTTTTAAGAAGATGGTGGACAGACTGACCTTCACAGACACCTGTTCAGGCTGAACATAAGGTCAATAATAAGAGCCCAACTTATACTGGCCTATCACATGTTTCTATTAGTGTACATTTTGTTCGATATGAGGAAACATGAAACTTTTTCCTATTACAGGACAGACATGGAGATAATTAAGCTTAATTAACATGAGATAAATTATCACACAATTAGTTTCAAATCCATTTTGTTCACATCAAAGTTGAGAATTAAGTGAACCACTTATTTTCCCTTTAAAAAAAAATTATAATAGGCCTTTTTAGTGTATTACAGATTCAAAGTATCAAACAGCAATAGTCTACAAATAAAAGTTTCCAATATGACCTTTTTGTAGCAGTTCATAAGAATACAATACGCCAGAGAATACCTCCTCATCTACATGACACATATCCTACTTATTCTCCTGCTTTTCTCTAAACATCTCAAAGGCTCAATGTATAATGTAGGTAGTAAAGAAAAACAAACAAAGTAACTAACTGATACTTATTTTATCTGGTGGTTTTAATAATAGTGGTTAGTGCTATAGACAATTAAAAAATAAAAATAGTTATTTGCATATAACCAGTGGTGACTCTAATCAGGGTCAAAATTCCATAAAGTCACATGGTTCTGAGTTGGTCTTTATTGTCATCACATGTGAAATAGGTGATTTTAATATTAATGGTCAAAAGTTTTGGAACACCCCAATTATTTCAGTTATTTATTGGAATTCAAGTTGCTTAAGTCCAATGAATAACTTGAAATGGAACAAAGGTAAATGGTGAACCGCCAGAGGTTTACAAAAACAACACCAACACCACCCCTACTCCAAACTGAAAAATAAGGTAAATTTCAGAGTTATACAAGAGGCCTTTTTTCAGGAAAACAAAAATGTGTTAACAATTTAAAGCTGTTCTACAGCAATGGTGGTTTATGGAGCCTTGAAAGCTGGTGCTACTAATTCCTACAGGTGTTCCAACTTTTCTGGATTACTTCCAACCCCTCTGTCTGCATAAAAGCAGTGTTGGAACACATTGTGTTACCATATTCTCGTGAGCATCAGTTGAAAAAGGCATCGCAATGGAAGAGAGACGGACCATCAAAATGTATGTCTTCCTACAGAGAAACTGCAAAGAAAGGCGTCAATGAGTACAGTTTTCTCCACCATCAAAAGTCACTCGGAAACTGGGGTAAACTCTGACATGAAGAGGTCTGGCAGACCCAAAGCCACAAATGAATCAGAGGACAAGTTTCTGAGAGTTAACAAGCTTGCATGATAGACGGCTCACAGGACAACCCAACCCTTTCGAGCACAGCTTAATAGTGATCGTAGCAGGCAAGTCTCAGTTTCAACTGAAGACTTCAGGCTGCAGGTTTGACAGGACGAGTTGCAGCAAGAAAGACACTGCTAAGACGTCAGAATAAGAGGCTTGCCTGGGCCGCGGCTACCACAACATTCTGTAGCGCCATGCAATAGCCTCTGGTATGTGCCTAGTTGGTCAGGGGTTAGCACAATCTCCAGACTTAAACCCCATCGAGCTGGTTTGGGTACCACACATTTATGGGAACTTATTTAACACATATGGGAAGAACTTTATGAAGAATATTTGATTTCTAATGTAGAAAGAAAGCCATGGGTATGTTCAGCTGTTATATCTGCCAAAGGTTTCTACTTTGATGAGTGAAAAATTTAGAATAAGTCCTTATTTGTACAAGGCTTTCATTTCAGAGTGCAATGAGACATTAAACTGAATCATTTTCAACAAAAACTGGAAAAATTGGGGTATTCTAAAACTTTTGACCAGGAGAGTAAAATTCTGTACACACGTTCCATAACCAATGTACTAAAATAAAACTCTTTGCAATATTATACTTTTACTGGAGCATCCATTTCTGATATAACACCAATGAAGATGAAGGAAACGATGAATATAGCTATGATATTGTTGAGATATAAGGACTAACTATCAGTGCTTTTTAGCTAAAATGTGTGAGGTTTGCTCAATGTTACTCATTCAGTGAAAAGATGTATCAATAAAACATCTATATGCATGCAAAGTAAGGTATTAGAGTATGGTATAAATAGAAAATCTTGATGTGAATACTCCACACAGTGAATATTAGCTGTAGTCATGGTTCTGTCGGGCAAGCTGCTACCTCACAGAAAGAGAAGAAGTGGTTTACAGAATATCTACAGCAATTAGGAAGCACAATAACAACCTCAAAACACAAAAGTGCACTCACAGTCACACCAGTAAATGGCAATACATCTAGAAAACAATGAAAAGCATTTCCCCATCAAGAAGACAAGCTCAACAACAAAACTTAAAGTCACAGTTTTCTTTTAAATTTCTGACACCCTAAGGTGCCTTTATGGTGCGCTTTGATTCAGAACAGTCCATGTCATAAACGAAAAAGGCAACATGACTGGTGTGAGATCCAACAGAAGTCCTCCATGAAAAAAGTACCGTGTGATCCTTTTATCTTATTTCTAACAAGATCTTTTGATGGGACAAGGTTATTTTTTTTCCACCACAATACGACACTTGACCATTTTTCACTTAACAAAAATGTATTTTTGAAGTCATTCGAGTGAGATACTGAAGTATCTCGATGAGCATAAAATGTGTTTTCTTGTCCCAGCTCTGCCGTGTAGTGGTTCGAGTCTGACTGAATTCCATTGTTTTCCATTTCAACAGCACACAGAGGGCCTACAACATGTCCCAGAAGTTAGAAAATCCACAATTTTCGTTGGGAATCTTTCTTTTCATTTACAGATTGAATATCCCCGTTGTAGGTATGTTCTCAGTAGTTGTGTGCACTTCTCTCCGGCTGCTGTCTATAGTGTGGCGATGACTGTTGTTCATATAAGAGATGCTTAGGCCTCAGAACTCAGAGAGGTCCGTGTTGGACTTGGAGGGAGGCGAGCCGCTGCACTATGCTCTGTGCGGAAACTGTAATCATACTTACATAGGGAGAGTTGCATATTATTACTAATTAGTATAGTCTAACAAATTTTCTTATTGTTCACTAAAATCATAATTTCATTTACCTATCTGCAAAATACAGTGTTGATTAACAATCATATACAGTAATTTATTAATCCTCTAGTGGACAATCTGTACTTAAGCAAATACTACTTCATTATTCATCTCTGGAGACCATAAATTATACTATGAGAAATGTAACAAAGTCTTATGTCTACTCACCTCCTTTTCAATCTCAGCCAGTGATTTAATTGTAATACCCATCAGATCCACCTGCTGCAGCTGTACATGGAGAACAGGAATGCTGAGATGTGTGAACAAGCTCAACTTCAAGCATGTTGCAATTGTGTGAGAGTAGTGTTGGGAGACTTGTATTACTACAACGTGACTTATTTGAAGGGTTAATTTGAATAAAAGTTTGCCATTTTTCTAGGTGCAGTCTGAACATTGTGATAGAGGCTCAACAAATTTATCAGCTCATCACCCAATAAAAGGTTTATGCCACAGCCGCCTTCAATGAACAGAATTGGTAATTTAGAGCAATACTGGTAACACTGCTATTAGCAAAATCCGTTTTTATGTTTCTGTAATAATTGATCTACCAGTATGCCGAAGGCCTTTAAAATATTTTGAATGCTAAAATATATATTTATTGCTACTATCCAGTCATTTTCAAATTTACCATTTCATAAATAAGCATTAAATATATTAAAGCATGTTACATACTAAGAAAAATTTAATTACTTTTAATTTGAATACCATCTGTCATTATGGAAAATGTTACTTAATACTAATCTCTTCCCAACAAGATGCAAGAGTTAATTTGTGCTAGCTAAGCAATAGTGGTATTGACAGTGTACCCTTTAGTGCTTCACTGAGATTTGGCTGAGTGAACTTTGAAGAGGCTCACTCATCACTCTGGATGGCTTGCAACGGCCACAGGATATCACCAGAGAGTGATGAATGAGAAAGGGAGGAGGAATAGCGATGTTTGTGAATGAGAAGTGAAATAACACTGGACAACACTTCCTGAGTGCTGATTGAATGAGGAAGAAACTACAAAAAAAAAAAAAAAAAAAAAAAAAAAGCTCAAGACCAGAAAAGCTCCCCACTGCTCAGGGACTGTGCAGACCAGCTCTGTGATCATACGCATGTTTATCCGTGGGAGACATCCTGTGTTGTTCCAGTACTAACCATTTCACACTTGTAATCTTAACTTCCCACCTGATGAAGACAATTAGGGAGGATTGTCCTCAACCACCTCGAAACTCTAGTAAGCATGCTGCTGCCAGACCCCTGTAGTTCACTTTACTCTACTTTTGGTAGAGCTGGGCGATAGAACGATAACGATATGTATCGCGATATAACTTTTTCTCGATAGAAAAATTAAACTATCGCGATAGACCTCGCCACTCTTGTCCTCTTAAAAAAAAAGAAAAAAGAAAAAAAAGAACAGCCAATCCAAATTAAGTAGCGCAGAGCCGAACCAATCACAGCCGCAGCGTCACGTCACGTGACTTGTTACGTACAGCACAAGTGCCAAGCCGCACATGTGTATTTGTTTGGGAAGCAGCCAGCCACCGTACCGCCCGGGTAATGGAGGAAATGAGTGTGCCGACTAGAAAAATCAACCGAGCGTGACCGAAGGGAAAACAGATGATGGTTCCAATGCCGGAGAGATTGTCGAATGGAAGAGCCATAGAAGTTCCGTAGTGTGAAGGTATTTCGGCTATTTCAAGTCTGACAAAAAACAGAGTAGTGTGCACTGTAAATTGTGCCGAAAGCAAGTCTGGAAATACAATAAACTGGTGCATGCGCTACGTCCACACGTACCCGGGTATTTTTGAAAACGCAGATTTTTCTATGCGTTTGCACCTTTCGTCCACGCGTAAACAGCGTTTTTGGTCACTGAAAACGAAGATTTTTAAGAACTCAGTTTTTGCATTTACGTGTGGATTAGAAAAACGTAGAAAACGCAGCGTCAAAGGTGTGCACATTTTTTGACGTCACACTGTGCGCCACGTTATTGTTTCGGTGAAATGAATTTCTACAATACTGTTACTGTTAATTGTACTCTCTGCAGTGTTTAAATGCTTACATATACACACAGTTACTGTCCGTCCACACATACGACTCTGTTCTGCTTCTATGCCCCAGCTTTGTTTACTTTTTCCCACCGAGGCTTCTAGACTTCTGATTGGCCAACATTTCTGCACGGTTAGGAATCTAGCGCCACCTGCTGCTTTGGCATGTTCATAGCAGCGTTTTCCTTCATTTCTGCCTTTATGTGTGGACGGGATTATTTTTTAAAACGAAAACAGAAAATCTCAGTTTTCAAAAATACCCGTGTACGTAGCCTCAGTCTCTGACTGGAAGCGCTAATTCGTCATTCGGCTTTTGTCAGACTAAAGTAACTGTTAAAACTGTTTGAAAAGCTCAGCTATACAACAAGGAGAGATTGAGAATTTCCTTTTAGTTCTCAGTTTATTTGATACTGACAAAAGTTAGTCAGTTTTGTCTGTTCTTCTGTAAAACAAACTAAGATTTATTTTTAGAATTAATATTTTGTTTCTAAGTGGAATTGACAATTTAGTCTGTTTTGTTTGTTCTATTTTGAAACTTAAACGCTTTAGCGTCTGCCTTTTGTGTAGTTTGCAATATTTGCCTTTATTTATCTGAAAAAGTCTCATGTTCCTTAAGTACATCTACCCTGTTGAACTTATTATGGGAAATAAATATTTAAATAAAAACAAGCTGCTGATTATTTCACATTTTACTTGTGAGCAACGGCACATTTAAATCTTACAAATATAGTTATTTGGCTTATATCGTGATAGATATCGTTATCGCCTGAAATGAAAAAAAAAAACAAAAACATATCGTGATATGCAAAAATCTTATATCGCCCAGCTCTACGTCCTGGAATTGAGGTGGATGATGCAAGCATCTACTTCCATAGATTACTGTCTTGCCTAACAATACTGGAAGCACTGTGAGGGTCATGTTTTTTGACTTCTCTACCACTTTCAATACAATTCAACAGGCACTGCTAAGATTGAAAAGCTGAAAAGGAGCAGGAGTCGACCATAACCTTACTTTATGGCTATCGGGCAATTTTTTTTTAAAAGCGGTTGTCTGATGGGGAGGTGGCCGCACGGAGTGGGACGGGAAACAGGTTAACAGTCTGAAAACGTGGGCCAGCTCTTGCCTGGCCAGTCCCCTTGACCGCATAGAAGAGGTGGGTGAGAAAAGGATCTAATGGGCATTATGAACAACATCTCTGACCCCCTAAATAAGATTATAGAGGTCCTGAGCAGCTCTTTCAGCAGTAGACCGTTTCAGCCACAATGTAGGGCGGAGCTCTATTGTAGGTCTTTCATCCTAACAACACAGGATAAATACTGTTTAAAAACAAATGTGTATTATTACCACTCTCACTGCACTTTAAGTACATATGAAAATCTTGATGTATTTTACTGTATACAGTAACCATCTATAAATAGTATAGTATTTTTGCTTTTTTGTACACTACTCTTACTTTTTCATCTCTAATTTTCTTTTTATTACTTGTGCTGCTGTAACAAGTTATTTCCCAAGAGTTTGGGATTAAATAAAGTTTATGCCTATTTTTACTGTTACTCAGTTACATTCCTGAACAGAAAAAAATTGTTTTTTTGGTTTGTTGTTATGCTTGATTAATTTCTGACTTCTCAGTGTCCTGGCTTAAGTTTGGGGAATAAAAATATGAATTCATTTAAGTTAATTCTGTACTTTTTAGTTTTAAACAAGCTTTTCACAGATTTCTAAATTGTGGGTATTTTCTTGCTTTTATGACATGTGGGTGTAATAAATTTGTTAAGCACTGTATCCCTTTCTTGCAGGGTACAGCAATCTCAACTAAGAAATATATGTAATCTGATATTCACGTACCAAATACACATCAGACAATGTAATGAAGCTTAGTGTATGAATGTAAGGCTACTTACAGCTTTTGGGCAAATACTGTGGTTGTTGTACTCTTTTTGAGCAGAGATGTTAAAGCAAAACACTGGAAATTGATACAGGGGGACATGTTGGCAAAGTCACTAGGATTAAAACTTAAAACTTACATCAGATGAGGCACAGGCAAACTTCTCAGAGATCATAAAAGGCACCCCGTCCATTGCTGAAAGAGAAAGGTCAAAAAAACGTTACATAATTTCATCTCGTAAAAGAGATCAAGTAGTAACCCATACAAACCATAAACTGAATAACAGCAACGACTTGAGACTGTTAAACAAATGACAGTGTCCACATATACAGAGATGTGGACACTGTCACCTTCAACATGCAGTCTATTATGAAGAGAGAGCTTGAAAGCACACAAAAGTGAAGCTGTTGATGTGTCATTAGGGTTAGGGTAAAGGGCTAGGGAAACCATTATGTCAATGAAGGTCCTCACTAAGATAGTTGAACGGGGTTGTGTGTATATGTGTGTGTATTCATCTTTAAATCAACAAGGGCGACTGAAACTGTAAAGACCTGACCTGTAATAGCATACAGGTTGGAGTTCTGGTGCTCATAGTCTGGTCTGGTAGTATTTTTTCCTCTGAAGCTGGCAGGGAGGGTCATGGAAATATGCCTTGAAACAAAAAGAAAAACATTAAGCACCTCAGTAGTTCAATATATATGTGAAAGTGAGCCAAATAGCTAAGAGTTTAAAGAAACTATCACTATCCACTCCTGCTGTGTCAGCTAGAACTAATCCTGGACTGTCAAATTGCACAGCTAAGCAAAGGAAGTTGGGTTGTACATTAGAGCTGTATCCAAATTTTTGACTATGGCTTGTTGGGTAATTTCTCTTCATCCTAGAGTACTTATTCATACATTGTTATAATGTACTTAATTTGAAAATTATCTTTGCTACAGTAGCTGAAATATATATATTTTTGATGGTGGCTCCTCCTCTTTCACGGGTTTCTGCTGTGATCAATCAATCGATAGATGAAGTGGCTGATGTCCACAAATCCTACTAGTGGCTGGACAAAAACACGCCACAGAGGCAGTAATCATGGAAACACAGGAACAAGCTCTGAGGACAAGATCCATGGAGGCTGCGGTCTATCACATCAGGCAAGATCCCAGGAGCAGGCTGTGTAAAGATGCCTCGGAGAAATCCAGCATATAACAGCAGGGTGCAAGATGCTGGCAGGCAGGGCATTAATGGAACGCCATAACCAAGTGGCCGGCATTAGTATACAGAAAGATCTGAGCAGAGTACCTGGAAGTCTCGAGGTATAAATGGGAGACGCCCCCTAGGATGGTCAGGAATGACCGAGCCAAGATCCTGGAATTCCAGATACAGGCGAACAAAATAGTGGTGGGTAACCAATCAGACATAGTAGTGTTGGACCAGCAGAGGAAAACAGCCGTAGTGATAGATGCAGCGATACCGAATGACAGCTACATCAGGAAGAAGGAACACGAGAAGCACCAAGGACTCAGAGAAGCGCTTGAAAAGATTTGGGGGGGCAAAGGTAACAGTGGTCCCAGTGGTAATCGAAGCACTCCGTGCAGTGACCCAAAGCCTAGCCGAGTGGCTCCAGTAGATCCTAGGAACAAGATCTCTGTCCAGAAGAGCGCAGTCCTACGAACAGCAAAGATATTGCGCAGGACCCTCAAGCCTCTGGTAGAGGACCTGAGCTTAAAGGACAGACCGCCCGCAGGGGCGAGAGGGGATTTTTTTAATATATAATGTTGTGCAAGATCTGAGAGAGAAGACTAAAAAAAAAAAAAATCCTTTTTAAATCTGTAACGTGCTCTGCTCAATTCTCAATTGTTCCATTAATATTAAAAGAAATTATGTTACTCATTATTTTATTATTTGAACTCTTAAGCACATTTTCTATAAAAGTTTAATTAAATCGCTCCAAATGGACAACTTGGGTTGAAGGAGTTTGAGACAAAATAAAAGAGGCAAGGCTAAGTTGGTTTGGAGATGTGCAGATGAGTATAGTGGTAAAAAGGATGCTGAGTATGGAGCTGCCAGGGAGGAGAAAAAGAGAAAGACCACAGATGTTTACTGGATTTGGTAATATGGACATGGAGGCATACGATCTGGAACAATTGAAATAGGAAGATGACAAGAAAGTTAAGGAAGTTCCTCCACTGATTCATTCAAAGGTGTAAAAATAAATATCCATTGTCAATTTAAACATATCATCATAACAATTTTTGTGACATCTGAAGATACATCTTCTCTGTGTTGGGGCACTCACAAGCGAATGAATCACTACTTGCATGTACATTCCATAACCTCTAGGCAATACCAAGATAAAGTGCTAATCTGTGCAACCTGTATTGTTACAGTGCACTTGCTTTGTTTTGTGTTGTATTTCCCTTTTAAGGTTACAAGAACTAATAAGAGATACATGTGAAGACAATTACATACAAGTACTAGCACATCATTAGAGTGAATTTACTTAAGCATGGGAGCTGGTGGGGCTGATCCTGAGCTGGAGGAATTCACATTCTGGGTGTTGTTGATGGTTTGTGTGTGTGTGGAGTCCTGGGCCCGAGGCACATTTCCCATGCGATACCAGATTCCCATGTTGTTGAGCTCTCTGTCAAACAATGTTAGAAGCATTATTAAGCAGAAAGCGCTGACACTAGTTCCAAGGTTAATGTAAACCTGCTAGTCAAAACGTGTGTGTATTAAATCCATGCCCTCCTTTCCCCTTCATACATTCTCTAAGCAATTATCCTAGAAATGTTTTGGGGACAAAGGTTTTTTTTTTTAATAAACACTTTGCCAGAAATGATTTGGATTCTTTAGCTCTCATGTGGAACACATCTGACATACTGGAAGTGTCTTTTCATGTAGAAAACTTTCTGATAGAAATGCCCTGAACATTCCATCATACATTAAAAATGTAAAAAAGATTAATGTGACTTGATTTCTGGAGTAAGTGGAAACTGTTATGCCAAATGGAGTGATTCCATTACAGTACAAACAACTTTTTTATTTATAAACTATTTTCTTCTGTTTAAAAAAAGAAAAAAAAAGAAAACAAAAAGTTAAATTTGACTGGAAGTTGCAATGCTCACCCTATAAAGGTATACTGAGGAGGTGCCTGCTTGGAGCGTCCCAGGATGCGGATATCACAGATGGCTGCCTCTGTGGAGTCCCGTGGAATAAATTTGATGCAGAGTCGCCTCTTCCTGAAGGCCTGCTCCTCTGTTGCAGAAAAGACAAACTGACGGTCATTCCACAACAAGGTGGTTCATGAATAACAAACAATTCTTATTTCAGAGGTTAAAAAGATTAATTATTTTCACATATTCTTACCACACATTGAGGCTCTAAGTGTCTTTCCACTTGAGATAATAACTTACGAGTATCAACAGTTTCCTGGATTGGGATGAAACCCACAGGCAAAGTGTCCTTTATATCAATCAGCTTCATGTCCACAAGAACATTACCTAAATGGCTCTGCAGAGGAAAGAATAGAGTACAAGAATATGGTATTGAGAAAGGAGATGTTTATTGGAGAGGGGGTGGGACACTTATTTAACTGTTGAGGAGGTAAGTAAACTTACATTTTCTTTAGAGAAAACTCTGGTGAAGCAAAGGTATCGGGTCACCTTGGATTTGAAAAGTCCGTCTTTCCACAGGTCAGCATCCAGGCCATCTGTTGTTGTTGAAATCTATAAGCAGAGGGGGATAGATTTTCATTATTCTGAGACAAGAATAACAATATCCGTGGATGATCTCCTCAATCTGTACACTCCTTGCTGAGCTTTAAGACCATCAGGTCAATTACTCGTGGCCCAACCTAAGTTTAGGCTGAAGACCAGAGGTGATCGTGCCTTTGCTTCAGTTGTACCTAAACTTTGGAATAGCCTCCCTGCTTCTATTCGTGCCACAGACTCTATTCAATCCTTCAAATCAAGATTGAAAGCATACTTATTTAACCTGGCTTTCCCGACCATTTAATACCCTTATTAAACTTATAAATAATTTTATTGCTGGTTTTTAACTTCTTAGTTGATATTTTGTATTCATGAACTGACCTTCCTCCCGATTTGAGGTTCGATACCTATTTTACTTAACTCTTCTGGTCTATTAGTGCATGCCTTCTATCTGTGCTAGTGCCCAATCTGTACTTTGTTAATTGATTTACGTTGATTCTCTGTATAATCAGGAAGCACTTTGGTGTGCCTTTGGGTTTTTAAATGTGTTATATAAATAAAACTGTATTGTATTAACAAGCTAAATTCCTGGTAGGTAACAGAAATTCAAATTTGGTTGATTGCAGTTGTGAAGGTAATAGTTGAAAAGATTTTCCTCATGGCCAATTTTTTAGTCAGCTAAACGAGGGAGAAAAAAAAAAATCACTAAATCACTTGAGAAACAAAAAAAAACAAAACAAAACAAAAAACTGTAAATTTAAGACACTCAAATATCAAGTTAAATTTGAGAACCGTTTAACGGCCAATGACAAAAACTCTGCAAACAAAGGCATTTGAAAACATTAATCACATTCTTCAATTATGAATCATGCTGCTTAACCGTGCAGGACCTCACATTGTGCATACTGACCACATTACACTCCAAACAGAAAACTAAGACGAAAATAAACCGATGTTAAATAAATAAATATTAAATGTTATAATATAAACTTGCTATAAAAGATGTTCACGTATTATTAAAATATGACAAATTAACATTTGAGAATCTAATGAATTGCAACTGAAAACTGTGGCACAGTGTTCCCGTCTATTCTGGACGATGTGCGCTGTTCAGAAATGCATAACAACTACTTCAATAAAAGTTAAAATCTAACAACATAGCACCTTAACACTAAGTGAGGAGGAGGGACATCTTCCTGTATCCCTTAAATAACAAAACAAGAAACAAGAAAAACGGGAGTCAAGAGGCGGCTTGTAGTGCATTTTGACTCCGTTCTGCTTGTTTGGTGCAGCATTTGTTACAAAGACGCAGGCATCCCCACACCCACTCACTCACCCACTTTGTTTTTGAGTTTTTTGTCTCTTCTTGCCCCACACCACTTTCTCCTCTTTTTTCCTCTCTTGCCAGTCTTGCCTTAGACATCGTCATGCTATACCATATATAACGTAATATGTGAAATAACACAGGAATAAGACAGGACAAGATATTAAGAAAAAAAAATGAATATCTAAAATAGTAAATCAATAAATCATCCAGCAATTTTATTCCGCCTATCTGAAGTTGCAGGGGCAGGAGTCTAAGCAGGGAAGCCCAGACATCCCTCTCTGCAGCCACCTCCTCCAGCCTATACTGAGAAATATCGAGTCGTTCCCAGGTCAGCCAATAGATGTAATCTCTTGAGAGTGTTCTGGGTTAGGAGGGAACTGAGGAGGATTAATGGCAAGAAGGCAGCGGGTCCAGATGGCATCAGCTCGAGGGTCGTCAGGTCCTGCGCGGACCAACTGTGTGGGGTGATGGAGCACCTCTTCAACCTGAGCCTGAGGTTGGGAAGAGTCCCACAGCTCTGGAAAACCTCCTGTGTTGTACCAGTGCCAAAGACTTCACGCCCCAAGGACCTCAACAGCTACAGGCCGGTGGCTCTGACATCCCACCTGATGAAGACCCTGGAGCGGTTGGTCCTGGCTCAGCTTCGGCGCCTAATAAGCTCATCACTGGACCCACTTCAGTTTGCCTACCAGCCTGGCATTGGAGCGGATGATGCCGTCATTCACCTCCTACATCGTTCCCTCGCTCACCTGGAGACCGCTGGAAGCACTGTGAGAATCATGTTCTTTGATTTCTCCAGTGCCTTCAACACCATTCTTCCCTCGGTTCTAAAGTACAAGCTGGTGAACTCTGGAGTGGACCATCACCTCACTACCTGGATCCTGGACTACCTCACCGACCGACCACAGTATGTGAGGACTCAGGGCTGTGTGTCGGACAGGGTCGTCTGCAGTACGGGGGCCCCACAGGGAACGGTTCTGGCTCCGTTCCTCTTCACCATCTACACTGCAGACTTCTCCCACAATTCCACCCAGTGCTTCCTGCAGAAGTTCTCTGATGACTCTGCAATAGTCGGCCTCATCACTGATGGGGACGACAAGGAGTACAGAGGTCTGACCCAAGACTTTGTGGACTGGTGCCAGCTGAACTACCTCCAGATCAACGCCAGTAAAACCAAGGAACTGGTGGTAGACTTCCGCAGGCACAAGCATTCTCCACTGCAACCACTGAACATCCAAGGTATGGACATTGAGGCTGTGGACAGCTACAGGTACCTTGGTGTTCATCTGAACAATAGACTGGACTGGACTCATAACTCAGACGCCCTCTACAGGAAAGGGCAGAGCAGGCTGTACCTGCTGCGGAGACTCAGGTCGTTTGGAGTGGAGGGCCCCCTCCTGAAGACTTTCTATGACTCTGTGGTGGCTTCTGCTATCTTTTATGGCGTGGTCTGCTGGGGCGGCAGCATCTCTGCTGGGGACAGGAAGAGACTGAACAGGGTGATCCGAAGGGCCAGCTCTGTTCTAGGATGCCCTCTGGACCCAGTGGAGGTGGTGAGTGACAGGAGAATGGCGGCTAAGCTGTCATCCCTGATGGACAACATCTCCCACCCCATGCAGCAGACTGTGACAGCACTGAGCAGCTCCTTCAGTGGGAGACTGCGGCACCCACGGTGTGGGACGGAGAGATTTCGCAGGTCTTTCCTCCCCACTGCTGTCAGACTCCATAATAAAGACTTTAACTGATCAAGCACACACATCCATACATATGCAATAATACTAAGTGCAATAATCCTTTCTGTCATCGTTGTATTTTTACTCAGTTGTATATAGTATTTGTATTTGTATTCTATTTTTATCTTATTGTATATTTATTTTTATTTTATTCTACTGTATATAGTATTTTATTTTATTCTATTCTGTACAGTTGTGTACTGTATTTATTCTTATTGTATTCTAATTTTTGCCTCATAACTTTTGCACTGTCCACTTCCTGCTGTGACAAAACAAATTTCCCACGTGTGGGACTAATAAAGGTTATCTTATCTTATCTTTACCCTGGACCATCTCCCGGTAAGAGAGGAAACACCTTTATCTTACACCTACACTGGCTCCTTTCATCAAGGAGCAGCAGCTCTACTCTGAACTAGGGCTGCCACAAACGATTATTTTGATAGTCGACTAGTCACCGATTATTTTTGCGATTAGTCGACTAATCAGATCATCATCCATTGGACGTAAAACGTACAGCTTATTGCACCAGCAGCATCTGCTCTTATATAACTATCATTAGCTTACAGCTTTAAGTGTTTAAGGTATGTGCTAACTAAAAATAAAGACAAGATGATAGTTTATTAAATTTTAATGAAATTTGCAGATTGTTTCGGTGGAGTTTAATAAACTCCTTGCTATCTAAAATATAACAGGACACCGGAGTAAATTCTCGAGCATCTCACACTTCTGATAATCAGTTGTCTGTTTGACGTTTATTCAGCTGTGTAAAAACTTTAACCTCAGCCAAACAGATTTACTCAGGAACAAATAAAATACTGAAAAAAGCCAAACAATAACACTTTTAAGTTATCTAAGTGACTTATATATGTTTAACATGAGTAGCGAAAGACGGCAGTGGGTTTTAAAACGATTTGCCGTGAGTCTGGTGTTCTCACGGGCTCTAGTGAGCCTTGCCCCCGGCTAGCTATCGAGCTAGTGGGTAACAGACGTCTCCGAAAACGTTGGAGCGCTTTTGAAAATATGTGGTGTCTTGATAAACCGAGCAGATATTTGAGGTTTACACAGTTACATTCTCGCCTGAAAATATTTTAAACGTTTATTTTGTGGCCCACATAGAATAATAAGAGTAATGTTAAAACTAACTAGCTACTGCCATTGTTGGAAACTGAGCAAGGCCGCGCTATGAATTCTCGACTATTAAATTAGTCGTCGATGATTTTGATAGTCGACGTAATCGTGACTAGTCGACTAATCGTGGCAGCCCTACTCTGAACCCCACACAAATAATTGAACTATTAATCTTATTCTAACGGAAAGCCCATTTTCGTTATTCGTATCCTCAATCTTTTCCTTTCGCTTATGAAAGAACTAACAACAATACATTAGCCCAAAATTAACAGATTAATGGAGTTTCTCAACAATGATGCCACAAATGGCAGCACATGGCTGTATAACATTTAGGCACAACAATTTACCATCACTTCGCATCAATTAAAATGATAGCAATTAGGTTAAATGATTACTACGTCTTGTACTGACTAGTGACAATAGCAACGATTAGTTGCTTGGTTAACAAGTCATGCACATCCCTTATTTCACAGGAAAGAAGGATAGTGATTCTGCTCCTCTTTAACTGTAAACTACCAGGTAAAAAGTTGCTACAAATGCTAAAGCAGCTGCTACTGTTGGCAAACACACGCTGTCATCCACCTAATACATGAAGACTAATTCACAGCAAAACACTCTTAAGTCTGGGCTATCATCATATACACAGAGAATAATACATGTGTTTTTCCATAGACATTTGGAATTGGGTGAACAGAAAAATAAAAAATAAAAATAAAAATAAAAAACAACCCAGAATCACTATTGGCAAGTTTAAAAAAAAAAAAAAAAAAAAAAAAAAAAAGGAATTTGTGCATCACTGAAGTTCAGTCACTGCTTATATTTTCCTAACAACCAGCTAACCATTTTGCTAACCAGAATGTGCACCAAATCAAAAACAGGTTTGTATGTCAGATGTTGGAGTTTATCCACGAGAGAAGCCCTCACTGGGAACACATGCGATTGTTGCTCAATTATTTTTGTCACAATAGAATATTTAAGAAATTTAATTAATTTAAGAAAGCATGTAAGTGCCTCCTTTCATGCGCACACACAAGTACATAAATGTGCAAATTAGATATTTCTGTTACTGCAAAAAATAAAATCTAATAGTGTGGGAAAAATTCTGGTATTTGGCAATTCTGACCAATCATTCTTGAGTTATGTTATGTTGCTTACCACATCATATCCAGTGGGTGCTCTATTTCTAGAGGCTACTACTCCGACTCCAGTGATTGGGTCCATTGGCATCTCTGGCAAAGCTTCAGAAAGGTCCCGAACCTCAGGCATCTTTATAGAGATCTGCAATAAAAATCCCCACAGATGACATTATTGGAAAACAGAAAGTAGGACAATGGGAGAACGGGAATAAACATCAGGATTGATTGGTAAGATAAGACATGTACTTTTCTCTGCTGTTCATACAGGGGAAATTTTTTTACTCTACTTACTGAGCTCCGATCTAACCGTTTTGAACTTATAGTATGGAATAATTTTTTGTACCATAAGTCACAAAGGGAAAAAATATAATCCGAGCAAATAATTTAATTTCTTGGGCACAACTCTGATGTGAATCCTGCTTGCTTAAATCATTAGATTTGTGACTGTTTGGAGGGGAAGCCCAAAGAAAGCAAAGAAAGTGTCCTAATGTGACTGGTCACTTTCATGGACAGCTCAGGTTACTGCATTAAGTGGAGTTACATTGTTGCAGCATCCGTCCCCCAAAAAACCCCACTGTTTTAAATCATATTTGCTTGGAAAATAAAGTTTTCCAATAAAGAAAAAAAAAGGAAAAAAAAAATCCAGATTCTTAAGTATCCATAGGATAGTGCCAAAAAATTATACGGAAAATGATAACATCAAGCGATAACAAAAGTCAATTTCAGTGAGAGATAAAAACACACATATATACAATAAGATGAGGCTAATAGAATATATTCACAGAAGTTTTTGTGATGGTGCAGTTTAACTGAACACTGCACTTTCACAAAAATCTAAACCTATGGGCTCAAAATGTGGTCATAAATATTTTGTACTTGTAAAAAAGATTTGTATGTGTAAAAAAGATTTGTGTGTGCATAAAAAAGATTTGTATGTGTAAAAAGAATTTGTGTGTGCGTAAAAAAAGATTTGTGTGTGCGTAAAAAAGATTTGTGTGTGCGTAAAAAAGATTTGTGTGTGCGTAAAAAAGAATTTGTGTGTGCGTAAAAAAGATTTGTGTGTGCATAAAAAAGATTTGTGTGTGCATAAAAAAGATTTGTATGTGTAAAAAAGATTTGTGTGTGGACTTAGAAAAAAAAAAACCCTGCAAGTTACAAGTACGGATTTTTGACCCTATTTTTCTTCCCTTCATCTGATTGGTCAATGTCATGTCAATCACAAATGTAACAATCCAATCAGAGAACAGATGGGTTTGGCTGTCGGAGGGGCGCTTTTTTGAACTGCAGGTCCTTGAAGGGTGATACCGTTTGAAGCTGGAGGATCGCTATATAAATATCCGATAGCAGCTAGGTCCCCTAACTTTCAGTAGCTGTTGAAAGGAAAAAGTTGTGGTATATCAGTGGTTAGAAATAACATTATTACTTTAGGATTAGTTTAACACAAAGTCAGGGCTGACCCAGGACCATTGCTGTGAGTCACAGTGCGCAGCATAAAAGTCCTTTCACATCGGATGCAGGATACGCTGCTAATGCTAACTGCTAACTAAAAGCAAAGGATCCAGAATTTGTTATGCTGGCTGCTGGGCTCTGTGGGTTTTTGCAGCAGCTCTACCTGTACTAGATGCACCTGCTCCTTGTCTTTTCTATCTCTGACTTTATGTCCTCTACAAGAGTTTGTTTTTTTTGCTGGTTCTTCAAATGTTCAATAAAAACATGTATGCTAATTCATAACGAAGAAAGCTTTGTAATGAAGACTGTCATTTCCAAAACACTGCCCGCCCCCACCCCGCGGTCCGCAGCGCTGTTGAAAAGGCTGTGGAAGTCCCTGTATTAAACACGTAGACCTGTGACATAAAAATCACCAAACTTGGACGACCACAGACTGTTTTCCTTCGTGGTGATGAAGGAAAACGCTGGGTTGGCATGTAAAAGGGCATTTATTCCCTTCAAAGACCTGCAGTTCAAAAAAAGCGCCCCTCGACAGCCAAACCCATCTGTTCTCTGATTGGATTGTTACATTTGTGATTGACATGACATTGACCAATCAGATGAAGGGAAGAAAAATAGGGTCAAAAATCTGTACTTGTAACTTGCAGGGGTTTTTTATTCTAAGTCCACACACAAATTCTTTTTACACATACAAATCTTTTTTACGCACACACAAATCTTTTTTACAAGTACAAAATATTTATGACCACATTTTGAGCCCATATAAACCCTCGTATTACTGTAGTATTGTATCTTCTGGATGAGGTAGATGTGTGTTCATTTTTCTGCATCTGTGTGTGTTAGTGAATGAATAAGGCTTTAAGAGTATGTGGGGGCTCCAATGAAGAATAGTGAGCATTTGGACATTTACCCTGAGCTTTGATGCAAAATTTGGTGGGCTGAAAACAGGATATTACAATGGCGTAGATTTTAATAATGAATGCTAATAATTCACAGTGTCTAATATAACAGCCCCAGGTCAGTGACTGAGTTTTACTATCCCCTGTACATTTTTATTGGCCTGCAAAAAACAAAAACAAAACAAACAAATCCTTTATATTTTTAAATATTAACATTTTATTTCACTTCACTTTAATTTTGAAAAATAATTATTAAAAGACTGGTCTAGCACACCCCCTGCCCCTCTTTAAAGTCCCCTCTGCTTGCTGCAGGTATCACGGCGACAGAAAGTGGAATGTCAGCCGTCAACAAGCTGCGCATTTTAAACATGGTATCAAGGGAGTTTTTCCTTCCCACTGTTGCCAAAGTGCTTGCTCATAGGGGGTCATATGATTGTTGGGTTTTTCTCTGTATCTATGAAGCGCCTTGAGGCGACTTATGTTGTGATTTGGCGCTATATAAATAAAATTGAATTGAATTGAATAGAATATCAAGTTAACAGTTCAGCTGCATTTTTTAATGCAACTTCTGCAGCTTTACCAAGGAGGTTTCCTGTATAAAACAAACAATTGTGGATGGAGCAACTACAAAGTTCACTTTTCTTGATGTTGGAGTTTGTTGATTAGGTGGTTTGATGAATCCAGCCAACAAATATCTCCCCATTAACTGCAGCAGACCAATCTCCGCCTCAACCCAGTATCACAGAGAAATGTGTAATAGACACATCTCACTCCCACTTTTTCCCATAAAGGTTTTAATGGTGATTACAGGAATGGTTCTGCATGCTAGGAAAAAAATAAAAAACCTCTTTCTAATACACATGTACCGGTACTTAAAGACTATTTAAATGAAGTAGTTCAAGCTCTGTTGAAGGAAAAGAGACAGAGTCAGTAATTAAAAAATTCAATTCAATCAGGAGGACACATTTGCTAGCTTTTGACCTTCTGTTGGATTCTGGTCTTGGAAGCTGTTGACGAGCTGCCCTCCATGGATCACTCTGCAGGTCATGCCCTCATATGAACCCTTGATCATAATAATAATAATAATAATAATGGATTGAATTTATATAGGGCTTTTCGAGACCCTAAAAGCGCATTACAATTCCACTATTCATTCACTCTCACATTCACACACTGGTGGAGGCAAGCTATAGTTGTAGCCACAGCTGCCTTGGGGCAGACTGACAGACTGTTGACCATGTTGGCTGGGATGCTATAGTATCAGAGGAGTTTCTCGGTCCACACTGTCAAACACAACTATGACGCGTAGCACTGCGGTCTAATCTGTGCTTGATCAATTCTGTCGGAAGCCTGCTTGCTCATCCCACAGTAGCGACCCGATAGAAGACCTTGTCGTTCAAGGTTCAGCAGCTCACTGCTGAACGACATTTCAGACACTGAGATTCACCCTATAGCTGTCAGCGATCATGGTCCTGTATCTTTAACACTAATGCACAAGAATAATACTACGCCAAGAAAAAACTGGAGATTTAATATATCACTACTTAAAGATGAACACTTTATTAAATATTTTAAAAAAGAGTGGACTTCATATTTGGACTATAATGACACTCCCGAAACATCAGCTTCTGTTCTATGGGAAGCAGGGAAAGCTGTGATGAGAGGTAAAATAATTTCTTTCTCATCACATAAAAAGAAAAAAGAAAACAAAAATATTCAGGAATTAGAAAAAAACATCAAATCACTAGAAGAAGCCTACGCGTCCCACCAAGATCAGGAAACATTGAACAAAATACGCAAAACAAAACTAGAATTAAATGAGATAATTGATAAAAAAAAACAAAATTCTTAGTACAAAGACTACGCCTACAAAATTATGAATATGGTAATAAATCCGGTCAATTTCTAGCAAACCAGCTAAAAATAAATAAAGAAAAAACAACTATATGTGCTGTTCAAGATTCATCTGGGAACACAATATATGATCCGATACAAATAAACAACATTTTCAGGGATTTCTATAAAACGTTGTATTCACCACAAATAAACCATCTAAAAAAGAAATTGATCAGTTTTTGGACAACATAACTCTTCCAAAATCATTGGACACTCAAGCAATGGCACTGGATTCACCACTGACACCAGGTGAACTCCAGGAAGCCCTGATAAGTATGCCCAATAATAAGGCTCCAGGTCCAGACGGCTTTCCTGCAGAATTCTACAAAGAATTCTGGTCGATTCTAGCACCAGTTTTCTACAGAACGTTGTTGGAAATTAAAGAAAAGGGCAGACTTCCATCAAATATGAATTCTGCAAACATTAATCTCCTGCTTAAACCAGGCAAAGACCCTGTATATCCCTCAAGCTATCGTCCAATATCCCTTATAAATGTAGACCTTAAAATAATCTGCAAAGCTCTCTCAAAGAGACTGGAGAAAATAACCCCCCTCTTAATTCATCCTGACCAAACTGGTTTCATAAAAGGTAGGCACTCATCAACAAATACACGTAGATTACTTAATTTGATAGACTACTCATACAGTAAAAACCTAGAAACTACAATATTCTCTTTAGACGCAGAAAAAGCATTTGACAGAGTTAACTGGAAATTTCTATTTGCAACTTTACACAAATTTGGTTTTGGATCCTCTTTCATAAACTGGTTAAAAATATTATACAATTCCCCAACAGCTTGTGTTAGAACAAATGACCAGACATCCTCCAGCTTCTGTCTCTTGAGGGGCACCAGGCAGGGATGCCCACTCTCCCCTTCACTGTTTGCAATTTTTATTGAACCCCTAGCAGCAGCAATTAGACAGAATTCAGTAATTAAGGGCATAAAATGCAAGAACGTGGAACATAAAATCAGCCTTTATGTGGATGATGTGTTACTCTTTCTCCAAAATTCACAAACCAATGTCTCTGGGGTGACTGAATTGATAAACTCTTTTGCAAGAATATCAGATTACTCAATTAACTGGTCAAAATCTACAGTTCTACCGATTAATTGCTCCCTCCATAATTCCTCTTCTACACCACTGCAATCGGGAAATATAAAATATTTAGGTATTAATGTTTCTCCCAAGCTTGCAGATCTAACTAAATTAAACCATATCCCAGTTTTAAAGAAGGTAGAAGATGATCTGGCTAGATGGAAATGTCTACCCATATCACTCATGGGAAGGGTTGCCGCTATAAAAATGATGGTCTTACCAAAAATAAATTATTTATTCTCAATGATCCCAACTAAACCGCCACAAGATTGGTTCAGATCTCTAGATTCATGTATGTCCAAATTCCTTTGGAAAAATAAACCCCCACGTATAAGCTTAAAAACACTACAAAAGACCAAGGATAAAGGAGGACTAGAACTGCCTAACTTTCAGTACTACTTCTTAGCCAACAGGCTTCAGTTTATCTCAGGATGGCTAAAACACACCCTCTTAGATGAACCTTGGCTAGATGTAGAACAAGCACTTTGCAATAATCTAGAGATCTCAGACCTACCATTTATCAGCTCAAACATCCAACGACATGAATGCTTTAAAAGCATCAACATCAGCTCTTCTCTGACAGCATGGTGGGAGTTTCTAAAATTGACGGCGTCTTCATTAATCCCATGCAAACGTACACCTATCTGGAACAACCCTGACATATTACAAAACAATAATATGATAAACTTTTCAGATTGGAGTGGTAAAGGAATCAAATATTTAGAACATATACTAGAAGGAACAGAATTTATTTCATTTGACGGACTAGTTACACAATATGGGATCAACAAGAAAAGATTTTTAGAATATCAACAAATTAAATCCATAGTAAAAAAGAAATTTAAACCAGGTCAAGTTGAACTACAAACACCACCAAGTGTGGTTCAATTTCTTACTCTTAAAACCCCCAAATTACTATCCAAAATATACAGAATGCTTTCTAAAACAGATGAATCAATATCACTTCCTATTGCAAAATGGGAAGCGGATTTATCAGTTAACTTAGACCTAAACTTCTGGTCTCAGATTTGCTTAAAAACCTTTCATCTAATTAGAAATCCCAGTCTTCAATTAATTCAATACAAAATATTACATAGAGTGCACTATACAGGTCATCGGATGTTCAAGATGGGCTTTACGTCTACCAACAACTGCTCACACTGCCAAACCAATTCACCGGACAATTATATCCACGCTCTTTGGTTCTGTCCACCAGTTCAGAAGTTTTGGCGCGAGATATGTGAAGACTTATCGAAGTGTCTGAAATGTAACATTCCAACTTCCCCCTTAGTGTGTTTGTTGGGCAGCTTAGATAATGTCACTTCAGAAAAGAATATCGCCCATATGGTTTTCACTGCCCTATGCATAGCCAAGAAAACAGTCCTCATGAACTGGAAAAATAAAAATAATCTTAATTCTAACCAATATAGAAATTATCTATTAGATTACATTAGTCTTGATACAGCCTCTGCCACCACATCAGATCAATTGCTCTGGGCTCCTTTGATCAGCTCCATCACCTAGTGGGGGTGGGGGGTCATAGTTTGGTCCCGCCTTCACTGTTGTGATTGGTGTGGGGGTAGGGACAGGCTTAGGGCGTCGGGGGGTTCCCCGGAGGCATCTTCCTTGGGGGGCTCAACCCGGGGTAGCGGTCATGTCCGGTTAGGGGCTCTGTTGGCTCTCAGGTGACTGTTTCCTCGCGGCTGCGTGCAGCGGGGCTAGGGGAGGGTCTGTGCTGACGGACGTGGGTTACTGACCTGGTAGCCTGGCTGCCCCTGGGTGGGTCCGGGATGGGCGTGAGGTTCTGGGGGCGCTCCGTCTCTGGGCTGGGGCCCGGGCCAGGCCTCGGGGGCTTGGGTCCTGGTTGGTGTGTTGCCGGGGTTGTGGGTGGGTGGGTGCATGGGGGCCCAGCCCTGGAGCAGGGTGCCGCCGGTGCATCGAGCCACCTGGGGGGCTCTTCAACTGGTGGGGAAGATCGTCACATCTTGCAGGAGCTTTCCTCTCCTCAGGGGCTCTCTCTGCAGGAGGGGGAGATACAGGAGAGGTGGAGGAAGATCTCAGCCTGGGTGTTTATTGTCTTATGTAGTCTGGAAGATGAGTGGATGGTGGGGTGGGTGCGGTTTTCTCTGTGGTGGGGTTGGGTGGACTGTCCCGGGCTCTGTGGGGCCGGGAGGCGCTGCTGCGCTGGGCCCCGGTCTGGATGGGCCTGGGCCCCCTTTCCCTGGCGGGTCGCGGAGTATGGGGGTGCCTACTGGGGTCAGCGGGGGAGCTGGCCCCAGGGAGGGGTCACTTGCCCCCCCCCCTCCTTCCTCCCCATCTCCAGCTGCCTCCCTCTTCCCGCTCCACCACAACCACCCACACATGCAGGACCTTGGAGTAGGGGTATGTCACCAGGGGGGTGTCTGTCCCCACGTTGAAGTGAAAATAAAATAAACAATAAAAGGTGAATCAAATGGACCATTACGGCAAGGCTGGGATGGTCAATTTGGTAAAGTAAACCCGTTGGGCATCTTTCTTTGCCTTTAGACAACAATTCTGATGGCAAAAGAGCCAAACGGGACAGGCAAAAAAAAAAAGAAGAAAAAAAAAGAAGACCTTGTCTGTTACTGACAGGAGTGCGATGGCCCTGTAGTTGTTACAGCTGCTGAGGTCACCCTTCTTGGGGTGGTTACTCCTCTTTTTCCCCCAGAGCTTCTAGACGAGTGTATACAGCAACTCCACTGGTGCTTCCAAATCTGCTTTGGTATATCGCCAGGTTCAGCAGCCTTCCTGTTCTTCATTAGGGTGATGGACTTCCTGATCTCTTCTCTGGTTGGTCTGCTGCAGTTAATGGGGAGATATTCGTTGGCTGGATTGATGTCTGGTGGATTTGGTGGTGCAGGTCTCTTCAGGAGATCCTCAAAGTGTTCAGACCATCTTTTCATCTGCTGCACTAGTCCTGTGATGGCCTTTCCCTCCTTGTCCTTGTTCTGGCTTGCTGTGCTTCCCACACAATTTCTTGCTTGTGTCGTAGAGCTGCTTCATGTTATCATTGTATGCTGTCTGTTCAGTGTCAGCTTCTAAGTCCATCTATGTAGTTGTTCTTATCCATCCTAATTAGGGCTGCCACGATTAGTCGACTAGTCACGATTACGTCGACTATCAAAATCATCGACGACTAATTTAATAGTTGACGCGCCGTTTGAAGCTTTGTAAGATCCTAAAAGACGCAGGAATAAGTAGTAGGATTTAAGAGTGTAATAACGGACTGAAACAGAAGATGGCAGCACTGCATGTACAAGGATGCCAGCTGCCGTTAAACCCCGAAGAAGAAGAAGCTGTGTCCCACAATTCATAGCGCAGCCCTGCTCAGTTGTCAACAATGGCGGCAGCTAATTAGTTTTAATATTACTCTTATTATTCTTTCTGGGTCACAAAATAAACGTTTAACGTATTTTCAGGCAAGAATGTAGCTGTGTAAACCTCAAATATCTGCTCAGTTTGTCAAGACACCACATATTTTCAAAAGCGCTCCGACGTTTTCGGAGACGTCTGTTACCCACTAGCTCGATAGCTCACTAGAGCCCGTGAGAACACTGGACTCACGGCAAATCGTTTTCAAACCCACCGCCGTCTTTCGCTACTCAGGTTAAACATGATATATAAGTCACTTAGATAACTTAAAAATGTTATTGTTTGGCTTTTTTCAGTATTTCATTTGTTCCTGAGTAAATCAGTTTGGCTGAGGTTAAAGTTTTTACACAGCTGAGTAAACGTCAAACAGACAACTGATTATCAGAAGTGTGAGATGCTCAAGAATATACTCCGGCGTCCTGTTATATTTTAGATAGCAAGGAGTTTATTAAACTCCACCGAAACAATCTGCAAATTTCATTAAAATTTAATAAACTATCATCTTGTCTTTATTTTTAGTTAGCACATACCTTAAACACTTAAAGCTGTAAGCTAATGATAGTTATATAAGAGCATTTCTTTTTTTCAGATAAGTAGAGACTGTACTGGGGCTTAGATCATTTTAGTAATTGAGTATCTATTATTGCATCAAAAATCGAATAAGAAATACTTTTGTCTTATTAATGAGCAGTAATAAATATTCAAAAGACAAAAAACAGGTCTTTTAAAATGTTTAAATAGTTCACCTCCTCATAAGACCTTAAATATCTCCAAAATATTGTATATAACCAGATGCGTATCTTAATGATCTTAAAGTATGGTATCACTGTATTAGAGCACTAACTTACAAGAGCCAAGATATACCAAATTGAATCAAAAACTGTGACCCCAAAACTGTGCTATGAACAGAACCACAGATTTTGTAAACTGATCCATCCCCAGTAGATGTCAATAATAATAATTATAAATAGTAATTTAGTGTCTCTAAAGTTAGAAATATCCTGTCTCAGAGTGACGCTGAAAAACTAGTTCATGCATTTATTACTTCCAGGCTGGACTACTGCAATTCATTATTATCAGGACGTCCAAAAAACTTGCTGGAAAGCCTTCAGCTAATCCAAAATGCTGCAGCAAGAGTCCTGACAGGGACTAGAAAGAGAGAGCATATTTCTCTTGTTTTGGCTTCCCTTCATTGGCTTCCTGTTAAATCCAGAATTGAATTCAAAATCCTGCTCCTCACATACAAGGTCTTAAATAATCAGGCCCCATCTTATCTTAATGACCTTGTAGTACCATATCACCCTATTAGAGCACTTCGCTCTCGCACTGCAGGCCTACTTGTTGTTCCTAGAGTATTTAAAAGTAGAATGGGAGGGAGAGCCTTCAGTTTTCAGGCCCCTCTTCTGTGGAACCAGCTTCCAGTTTGGATTCGGGAGACAGACACTATCTCTACTTTTAAGATTAGGCTTAAAACTTTCCTTTTTGCTAAAGCATATAGTTAGGGCTGGACCAGGTGACCCTGAATCCTCTCTTAGTTATGCTGCAATAGACGTAGGCTGCCGGGGATTCCCATGATGCATTGGAGTTTTTCCTTTCTTGTCACCTTTATCACGCACTATGTGTTGATAGACCTCTCTGCATTGAATCATATCTGTTATTAACCTCTGTCTCTCTTCCACAGTAGGGCTGGGCCATATTATACCATTCACGGTAATACCGGTATAATGTTAGGCAACGATAGGAAAATGAAATATCGCGATAGAATATGAGTAAAACGCGCATGCGCAGTGCCTTTGTTTTCATACGCACATGGCCGATTGTTGAGTGAAACAGATGAACCAGAATTGGTTTGTAAAAATGGTGCAACTTCAGTGATGTGGAACTGGTTTGGTGTTTGTCCGTCAGATACAGACAAAGCACATTTTTTTGCAGAATGTGCAAGCGGCCATCGTTATTGTCGTATTTGTCGGACTAAGATGCTCTTAAAGCTGGGAGTAATCTGGGTCCTAAACTCCGTCTTTTTCATGTCAAACAACACTGCAGCATCACTGCGAGTTAAAAACTGTCTAAATTCTTTCATCTTTAATAAAAACAATCAGCATTGCTGCTTTACCAGGTGTAACTATGAAGTTTAACTTCCAGGCATCCATGAAAACAAAATTTATTACATTTAACGGAGTTAGAAGTTAGCAGGAAGCTAGCGGAAGTTAGCTCGCTAGTTTCGCTAGTTACCTAAGCATGATATAGCATGTTCTGACTGAGAGATTTCTGAAAAAAAATCAAACGTACAGCTCTGCTATCACTTCCAACATAAATGAAGACAGGAAACTAAACAGCAGTGACGTTTGTAGGGTTACTGAAGTTGGGCTAGTTGGTATATAATGATGTGCTACGTGATCGCTAGCGACACAGCTATGTTAGCATAACATAAACAGTGAAGCTGGAGGACGAACACTAACACTTTTCCACTTATAAAAGTTAACGTAAAGGTTCCTCATGGTTAGAGACAAATGCAATCACATGGCAGGATGCTGTAAACGGACCAAACTTCAGTCAGGAGAACAACTGAGATAATCCATCCACAATACGAGGTTAGTCATTAATATACTGCAACAACATGGGAATAGAGCAGCTGCCAGAGAATTCAACATTAATGAATCAATGGTACAGAAGTGGAGGAAGCAAGAAGAATGAGTTTAATAAAGTTTGATTTATCTGACTGCTTTGTTTCGCTTAATGTGCCTTATAATCCCGTGCACCTTATGGTCCGAAAAATACGTACTGCACACTGCAGTTTAATGTTGCAAATCACCTCTTTTTAACTTCAGTGGATATTATACATGGTTATGCTCAGGATATGTCAGCCCATTTCTACTGGAAATGCCTTTTGGTTAAACTTTCAGCAAGGAATTTGCATTTGCACTGTTACATTTTTATAAAGCTTTAATGTACATAAAAACCAGCTTCTTGTTTAAGTGAAAATAAATGGAAGGTTGTCTTTTTGTGCTAGTAATGTTGTGGAGTTGTATTTTGTCTCGCATCAATTATATCGTCAGTTATATCGTTATCGCAAATTTTCAAATATATATCGTGATAAATATTTTTGGCCATATCGCCCTGCTCTATTCCACAGCATGTCTTTTATCCTGTCTTCCTTCTCTCACCCCAACCGGTTGCAGCAGATGGCCCCGCCCCTCCCTGAGCCTGGTTCTGCCAGAGGTTTCTTCCTGTTAAAAGGGAGTTTTTCCTTCCCACTGTCGCCAAAGTGCTTGCTCATAGGGGGTCATATGATTGTTGGGTTTTTCTCTGTATCTATGAAGCGCCTTGAGGCGACTTTTGTTGTGATTTGGCGCTATATAAATAAAATTGAATTGAACTGAACTGTGTCCAACCAAACAACCCTCAGGACAATGGCTCAGAGTTTTAATGGCCCATGTACATTTTTATTGGCTTGTGAGAAAAAACTTCTATTGCCATATTTTTTAAATCTTGATGCAACTTATTTTACATAAGTCACAAAATAATCTGGGGTATAAACAAACGGCTTACGTAATAAGGACATAAATTTGCTTTTTTTGGTCTCCAGTGAGCTCCTCTGCAAAGGACTGGATTTCTCTTCTACGTCCTAACACTCAAAATTCCAGTGGTGCAATGAGATAAAAAGATGTCACTCAAAAGTTCTCCTCATACAGGACAAGTTACGCATTGATTCGTAGGTTTAACACAAATTACTAACAACAGCCATAACTAAATTATTTATTGTGCGACAATAACTCGACTTCGTTTGTCAACTCTAACTGTGAAATAATAAATAAGCGATCAAGCTAACAAGCTAGTCGGGTAACATAGTGCATCTTCCACACGCCAGCTGCAACCGACCACAGACGTCAGCTATGGTTTTACTGGCCAGCCAACGGTCTGTTATCCCTTGGATCGTTTAAGCGCTTATATCACATACCTCAGTCAATTACACCACCAAAGGCAGCTTCACGTATCACATTCTTGAGAAGACACAGGATTTGCAATAAATGATAATGTTAGCAATCTAACTGGGTTAACCACTTACCGAAACAGGCTAACAGTTGGATGTGAGAGGTTCCCGAAATTTTTCCTCAGTGTTCTGTTTGGTTAGGTCGTTTCACAGCTTTGGAAAAGCTCGCATTGTTAGAAAATTGCCTTATTCATCAAACCAGTGCTAAACACAACCTATTCTGTGCATATCTGCACAACAGTTTTCCAGCTAGCGGTTTCAGGAAGATATCATTGTTCGAAAAGCGGAAAGAACTCGTTCGGATTCGGAGGAGTCGTCGCGGTCTTCTTCTTCTTCTTAATATTTATTGGTTGGCAAGTAGCGAAATTCTTCTTCTTCTTCTTCCCCTGTTTTTTTGGCGGTTGGCAAATAACTTCTAGGTGCAATACCGCCACCTTTTAGATTGGAGTATAGCACAGAATCTATAGTACCGCCAAATACATTTCTTTTTAAAATTCCCGTCTCCTTCAAAAATGTAAAAATATCAGCAAAAACTATATGCCCTGAGTCTCTTTGAAAGTCTCTTTGTTTCTTTTTGTAGTTTATTAGATTTTGGGAACATTTTTTAAAATCTTTTGAAAGCCTTATTCTGTTGTTTAACTGCTAATGTACATTTTTGTGTCCACCATGCAACAAATCCCAAAAGGTTGATTCTTTTCATCTGGGCATAGTGTTTTCAAATCAGAAACCTTGGAATGTTATAGGTGACTGAGTTGATCATACAGACAATTGGTACACCAGGTAAACCATATACAGACTTAGTGTAGATTCCCCTGGTATGAGATGTGGTATGAGATCCAGTCAATAGCAGTTTCTTGTTCTAACTGCTTGAGACAATCTATCACCTTCTTCCTGTAACCACTTCCTGGGTCTCGTTTCAGGGGCTCATAAGTATTTTTGTCACTGAGCAGTGACAACATTTTCTCATGATAATCTTTCTGGTGCACAACCGTGCACCTACCCTTGTCTGCCAGATAATGTTATTGTCATTATAAGTGATGTGAGTGCCTTCCTCCCCTCCATGTTGATGTTGGATGCTGGGGGCTTAGCATTGCTGAAACAGGCTCAAACTTTCGTCTGTAGTCCAACTTACTTACCTGGATGATTGAGCATGTTATTATAGCTATTGTATTTTGATAACTGTTTAGGTATTCAGATAACTATTATTATTTTTTAGACACAGGAGAAGCTTCAATTAGTACACCCAGTTATGGAAAACAAAGTGGGGTAATTGCTGCAGTTTAGAACAGGTTTTTGTGTCCCAAGGAACCCAGGATGTTGTCCGGAGCATAGAGCCATAGAAGGTCTTCAGGAGTGGGCCCATCAATCCAAAAGACCTGAGCCCCTGCAGCAGGTACAGCCTGCTCTGTCCTTTCTTGAGGTAGTCCAGTATCCATGTTGTGAGATGATGGTCCACTTCTGAATTCTCCAGTTTGTCCTTAAGGACTGTGGGAATAATAGTGTTAAAGGCACTGGAGAAATAAAAGAACATGATTCTCACAGTGCTCCCAGCAGTCTCCAGGTGAGAGAGGGAACGATGTAGGAGGAGAGTGACAGCATCATCCACTCCAATGCCAAGTTGGCAGGCAAACTGAAGTTGGTTCAGTGATGAGCTCACCAGGGGCTGAAGCTGAGCCAGGACCAACTGATCCAGGGTCTTCATCAGGTAGGATGTCAGAGCTACTGGCCTGTAGCCTTTGAAGTTCTTGGGACGTGGAGTCTTTAGCACTGGTACAACACAAGAGGTTTTTCCAGAGCTGTTGAACTCTCCCCAGCCTCAGGCTCAGTTCGAAGATGTGCTCCATCACCCCACACAGTTGATCTGCGCAGGACCTGACAACCCTTGAGGTGATGCTATCTGATGCAACACCAAAACCTCCGCCCCAGAGGGCGGACCCTGGGAGCACACCAACAGACACTCTCATGTAACGTGACAAATACACATATTATACAGCTTATATGGCATTCTCTTAAAATTATGCATGTATTAATAAATTAAGCACTTTATTTTCTTTAGCAGGCTTGACGAAATCGATAAATGTACTCACATCTCTTTAATGACTTTTTGGAAGAATTTAAACATACCTTCAATCATCCTTACACAAAGGAGGATGCAGCCAAATGCTTATTAAACTATTCCAGCAACAACACTGCTGAGCTGATGTAGCTGGGAAGGGTCTGATTAACACAATGGAAAAGCGACAGATGCAAATAATGGCATGTTTATATCGTGGCTCGTTGGAGCATTTCCTTGCGGCTTGTCCATCTCCACTAAATGCTGCCTGCAATACTGTGCAGTTAACACTGTCCAATCGATTTCAGTGCAGAACAAAACGAAATGAACTCTTTCACCATAGGCTCCCCCAGCCTTTGAGCCAATTGTCCAATTACTTTTGGTGTCTTTAAAAAAAGGGTGGCACATTTTAAGGACCTGAATCTTCTGAACTCTTCATTCCAGTTTAAAAGTGGATACCCTCAGACGAAAGGTGAGATTCTACATATTATGTCCATGTCAATTATATAACAATAATTGGAATATGTTTCAGTAAACAGGTAAAAAAAACACAGTTTCCAAATATATATGGACCTCATTTTAGGTCGAAGCACATAAAATGCCCTCCCTGACTGTCGGGTATATTTTTTACAATTATAATTATAACTAAATAATAATAATAATAATAATAATAATAATAATAATAATAATAATAATAATAATAATAATAATAATAATAATGTTAGACTTAATCAAATTAAGTCACATGATATTTTCATAAACAGTTATATTTTAATAAAAGCGTAATAAGGATAAAAATGTTGCAAAATATGTCGATGACTGAGGCTTTCTGTGAAAACGAAATCAGTCTTTTTTTTCTTTTATCACGAAGTAACGGAACCGGAAGTATAGCCGGGTTGGTTGTGGGTTGGTTGTTAGGCAGAGCATACCAGGTTGAGTTGGTTTGTATTATGACTTTAATGTGGAACATTAGTCGTGATGAACAGAGTTTCTGACTCTATTATGATTATGCTTGTATAATATGGAGAATGGTGGATGTTTCTTTCCCTTGGTGGATACATCTAAAGGTAAGACGTCGTCTTAAACAAGGGAGGTGCAACCAAATGCTGGTCGCGTTAGCTTAAATGAGCTTGCAAGCTACTAGATTGAACCGCTTCTGGTGAAATATTTTTCCAATCCTGATACTAAAAATAAACCTTTTTGCCACTCTAAGCAGGCGGACTGCGATTTAAAAAAGTATTACTTTGAAGTCAGCCGGCTACGATGGTTAGCAAAAAAGACAATAGCTACATCACCTATCATTAAAAACAGCTACGATGAATCATTACGTGAGGTGCTTGTTGCAGGTATCAAACAGTATCACTTGGCATTACACGCCATAACACATTTCGCTTTAGAGAAGAAGACCCTTAAGCTGTCAGCAAGGACAAACCTGACAATACACTACAGCTTTTCATTAGTTGCAGTTAGCGTCGTCTAGAAGCTCTTTGCAATTACTGGATCTTCTAATGTAAGATTAGGCCCGCCGCATACAATTTGAACTATTCAAAACCTAACAATATGTTATTAATAGTTTGACGTTTGTTTACTAAAGTTACAAAAAATCTTGGTGCTCTGGTCCTGATCCTTTATTGGACGTGTTAACGTTGGTATCTCATTCAACCTAGTTTGAGTGTGTGGTTGTTTTGGCCTGGCTTACAGCTCTTATTTACATGTTGAAATTATCAACATCTTTATGTTCAGTGTTAATATCACGGACATTCAAACTTCAGTTTTTGTTTGTTGGTATCAAAGTTCAAACCCATTTAAAGAGATTATTGGCAAAATGACAATCTTTGTTTTAACTGTTGAGACTTTTAAAGCCTCTTCAGCCAAGCTGAGGGCTATACTGTGAAGCAGGAGTTGGGTAAACTATGTGTGTTCAGTATATTTAGGGTATCTCTCCATTGTCTGGATTCACATATCCTAAAATTGATGATCAGGATAACCGATCACACAAAGCTGGTTATCAAGTCACTGTGTTAACGAAGGGTCTCCCCTGTGCATTCACACGAAATGTGTGGCACTGGCAGACATCTGACCAATCACAAAATAGGCGTTTCAGGAATCTTGTGACTCTTCTTCCATAGAAGATTATCCCTCTGAGTGATACCTATACTTTAGATATGTTATCAAATTGCATTAAAAATCTTTATCATAAAAATATATCAGTAAAATGCATCACTGTTTTTAAAAATGACGAGAAAACTCTTTACTTAATCTGGTGATTTGGCGCAAGCAATAATAATTTTAATTCTACTTAACAGTTTTATCACTGAGTGGGATTTTGCTGCCATTGATGATTTTTAAGGCAGCAGCTGCACATTAGAGCTCTACATCTTTAAAATAGATCCATTTAAACATTAAAGTTTACTGTCCCACATCAAACAGCTAGCTGTGTCCTCAACCTTTGATCGGGTGTAAAACAGCCTGTTTCAGTTTAAGTGTTGTTTTCAATAAAATGCATGCTCAAAAGAAATGTTTTGTCTCACTCCCATCCCTTCTTGTTGCATGTTGAAGCTCTACTTGGAACCTTGTTAAGATCCAACCATGCAAAATATGAAAAAAAAAAACCCCTACTTTTTTTTGCCCATTTTTCAAGTGGTTAAACTTTTGATCTGGACTGCATAAAGAACAAAAACAAAAGATTGTATAAAATACAATATTAGTCCCTTAAAAGCAAATGCTGCCTTGGCAGAGGTTTGCTTCTTGTTTTAGTTTATTGTATTTATTTATTTAAACTGTGAAAGTTGGAAGTTAAAGTGGGCTTTGGGATGTGTGAATTGAGCTTAGTTTTTAAATATATCAGTTTTAAAAGATTGAGCTGAAATCCTACTTCTAGACTGCAACATGTAATAACAATTTCTTTGCTCTCCTTAGGGACTACTTTGCCTACCTTGGACCTGAAAAAATAGTCATCAAAAGATGGAAAAGGTGACACCTCTCTTGTCATCAGTCAGAGCTGTAACACTCTCAAACAGAGACTGATAAGAAAAGAAAAGGAACCCTTTGGCATACAGGCAAGAGGGTGAGAAGATTTCCAAAGCGAAAAGACACACTTAGCCAAACAGAGGAAATGGCATTCTTGGACAATCCGGCCATTATCCTGGCTCACATCAGACAATCTCATGTGACCAGTGATGATACTGGAATGTGTGAAATGGTGCTAATAGATCAGGATGTTGATCTTGAGAAGTGCCAGCTTTCTCTTGTGCCTGGTAGCAGCTTTGGGTCAACTGGGTCAGGCCTCCTGAATGAGGGGGGCAGTAGTGTGACAGACAGTCATCCCTGTGACCTCTCTCAGTCTATGGACATCACCTCCAGCTGGGACTTTGGCATTCGTCGGCGCTCCAACACAGGTAAACTCATCTTCAGACTTTAGCTTGTTAGTTGGGCCAGCTTTCTGTCAGACCTCCCTCCTGTCATTATGGTGGGAGGCAGCCAGAAAGCCTGTTCTGCTGCTGTTTGAAGGGGTTTTGTGTGGCTAATCAGGGCCAGTGGTTTCACTGAGTTAAATTGTGTGCAGCGCATGTGAAAAGCTTGGGATTACACTGTGGTTCATTGTGCATTTAAGTAATTTATATGATGTGACATATTGCATTAAATATGGTTATGGAGATGACAAATGACACAGCAAAATGAATAATCATTGACTATGTGTCACCCAGCTTCCGTGTGCTCCAAAATCAAGTGCCTACTCTATATAAAACCAAATTTCTGCAAACATTTGATGACAAAACCATGATGACAAAAAGTGAGGGAAACCCACTACTTCAGCAAATGTGGAATTTATTTTTACATTTTCAGTTTTCATATTGTTGTTCTTTGTTGGTGTTATTACCATTACTACTGTGGCTCCAGTGGATCATGGGCATGAATGTAATAGTAATTTGGCACTTTTAATAATGTCTTTAAACTTCATTTTTCAGGATGGAATGGTGATTCAGCATACGTTTTTAATGACTTACCTAAAGACTTGTAGCGAGTTTTACATTGTCATGGACTGAGAGGATGTTGACCAATAAAGAAGCTCAACTGAAATTTGTAGCTGCCCACATGCCCAGGTCAAATGTGGAAAATATCGCTATGGTCAGACAAGACAAAGCTTGAACTATTTGGCTTGCAAGCAATTCAGCTCAATTTTATTTATGTAGCACCAGATCGCAACAACAGTTGTCTCAAGGCGCTTAATATTGTAAGGTAAAGACCATCCCAATAATAACTTAGAGTTTTAGGTCAGACTACAATAACCTCAGTTTTTATGTGAATTTGGAAGCAGAAAATCAGGTCATCCAGGTCTTTATGTCTGTAAGAAATTCCTGCAGTTTAAATAATTTATGTATATTATCTGGCTTCATGGATAAATAAAGTTGGGTATCCCTGTGGAACTCCCTAGGTAACTTTAGTGTGTAAAGAAGACTCCATTTGCATTAACAAATTGGAGTCTGTTAGCTATGATTTAAGCCACTGCACTGCAGTACCTTTAATACCTACAGCACGCTCAAATTGCTGTAATATTATATTATGGTCAACAGTATGGAATGCTGCACTGAGGCCTAGGAGGACAAGCACAGAGATGAGTCCACTTTTTGTCCACATTTGTAACCTTCACTGAAGCTGTTTCTGGGTTACTGACCGCTTAAAGGCCTGTCTTACGTACTCAAGTCATAGAGATAGGTTGATTATGTTTAAGCTTAAAGCATTAATTAATGGTAAATAATGCTTCTTTGAGTAGTCTTGTAGGAATGGGGTCTAAAAAGCACAATTTTGGCTGCAGTGCTGAAGAGAAACCTAGGATGGTTCTTCTTCACTCAGTATAGAATAGTAAGATCTTCCAGCTTTACAGAGGGCTTTTTATAGAGCAAAAAACTAATCTTCCAGGCTAAAGGATGATCTTCTAAACGAGTGAGTTGCAATTTCCTCTCCAGCTTATGAGTTATGCTTTAAGGTGTGTATTTGAAAGTAAAAGGATGTGTGTTTTGAGGAGAAAAGATGAGGCTTTTAGACCCAAGAGCACTGTTCCAACAATACTTGTTTTTTTTTTAAAAGTCATTAAAAATATAAACTGTACAATCAGTCCACAGTGGAAAAAGAACAGTCCATCCATTTGGACTGATCTATTTTCTGCTAGGTCTAGGCTACCCCTGCAACCAAGGCCTCCCTTTACCTGACCACCTCCTCTAACTCTTCTGGAAGGAGTATACCAAGACGCTGCCAAGCCAGCTAATCTCTGGGTCATACGTCTCCCTTGGGGCCAGACATGCTTTGGACACCTCCTCTCAGAGCCTTCCAAGAGACCTGAATGCCTGAACAAGCTCAAGTGTCACCTTTCAATGTGGAAGAGCAGCGGCTCCACTGCAAGCCCCTCTCAAGTGGCCAAGCTCTTCAGTCTATATGAAGGCTGAAGCTCTGCTCTGCCATGATTCATGAACAAGATTGTGAGATATTTGAAGCCCTCCACTTGGGGTGGTAATTTATTCCTGTGCAAGAGTGGGCTGAGCAGGGAAAACATTACATAGGCTGTTTTTGTGCTTATGTTTGACTAATGGTGTGTCATCGTATTGCTGTAATGCAAGAATATTCCACTATAATACTGCTACTCCTGGCATCTTGTGGCAATATATTCACACTGCGAATTACATGGCTGCCATCAATGACAATAGCTCATTGGAAAAAAATGACTAAGCTATCCTTAACTTTGTTTGCAGTAATAAATACTGCTGCCTCGAAACTGCTCTCACAGATGAAGTTCTTTCTTTTTTTTTGTTTGTTTGTTTTTTTGACTCAATAGTCTCAGAAACACAATTGCAGTAAATTTCATTGAAATAGTGTGATATAATTTTGAGGCTATATTGCCTACCCGTAGTTTCACAAATTGTGTGTCCGGATATTTTGTCCTGTGTAAGAAGTTTGTTGTGTTGTCCTTATGTGGTTAGAATCACAGTAAAAATTGTGCTAATTTAATACAGGTCCTGTCTAAATGTGCTCTTTAGTGCTCCTGCTAGCCAGTATAAAAGCAATGTATTATATAATTTGAAAAGCCACAGCTAGTGTTGTGGTATAAGCTGAATAAAAAATAAATAAATAAATAAATAAATGAATAGATAAATTTCATATCATGTGTGAAATTTAGTGTGCTACCAAGCACTGAGAAACTGATGGGACAACAATTCTTCCGAACCATGCTTAAGTTCATTTGTCCTTTTTTATATTTTGTTAATTATTCAAATGGATGAGTAACACAAAAAAACAACCCAATAAAAAAGTTTTCACTCTCAGTTTCAAAATTGCTGTATTTCTACTGTTGGAAATTACATTCAGCACTATAAACAAGACCAGAATTTAATAGAATAATTCACCATTTAGATTTGATTATCTTAAAGCACATGCTCTGTTTTTGCTTGCCATTTAATTACTGTTAAGCAATTAAATGGCAAGCACCCATCAGTATTTTACACTCTTAATGCAAAACGATGATGGTGCCCTCCTAACGTATAGAAAGCATCTCTACTTGTGCTTCCAAAACAACTTTGACCCAACAGAAAAAAGGGACTTCGGGGCTGGGGCTGTTCTGCTGAGTCCAGCAATGGAATGCAGGCAGTAGATCTTCTGCATCCCATGGGTGAATGGTTGGGCTTGTTGCTGAATGTCTTAGTTAATCTTAATGGGATATGAGATGAGGACCTCAGGAGTTTTGGAGGGTAGAATGACTCGAAATAATGCTGCGAAGGGTGCTTGGTCTCCAGTGTTGTCTATGCGGGGACATCAGAATCCAAAATTGTTAAAATAATCGATGTAATTAACTTCATTTGACAGTGGTATTCATTTTGTTGCTGATTGGGTCATCAGGGATATCCTCAGCTGAGACTATATGCCATGGAAAAAGACTATCTGGCTTAACAGACCTCTCTAACCCACGAGTCTTGCCACCCACCAGAATACAGACTTGGTTGTGTCATGTTCTTCTATTATCCCTATAATCCTAAAGTTTGGTGTTATAATCTAATCTAATCAGTCATCAATTGAGGGTGTTGGTGTACTATATTGTTTGTTTTGTAAAAATTGTCTATAGTGAGGTTAAAGTGAGTTTGCAACTACTTTCAGAAATTTTATTTGGAAGGAAAAGTTGGTTTTGGTGAAAGAGGGAGTCCAAAGGTAGACATTGTCTCCTTTTGGCTCCCTTGACTTTTGTATTAGGTTTTGTAGAGTGACGGGGATGGTTTTGGGTTGTGGGTCGAAAGCTGCAATCCTCTGAGACTTTCAGCCTTGACACTGGATACTGACCTCTTGTGGCTCTCATCAGGACTTCACCAAGATAGCTGTGACAAACCAGTGGCTGCTGGTAAGACACGGATTAACAACCATGCAAGTTTTATTTTATGCTAGCCCTTTTTGAACTGCTATACTTTTTTGTGTACTCGACTGTATTTAAAGGGTTGTTCATATTATTAAAAAGATTTACATGCCAGATAGTCAGTGTAGCTTCATGAAAACTGGTCTTTTTCTTTAAAGGCTCAATTAGTGGTACTCTATATGGACAAAAGAAGTGAGTCACATCTCTTAATTTTTTAATTCAGGGGTATAAAATTAAGCACCTAGTCATTCTGAAAGCCTTTGACCCATTTCTCTCAAAAATGTTTATTCTAAAGAGCTCACTTAATTGGTTCTCAACATGGTACTGATATATCACCCTTCCAACATTTATTACCACTATTATTGTGGACTGTTGAGCTGCCTTGGCTTACCTTGGACATAAATTGATCTCTACTGTACTAACAACAAAGGAGCTTGCCCTGCACTCATGTTAGACTACCACTCCTTGTTCTTACTACTCAGAAACAGACCACTTACAGAAAGGGACAAACTGTAACTAAGATGGTTACAGTCTGGCCAAAAGTGGCTGAGTCTACCCTTAAGTGCTGTTTTGCCCGTACTGATTAGAATCCGTATCATCACAAAGCTACCCAGGGTTCCCACACAGAAATAGAAGTATATCCCTCTTCAGTATAAAAAGTTGCATAGTCTGTCACAATATAGAACTTAATAGACGTATACCAAAATAAGAAAACTTTGAATAAAGTTTGGATAAAGGATGACGTTTGTCTCTTGCTGATAGACGTACCTTGCATTTAGATTTTGCGGCACTCTAGCCCACAGATGCAGGTACAAAAGAGCACTGCAAAGAAAAACTATACATGACAAATTGATAATGCCCTCCTATAACACAATCACCTACGGAGCCCGTGGCAAAGAATATGTGCAATAACTGATCACATGAGCACAGACAGTTCCCGTATTGTCCATAATGCTTTACTCCCTGATGTATTAAACCATTTCTATGCCAATTTTGACAGACTCAATACAGAGACTCCCATCAAAACCCTGCCACCACCAGATGGCCATGTACCTCTGCCCTCTGAGGTCAGGTCCTCCCTAAACAGAGTGAATTAACACAAAGCTGCTGGCCCTGACGGTATACCAGAACCCGTGATCAGAGCATGTGGCAGTAAGCTGGCTGAGGTGTTTATTAACATCTTTAACTTGTCCTCAAATGCTTACAAGTCGATGAAGGTTAGAAGGGTGGTGGATCAGTTCTCCAGCTAGTCCAGTCTTGGGAAAGATCCTGAATCCCCAAGTTGTCCCCGATGCAGTCATCAGAGTGCGACTGTTAGAAAGTTAAACATTTGTAGATATAAAGGTGTTTGTTTGTTTTTTGGTTGTTGTTTTTTTATTTAACCTCTGTTTAACTAGGAAGATCCCATTTTGATTAAAAACCCTTGAAACCTTTCAAGGGAGACCTGGCCAAGATGGGCAGCAGCAAGTATCACGCAGTTACAAAAATGACACAATCAAACACACACAACAACAACAAAACACACATACACAAAAATGCAAATGAAATTTAATTAAAATGACAAGCAATCTAATTGAAACAGTTGCATGTTATGGATTAAAAACACTTAATGAAAATAATTTTGTCATTTTCCAGTCATTCTGCAGCTCGTTCCAAGCCAAGGGTGCTAAATGGACAAAAGCTCTTTTGCCAAGTTCAGTTTGTGCAAATGGAACAGAAAGCAACAAGTAATCTTATGGACGAAGAGAATAACGACCAGCATGTTTCATTGCAAGGAGGGAACATGTATATAGAAGGCAGCAATCCAGTTATTGCTTTACATCTAAAGCTATATCAATAAGAGTTAAAGGTTCTATCAATGTGTGAGAGACTTGTGGTAAAAAGCTCAGAGTAAAAACGTGCTATAGAAGTAGAAGTAAATTTACTTCACTTTGCCCTTAAACACTACTTAATGATTATAGCTCCGTACCATTACTACCTCTTTCCTTTCTAAGCTGGTAATGAAATTATTTCACCTTGTCCAGCAAATGCAGAGAAAACCCGGTTTTCGTCAACTGCAGAAACTGAACAGGCAACAAGCTTTAAATTCCTTAATCTATGTCATTTTCTATAGATACACCTTCTGTCTAATACAAAAATGTCAATAATCCCTACACTTTCTGAGGAGGTTGAAAAATACCTTGGTAGCATCTCCTACTGCACTGTACAAAGCATTATAACATCTTGTATAACAGTGTTGTATGGTAACTAGGCGACCGTTGGTCAAAGGGCCCTGCAGTGGGTAGTAAAAGCAGCTGAGCAGTGTTAATAGTGTAACTGTCAGCAACTTGTCATCAAAGACATCTAAAAGTGTTGCATCCGACATGAGTGTAACTCTGTCTCTGACCATATTTCGTAAGTATTTTATCAAATGGACTCTATTAAACACACATTCATACACTATATTATACACAATGACTGAATCTGAAACTGTGATATGCCGCCACTTCAGCAATAACAGACTAGCAATAAGTTACTAATCCTATATTTTATATACATCTTATTCTGTATTTTATTGTATGATATTGTAATGCATTTGAATTTCCCTCCTTTTTAAATCTTTTATCTTATTCTGTGTTTTATCTTACTTTGCTTTCTGCACAGTAACATACAACAACATATTGCAAATTTCATTATACTGGCTATGCTTGTTACATGTGTAATAAAATGGTAAAGTCAACTGAATCAAACTTTTGGAGAGCAATGACATCCTCTGTGGTTGGAAATAATGACTGTTCAATGATCTACATTCTATAGAATCAGTTGTTTACAGGAATTTACAATAATTTTCATGATGTGTCGTAAATGATGATCTGTTGTCTGTTTAACTAAGTTTTAGTGACTCTGTTTTTGTATGCAATGAAGTTAATGACCAGCTGTCCTTTCTTTGTAGCCCAAAGACTTGAAAGACTAAGAAAAGAACGACAGAACCAAATCAAATGCAAAAACATTCAGTGGAAAGAGAGGGCGTCCTCCCAGTCAGGTACTGTTCCTAGTCATTTCTAAATACCTTTACTTTTTTAAATTTCACATTTTACAAACTTTGTAACACCATGTTTTACAAACGTTGTTTTTGCTTGTCATTTATATCCCTTAATGTCATTCTGATTACGTAGTTTGCTGAGGATCTGCATGTTCAAATGATTTTGTCTAAAATATGACATCAAATATTCTGTTGCCACAGGGCACAGACCACTTCATTAGTAATATATACTGAAGCATTTATAGAAGAGTATCTTAACATTTTAAGTAATCAAAGACAAAAATCTGTCTTTATTGAACCTGAATCAGTAACTGAACCAGTGAAGTGAATGGCACTTCTATACAGTGGTGTGAAAAAGTGTTTACCTCTTTCCTGATTTCCATTTTTTTTTTGTACGTCACACTTAAATGTTTCAGATCATCAAACAAATAACACAACACAGATAACACAAGTAAACAAAATACAGTTTCTAAATGAATGTGTTTATGGCAGAGTTCTAAGACGAAAACCACTGCTGAGCAAAAGGAACATAAAGACTCGTTTCAGTTTTGCCAGAAAACATCGTGACAATCCCCAAGACCTTTGGCTAAGTGCTCTGTGGACTGACTAGACAAAAGTTGAACTTTTTGGAAGGTGTGTGTCCTATTACAGGGTGGTGGATCAAAAAGTCATACACAGTTTCAGAAAAGGAACATCTTACCAACAGTAAAATATCATGGTGATGTGATGGTCTTGGACTGTCTTGCTGCTTCAGGACCCATAAAACTTGCTGTGGTAAATGAACCATGAATTCTGCTCTCTACCAAAACATCCTGAAGGAGAATGTCTGGCTAATTGTTCCTGAACTCAGGCTGAAGCACAATTAGGTTCTGCAGCAGGACTATGATCTAAAACACAACAGTAAGTCCACCTTGCTGTTGTGAGACTTTGGAGTGGCCTGATTCCAACTGAGATTCGGTGGCCATAAAAAGGCGGTTCATGCTCGAAAACCCTCCAGTGTGGCTTAATTACAACCACTCTGCAAAAATGAGTAAGCCAAAGTTCCTCCACATTGCTGGAAAAAAAATCATTGTCAGTTATTGCAAACATTTGATTGCAGTTGTTGCTGCAAATGCTGTTGTTGTGTGGCCCAAACACTTATTAGGTTTAGGGTGCAATAACTTTTTCACACAGGGCCATGTATGTTTGGAATTGTTCCCCGCTTAATAATAAAAACCTTCATTTAAAAACTGCATTTTGTGTTTACTTTGGTTATCTTTGTCTAAGATTGATATTTGTTTGCTGAGCTGAAACATTTAAGTGTGACAAACATACAAAAAATAGGAAATCGGGAAATGGTCAGATGTTTTTTCACACTGTATCAACACGAGCTGTTTGATAAAATCTCCTTAAATTCTCAGCAAAACCTCTAAGATAATGTGTTTAGATTCAGACACAAAAGCTCTTTAGTTGACAAAACTCCATCAGTATACGTTAACTCTTTTTTTTTTTTCTTTCTTCCTGTTTCTGTGTGTTCTGTCCAGTGGAAGATCTGGGGTCTCTGTTTGAAAAGCGCAACTTTAAAGACAGGCCGCAGACAACTGGAACAAAATCCACTTTGTCACTGAGGCTTGAGCAGTGTCCCCAGCAGCTCAATAATCCCTTCAATGAATACTCTAAATTTGATGGCAAGGTGAATTATTCAACATTTTATTTAGGTTTATTTGGACATTAAATAATAGGATTTGAATCCAGTTTTGTAGAGTGGGGAAAACCTTTGTCTTCAATTTGATTTTCTTCAAGAATTGATAAGCTTTTTCTTTGTATAGGTTTTTCCATATATCATGATAGTCAGGACAGTACTCAATTTTCACTCAATTCAGGTTGAAAATTTTGTTTCTAACTAAATAAGCAGTTATAAATTTTATTGAAGTTATTACCCAAATAATCACAGCACAGTTTCAATCTAATTGTGTATTTATTTCTCCTTTGGCATTTGATGGTAGAATGCCACAGTAGAAATAAATAATTTCATTTGTCTGGTAGGACTTATAGGATCAGCTTTGTGTTTTGAAGTCTGCCTCAAAGGCATATGGTGCTATCAAGCATTCGCAGCAGGTGAATCTGCGCAGCCACAAAATTGACAGACATACGAACGTGCTTGTGCTAATGATCTAATCTGATGACAAAATGTACATCACTTTGACCCATGCTGACTCTAGCAGCCTTGTGGATGTGGAAACTATAACTTGCCTGTTAGTGTTTATTTGAAAAACAATAAGTTAATATTTGTCTACGTTTTGTCTGTTTGTTCGATGTAATGTTTTGTTTTGTTTTTACTGCACAATCCTCTCTTCACTTTTAGGGCCACATCGGCACCACAGCTACAAAAAAGATAGACGTCTACCTATCAATGCAAATGACTCAGGAGAAAGTACATCCAATGACAGTGGTGACCATCGCCAATGCCCGTGTCCATGACCTCATTGGACTTATCTGTTGGCAATACACAAGCGAGGGACGAGAACCCAAACTCAAGTGAGCACAAAATTGCTAAAAAAATAAAACTGCTACATTTCACAGGATGTCTTTTTCTTTGTAACACACTTTTTCTGTCTCTCTATATCCAAATCCTTCCACCGCATATCCAACAGTGAAAATGTGAATGCTTATTGCCTTCACATTGCTGAAGATGATGGCGAGGTAGACACTGACTTCCCTCCGCTAGACTCCAATGAGCCAATACACAAGTTTGGTTTCAGCACTCTGGCCTTGGTGGAGAAATACTCCTCCCCTGGCATCGCTTCCAGGCAGTCACTGTTTGTTAGAATGTAAGTATGAAATGAGTGATATATCACTTATAACAACAAATGGTGGAAAGCTGATAGAGTTGTCTAATTATAGATACTTACATAAGTCTTGCTAGGACTAAGATAATGATTTCCATCTATGAATAAAACTACATTGTTGGGACAGCACAAAATGACATAAACAACCAGTTTGGCTCTGTAGGTTCACAGTCATCCAGGTAATGGTAGCCTTAAGAGCTAAACAGGAAGGCAACTTAGGTTTTTTTTTTGTTTGTTTGTTTGTTTGTTTTGGTTTGGTTTTTGTGAAGACGATTCACCTCTCAAACAAGAGGCTTCTTCAGTTTTAAAAGTTGACAGCCAATATATTTAAACAGTAGTTGGGTTGTCCCATAGGAGGTGATTATTGACCCACTATTAATCATGTGCATAATCACATAAGTTGTGAAAAAAGGCATGGGTCATTAGCATCAGGATTTTGGGTAAAACCACTGTGAGACCTTGCCTTGTCCTGTCATGTGACCTATCAAGGTCACCTAACGCAACTTGAGTTTAGAACAACGGTTAGCATCCCCTTTTTAGCTGTTGGCATGGTGATGTTTTGTTTTTTATTTAGAGATTTAATGACCTTTTCTTCAATTGTGATGTTGGATGGAGATGGTCTTGCACTGGAGAGGATAGCTGAAAGCTTCATCCTGATTTCCTCCGGTTGTTAACAACAGAAACAACAATAAGTATCATTAAACTATGAGGATAACCACTAATTTTCTGTTCACAAATTTATATAAGACTGAGGTTATTGTACTTGGCCCTAAAAGTCTTTGAAATATGGTATCTAACCAGATGCCGACTCTGGATGGCATTACCTCGGCCTCGAGTAATACTGCGAGGAATCTTAGACCCTTTTTTTTTTTTTTTTTTTTTTTTTTTTAAATATGAGCATGTCATTCAATGCTTATATTAATCATGTCTCAGAGTGATGCTGACTTCTTTGAATTCTAAGCTTGACTACTGTAATTTCTTATTATCAGGATGTCCTATAAACTGATGTAAAAATCAGCTAATCCAAAATGCTGCAGTAGGAATACTGGCGGGGACTAAAAAGAGAGAACATATTTTTTCCTGTGTGGGCTTCCCTTCATTGGCTCCCTGTTAAATCCAGAATCAAATTTAAAATCCTTCACCTCATACAAGGTCCTGAGTAAACAGACCCCATCTTAACCTAATATTCTAATCACACCAATTAAGCCCTTTGCTCTCAGACTGCAAACTTGTTGTTCCTAGAGTATTTAAAAGACGAATGGGACGTAGAGTATTAACTTCCAGGCCCCTTTTCTGTGGAATCAGCTTCAAGTTTGTATTTAGGAGATGGACGCCCTGCCTGATTTGGCGCTATATAAATATTTCCAGTATTAAACGATGTTAGGGTGTGGACAAGTAAATTTTTACAGGCTGATTATTTTGTGCTGCATTTAAATAAATATTTGAATATTTGGCAACAGGAAGGCATTTGTATACAACAGTAATACTGTTTAATTGCTAAAAGTAAGGTCTATGATAATAATTTCTCCAAAAACTATTTAAAGTAAAATGTTCCAAATAAGGTAGTTGAGATTAAAAATACATGAGGTGGCTATTCAAAACAAACAACATATTGAAACTTCCTGCTGTTTGCAAATTGAAAGCAGAACACAGTAGATTATTTATTCAGATTACAATCTTGTCTTCGTGTCTTCAGCTTAGCAGTTTGTGCTAGCACAAAAAGCAGTACTCTGATACTCGCATCTTATTGCTATGAAACAATCAGAACCATTAAATGTTGCTTAATGCATTCTTAATTATTTTCTATTTTTCTATTTTAGAAATGCTGCTCATGGTTTTTCTCTAATTCCGGTGGACAATTTGAAGGTGACTATGAAGGAAATTCTCCAGAAAGCTCTCAAGAAGAGGAAAGGTTCACAGAAAGGCTCGGGTAATGATGTTTGCACCATTTATTCCCTTCTCTCTTTAATGCAAGGAAGACGGTGTGCTGTCTTTTTATGATCTGTTAATCATAAAAGTGTGCTGTTTTCCTTGAATTATCCATAAATATAATCCATAAATATAATCTCTTTTGGATACATTGGGCATAATTCTACATCTTTGTATTTTGTGTCTGAAAATAGTTTTTGGCATGTTTTACTATATACCTCACATTGCTAGATAAGGAGTGATTAACCTACAGACTGCCTAGATTGTAACTTGACTTTCCACTCCGAGTGCCTTGTACAGATACAGGCCCTTAGCAAGCAGTGGCAGTTATGAGAGCTGAGTGTCAGCCATTTTCCAGGCACTTCCCAGATGCTGGGAGTCCTCCCTCCTTCTCCTGGGACATCTCTGCTTTCTACTATGAACACACTTTTCATTAAGTTGCAGAATGTTACCAAGTGTGTGTATGTGAGGATAGCATGTCAGTGATGGAAATAACTATCTCTTTTCATCAGCAAGAGTTTTGTTTCTGAGAGACAGTAATTTTATTAACTGTGTTTGATCTAAAGAAGTCAAACCAAAGAAGGTTCACATTACAGGAATTCAGAGGAGACAAAGGGAATGGCTAGAAATTTAATAATACATAGAATATCTTGGCTCTTAAGAGGGAAGTTTGGTGGAGTAGAGCTGCAGTGACCCTAATGACACTGGTCTCTAATTAGTGACAGCAACCAGTGGTTGTAGAGCCTAAAACGTTTCACTTTTGACACATGAATGAATATGCATTTGACAATTTGACACATGAGACACGCAGACTTCAGGAGGAGTTACAGTATCTGATTAGTCCGAAAGTCACGGGCAAAGGAGAATCCCAGATTATTTTGGATATGCTTCTTTTTTTTAAAAAATATATATTTACATATCTACAGTTCCAGTTGTTACCAGTAGCTTTCCTATTAGTTAACATTTCATTCTACTTGAACAACTGCAGCACAGTCAAACAATTAGTCTGGCACTAGTTTGAAAGTAACAACTAAAAACAAGACCCAAGTTGTTGAAAAATAACTTTCTCATAAGAGTTTTGCAATATCAATAAAAGTTGTCAGTGCTGTGTTGATGTAAATACTCTCATTCTCAAACAGGGCCCTTGTATCGTCTCGAGAAGCAGACCGAGCCAAATGTAGCAGTAGACCTGGACTCCTCACTGGAGAGCCAGAGTACCCTGGAATTTTGCCTGGTCAGAGAAAACAGTAAGTGATCTTACAATGACTGTTGTCATGAGACCTCTAGACAGCAAACCTCTTGCATGGACTAAGTAAGGTACATAAAAAAGTTATTATGTTTGGAAAGATAAGTGTCTGGACTTCTTTAAGTTTCTTGACGACATTTCACCTCTTGTCTGAGAAGCTTCTTCAGCTGGCTTCTACACACCTTGGCTTGTGTGATTAGGCAGAGGACCCCAAGAGGGTCCATAACCCTTTTGGGGAAATTTCCAAATAGGGCTTAAAATCTGGGACTCTCCACCAATTGCTCTTAGAACTGAAGAAGCTTCTCGGATGAGAAGACCTCTTCAGGAAACTTAAAGAAGTCCTGACGCATATTCTTGATGCCAGAATATGTCAGGTGTGTTGTACAGCTTGCTTTGTCCTTTCATATGATATAGTACTCTATGTGGTTTCTTTAAAAATAATTACACGGCCAACTTTGACCTTGGGCACTAACAGGAAGGTCGAGGTCAGACGCTTAGCCAACCTAGGTACTCATTATCCCCCAAGTCATACTATACTGTGAATTTTAAAGTCAATTCATGAAAAAATACAAAATGTAAACTGATTTTCTGATTTGGTGTGATCTTGATGTTGACCCAATTTTCACCTAAATTAAAATACCTGGAGTTGGTGTGACCTTGACCCAGTTATTATCAAAATGAAATCAGCTGGAGCTATTATTGGTATCTACCGTCCCACAGAATAAAAAAAATGATATTTTGAAAAATGTGGACGCTAGACTGCAAACAAACAAACTGATTACATATTTCCTTCCTTCTGGAAGAGCAACATCAAACTTTAAGTATAGCCCTTGCCCTTCAGGGGTAGTTGCACTCTCTGAGTGCTCTTGTTTTCTTTCTGTCTTCAGGCTCCAGAGGTGAGGAGAGTTCAGAGGAAGACCCTCCTATTGACATCACCACAGTCCAAGACATGTTGAGCAGTCATCACTACAAGTCCTTCAAGATCAGCATGATCCACAAACTGCGTTTCACCACAGATGTCCAGCTAGGTACAAACTGCTTGATGCACGTTATCCGCTTACAAGTTGTAGTCAGTATTTTTTTAATTAAATTCATTGTGTGCAGCTTACAAAGATTTTTTTTTTTAATGGATTTTTTATGATTATTTATACTTGAAATACAATGGATCCCTATTTCTCCACAAAGAATGATGCATCTCATTTTTAGTGATTTTTGAATAGCAGCTGTATTTTTTTTTTAAACAATGAATTTAAAAAAAAAAGTTTTTTGTTTTTTTAAATTCATTGTTTAAACCTTAATATTAAAACAGTTTTTAAAGAACAGTCGAAACAACTAGAGGTAACAAATAAAAAACAAACAAATGGATTGCAAGAATTTATTGCAATTATGCAATGCGTGGCTACTGCAGCATTCGGCAGCGCCAACAGTGAATGTGTATCATGTATGAAATACATTGACCATCATGTTTTACATATGGGTATCTCATCAGGGATTTCAGGAGAAAAACTGGAGATTGATCCTGTCACCAATCAGAAAGCCAGTACTAAGTTCTGGATTCGGCAGAAACCCATTTCCATTGACTCGGACCACCTTTGTGCTTGTGACCTTGTGGAGGAAAGAAGCCCTAGTGAGTGGAGCACAGAAACATTAGGTCACCCTGCACATGTCAACACACTATTCATGTACTTAAACTTTCGTTACCTTTAAGGTTTATTTTGCTTTTATCCATTTATCTACATCTACACTACTCAAAAATTAAAGGAACACTGAGTTCCTTATCCCAGAAGTCAGTTAAACTTCTGGCATATTGATCCGGTCAATTTAAGTAGCTTACGGGGTTATTGATGCATTTCAGCTGTTTTGGTGTTAATGAAATTAATGAAAGGTGCACTAGAAGGCCAAACCATACTGACATTCTTGGTGACATTCAAATAGTTTCATCTCCTGCTCCTATCCTGCAGTCAGCCCAGAATGGTTGTTGGACAAGTTTGTTGTATCATTTTGGTCTAATGAAACATGTTTTTCCTTTACAGGTCATGCAATATTTAAACTCACTTATCTCAGCAATCATGACTACAAGCCTCTCTACTTTGAGTCTGATGCTGCTACTGTCAATGAAATAGTGCTGAAGGTGAGTTTGAGCTGAATGTCTGTGCTGGAACACATTTCTGTGAGGACAAAGATTTAACAGTTTTGATTTAATACCTGCTAAATATGGCAAAGCAGGAGTGGCAAAAGAGACTAAGCAGATCAGAACAATCTCTGTTATGTTAAAAGAACGAGTGTTTACGCAAGTACAGTTTAATGTACGCATTTCCCTTGATGATTTTCCTTTTGTTGGTCAGCTTTGATTAGATTGCAGTACCCTTCAACTCGTTAAAACAACTGCGTCGTTTTTATTTTTAGATCAGAACGATGGAAAGTAGCTCTGTTCCAATGTGTCACCATCAAATGTGAATGTACACCATGAGTACAAAGAGACTCGCATGTCTGTAGTTGCTGATGTGTGACACTCTTTGCAGAGATGCTGCACACAGGCAGTGCTTCGAAATATCATGTTTCATGATCCAACAGGACAAAACCAAAACTTATATCCTCGTGCAGTCGGTGAAATGGCTCAATGAGGTCCTTGCCAGTGCGCTCGAATGGAACATCCATTAATAGGAAAGGCTAGTTGGTGCTATTTAACATTCTGAGCAGGATGCACACAAGCAGTGCACATCTCTTCAGATACCCAGCCACTAGAATTGGGTCATAATTTGGTCCAAAGTTTTAGCATACCACAATTATTTCCCATCAAAAACTGTTCCTTTTCAGTGCGAGTGTCAGGACTCAGTTGATAAAGTCTGTCCCTTGTCTCTCCTGTATCTTTTGTGCTATGGACACTACATATTCATAGCTCTTGTTAGTACACCTCCAAACATTGCTCTACCAACCTATTAAACCTGGGTCAGTCAACTAGGAGCTATTTCTGTTAATTTTGCCCGTGTTCACCATGGGATATTTGTAAACGTCACCACGTACGCTTCAACCCACTCTGCTTCCGCCAAAGCCCCAGGGCAAACCAGGTTCTGTTAAATCAGCGTCTGTGTACAGCTCGAGTCAGTCAATGCCGGTTGTGTTATACGGCTGACCACATGGATCACCCAACCTCCTCAGGTGGCTGTCTGCATTTCCAACACTCCTGGACTGATGTGTGCGTGGCTTCCTAAGAGCTGGAAGAAGTGCTTGTAACCTGTAGGTTTTGAGGAGTGAAATGCATGAAGGGTTAACGAGAGTGCCGTTTGGTAGCTTGGGTTGGGTTGATGGGGCAGCAGGTAGTTTTCTCTTTGGTGCTGGCGCTGATTCCTGCAACCTTCAGCCTTTTAGCATAGGCAAAGGGTCAGTCCTCTGCTTCCAGCCTAGAGCTGCTGAAGCAAGGGGGAAATAGCTGAACCAGTCCAGCAGATCTGTCCTTGAAAGTAAATGTTTACTATGACTGCCTGTATTCTTTCCATCTTGTTCGTGCCAAAAAATGCTTTTTTGTGACTGTGTGATTGTTGGGATTTGAAGAAATGAGAGCAAATTATGCGCTTTTGTTTTATGCCGCTAGAAACAAAGTGCGTTAAGATACAATTTTAAAATGGATTCTTTGCTAAGTTGTTTTGTGACACTGTTTAATCCCCTGAGTTTGAAACACCTTCAGCTAATACTGAAGACCAGTTATTAAAGAAAGAAAGAAAGAAACAGCAGAAAGTCTGGATCCTTGGAAAGAAGATGTAAAGAAAAAAGGGGTGGCTCAATAATTTTTCACAGTACTGTAGTGCAGTGTTTGAAATGCAAATGAATGCATCACACAAATCTTTTAAGTCAATTCATAATTAATGCCAGTTTTTCCCAATTTTTTTCAGATAAACTACATCTTGGAGTCCCGGGCTAGCACCTCCCGTGCTGATTACTTTGCCCAGAAACAACGAAAACTGAGCCGCCGGACCAGCTTCAGTTTCCAGAAGGAGAAGAAGACTGGGCAATAGACGGGCTCCTCTGCCACCTGTCAGTTCATTCTCTCTATATAGCCTTGTATATGGAGAGCATCAACCTAAATCTACAATCCCTATAAAGAAGACTGGCAGAAATGCGACAAAGATGAAAATGAGAGGAAGAGAGCAATGGTTAGAAAATGGTCCTGTAGGATGTATGTCTGCTTCAGCAGAGCAAGGTGGAAGTTTCTGAAACTTCACCAGTGTCAAGTCATTCTTTTTCTAACATTGAAAAAAAGACTTGTTTTGGCTGTTGTGTTTTTGTCAGGTTTTTTTTTTTTTTTTTAACTTTTTGTTCATTCATTGCCTCTGAATCTAAGCTCTGTCCTCCAGGATGGATATGTAGAGCTTCAACAAGTTGGCAATGTGCACCAAAAAAATCAAAGCTACAGACTGTATTATAGCTTTTGCCCTCCTCGTCTAACAGATTTAACACGATGTGAAAATAAAGGTTTCACATTTTTAATGTATTGTACAGAGATATTTTTTATTTAGGAAATGAAAAGGTGTCTCTGGACTGTGTTGTTGGGTTTATCAGTCTAACATTAAAGCATTTCATTCAGGCATATATTTAAAAAAAAAAAAAAAAGTTTTAATAGCAAATATTCTTCATGCTTTTAGAAGATCAAACACTTTTAGAAATTAAAAAAAAAAATGTTAATTTGAAAGTTTTAAAGGGATAAATGGACTGGTTCTTATCTGTGCACTCAAAGCGCTTCATACAACTTGCCTCATTCATCTGTACAAGCACCTTTTTTCCTCTGATTTTTCTGCTGAAGTGCTTTTTATCTAACATTCAGATACATTCATACTTTGATGGATGCATCAGAGAGCAACTCAGGGTTAGTATTTTGCCCAAGGCTACTTGGCATGCAGGCTGGAGCAGACAAGGATCAAACCACCAACCTTCCGTTTAGTGGATCGCCCGCTCTACCTCCTAAGCCACAGCCACCTCCATATATAAAGATATGACATTTGAATGTCAAACTTTTGATTGCTGGGTTAACTCTTTATCCCTGCTCAATTAACACGGACTGTAAAACAAAGCAACAACTTGCCAGGATAAAAAAATGAAATTCCTTATCAATTCTCATTGCTCCACTTTGAGAACCACCACCGTCTCTAAGCAGGATATCAAAGACATTACATTCTTGCTGAATTCAGGTGTTTATGTTGGAGGTATTTCCCCTCTTTGTTGTGATCAGTGTTCATTACTAAAGTAAAAAAGTTGTTACACATATACAAAGAACATTTCTCTTAAAAGTAATGCAGCACGTTGATTAATTACTCCCAGGAAAAAGACATTCGTTAAACTACCTTTATAACTACTCGTTACATTACTTCAATCTTACTCTGTATAATGATCTTAAACACACTCTCATAATTACCAATTAAGAATATAAACCTACAAACTACAGCCCCACACACCAACACAAATCCCTAGTACAGCTGGTACAGCGTCCACATCACTACAGCCGCAGCACCAACCCGTCTGTTGATCCCCCCTCCCATTAACTCATGAACAAGACCCCGAGATTCTCCTGCACTGGGGGCAGGAATTCATCCCAAACCTGGAGCGGGAAGTCCACCCTTTTCCAGTGAAGGACCATGGCCTCAGGTTTGGAGGCGCTGATTCTTATTCTGACCGCTTCACATTTTGCCGTGAATCGTTTTAGTGCGAGCTAGAGGCGATCACCCGATGAAGGCAACAGAGCTGTGTCATCTGCGAAAAGCAGAGATGACCACCCAAGTGAGAGCCTTCCAGCACTTGACTACGCCTAGAAATTCTCTCCATAAAAATTCCAGCCATGCAGCCCAATTTCAACACTGTTAACAGGAAAAGGCAGAACCAGGCTTGGGGTGGGGCAGCCATCTGCTGCAAATGGGTGAGGGGAGGGAGACGAAGCAAAAGTCACATTGAAGAAATCCAGAGATTAATAATGATTAATCATTAAATGTGTGGTGTATAAACGCATTGTAGAAAAAAAGGTGAGTGAAGTAAAAAGATGAATCATGGGAAACGGCCAGTAGCCTAGCAGCACAACTAAGAGATGATTCAGGCTTACATAATCCAGCCCTAAATATATGGTTTATCAGAAAGAACATTTTTAAGCTTAATCTTAAAAGTATAGAAGTCGTCTGTCACCTGAATCCAAACTTGGAAGCTGGTCTTACAGAAGACTTCAGCCTTCCAGTATCCTAGGAATCACAAAATTCTGTACTGTGAGGTTTTAAGATGGAGCCTGGTTACTCAGGACCGATTTTAAATTTGATTCTGGATTTAACAGGGAGCCACTGAAGAGAAGTCGATATGGGAGAAACATGCTCCTTTCAGTGTTTTTACTATAGTATTTTGGATCAACTGAAGGCTTTTCAGGGAGTTTTTAGGACATCCTGATAATAACAAATTACAATAGTCCAGGATAGATGTAATAAATGCAGGAATTTTTTTTTCAGAATCACTTAAGACTCAATGTTTCTAATTTTAGAGATACTGTGAACGTACAAAACAAGCAGTGTTACATACAGTAAAAGGAGTATTGAACACGTCACCAATTTTCATTATGACAGTTCTCACCAACAAAGGCTCTTTATCAAGTATTAATTACATTTCAGTAAGCGTGTTCAATACTTTTCCCTGTGTAATTTGTCATTATTAGACATAATTTATGGACATTTTTGGTGTGATTACTTTGCATGTGTAGACGTGTTTTGATGCGTTCAATACTTCTTTTACCTGTTGTATTTGTATTTGTATTTGTAATATGTGTATCAAAGGACACATCCTGTTCAAAACTGACTTCCAGGATTCCTCACAGTGCTACTGAAGGCCATCCAGGGTAAGTATCTAGTTAGACACCATGTTTCTAGGATTTTTAGGACCAGGTACCATCTGAATTTAGAAGCAGAGAATTAGAAGTGATTATTAGTGGTAAGACTACAAAGCTGAAGGGATTAGGAACAACAGAAATCAGCCACAAAGTGGTAGACCCTTTAAAAATGGGGTCAGCAGATGCTGAAGTGCATAGTGTGCAGAGGTAACCAACTTTCCATAGTCACTACAGATGAACTCGAGAACAGTTCATAAAGTGCTTTATTAAATGGTTTCCATGAACAAGTAGCTGAATCCAAGCCATACGTCACCAAACATATTGCAAACAAGTGTCGGATGCAGTAAATGGACTGATTCTTATATATTGCTATTCCCGGCGTACTCAAAGCACTCTATACAACATGCCACATACACCAGTACTGTCTTCTGTGCTGTTAAGTGCTTACTGACTATCATTCACACTCTGATAGATGCATCGGAGAGCAACTTGGGGTTAATATCTTGCCCAAGGATATTTGGCATGCAAAATAGGGGGAGACAGGGATCGAACAACCAATCAGTTGATGACCTGCTCTATCTCCTGAGCTACAGCCACCCCAAAGTGTAAAGCATACCACGACTGGACTCTAGATCAGTGAGAGACATTATCCCTGGAGTGAAAAATCATGCTTCTAAGTCTGTCAATCTGATCTGAGTCTGGGTTTGGCAGTCGCCAGGAGAACAGTACTTGTCTGCTGCATAGTGCCAAATGTAAAGTTTGGTGGAGGGGGGATTATTTAGTGGTTTTTTTTCCCCTTTCCTTTTCAGTGGTTCCACTGAAAGGAACTCTTAATGATTCAACATGCTAAGACACTTTGTTAGAACCGTTTGGAAATGGCCACTTCCTGTTCCAACATGCCTGTGCACCAGTGCACAAAGCAACGCCCATAAGACATGGTTCAACAAGTTAGATGTGGAAGGACTTTTGACTGACCTCAACCCAACAGAACACCTTTGGGATGAGTTAAAGTGGAGACTGTAAGCCAGATCTTCATTAGTGTCTGACATCGCAAATATACTTCAGAAAAAACTGTCAACAGTTCCCATAAATACATGGTTGAAACTTTTGTAAAGTCTTCCCAGAAGAGTTGAACCTGCAACACCTACATACGCATTCCAACCAAGTTACCATATTCCCTGCAAATATTAGCAACAGTGTGGTAAAATATAATGCAGATGGCACTGAATGTGTACAAGGTGAGCTGGAAAATGGTAAGCTTAATCATTTTTTGTAATTGTTTGATTTGAAAAAAAAAATCAAACAATCTTGGATTCCATTTTGCCAAGTCAAGTTGATAACCTGTTAAAGGCAGTTTGGTGTCTGCACATCTTGCAGCTTAAGCCTTAAATTCTCTTTTTCGTTTATTGTGGCTGAAATATCTGGATTTGTCGATTAGGTGATAAATTGTAATCTTTGGCTCTCTTCCACAGCGTGTCTTTTGTCCTGTCTTCCTTCTCTCCCTCTTCCCTCCCTGAGCCTGGTTCTGCTGGAGGTTTCTTCCTGTTAAAAGGGAGTTTTTTTCCCCACTGTCACAAAGTGCATGCTCATATGGGGTCATATGAATGTTGGGTTTTTCCAACATTTGTATTATTGTGAGGTCTACCTTACAAAAAGTGGCAGTTAATTCTTCCTTAACTAGGTTCATTAACAAAAACAGGATAACTGATAACAGAATAGCTGATCAGTATATATAGTAGTTATATAATGTGTTACAATCGGCCCAGTTGCTGGCACAAAACGGGAGGTCCTAGAAGCAGACAGAGTGAACTCAGCAATGATTACACAAGTGATTTATTTATTGATGGCAGTGAATAACGACACCTAAACCCTCAACCTAATCTGGTGACAACTATTTACAAGAATCTATGTTCAAAAGGGAATGTGCAGGGCTCCAGGAAGTTTCTCTGGAAACACTGGGGATGTGGGGAAAGCACAAAGGACAGGTTTTTCCAAGGCGGGGAGCACAGAGTCTCTAGGATACAGGGAGAGCAGAGTAAGTGAAGGAAACAAAGGCAGGGAGACCGAAGAGTTAATTAGTAGGTGTTGCTGCTTACTCGTGCTGATCCGAGTGAGTGGTTTTGTGACAGGGAAAGAAGTCCGACCTGTGAGTCCAGTACATTGAAGCAGACGGCAGGCAGAGAGAGTGAAGGTAATCAGTCAAGACTGAGCGGGATCGGTGGCAAATGATGAGGGTTCCCAGCTGCAGGCTGCCAATGGAGTGAGTATTGAAGCAAGCTGTGAGCACAAGGAGAACACAGGTAAGGCCAACGTTGAGACACAGAGATAAGCAGCCTGTTATCACCGTGAGTAGCTGACGGATTGGTGAAGGAGAGTAGACCAGGCCGGGTTTAAATGCAGCCTCCACATTGCAGCTGATTAGTCCCAGGTGCGGGAGATTGCCTGACTCCGCCTCAGGGAGGACCCCGGAAGACAGCTGCCAGCCCCGTTGCCACAACCACTGCAGCACTTAATGAAATGCCAGAGCAATTTCCTAAAATTTTGATATTAAATACTGAAGGATGAAGGGAAATCAATTTAGTAACAGTGTTACTTAGCTGATGGTGAGAGTCAAGTGCAAGAAGAATGTTCTTCACAATTGAGTTTGAGTTTTTGACAGCAGTGTAAAATGATCATTTGATTAATTGTTCAAAATGGAAATATGAACATGAGTAAAATTCCACATCAGGACAGCAGTATCAGCAGAAAAATGGAGATACCTGGAATAGCTGTAGTTTAGCTGAATTTGTGAGCCTTTGAGCAGAGACGTCCAGTTTAAACACTTTGAAGTTCTGGTAGGTTGTCATCTTCACAGCTGAACTCACTTCCTAAATGATAGAGTTGATTAGCTCAATTCAATTTAATTCACTTTTATTTATACAGCGCCAAATCACAACAACAGTTGCTTTATATTGTAAGGTAGATCCTATAATAAAATTCAGCTGTGCTCTCCGGAGTCTATGTGATTGAGGTAAATGGTAAATGAGCGAAACGAGCGTTTCTTTGTGTGCAGACCCTCTGGACTGTTTTCCCTGGTGTTCCCTGAGTGACAAGTGTTTGCGTGGATTCGTGTTTGGAGAGAGATGAGAGTGTTCACCTGGATTTCCCCCGGAGCCCTGCCCCTCTCACCTTTTGTAGATAGCACTGCCCCGCACCTTTTGTATATGCATTCATTGGATATTGTTCATTAATAAATTCTCTTGTGTGCATCAATCCCCGGAGTCCAGCGCGTGAGTCCACCTTGTACACCGTGACATTGACATTCTGCTGGTACATACCGAGGGAACAAGCTATATGATCAGAAAGTTACTGGAATTAACCCAAAGATAATCTGGTTCAAAATTGATCAGTATCCCCTTCAAGACTGTCACTTTTGCTTTCCAGCATGGTTACATTTTGGGGTGTTTTTTTTTTTTTCTTTCTTTCTTTTTTTTGCCTCTGCAATGATCTCAGCAACCTTTAAACTTGATTTTCAATTTGGAGAAATTAACAAATTTGCATGGAGACAAATTTTCAGAAGTAGGGCAGGTGGTGAAGAAGATTGAGTTGGTGTAGTCAAAAACCCATCTTTTCAATTTCCTGTATAGTGGTAGACAATGGCTTGCCGTTATTCTCAGGTTATAAAGACACCAGAACATTAAAACTCCAGTTTTCCCTGGAACCTGCTGATAGATGAGATCTTGAATTTAAGTATATTTTTATTTATTTTTTGCAGTTGTCAAATCTTTGATTATAACTCATATTCTCTACCATTATGCACAGAGTTCACATTCAATCATGTTTAATTAAGGTGTGTAGCCATGTAATGTCATTTTTTAAAGAAATAGGTATATAAAAATAACTTCTCAGTAAAAACTAAAATTACGATATACACCATTTTAAGTGATTACAATTGACAATATTAGATATTAATTAATATTATCATTATTCTTTATAATGTTGTAGTGCGTCATTATATCACAGATAATTTTGGTATGGCGTAATACAATATGTGGCTTTAAACCAGGGGTGTCAAACTGATTTTACATCGTGCGCCACATAGCCCACTTTGATCTTAAGCGGACCGGACCAAGGACACTCGGGATCCCGTTTCTGTCAGTGTAAAGAAGTTGCATATTTAACTGTTTTTCTGTATGAAAAAAGCTGCTGTCAGCACAACTATTTGGACTTAAAATGTAAGAATTAAATGTGTTAATAAATTACAGAAAAAGTTCTGGTTGCTCAACTTTTTTTCAAGATTAACTTAGATTTTTATAGTAGAAAGTAAAAATAAATAAATAAACTTATCTGTTTTTCACAAAGTTAGAGGTTTTATTAGAGATATAGCGAAGCGTTTTATAATTTGTCAGGTTTTGTGAAAGTTGAAAAAGCAGCGGTCGACAACACTACACAACGGTGCGTGACAAGCAAGCGAAAGAAAGCAGAGATTTTTGATGGGAAGGCGGTCCCGAAGCACACTGAGAGATAGAGCTGTCCAGGAAGTTTCGATTAAAAGTAAGAAGGAATTCATCACATTTTTTTCAAAAGTGAAGTGTAGTTTAGGTCTTCTTTTGCTGCTGGTTCACAGAATTTTGGTCAGAGTGACGGAATCCCCATTTTCGGTGAGATGTCGACTTTAACACGTGACGGCATGTCCGGACCCGCGTTTTCTGTTTACATCCCTTTGCGGTATCTGTTTACCCACTCTTTTAGCTTGCATTTAAATCCAGCGCTCCTCCGTTTACGTGGCGTGACGTCTGCCCCCTTCCTTTTTTCACATAATGGTAGAGTCTGACTTTGCAAGTTTGCATTTGATTGGCTGCATGGCGTGCCCATCAAAATAAAGCCAAACTCCTGCCTGCATACATTCTCAGCAGGGCCAACTGCCTTCTGCTGCCCAGCACACCACACACAGCTCTCCTTCCTTCTCCTCTGGGACTCAAGGTGCTGCTTAAATAGGGAAGACATGATTAGAGTGTTGACTGTTGGGCAGCCTCCCCCTGAACCCACTGCCCTGACCCTCCTCCTCCGCAGAGCTAAAAACCACACACTGACATAGAAATGTTTCTTAACATTTACATTTTATCAGCGATTAACAACAATAGTAGGAATGCAGCAGTTACTGTAAAGCTGGCAGCAGCTCACTAAAATTGTGTTGCACATCAGGAGATTTTACCCTGCTAGAATTTCTGGAACAGCTGTGAATTACTGTGAATAAGTCGGCCATCTACCAAACATAAGGTCAGCGGTTTGATCCTCTGCTTCTCCAGTATATATTGAAGTGTTCATGGGGAAAGACAGAACACCAATTTACCCCCCTGTGTATACGTCAGAGTTTGAAGGTGCAGGTGATGAATTAGAAAAAAAAAGAAGCCTTAAAGTGTAAAGACTAAAATACCGTATGAATTTGTGTGTGAATGGATGACTTTATCTTTATCTCAGTTCAGTAAAACTTCAAAAGACTACTCGTCCATTTATTTAAAATAGATTTCAAGAGTACTGTGTCTCTTATAGTATGTTTAAATTATTTAATAACAACACTAACGGGCAAATCAGGAAGGTGCATTGTTGGGGTGGCTGTAGCTCAGGAGGTAGCGCAGGTTGTCTGGCTAATCAAAAGGGTAGTAGTTCAATTCCTGGCTGCTCCATTCTGCATGCCAAATATCCTTGGGCAAGATACTAACCCGATGCATTCACTGGAGTGTAAATATTCAGTAGAAATGAATGCTCGGGTAAACACGTTATATAGGAACCAGTCTATTTACCATTTACGTATGCAAACAGAAAATAGGTTGTATGAATTTCCAGTCCGGGGTTTGTGTTGTAATGTTTAGTATTGGAAAATTGCTTGATTTTATTATCATTTTAGTAATCTTAAGCTTTAGCTCTAACAAGGGTTTTGGTTTTGTGCTGGTTCCTATTGGGACGTTTTTGTTATTCCAGTTATGAGTTTTAGTCCATGTCATATTGTTTAATACCTCCTTTTATTTGAATTATTTTATTTTATCCCATCTTGTGTTTCATCAGATTCCCTGTTTTGCTAATTTATACCACTTGATTATTTTGATATGGAATAATGCAATGCTACTTTAGTAGTGTCCAAGAATAAAAGATATTAAGCTGAAATGAGGAAAACCTGAAAGTGTGACCATTTTTGTCACATTTGTGTGAAACTTACAACTTGAACCCTGCTGGGACTTGCTTGTTGTTGCCATGGTGACTCATGTTGCTGATGAAGTCAAGAGAGGTTTGGTAAAATGAGCTGAAATGAAATTTATTTTGTTTAATGGTTTATATGACTATTTTAGATATCTGCTGATAAACACCAGCAGTGGATGAAAATGTTTAAACTTTGCAATGTTTTACCTGATTCCTGTTTTCTTAAAGCACAGGATGATGTGCTCTCTGAGTCAGTGCTCTTATGCTCTTGTTATTCATTCTCTAACACTTGGCCTAAATTCAGTGTGGACTCATTCACACTCTCTGGTGGGTTTTCTAGAGTACTTGCATTGACTGTGCCCACAGTGCACTGGTGTGTGGCACTAATCTGAAGCTCTGCAGACTTGTCAGACTGCCACTAGTCACAGAAGGTGCTGTGCCTAGCAGCTTAATGCCCAGCCAAAAGAAGAAAGCCTAAACAATTTTACACCACTGCATTACAATCTTACAATGGCATTGGACAGTTTAAACACATGCACAGGAGACACACAAGTCCACATGTAAAGATATTCAACGATTTATTGATTGCTGGGCATGCATGGACTGATGAAGGTCATCTTTTCTTTATCATCTGAGGTTTCATCAGGGAGAGGTTCCGAAAGACAATACAAAACAAAGAAAAGAAATCAGAAAGAGGAGGGGAAAGCACTAAGCTAACAAGTATAAGTAACGCAATGTATTGCTTCGTTTTTTGTTGTGGAGATTTCAGAAATTCTCTTTACTTAAAAATGAAAATGGAGAAAAAGCTTCAGAAGTCTATTCATCCATCTATTTTCTGCCACTTATCCAGTGGCAGCAGTTTAAGCAGCAATATCCAGAGCTCCCTCTCCCCACCTGTGATATTCACCATTTGGCTTCAGCTGTGCCGTCAATGCATTTCCAAGCCAGTCGAGATCTCTTTTATAATCTCATTATTTTGGGCACAAAAGAAGTGGCAGGCCTATGATCTACAGCAGATGAACAGAGTATGAAAATCATCTCCTTAAGAAAGAGAAAATAACCCAATAAAGACCTGAGATGGGGCTAGTTGATGCATCTACTGCTTGATAAAACTTGAAATCGTCTCAGTGAAGGAGTAGCTGTCCAGAAGGGAAATGGGGAGAGAAAAGGCTGTGTTATGCCAAATTACACAAGAAATAGACTGAAGACCAGTGGCAACAGATTGTATGGAGTTAGGATTTCACATTTGATCTTTTGTTCCAAATCATTGTTGGTATGTATGACAATAATGAGGATACACAATGATCTGTAGAACACAGTAGATGAAAGCTCTGTCATAGTTGGTCTGCATTTTTAGCCAGTGGTGTTGGGGGTCTTATCAAAGGTAATCAATTATGAACATAGAAAGGTCCTGTTAGATTTTAATCCACCATGCAATATGATCTGGAAAGTATTTGATTGACATTTTTCAGCATGACAGTGATCCCAACCACAGTGTGAATGCACTAGAAGCATACCTGGGTAGAGAAATAAACCATATTGAAACTAGAGCTATCAACGTTAACGCGCTAATGCGTCATCACAATTAAGTCAATTAAAATTTTTAACGTATTTAACCAATCTGCAGCGCAGAATGGACAAACTTTGGACAAACTGCCCGTTGACAGAGACATTTCAGAGATTTTGAGTCATTCTGCACTCCAGATGGGTTAATTTAGTTAAAAATTTTAACTGTGTCAATGGTGATGACAGATTAATCAGCGTTAATGCGTTAAGGTTAACATAACGTTGAAACATAACAACGAAAAAGTGTGTGCATTTGTATTTGTTTCTATATTCTGATTGCAAAAGCTGTCAGACAGGACAGGATATTATTAAAAATAAATGAATAAAAAAATAAAAAACGCCAGAGAGCCAGAAGCCAAAGAAGCGCTTTGGAGTGCCTTCAAGAAGTCTGGAGAAAGAATCCTGAAAAAAAAAGAAAGACATTACAAGAGCTCACCTAAGACACTCCAGGCTTTGTTGAAGAATAAAGAGTTTGGCTTTTATGTTTGCCGGTTTCAAAAAATTACTGCACCCATTTCCTATTTTCCCAGCTAAATATAAAAAATGGGGCTTGGTTTCAGAATTTTGCACTGCTGTATTGTAGGGAGGAACGTAGATTAACTCTTAAAAAAAAGAAAGAAAGCTAATTGCTAATTAGACATCCTGTTTTTTTCTGAGTTTTGCATGATCTGACAGGGTGGAGTTGCTGGGACGTCCACTCTGAGGATGATTGGAGCAAAAGATATCAAATTTGGATGGATCACTCTAATCAGACCTGTTGCCTCTGATTTTCAGTTCAGTTCTTACACCAGAAATTTCTCCCTGTTTCCCTTCTTTAAGAATGGCTTCTTGGCAGCCACCTTTCCCACTGAGACCATTCAGATTGATCAACTAGTAGATTTTTTTTGACGCCTTCTTGGAAGAAAAATATGAAGTGACAAGGGGTCAAGACTTTTGCACAGTATTGTGTATGTATATGTATCCCTCTTTTGAAGAAAAATTAAGAACTTGACAGTCTGACCTTGCTAAACATAGCAGGTAAGTAAGTGAAATTTATTTATATAGCACTTTTTAAGACACAAATCTGTTACAAGGTGCTTTACTGGGAATCTAAAACAATATTATAATAATCACATGAACAGCTAGACAGCAGTTCCCATTCCATTTATTATATATGATTTATAAATTGACACACTCAGACACTCACATTGAAAGTATAAAAAATACAAGACTACAGAGTTTTCTAGACTTTTTAGTGAGGTCTCTTCTTCATTGCTTTAATATATTATTTTAACTTAAATGACAAAAATGGGAAATTCCTATTTTTCTTAGGATAGTTTTGACAAATCCATTCATCAAGCAAGTTACTATCATTTATGTCATTTTAAAATGATATCAGGGCATAGAAAACAGAATCACATGCAGCCAGCAACTTTTTACTGAATCTATACAGCACATCCTATAAATAAAATTGACTTTCGAATATATGTGCTTCAAGTTTCATTGTACTTTGTATTACAAAATGTAAGGAAAGGTGATATCACAAGGGAAAAACTGAAATGTCAAGGAATGATTAAAGGTTGGGCTGACTTTTGAGCACTAGCTAACTGACAGAGTCATGACTTTTTCAAATACACAGGTCAAAAAAGGGCTTGGCTGAACAATTTTCAAATTGCTGCAACACATGACTGATTCTTTAAAACTGATTTAAAAATGTAATCACTGTGCTGGCAGGCATTTGAGATTTAGATACTACAAAAGCAAAGTCGAGAAATGTTCTACGCTTACAAATAATGAACCAACATGGTTGAAGTGTCTTTCACACACCAGGTGACAGTAGCACCTTTGCGCTCTGGAACGCATTCTTTTCTATAGCTTGCATCGTGCAAGAACAGATTACCATTGCGTCAAGAAAAATGCAGTGCAAGCGTGGCAGCTGTGGAGCACTTCTGCATGCGGTGTAATGGAAATTTGTACAACCAAAAGAAAACACAGAATGATGGGGAAAGGTTACACATTACACATAAAGATCACAAGTGGTTGCAAAATAATAATTTTGTAGTACAGACCCAAGCACAGCACAGCACAAATTTTGAGCCATTCGCTCAACCTAGCAATCAGTGCACAAGCCACTTTCTATGTGAAATGGTTTCATTAAGAAATATTTCTAAAACTTCTGAAAACAATGAGTAATATGTAATGATTCCAGTTTGCTAAAACCAAAATAGGAGGGTGTAAGACACAGATGAATTAAAACTAGTGCAGCACAAATACACAGCTAATGTCTCCTTTAAACATGTATGTACCATATAGCTACTACTCTGGCTCACCTTGCTCTAAGAACAATAACCTGCTCCTGCTGTTTACTCATATAGTTTCATTTATTAATATATCTAAAAAATACATAATTTATCGATATCAGACCATTTTGTATGTGCATGGTTTTGTTTGCTTATTTTTGTTGTAGTAGATAACACTCACTATTCACAGTGCTTAAAACTAAACAGTACAGGCCAACACACAGTGTGGCTGATAGCTGGCACCATTCCAATATCCATTAAAATGTAACTCAAGCCCAATACTGCTCAGCTGATTTTGCAAAGCACCCATGAACAACTACTGAATTGAGCCACTCTTCAAAGTACTGTCTCGGGAAAGAGGAAAATAGTGTTTTTGTAAGTGTAGTATTCCTACCAAAGCAGCATACATACATCAGTTTTTGTTTTAAATCTCACTTCAGAGTTGTCTTATTATGAGTATTTATGCTTCCATTAAAATTTTTTATATTTTAGCTCAGTTGCAGCTATTTTTTTACATATAATATAATATAATATAATATAATAAGAGAAACTACAATTTCTGTAGTTAATTCGTGAAATAACCTTGCATAGGAAAGTTATATAGTTACGAAAATTATAAATAAATTTCATTTTTTCAGCATGGTATTCACTCACAGAAACGGACAATCATTTAAAGAGGCTATAATTCAAAGAATATACAGAACTTGTTAATTTAAATAAAATGAAAACACCAGAATTTTCCTTTGTGCACACCTTAGCAAAAGAAAATGTATCATAAATGATCAGCGTACTAATAATTAAATTTTATTTAAATTAAGTGTGGCTGATAAAAGGTATGTTAAAAAAATGTAAAAAATGTATTTTACTCATTCTGCACCTGACAGGAAGTATTCTGATAAAGATTAATACTGACGAAGTAAACATGAATATATATATTATTTTGATAACAAAATAGTTATCTACAAATGTTTTGTTATTGAGTGGATATATAAATATGTATAACAATATATATGTATTTCTATACATATATATTTACAACTAAAGGTGCACTTAAATAATGTCATCAAGGAGATGTGGGGTGCCTATCCAATCCAACGTCCTGGGCTCTGAAGCAGCCATAATCATGCACATAAACTGTTTACCAGTCCTCTTATCAATAGGATAGATTGTAGTAGGAGTGAATCTTCTGTTACTTTCCACAAACTCACAGAGCTGCTGATACACTTGTGGGTATTCGTGGCGTAAGAAAACCCCTCGAATCCTTAACTCTCGTTGTATATTAATGAAACAAATTTCTCTGGCCTTCCGGCCTTCTTCTCCCTCTTTGTCGAGATCTGCTGTTCCTGGAGGTGGAGTAAGGATCAGTGTTTCCATGTCACTCTCTTGCTTGTGAACCTTTCTCTCTGGGCTAAACGAAGCCAATGCTACTTTTGCATATTTTCTGACAGTTGGAGCTTGGTTCCTTGGTGATGGCCCTTCAGGCAACTGCTCACCTACAGCAATGGATACATTTAAGATGAAACATTCGTTTGGGTCATACTCTTTACCAGCTTCCTGCAGTTCTTTACAGTACTCCCCTAGGTTGTCTTTGAAGCTTTCAAGCTCTCGAAGGGACAAATATGTAGGAGACATAAGTAAACTATCCAGACCATACTGCAAGAAGTTACTAGATGACAAAGGGTTAGGAAAACCAAGGAAGAGAACTCCTCTACCTCGAGAAAGGTAGCCAACTTTGGCAATACGGGAGAAGGCTTTGTGGACTTCAACAGTCTCCCGACAGTGTTTGATGATATGACGGCAAGTGCTACCAATTCTTCCATACAGGCAGCTTTCTTTATGAATATCCCAGTCCTCCCTGCGACAATTTCGAGAGCAGTAATAGGTGTAACAGCTATGGCAGGATTTAAAATAAAGGCAGGCATTGAATAGGGTTTCTGTCCTCCGGCATTTGTTGTTAGAGCACATCATTGTATCATCCTCATCTGGGCTCTGATCAGGGGAACACTCGTCTGCACTCTTCATTACATCACTTGCCCCATCTATATCTCGAAAAGCATCAGGATTCATTCGGATCGAGGTGGGTTGTTTGTCCAGAGGAGCTGCTTCTTCTGTGCCTGTCTTTGAACTCTTTCTGGACAAAGACACTGCTTCTTCCTCATCAATTAACTTCTTTAGTTGGTCCAGAATGTCTTCACTTGCCCTTCTGCTGGGTGGCTTATAGTCAGTCACAAGATCAGCCAGAAGTTCATCAAGTTGTTCAAGACTTTGCTGAAGTGAAGCATTGTCATGTGTCTTCTCTTTGGCTGAGCTTTCAAAGTCCCGATGAATCATTTCTGGACTCTCTGTGCTTCTGGTATCAAGAATGTCCCAACTGGCAGATCGTCCTTCAGCCTTATTAAGGCTACTTGATCGAATGTCATTATCTGTGATTGTTATTTCAGGGGTGACAAACCAGAGTTTACTGGAGCTGCTCTTTGATATCTCTGTTGGGCTTTTGTCAATCAGTGAGTTGTCAGACATTGACAAGGCTGCATAGCGTCTTGGTGAACTAGAGAGATTAACAACCACTGGTTGTGGTTTTTCACCAGCAGATCTCTCGGGCTTTCTGGAGTCAAGAAGATCATCATAACTCTGACCTCGCTGTACAGGAAGAGGCTGTTCTCTTTCCACACGTGAGTTCAGAATATTGTCCCAAGACCTTGAGTAAGATTTGGAATCTGTACCAAATCTTTGAGGTTCAACACATGGGTTGGTATACCACGGAGTCAGTGCAGGCTCTTGTTGTACTCTTGTTGGAGTGACTTGAGATGCATGAGAGGGAGGATTGGTGGTGTAACCAGATGCATCTGAACCATACCAGTCATCTGTTTGTGAATGCATTACTCTAGCATGTCTTCTGCCTTCAGTGTAATATGCCCTAGCTGGGACATGGTGCTCTGGTGGCATTGCATACATCTCACTGGAATAATAAAACCTAGGTGGAGCAGTCTGAATTTGATAAGACCTTGGATCATCCCCATAAAATATTCTTGTTGGAGGTGTCTGTATGATATATGGCCATGGTTCATTTGCTGCATAGGGTTTGGGATACCCTGTCTTCATAGAGTATGAATAGGGCTCCATTTCAGAATAATATGGTCTTGTAGCTACAGCATGCACTATTCGAGTTCTTGGATCTTGCACAAATTGGACTTTTGGAGTATATGCTTGTCCAGGTGTGTAACGTTCATCATGAAAGTAAGAACTTGGTTGAGGAGGAGCAGTAGTAACATATCCCCCTGGGTCATCTGCATAAAAGAACTTAGTTGGCACATTAGGACTAGAGTGAGCTCTGCGTTCTCTGCCATAGAAATCACCTGATGAAGGCATCCTCTGCAAGGAAATCTCCATAGGTTGTACATAACTACTTGGCATGCTACGGGAATATTGATAACTTTGTCGACTTTCTGTAACAAATGAGTCAGTGGGAGTAGGCGTTCTAGAATATGAGAAATGACGTGGCACAGTCAGGCTCCTAGTCCCTGCACTGTGGTGTCTCTGCCAGGGTATGTCCATTTGAGGTGTGGCATTTTTCCGTCCTGAATGATGTAATGTTGCATCATCAGGCTTGATGTCAACCCGACACCTGACATGAGGGCTAGTTGCTGGTTTATCCAGACCTTCATCCTCAAAATTATCAGCAGTGTAGTGAGGAGAATATCGACTACTGTCACCCATTTGTGGCTGCAACTTAATGGGATGTACTTCTTGCATATGAGCCCTGGTTGCTGCATAGGAGGGTTCCCTATGTGGTGATACTTCTGGTCTCCGACGGGAGTCTCTATAATCCCTTTGGAACTCTCTGCCCTTCCTTCCTGAAGATGATGATCCTTCAAGAGACACGGCAGTGAAAGTTGTCTGGACTCGAGGTGCACTTTTTGACCTGGTCCTTCGTTTTTGTTCAGGGACAATTACCTCACTGGCCATATCTGTTGTCACTGGCTGAGGAGTCAACCTGTGACTAAAAATGTCAGGAGCAGAAAAACGGTACCTCTGCCGGTGGCCCAACACATTCCAGGCAACATCTTGGTTGGATGCCTGCCTATCTCCTTTCCTGTATGGAGAATCCATAGGATATTTGTGTGATTTGGGGTACTCCAGTGACTTATAGTCAAAGGTACGGCAGTGTCTCTTATTGTCTTTGCTTTTACCGTCCTCCAGTGTGTTGGAATTTATACTATCACATTGTTTGGAAGATTGTAAGGACTTATAGAGTGAAGAAATGGGGATCACTTTTATGTCTTGATGCACCGTTGATACCAGTATGTCAGGTGGGTCTGTGCGTGTCATCTTAAAGGGATTCCTCTAGTTTTCTCCATCAAGTTGCTTTAATGTTGATGTTGCCTGGAGAAAAACAAAGAATTTCAGTCACATTTTGTACAAACATTAATAACGAAAATTTATATTAAATTCTGCAAACTATTCAGCCTTCTAGGACTGTTGTAGATCAAAACAAGATCAGTACTACAAATTTAGTCGAGCAAAATTGTACCGCTCTAAATCATGGAATTGAAAAAGGTCATCAAATTTTTTCTCCATTTCAAGATTAACTTTCCTTGTGAACAACTTGGAATAGAGTTGCTGCTGACACTGATGCAGCTAGTGAGATGCCACTTAGGCAACTACTTAACTAATAAGATATTGAGGGTGGCAACAATCAGTTGGGGGCAGCAGGGAGGGGGCCCCCGTTATCTTCAATCGAATTTCCCACATTGACTAAAACTTAGCAATCCCCAGACCCAATGCCTAGCTGTACACACACACACACACACACACACACACACACACACACACACAATGCACAAAGACACATATCTATCCACATCGACCCGACCCTCCAAAATGCATATGAACACATGCCCTCCCAGAGCCAACACTGGAATGCAGCCAGCCTGGCCCCAGATCACCAGCCAACCAGTATGGGGTCTAAATAGTGAGTATGACTGTATGAGAACTAGAGTGCTATTAAAACTGAGGGGACAGATGCAAGATGAGCAGGTCACCCACTGCCCATAACACGAAGAACCCGGGACCCATGCAAACAGCTTGCATGGGTCCTGGGCCCACTTTTCTTATTCTCTCTTCTTCTGTACACCAGAGCACCGCTGCTTCAGTTTTCAGGCCCCTCTTCTGTGGAACCAGCTTCCAGTTTGGATTCGGGAGACAGACACTATCTCTACTTTTAAGATTTAAGATTAAAACTTTCCTTTTTGCTAAAGCATATAGTTAGGGCTGGACCAGGTGACCCTGAATCCTCCCTTAGCTATGCTGCAATAGACATAGGCTGCCGGGGGATTCCCATGATGCATTGAGTTTTTCCTTTCCAGTCACCTTTCTCACTCACTATGTATTAACAGACCTCTCTGCATTGAATCATATCTGTTATTAACCTATGTCTCTCTTCCACAGCATGTCTTTTATCCTGTCTTCCTTCTCTCACCCCAACCGGTCGCAGCAGATGGCCGCCCCTCCCTGAGCCTGGTTCTGCCGGAGGTTTCTTCCTGTTAAAAGGGAGTTTTTCCTTCCCACTGTTGCCAAAGTGCTTGCTCATAGGGGGTCATATGATTGTTGGGTTTTTCTCTGTATCTATGAAGCACCTTGAGGCGACTTATGTTGTGATTTGGCGCTATATAAATAAAATTGAATTGAATTGAATGCAGACCACCCCTATGGAACCAGGGGCCTAACCAGAAAATCTGCGACCCCCGCATCAGAGCCCCAGGTTGAGCTCCTGGACCTGCAAAGAAGAGGCAAGCCACCCGGCCTGGGGCCAGCACCCATCTCCAGGCCCCTCCAGGCCCCAGGAATCCGCTAGACACCCATAGCCCTAGAGACCACCCCCAGCCACCTGCAATGCAGGCAGGGAGAGGGCACTACAGTCGACAACTATCACCAACAAAGTAATGTACTTGATCAGTGGGGACCAGAGATAAATAAAAGAAACAAGATGATAACAGTAGATCTATACGTAAAATTCTATATTGAGTTATACAGAATCTGTTTTTTTTAATTATCCTTTCATGATTATAGTTTTAATTAGTGATGTGTAAGGAAGTAAGATGTATATGTGACGTATTTACTTTCCTAGCAAATTCACTTACGTCACCTAAGCTACACAACTACGTGGGGTTGGGATATAGACACTAATTCATATGGATAGGTCCTCATATGGATGGGTCCTGTTCAGCGGTTCTCTGCCAGAACCTATATGACCAGGAACACAAGATCATATAGCATGCATATAGTTATCTGTTGTGTGCATATAGTTATCTGTTGTGTTCACTGTTCAGTGTGTGCATAGTCTGTAAGGCACAGTTGGAGCATCCTTTGTCCTGTGTAGCAGTGGCGGCTGGCCCATAGGGGGCGCTCGGGCTCCGCCCCCCCAAATGTGGAGGAGTAAAAATATATATTTTTAAAAAATTCATCAATGATAGTTTTACTATGTGTGTGCCTATATACAGCCAGGCGTATTTTAACATTTTCACCAGCTGACTCATTAAAGTTCAACCAACAAACGGTGTTTTTCTTCTTCTGGGGCGCTCGTCAAAGCGCCCTTGATATGCAGCGAAATAGCCTATCATTAAATGGTTGCCAGGGGAAAATAATAAATATTTGACCTATCAGCGTCGCTGAATTAAATGGTTTGGGGGCGCTTAAAATTGCGCCCCTGCAGAAAACGTGAAAGCTCACGAGTTCATATGGACAACAGTGTAAAGCTAGCTGTGCTAGGGAAAACTAGCATAGCGGTGCAGCTAGATGATGGACATCGGATTGCTTTAAGAAGGCACAACGAAGAGGTAGATAAAAACCGTCATATTTTATCTAAAATCATCGATTGTATTAAGTTTTGTGGTGCTTTTGAGCTAGCAATGCGGGGACATGATGAAAGTGATTCCTCAGACAATCCAGGGATTTTTAGAGGTTTAGTCGACTTGATGGCATCAATTGATCACGACTTGAGGCAACACCTTGAAAATGCTACTGTATTTAAAGGCACCTCGAAAACAGTCCAGAACGAGATCCTGGATTGCATGTTGGCAGTTCTGAGAGAAAGGATCGTGGAAGAAGTAAAGGCAGCGAAGTTTTTAGCCATTCAAGCTGATGAAACCACTGACATTTCTACACACTGTCAGTTAGTCATGGTGCTAAGATACATTGACCAACGAAACCGTATTCAAGAGCGTTTTTTTGAATTCATCAAGCTACCCAATGCTTGTGCAGATGCAATAGCCAGTGCCTTATCGGAGAGGCTGCGCTTCATCCTCCCCCAGGGACAAGAGAGAAAGTTGATCGCCCAGGCCTACGATGGGGCCGCTGTAATGAGGGGTACCACTGGAGGAGTGCAGCGTAAGATACAGGACATTTATGCTAACGCTCACTACGTACATTGTTATGCCCATCAGTTAAACCTGGTAATGCAACAAGCAACCTCCCACATCCCTCAAATCAGTCACTTTTTTTCCGACATAGCAGGATTCGCTTCTTTTTTTACTAAATCGAGCAAGAGGACTGCAGTGCTTGACGAGGTGGTGGCGCACCGACTTCCAAGTGCATCGGCAACCCGTTGGAACTTCAACAGTCGTGCTGTGAATACAGTGTATGAACATAAAGACGATCTGGTGAGGTGTTTTCAGACCATCCGTAACAGTGAAGGATTTGATGCCCCTACAAAGAGAGATGCCGGTGGTTTCGTGAGAATGCTGGAAGACGAAGCTTTCTGTTTTTTCCTGGCCTTGTTTCACAAGATAATGCCACATGTAGACATGCTGTATAACCACCTACAGAAGAGAAACATCGATTCTGTCACCATCGCAGGGATCACCCAGACATTCATCAGCCGCATGCAGGCTATCAGGTAGGCATAAAAGCATAAATATGTAACCTAGAATAAATGTTAATTATCTATGCATAGATTCTATCAAATTCTATGCATATATTCTGTGTTCTGTGACTTAAATGTTTAATGGAATTCAGATAATTTTGATTTATATCAGCCTTTGAAGTAATTTTATGAAAAATATTTGATTAAGTATATTTGATGAAGTATATTCCCAGTAATGATTTGATGTAGCCTATACCATAGGCTATTTCCTGAAATTATGGCCAGGGCCTTTATTTACTTGCACTGGTTTTCCCCCAGCCATTAAACCAGGTCCGGTTATTAATTAAATCCGGTAATTCCCGGTAATTAGAACACAACCTTTGTTTGGTTTGTGTTTGGTTAATATATCCCTATTCAGTTTTCAGAAGCCATTAATGAAACTTATGTATTGGATCAGGGAGGCACTTCCTAATCTGGTTGTGGATGAGGAGTACAGGGGACCTGTTCAAGACCCACCCACAAAGAGACGGAGAACATTGGGGGAAGACAGGCAACACCATTTGGCACTGGAGGTAAGCACTAGCTGCTTGGTCTGATTTAAATCGGATCATCAGATAAAATCTAATGACGATGCTGTCAGATGTCATTTGATATAGTGGTCATGACTGTTTTGTTTTGTTATGGACAGATTTTTTTTTTCAGAATAATGATTAACATGAGACATGTGCCAAAGTCTTACCACTGAATCTAACTCTTACCAATTATATATTATTGGATAGGTGTGCGACACCATTATGAGCCATGCCAAGGAGAGGTTTTCTTTCACCAAGCACCTTGTCAGCGCCACTCTGTTGCAAGGAGACTTGTTCCAACAACACAGCAAAAATTTTCCAGATGCAGCACTACAAACCACAGTGGAAGCCTATCCCTCATTGGACAAAGCCAGACTTAAAACAGAACTGTCCCTGATCTACGACAACGAGGAGTTTCAGAGTTGTAGTGGTGCGCTGGCGCTCTATCAGGTTCTGATGGAAAACAACCTTCAAGACACATTCACCGAAACTGTAAGTCTTCTTAACATCCTCATCACCACACCAATGACAACATCAGAATCGGAGAGGTGTTTCTCTACTTTAAAGAGGATAAAAACTTTCCTGAGAAACAATATGGCTCAGGATCGGCTCAACGCTCTGGCTATGCTGTCCATAGAGAAAAAACTCACACAAGAACTTCCTGATTTCAACACCAGGGTCATCGAGAAATTTGCCACTCAGAAAGACAGACGAGCAAAGTTCTTGTACAAATAAGAACCCTTAACCATATTTACTCTCTTTCTCCATCCCTCTCTCTTTCTCTCTTTAGCCCACCCCCCCAATCAGTTTACAGTTGTTGTTTTCAATAGTTATTTTTCATTCATTCAAAAAAAAAAAAAAAAATCTGTTCATGTTCATTTTTACAAATCTATACAAATGGCCAGAATATGGTTGTTCATTTTAAATTTAAATTAAAATTGTGTTGTTTGATGTACTCATTAAATGGGTCATTTTAGTCGATATCATAAAAATTGCCCCCCCTGAGATTTTTTTCAGGAGCCGCCACTGCTGTGTAGTGTGTTCTATGTATACTTTTGTATTGTATAAGTTGTAAATTGGTGCTTTTAGTCATTTTGAAGGTGTGTAAGCATATTTGTGTCTTGAAGTTTTGGTCTGGATTGATGGAAAGACTTCGCTCCCACTTTGTGGTTGGAAAGGAAATTGAATCATCATTTTATTAATAATATTTTTGATAACAATTTGGGGGTACAGGTAGGGCTGGGCGATATGGCCTAAAATTCATATCTCGATATTCTTTAGCTGGATGGCGATATACGATATATATCTCGAAATTTTTTAAACCCATAAAGTAAGAACAAAAAGAGTTCTTAGTCAAAGCTGTGTCCCAGATGTTGTTTTTGTGCATAACAAAACGCTCACAATTGTGCAGTCAAAATGTAAGCTAACAGACGCTGAGCATAATAACAAAGCCAGACAGATTTCGCAGCTGCTCTGTTCCCAAGTTCTACTGCGTGACTGACAGCCTTGAGTTTTAAATCCGCTTCGTAACCGTGTCTCTTACAGGTGCCATTTGTGGTCCTTATACGCACACAATACGGTAATATTACGTTGAAGAAGGTATGCATTACTCTGTGAGGCTCCAGACTATGGTAGCCATAATGCTCCAACAATCCATCAAGCGGTGCGGCTTCGTATCTTACCAAAGTCGTACTAAAGCATTTTTGACAGATTGCTACCACATAAAATCGGTTTGCAGTCAGTAAGCACAACCAGAATTCATACATAAGGCACACTGTCGATTTTTGAGAAAATGAAAGGATTTTAGTGTAAGGTTATAGTTCAAAAAATACGGTACACGAGTTTTGTAAGGTAGTTTGTTTCGGGGCAGGAGGCTGGGAGACTTCGCGGTCTGGGATACAGCACTCTTCACACCCTCTTCATTTTGCACTTTATGGCGCTGTTGTAAATAGTGAAAATACTAGTAGTGCTAGCTGCACGGCGTCAACATGTTAATGACGTAACCACTAACCGCAACGCTAACGCGTTGACACTGTGCAGCCCCATGCACGGGGCGATCCACGGTAACTCATTAACGGAGATTTGCCGCGTTAATACAGTTATGGAGTTAACGTCATTTTAACGAGAGTAACGCTGCAGCACTAAAATAGTAATCTCCAAATGTTTTCTTTTTACCGACCAGCTGCTCTTTGATAGCTGCTGTGTCCATCTTGTCGTTACCTGCAGGTGAAGCGATGGGGGAGGGGGAGTTGTGTTCAGTGAAGGAGAGAGGCGAGGCCGAGTAACGCAGCGCAGAGACAAAAGTGGATGAAAGAGAGGCAAACTTGCGGTTCCACTATATTGATATAAATGATATTGTCACATCTCTTATCTCATATAAAAATATATTGATATATTTAAAAACTTGATATCGCCCCGTCCTAGGTACAGGAATGTAATAATTCATAATCAAGTTCAGTTCATTGGGATTAAATCTTTCCTGTTTGATGGATTTCAATTCCTGATATTCAAGAAACTTACTTTTGCTGATGAATTTCTGAAATGAAACAGAGTTTCTATCTTGAATAACATGCAACGGAAATTTGGTATTTCTACACCACCATTGTGTTTTGGCTTTTGTAGAGTTTTAAGACTTATTTGTGGAAATTCTTCCCATGAGAAATATAGGTAAAGTTTTCCAACATGTAAGACCATTTATAGTAGAGGAATATGGTTCAACTGTACCATATCTGAGACCCTGGGAGAAAAATAATTATACCTAAATATCTAAATGTTACCTGACTATAGTGACACAGTGGAGGTGTTCTAAAAATTAAAATTCAGAGGCAACTGTTGATTTGCTCCATTTGATGGAGTAGTTTGATATAGATGAATACTTTTCTATTAATGTGATTGTCCTCAGAAGATAGGTTTGTGTGTTACCAAGGACAAATAATACATCATCAGCATATAAGCTTATCTTACGGTTTGTATTTTCTTTTAATATTTACATTTGTGTCGGACTGCTGCTGATAATGACTCAATGAAAATGACAAAAAAGGAAGTGGCAGAGTGGATAGCCCTGTCTGGTGCCCATTTGTAGATTGATCTTACTTTCCAAAGCTCCAAAGTAAGCAATAATCTATTACATTTATTAGTTTGCATGTGTTAGTGGCTGAGTATCTGCTCCTGATAAAACCTGTTTAGTCAGGGTGTATTATAAATGGAGTGATTTTTTTCTTAATCTTCTTGCAAGGGCTTTGCAAAGTATTCTGTGGTCTAGATTTATGTGTGACATTGGGCAGTAGCTGGATGGTAGTCATTAGTCATCTATCTTTGCATGGTTTAAGAAGTAGACTAATGATGGTAGGGTTCTTAAACTTAAGCTGGTTAAACTTAGAGGTGAGGTGGAGGTGACTTGTACCTCGGCTGCAGAAGAGGATGGGGCAGCATCCTCACCTGGGACAGTGCTAGGGGAGCGGATAGCCATCATTTAATCATCATTTAATTGGGGCTGCTGTAGCTCAGTAGGTAGAACAGGTCACCTAGTAATCAGGAGGTTTTCCAGGAACACCCAGTCAAGTCATAAGCAGAAAGAATAAACAACTGTTGAAACAGACAGGCATAACATTACATGGTTTTGAACTACTAATGCTGCTGAGACCAGTTGGGAACAAGTACAACTTATTGCCAGCAATGTGGACCAAGCTCTCACGACAATGGCTTGTAGTAAATACTCTGTACCCTGAAGGATGTGTTTTATGCCTTCAGGTTCACAAAGCACATGTAGACTGGTTGGGAGAACTCTCTGCAGACTCAAATATCCTCAAGAGGAAAAAGAGCTGGTCCAGTGTTCTACTACCAGGAAAAAGACCACTGAAGCTGATGTTCCAATAGGACAAAATCTCCTTTCTAGTACCTTGGCATTGACCTTCTTAGGGAGGCTGAGTAGTGTGATGCCCCTATAGTTGGAACACTGTTGGTGATCCCCCTTCTTAAAGACAGGAATCACCACCCTGGTTTCCCAAACAAAAGGTTCTGCTCCAGATTTCCACGTGATATCAACCAAGACAGCCCTACAACAAGTAAGGCCTTAAGGAGGTAGATGGCTCCATTCACCTCTGGTTTGTTGGTTACCACCTCAACAGGCACTGTCACAGAGAGCCTGTGAACTTTCAGCACACTGCAGTGTCTTTAATCTATCTGTTGTGTATATTGCTACCACATTACTTTAAAAAAAAATCATCAATGGAGTTGCTAAAAGCTCCACCTGGAAAAACCTCAGGAACTGCCACACCAGTCTGGGTCATTTTGGACTCCTTTTATAGTAAAGTTCCTTGGTGGTTCGATTCCTTGTTCCTCCATACCAAAAATCCTCGGACAAGACACTAACCCCCACCTGCTCTCCAATGCATCCATTGGAGTATGAATGCGTATGAATGTATGTTAGTTAGAAAGCACCGACAAAGCATAGACAACAGTGCTTGTGTGAACGGGTGTGTACGGATGAATGTGGCGTGTTGTATAGAGCGCTTTGAGTACTCCAGGAGATTAGAAAAGCGCTATATAAGAATCAGAATCAGTCAACAAACTGCTCGAAATGCATTGACAGAAACAGTTCAGGTATTTTGAGTAATTCTGCACTCTAGATGCGTCAATTGTGTTAAAAATTTTAATTGCGTTTACCGTGATGGCAGATTAATTTGCGTTAACGCGTTAATTTTGACAGCACTAGTAAAAATACATACTCACATACTCACCCAACATTGAGACACACAGAACGCAGTATACACACTCTGCTCCCAGGTCCAGGCACCAACATGCCCAGAGGGGCAATCTGACCCCAGACCAAGGATATGGTTCCCTTTACTCTGGGGTGGAGACTAGCAGACTGCCCCGGTCCCGCAGCAGCAGGGAAGTCCACCAGCCCAGACACCAACCAGACCTCCTCCTGGCCCCCTGCCCCAGAGAGCAAACAGCGAATGGGGGTGTGAGAAGAGGGAAGAAATTAGCGATGAGGAGGCGAGGAAAGGGGTGGGGGGGAAAGTACCCCCCGCCCTGCAGCCAGCCTTCTCGTTGACCCCCATGGGCACACCTGTTCCCCCAAATCCACCAAGGGCAGAGAGCTCAGGTCCATCGAGACCGGGGCTCACAGCAACAGCACTACCATGGCCCACAGAGCCCACATAGCCCATTCGACCCTACTGCAGAGGAAAACTACACCCACCCCAACATTCAGTCAACTCACAGACTACACCTGCAGAGTGTATTCCACAAGAGCAGAAACCACCTGCAAAAGATGGTAACAACCTCCCCGCCATCTAAAGAGGCCCTAGCTCTACAAATGCACCAAAGGCCCCGCGTCAGTGCCAGGCCCCATTGCATGCACCCATGCACAACTCCGGTGATACACCAACCAGGAACCAGGCCCCCAGGCTAGCCAGAACACCAGCTTGGAAACAAAGCACCCACAGAACCCCAAGTCCCCAAGCCTGGCCCGGACCCGCACTGCAATGTCTGCCAGCATAGACCTCCCCGAGCCCTGCTGCATGCAGCCACCATAAAGACACCACCCAAGAGCCACCAGAGCCCCATCCCAGCCAGCACTACAGCGCCCAGGTCAAGACCCCCAAAAAACCCACTCCTAGAGAACCCCCAGACAGTCTGCTTAGGATTTGCAGAAGGCAGTGAGAGCCATGTGGACTGTGTTCATCTCCATAGTGAAATCATTTAAGTCACTCAGCAAGCAAAGGGGAGGCTGAAATGTTACATTTCAGACATTGATAGTCTTCGCATATCCTGCGCTAAAATGTCTGAAAAAGTGGACAGAAGCAGAGAGCGGGGATATAATTGTCAGGTGTATTGTCTTGACAGTGTGCACAGAAGATGTAAAACCCATCCTGAACATCCGCTGACCTGTATAGTGCACCCTGTGTAGTATTTTATATTGTAGACTGTGATTTCTAATCAAATTAAATGTTTTTAAACATGTCTGAAGAAGAACATGTCAGAAGCTGTTGTCCAAGCTGACTGATAGATCCGCCTCCTATTTCGCAATAAGAACTGATATTGATTCATTTATTTAGGAGTGTCCTGTATATTTTAGACAGTAATTTGAGGGGTTTTGAGATTAAGGAATTATACCACACTTGGTGGTGTTTATAATTTGACTTGATTAGGCTTAAATTTATTTTTTACTATAGATTTAATTTGTTAATATTCTAAAAATCTATTCTTGATAATTCCATATTGTTTAGCTAATCTGTCAAACGGTATAAAGTCTGTTTTTTCGATTATTCATAACTGTTCAAAGTATTTAATTCGTTTACAACTCAAATCTGCAAAGTTTATCATATCATTGTTCTGTAGTATGTCAGGGTTGTTCCAAATGGGTGTTCGAAGACCATGGGATCAATGAAGACTCAGTCATTTTTAGAAACTCCCACCATGCTGTTAGAGAGGAGCTGATATTGATGCTTTTAAAGCAATGAGCTATCATCATTGAACTACCGTTCATTAGCTCAATGATGATTGAGCTAATGAACGGTAGGATTTAAATCTCTACATTTTCCATAGTTCCAGTTCTACATCCACTACTCACTCCACCACACCAATCTTAGAACTGAAGAAGCTTCTCAGATGAGAGGTGAAACATCTTCAAGAAACTAAAAGAAGTCCAGATGTTTTTCTTTCCAAGCTACTTAGACTACCTAGACATTTTTTGTTCTGTACTGTCAAATGTTTGAGGCATGGAAGCCTTGAAAATCTAAATTATAATACAGTATTAAAAACTGAAGTTGTTATACATGTGTACTTGATTTTTTTTTTATTGCGGTATTAAAAAATATATCACATATACCAAAATACTTATAACTACAGAAGAAGGTAAGAAGACTTTTAAACTGATACAGGAATTCTGTTCAGGAGCAGTATATGGGAGGCTGTGTGTGAAACTCCTTCATCAAAGCTTTTCAGTTGTGCCAACACGCCTAACACAGTTTTTGGTTCAGTAAAAACTACTACTTTCATATTAAATATTCAAATGGACAGATCTGACCAAAAGATGACATTGGGAACAGATGAAATATTTCATGGTAAAAAATAAGATGGAAACATAACAGTGAGAATATGGCATATACTTTATACAGCAGTAAGAAATTACAGCAACAGCAAAAAATTATATACTGTAACAGGCTTCAAAATATAAGCCCGTTGTTCCTGGGAAAATTTGATCTTTTGAAAACATCTCCCAGTGATCTTTTTAAAATAACACACTTATCATGATAATTTAATGCTTGCTAAAGAACCAATACCAAGGAAAAGCAACAAGCAGAAGGGATTTGTTTGGGCCAAGAAACACAAGGAATGGACATTAGACCAGTGAAAATCTGTGCTTTGGTCTGATGAGTCCAAATTTGAGATCTTTGGTTCTACCCGCAGTGTCTTTGTGTCTTTGGTCTCTACATGCATAGTTCCTGTCATTAAGTATGAAGGATGAGGTGTGATGGTGTAGGGGTGCTTTGGTGGTGACACTGTTGGGGAATTTATTCAACACCGAAGGGACACTGAACCAGCATGGCTACTAGGGCTGCCACAAACGATTATTTTGATAGTCGACTAGTCACCGATTATTTTTGCGATTAGTCGACTAATCAGATCATCATCCATTTAGACGTAAAACTACAGCTTATTGCACCAGCAGCATCTGCTCTTATATAACTATCATTAGCTTACAGCTTTAAGTGTTTAAGGTCTGTGCTAACTAAAAATAAAGACAAGATGATAGTTTATTGAATTTTAATGAAATTTGCAGATTGTTTCGGTGAAGATTAATAAACTCCTTGCTATCTAAAATATAACAGGACACTGGAGTATATTCTGGAGCATCTCACACTTCTGATAATCAGCTGTCTGCTTGACGTTTATTCAGCTGTGTAAAAACTATAACTTTAATCTCAGACAAACTGATTTACTCAGGAACAAATAAAATACTAAAAAAAAAAGCCGAACAATAACATTTTAAGTTATCTAAGTGACTCATATATATTTAACCTGAGTAGCGAAAGACGGCGGTGGGTTTGAAAACGATTTGCGGGGAGTCCGGTGTTCTCACGGCGCTAGTGAGCCTAGCCCCCGGCTCGCTAACGAGCTAGTGGGTAACAGATGTCTCCGAAAACGTCGGAGCGCTTTTGAAAATATGTGGTGTCCTGATAAACTGAGCAGATATTTGAGGTTTACACAGCTACATTCTCGCCTGAAAATATGTTAAACGTTTATTTTGTGACCCAGAAAGAATAATAAGAGTAACATTAAAACTAACTAGCTGCCGCCATTGTTGGAAACTGCGCTGGGCCGCGCTATGAATTCTGGGACACAGCTGCTTCTTCTTCTTCTTCTTCTTCGGGGTTTAACGGTAGCTGACATCCTTGTACATGCAATGCTGCCATCTTCTGTTTCAGTCCGTTATTACACTCTTAAATCCTGCCACTTATTCCTGCGTCTTTTGTGATCGTACAAAGTTTCAAACGACGCGTCGACTATTAAATCAGTCGTCGACGATTTTGATAGTCGATGTAATCGTGACTAGTCGACAAATCGTGGCAGCCCTAATGGCTACCACAGCATCCTGCAGCAGCGTGCCATCCCATCCCAAACACACCTCCAGCCTGTGTAAGGGCTATTTGACCATGAGGGAGAGTGATGGAATGCTGCATCAGATGGCCTGACCTCCACAGTCATCTGACCTAAACCTAATCGAGAAGGTTTGGGAGGTGATGGACCACAGAAAACAGCCAACAAGATCTTGGAAAACCATTTCATGAAGGACATTGACAGAATGTTAGTGTGCAAAGCAGTAATCAATGCAACGAGTGGCTGTTTTGAATAATATAAAATACAAAACATGTTTTAAGTTATTTCACACTTTTTTGTTTACTACATAATTCCATATGTGCTTCTTCACAGTTTTGATGCCTTCAGTGAGAATCTAAAATGTAAATAGTCATTTAATTAAAGAAAAAACATTAAATGAAAAGGTGTGTCCAAATTTTTGACTGTTAGTGTATGCTCGTATCCAGACAACATCTTTTGCAGGGAAGGAATTGTGTGTTTCAGCAAGATAATGCTAAACCAAATACTATATCAATTACATGTAAAATTCATAGTAGAAGATTTCAGGGCTTTCACCATATGCATGTTCAGTTATGATTCTCTTTTAGATACTAAATCATCACACAAAAAGACATATCTCAGCTTGTCTTGTTGTTGCATGTACGAGGGAAAGGCAATAGCAATGACATCCTAATATAACATTTTTATATCAAGTAAAATTTTAGTCCACGGACAACATGATATGGCATAGCCCTAATGAAAAGCAAAAATCTAACTTCATCCCCTCCCAAACTGAAACAAAATAAAAGTAACTAGGACAAACTTATATGACAGCTGGATGTGTGGTTCATTCATTCTCTGTTTGGATTTTGTATAAAGTGTTTTGTTTTGACGAACATATGAAATTTCAAGACCAAAGTTCAACCCAAGACACACTGTACAGCAGACTTGAAGGCTCCATCTCTTTACTTGTTCTCAATCCAGGTGGAGCAGTCTCTGGTATCTTGTGTGTCAGCCCCATAACTGAACTATTACAAGCAAGCTGATTCCTCACCTCTACAAATGCCCTTTTCTTCTCACTTTCCTGCATCCATTGGCAGACAAATGATGTGTGTAGATGATTGACAGTGTGCTGGATCAATGTTTTTTGCTGCAGTTTCCTCACAATATGTCTATTGTTCTTCTTAGACACCTCTGTATGTGGCCTCTCTGTGGCCACATGCCGACCCTATTGCATTACAGCAGAAATCTGACTTTACTGGTCTACAGTGGTAAAATTATTAGTTTGTATTGACCATTTGATAATGGACCAATTAATATGGGAGGCAATAAAGCAATGATGGGTATTGATGGGTGCAATGATAGGCATTTGCCAGTATTTTTGACATCTGTGTATGAGGGCATACATAGTGCTCAGGGCTAGCACTAGCATTTTTTTTAAATAAAATGAACTCTCGTCTCAGAGCCGTGAATCAAGCGTGAATAAACGTCGCATGGGATCGCTGGGGTAGCTAATACTGCGCAGGCTACTATCCTGATTGCTGCAGCACATCCTGCAGCTCCTGCTGCTGCCTGGAGCCTGAATCCTTAAGAGGATGATGTCAGTGTTCGATGATGGGAACACATTAGCCTATCGTCAGCCAGCAGAAAGCACAAAAAAAAGTAGCCAAATGAATAATACAAAGAACCAATACCCCATCTATGCTCAGAACATGCAATGCTCTGCGAGCTTCGAGTGATTACAAGCAGTTTAATTATTAGACCATAGATCCGAGAACAAGGTGTACGGTCTGCATGTTGTTCGGCCCGTATTACCGTCGCAGTGTTGTGAAATTAAGCAGAGATTTGCGAGGGGGAGACGATCCAAACGTTCCTGCGTGCATAATAGTGGACAGCGCGATACCGTAAATCAAAAGCTGCATCTTACCGCATCAGTTCGGATTCCCAGCTTGTGCTTATCCATTTTCTGTTAGGGACGTGACACGAGGGAGTGTGATAGTGGTTTCTCAGTGACGACATCGAACATGTGCAAAAGGCAAAGCTGCTCCTTATTGGTCAGAATCTTTAGATTTTTTTCCTCCTCCTCCCTACTCGGTAGATTGCTGCGTTACCCTGCTGCAACATCCACACGTATGTCGCCGCAACCCGTGCTCCGTCCCCCCTCCCGCTTTCTCTCTCGCGCTCTCTCCCCCTCCATTGCGCCTGTACCACTGACAGCAACACGCCTGAAACCACCCCTTCCAATGAGGCTGAGTGCCTCAGCCTTTCGCCTGACTGCAATGACCATGTACAAAAGAAGCAAAGCTCTGGCGCACATTTACACCGCGGTTCCAAATTATTATGCAAATGACATTTTTCTCTGATTTTCCTAAATAGTCGATCCAAGTGACAGTCAGCATAATTTTCGAGTCATCAAGCATTAGAGTATAATTGGAATGTTACTGAACAAACATCCCAGTGAAAACGGTATGTTTTTCAAAACTAACACACTAACAAAATGCACTATCCCAAATTATGATGCACAGCAGATGTTTCAAAACATTTCATAGGTTGTAAAGAACTGAAAATGGTAATTTGTTAAATTTGCAGCATTAGGATATCATATTTACTGAAATCAAAAGCCTTTTCAATCAAAAACATCTTAAGAGGTCAAGTTACATATTAACATAGGACCCTTTATTTGATAGCAGTTTCGCAATTCTTGCATCCATGGAACTTGTACGTTTTTTGGAGAGTTTCTGCTTGAATGTCTTTGCAGGATGTCAGAATAGCTTCCCAGAGCTCTTGTTTGGATGTGAACTGCCTCCCACCCTCATAGATCTTTTGCTTGAGAATGCTCCAAAGGTTCTCAATAGGATTGAGGTCAGGGGAGGATGGGGGCCACACCATGAGTTTTTCTCCTTTTATGCCAATAGCAGCCAATGATGCAGAGGTATTCCTTGCAGCATGAGATAGTATTCCTTGCAGCATCCTCATGCATGATGATTTTGTTGCAGAAAGAACGGTCTTTTATATTGTACCATGGAAGAAAGTGGTCGGTCAGAAAGTCCACATACTTTGCAGAGGTCAATTTCACACCTTCAGGGAGCCTAAAGGGGCTGACCAGCTTGGAATCCACATGATTCGGGCCGAAAACATGACTCCACCACGTAATTACTGACATCACAGTCTTGTTGGGACATGGTGGCCATCCAACAACCATCCACTACTCTTCCATCTGGACCATCCAGGGTTGCACAGCACTCATCAGTGAACAAGACTGTTTGAAAACTATTCTTCATGTAGTTCTGGGCCCACTGCAGCCGTTTCTGCTTGTGAGCACTGGTTAGGGGTGGCCGAGTAGAAGGTTTATGCATAACTGCAAGCCTCTGGAGGGTCCTACACCTTGACGTTCGTGGGACTCCAGAGGCACCAGCAGCTTCAAATATCTGTTTGCTGCTTTGTAATGGCCTTTTAGCAGCTGCTCTCTTAATCCAATGTATTTGTCTGGCAGAAACCTTCCTCATTGTGCCTTTATCTGCACGAGCCCATGTCTGCTGTGGCTCAGCCACAAATCTCTTAACAGTACAATAATGTGGAACATCCTCCTTTAGTAGTTTTTCATTTCATTGGGCTCACCTGCCAAGCTAATTATCACAGGTGTCTGAGATTGATTTTAGTAATCCAAAGAGCCCTGAGACACAATGCCATCCATGAGTGTAATTGAAAAATAACATTTTTAATCTTCATAACACTTAAATACAATTTGCATAATAATTTGGAACACAGTTTACATTCACATCAATTAATGAGATTTATTAATTTTCTTGCCATCACCTGTCTGTAATAACAACAGCAGCAACAATTAAGGAGTGCTGTGTTTTTCATCCTTAGCACATTATTTTACCAACAGAAAACTCAAAACCTGTTAATATAAAACGACAAACCTGTTCACGTCTAGATTTTCATGCAGCTATGACCATTTTAGGTTTTAGACTGATGTTTGAACAGTTTATAGACCAACTGATTATATTTTAGCTGCAGTTTAAACTAATTAACTGCACATTAATAACACTTCACAGCACATTTAAGGTTAAAAATACATCATTAGTAGGTATGCATAATTACAGATTGACAGTACAGTTACTAAGAAATTTCTATAGTAACCATAAACTTTTCTTTTCTTCAGAAGGTTACAGGGGTTTTATTATAAACATAGCTAAGCCTTTTTCTAATTTGGCAGAATCTGTGAAAGTGGAAATTTCTTCAGTACTGAATGACACAAAATAGGCTTTCTTGTCAGAGGGCATTTTTGGGAGAGGGAAAACTGCTGCAAGTGCACATTCAGGCCTGTGAGACTCAACTAGACACTCAGACACTGAACCATGGCTCTGTGGTACATGCAGACATTTCTGCAACTCTGCCATTCAAAGAAACTTTTATTTTATGAAATATTCAATAGTGGACTGTGATTTTAGGCTTTTTTAAGGCTGCAATTTTCATTCAGTGTTCTCTTAAAAGCCTTATATTTATGCATTTACTATGAGGTTGAAGGCCTGTTAAAGTTTTAAACCTTTTGTCCTCCACAATGGAAAATGGCTGAAAATAATTTCCCTGCCTCTCTGTGTACCTGGCCTGTACTATTACACTTGATGTCTTCGTAGTGTCTTTCCCCCTTCCTTCTTTCACATAATGATCACAGTCTGTCTTTGCATGTGATTGGCTGCATGGTGTGACCATGAAAATAAAGTCCCAGCCTTGCCTGCATGGATTCTCTGCAGGGCTGAACATTCAGCTCCCGCATACCAACGGGCCATTAATAACTGGCATATGAAATTGTCTCACAGGCGGATATAATTGTGTCATCTGGCTCGCTGGCCATGTGTTTGACACCCCTGGTTAAAAGAAAATGATGAGTATTGCACATTTTGGGTGGGTCTTGCATATAAGTATAATATAATAGCTTTACAATTCAATTTTGTTTAATTTGGCTTCAGCCAGAGGTTCCACACTGTCTGGTTTGTCTCCGCCAGCGTTTTCCACACCATCTGATTTGTCTCTGCTGGAGGTCGTCGTGCCATCTGGTCCAGCTCCATCTCCACCAGACGTCAGCACACCTGCTGGCTCCTCCAGGTCCTGCACGGCCTGCAAGGCCACATCCATCCACCAAGTCATGTGGTCGACCTCAGGACCTGCTTCACCTGCGCCACCGCTGCTTCCCACGCAGTCGGCCTCTGGATCTGTTTCGGCACAGCCCCCTTCCATGTGATCGGCCTCAGGACCTGCTTCACCTGCGCCGCCGCCGCTTCCCACGCAGTCGGCCTCTGGATCTGTTTCGGCACTGCCTTCTTCCATGTGATCGGCCTCTGGAACTGTTTTGGCACAGCCCCCTTCCATGCGGTCTGCCTCCTGAAATTTTGGTTCTTTGTTTTGGACTGTTTTCATTTGTTCTGTGTAAATCTGTTAAATCTGTGCATGTGATAGAAACAGAGAAAGGTAACGATGCACCCGTGTTCCTTGGTTCTGTAGATACAGGTTCAGATCCTTGGTCAGTCCTTACTATCAGAAACCACAAAGTTAGATGTCTCTGTTATCCCAGCCCAGATGTATTACTGCATAAACTAATATGTGACAGAGTTATGTAAAGCAGATAGACCAGGTGGTACTCCACTTGATGTGTTGGGTATGTGAAGAGAAACATTATGCAAAGGTGAACAAGAAATACAAGAAAATGTGTTTATTATGAAAGATTTTCACATAGCGTTGTTAAGCAGGCCAGTAATTGTCAAGGGTGTGCACCTTGTGTGTAGAGCAGACAGCATAGACGTGAATGTGTTGAATGAGAACTACCCAAAGCTGGGTCAGGGACTGGGTTTAATGCAGCAACCTTATACTACTAAGTTGAAACCCAATGCTGTGCCTTTTTCCCTAGCCAAGATGGGTCCCCATCCCTTTGTTAGAAAAAGTGAAACAGGAACTGGAAAGAATGGATTCCATGGAAGTAATCAGCAGAGTCGAAGAACCAACAGGTCACTGTGCCAACAAAAAATGACTCAGTTTGCATTTTATGTTGACGTTACTCACCTCAATGAAGCAGTGTGCAGAAAAAAGTCCTGCCTTTGGTTGAACAGGCACTTGGATCCGTGGCTGGAGCAAAAGTCTTCAGTAAGTTGGATGCAAATAGAGGCTTCTGGCAGGTTCCATTGTCACCAGAGTCAGCACACTACACAACGTTCATTACCCTCTTTGGGCGCTACCTTTTGGAATAGCCTCAGCCCCAGAGGATTGTCAGTGATCCTCTATGGGCTGCTGGGAGTGGTTTGTCACATGGATGACATCCTCATTTGGAAATAGGATCAGCAGGAGCACAATGCCAGACTGCACACAGTGCTCAACAAATTGCAACAAAGAGTTAAAACTGTCTGCAGATGCCTCATTCTATGGACTGGGTGACAAATGGAGACCTGTGGCATACGCATCTTGCTCTTTAACGGAAATGGAGCAGAGGCATGCACAAGTGGAGAAGGAGGCGCTTGGATTAACGTGGGAATGTATGAAAGATTTAAAGATTTCTAATCGGGAGACACTTCTCCTTAGAGAATGACCACAAACCACTCGTCAGCCTGCTAGGAAATCAAGCCCTAACCGAGCTCTCCTCACAGCGGACACACTGTCACACGCACCAGTCAATCAAGCCATAAGCTGTGTACCACATGTGCGCATGCGCCAACCAGCGTGCAGCCTGTTACAGTCGCTCCTGCTTTTCTCTTAGTTTAGCTCTTTTTTCTTACGTATTCTTTTTTTTTTCTGACTTGTATTTTCCTCCATTTTCTATCTCTTACTCAATCATGTGGATTGAGAGAGTTTTTGTTCTTCTGGTGGCCGTGGAACTGTTACTTTTATCATGGAACGGGACCGCGGCACATCTCCTACACGCACGGACTGTTTACTCCAGAGATCAGCTGATCGCCCTGATGCCGGCCGGCTCGCTGGCCAGGCCCGCAGAAGTGCCCGCAGAAGTACCAGCTGAAATTTGGAGGAAAACACATCGGGGATGCAGAGGTCAAGGACAGAAGAGAAGAAAAAAGGTGACGGTGAGACAGCGGAGGCTCGAAGCGAGGAGGAGGTTTAAACCGTGTCTGCCGTCTATCGTGATGGGAAATGTGCGATCGTTGGCAAGTAAAATCGACGAGCTCTCAGCACTGGTACGGAGTCAGAGGGAATACCGAGAGTGTAGCCTGATGTGTTTCACCGAATCATGGCTGCACCAGGTCATTCCCGATGAGAATGCTTCCGTGGAAGGCTTCCACACTGTTCGGGCGGACAGGGACAGCATCGCTAGCGGTAAGCGTAAAGGAGGTGGGCTTGCTGTTTTAGTTAACAACCGGTGGTGTAACCCTGCCAACATAACAATCAAAGAAAGGATTTGTTGCCCGGACACTGAACTGTGTGCTGTTGGACTCAGGCCGTATTATTTACCCAGGGAATTCTCTCACGTCATCTTGGTGGCTGTTTATGTTCCCCCCTCTGCTAACCCCACAGCTGCATGTGACACTATCCACTCTGCCATAGCTCGGCTACAGACTCAGCACCCGAGTGCCTTTATTGTGATCTCGGGTGACTTCAACCATGTATCACTGGACAATACACTACCAACATTCAAACAATATGTGGACTGTCCCACCAGGGGAGAGAAAACTTTAGACTTACTGTATGCTAACGTCAAGGATGCATACAGCTCCTCCTCCCTCCCCCCACTTGGTAGGTCAGATCATAACTTGATTCACCTCACCCCCCGCTATGTGCCAATTGTGAGGAGGGAACCTGTGACCACCAGGACTGTTAGGAGGTGGTCAGAGGAGGCAATAGCGGAACTACAGGGCTGTTTCGAGGTGACCGACTGGGAAACACTCTGTGAGCCTCACGCCGAGGACATCAATGGGCTTACTGAGTGTATCACAGACTACATAACTTTCTGCACCGACTCCATTGTTCCAGCTCAGACTGTTCATTGTTACCCAAATAACAAGCCGTGGGTGACTAAGGACATCAAAGCCCTCCTCAACAACAAGAAGAGGGCTTTCAGAGGGGGCAACAAAGAGGAGGTGAGGAAGGTCCAGGTGTTACTAAAGGACAAGATCAGAGAGGCTAAGGACAATTACAGGAGGAAGCTGGAGTGGAAACTCCAGCAGAACAGCATGAGAGAGGTGTGGAGGGGCATGAAGACCATCACTGGATTCAGGCCAACCAACAGCAGGGGAGCTGAGGGAGGTGAGAATAGAGCCAATGAGTTGAATCTGTTTTTCAATAGATTCGACACCACAGTGTCTGCTCCCACCCCCACAACCTCACCTGCAGTCAGCCTGGAATCCAGAGCCACACCACTGTGCCAGCCTCTCTCTTCACATGTTGCCTCCTGTGAGATTCCTGACACCCCTCCCCCACCCATCACCTTCACTCAATACCAGGTTGAGATGCAAATGAGGAGACTTCACTCAGGCAAGTCTGCTGGACCAGACGGAGTGAGTCCCCTTGTCCTCAAGGCCTGTGCCCCCCAGCTGTGTGGAGTCTTTCATAAACTGTTTATGCTGAGTCTGGGTCTGCAGAGGGTCCCGGTGATGTGGAAGACATCATGCCTCGTCCCTGTACCAAAGACGCCTCGTCCCAGTGGCCCCCAGGATTACAGGCCCGTGGCACTGACCTCCCACATCATGAAGACCCTGGAAAGGCTCATCCTGGACCAGCTGCGACCCATAGTAAGACCACATCTGGATCCCCTTCAGTTCGCTTATCAGCCTCGTCTCGGAACAGAGGACGCCATCATCTACCTGCTCAATCGTGTCTACACCCATCTGGACCAGCCGGCGAGCACTGTGAGGGTCATGTTTTTTGACTTTTCCAGTGCTTTCAACACCATCAGGCCGACCCTCCTGGGTGATAAGTTAGCAGCGATGCAGGTGGATGCTTCTCTGGTGTCCTGGATTGTTGATTACCTGACAGGAAGACCACAATATGTACGTCTCCCACAGTGTGTGTCTGACAAGGTGATTAGCAACACAGGGGCACCACAGGGGACTGTCCTCTCCCCCTTCCTCTTCACCCTCTACACCACAGACTTCAGCCACTGCACAGAGACCTGCCATCTTCAGAAGTTTTCTGATGACTCTGCGGTGGTTGGATGCATCAGCAGGGATGATGAGACAGAGTACCGGGCTGTGGTCGACTCCTTTGTCACGTGGTGTGAGCAGAATCATCTGCAGCTCAACGTGGCAAAGACCAAGGAACTGATCGTGGACTTCAGGAAGACCAGGAAACACTTGACCCCTGTTTCAATCCAGGGGGTCAGTGTTGACATTGTGGAGGACTATAAATACCTTGGAGTACACATTGACAATAAACTGGACTGGGCTAAAAACACCACAGCACTTTACAGGAAGGGCCAGAGTCGTCTCTATTTTTTGAGGCGACTGAGGTCCTTCAACATCTGCCAGAAAATGCTGAGGATTTTCTATGAGTCTGTGGTGGCCAGTGCGATCCTCTATGCTGTTGCATGCTGGGGGAGCAGGCTGAGGGTCGCAGATGCCAACAGACTTAATAAACTGATCCGTAAGGCCAGCAATGTTGTGGGGATGGAGCTGGACTCCCTCAAGGTGGTGTCAGAGAGGCGGATGCTGTCCAAGATAAAGACAATGTTGGATAACACTTCCCACCCACTCCATGACATGTTGGTCAGTCACAGGAGCTCGTTCAGTGAGAGACTGAGATTACCGAAAAGCACCACTGAACGACACAGGAAATCATTCCTGCCTGTGGCCATCTCCCTGTACAACGCATCCACTTAACACACTGTTTGCTGCTACAACTACACATGTTTCTTTTCCAAATATTTATTTATAAGTGACTTATGTATGTATGTATGTATATATATGTATATATTGTACTATTCTTAGTTAGCGTATTGTCTGTCTTGTCTTAATGTTGGTTTAAAATGGAGCACTGTAACAAAAAATAATTTCCCCCAGGGATCAATAAAGTATTCTGATTCTGATTCTGAATTCAGCGTCTGCACGCTTGAAGTACGCGCACTACGCGTACTACGTACGGTGCGTACTATAAGTACGAGAAGTGCGGAAGTGAGAGGCTTGTGAAATGGGACAGTATACGCTTCGTCGCGCTGTTCAGGTTGCCTAGCAACCATGATACTAACCGCGAGACACGTTACATACAGCTTTGTTTGACAGAGATGAAGGAGAAAAATGTTTTGTTAGTCATTCATTTTTGTCATGACATCACTTTGATTAGTTGAGTATCTGAGGCTGAGACCAGAGGACTGTAAAACATGATTGTTGGGCTTCATTTCTGTGCTGAACAGTCATTTAAGATTAGTTAGTAAATAAGAATTAGTTAATGTTGTTCATGAGACTAAAGTCATCTCACTGTGGTAATGTAAATATAATATGGCCACTATTATAGCATTGTCAGATTATTATGATATATATATAAAACAACACCCAGAACGCCCCTGCGGGCGGTTTATCCTTCAAGCTCGGGTCCTCTACCAGAGGCCTGGGAGCTTGAGGGTCCTGCGCAGTATCTTAGCTGTTCCCAGGACTGCGCTCTTCTGGACAGAGATCTCCAATGTTATTCCCGGGATCTGCTGGAGCCACTCGCCTAGCTTGGGAGTCACCGCACCTAGTGCTCCGATTACCACGGGGACCACCGTTACCTTCACCCTCCACATCCTCTCGAGCTCTTCTCTGAGCCCTTGGTATTTCTCCAGCTTCTCGTGTTCCTTCTTCCTGATGTTGCTGTCATTCGGAACCGCTACATCGATCACTACGGCCGTCTTCTTCTGTTTGTCTACCACCACTATATCCGGTTGGTTAGCCACCACCATTTTGTCCGTCTGTATCTGGAAGTCCCACAGGATCTTAGCTCGGTCATTCTCCACCACCCTTGGGGGCATCTCCCATTTTGACCTCGGGACTTCCAGGTTATACTCGGCACAGATGTTCCTGTACACTATGCCGGCCACTTGGTTATGGCGTTCCATGTATGCCTTGCCTGCTAGCATCTTGCACCCTGCTGTTATGTGCTGGATTGTCTCTGGGGCATCTTTACACAGCCTGCACCTGGGGTCTTGCCTGGTGTGATAGACCCCAGCCTCTATGGATCTTGTGCTCAGAGCTTGTTCTTGTGCTGCCATGATTAGTGCCTCTGTGCTGTCTTTCAGTCCAGCTTTGTCCAGCCACTGGTAGGATTTCTGGATATCAGCCACCTCCTCTATCTGCCGGTGGTACATACCGTGCAGGGGCCTGTCCTTCCATGATGGTTCCTCGTCTCCCTCCTCTTTCTTGGGTTTCTGCTGCCTGAGGTATTCACTGAGCACTCGGTCAGTTGGGGCCATCTTCCCAATGTATTCTTGGATGTTCGTTGTCTCATCCTGGACTGTGGTGCTGACACTCACCAGTCCCCGGCCCCCTTCCTTCCGCTTAGCGTACAGCCTCAGGGTGCTGGACTTGGGGTGAAACCCTCCATGCATGGTAAGGAGCTTTCTTGTCTTTATGTCAGTGGCTTCTATCTCCTCCTTTGGCCAGCCTATTACCCCAGCAGGGTACCTGATCACGGGCAGGGCGTACGTGTTGATGGCCCGGATCTTGTTCTTACCATTCAGCTGACTCCTCAGGACTTGCCTGACCCTCTGCAGGTACTTGGTGGTTGCAGCTTTTCTAGCGGCCTCTTCATGGTTCCCATTCGCCTGCGGGATCCCCAGGTACTTGTAACTGTCCTCTATGTCTGCAATGTTGCCTTCTGGTAGTTCAATCCCCTCAGTTCTGACTACCTTCCCTCTCTTTGTTACCATCCGACTACACTTCTCCAGTCCGAACGACATTCCAATTTCATTGCTGTATAGCCTGGTAGTGTGGATCAGTGAATCGATGTCTCGTTCACTCTTGGCATACAGCTTGATGTCATCCATGTACAGGAGGTGGCTGACAACTGCTCCGTTCCGTAGTCGGCAGAGGTGTGGACTCGAGTCACATGACTTGGACTCGAGTCAGACTCGAGTCATTAATTTTATGACTTTAGACTTGACTTGAAAAAATGTTCTAAGACTTGTGACTTGACTTGGACTTTTACACCAATGACTTGGGACTTGAATTGGACTTGAACCGGTTTACTTGAAAAGACTTGATATTTTACCCCAAATATAAAATTTAACATGCATATTATATGGAGATTGAAAATGTGACGTCATTCACGGGTAGAACCGCAAAGGATTCTGGGAACTCGTGGCAAGCGGTACTAGCGCACGCAGGCTTTCAATTAAAATCAGTTATACAGCGATAAAAAGAAACACAAAAATGTCAAGAAGCTGTTGTATTATTAACTGCAATAGCCGGTCGCATGACAGCCACGGGAAGCCGACGGGTAAAGAGATCGGTTGTTATCGGATTACGTCGTTGAAGAGAAATTGTTCGAGCCATGTTTCCGAAGTAACAAAGAGGCGACGGGTGGCCTGGATTGCAGCCATTCAAAGATCAAATATAACGTCCCAGAACACTCCAGCTCACAGGTTAGTCTGCTCCAAGCATTTACACAAAGGTCAGTCTGCTGTTGTAGTTAATGCGTCATTTTTCTTAACATAATTGGTGATATAGGTTACAAGTAAGTCTGGCGCTGAACAGAAATTGTCGCGCTATGCTCCTTTATTTATTGTGCATAAATAGTGAATTGTCCTGACACAATATTGCGTTTCGCTTCTGTTATTATGGTACACTGACAAAAACACGTACTTTTATTCACAGGATAAAACAGGTTTTTTGTATCACTAATTGCCCAGTACGATTACAGCATACAATATTATTGTCACTGCTACATTTCTGTGATGCTACCAGAAATTATTTCCACTACTAATTAATTACCGTTGAGCTCAAAGGTCCTATTAATAAACGGTTAACGAATGTGTATTTATGAAGACGATTTGTGAGACTGGTAAACTTATGATACGTACGATGGTCTTTCGTTCTACACGGTGCATTTCAAGGTCCTGCACCCATCCGTCGGTAAACTGTACCTGGGCTTGTTGCAGTGACCGGAAGTTACTAAACTTCATGAGTGTATGCACTCACTCCAAGAACTGTATAATTATAAATATGCATATAAATATGCTAAGATGAGATAGCTGACTTCATCTAACTAGCAAATGTTTTCCAGGCTACGTTGGTGATACAGTTTTTTTTTAATGTGTATGATATTTTTGTCATGCGATTTTAAAGCTGGTCCTACAACCGCATCCAAGAATAACATGCAGCTTATCTCAGAACTGTCGGTGAAAATTATTCTTGGAGCTAGGTTTAATTGAGCTGCATTTTAAAGAGGTGCAATTTCACAATTTGTGTATATTTTCTAAGTTCACTATTTTGTATGTGTTGAGAAAAACACAGATTTTAAAATTACATGGTCTAATATTTACATTTAGCATAACTGCAACATGCTTTTTTTCGTTTTTTTTTTAAAGACTCGAAAGGACTTGAAATTCAAAGTTTCAGACTTGTGACTTGACTCGGACTTTTACACCAGTGACTTGAGACTCGACTCTGACTTGCCTGACATTACTTGAGACTTGACTTGAGACTTGAGGATAAAGACTTGAGACTTACTTGAGACTTGCAAAACAATGACTTGGTCCCACCTCTGTTAGAAGTTAGCAGGAAGCTAGCAGAAGTTAGCTCGCTAGTTTCGCTAGTTACCTAAGCATGATATAGCATGTTCTGACTGAGAGATTTCTGAAAAAAATCAAACGTACAGCTCTGCTATCACTTCCAACATAAATGAAGACAGGAAACTAAACAGCAGTGACGTTTGTAGGGTTACTGAAGTTGGGCTAGCTGGTATATAATGATGTGCTATGTGATCGCTAGCGACACAGCTATGTTAGCATAACATAAACAGTGAAGCTGGAGGACGAACACTAACACTTTTCCACTTATAAAAGTTAACGTGAAGGTTCTTCATGGTTAGAAACAAATGCAATCGCATGGCAGGATGCTGTAAACGGACCAAACTTCAGTCAGGAGAACAACTGAGATAATCCATCCACAATACGAGGTTAGTCATTAATATACTGCAACAACATGGGAATAGAGCAGCTGCCAGAGAATTCAACATTAATGAATCAATGGTACAGAAGTGGAGGAAGCAAGAAGAATGAGTTTAATAAAGTTTGATTTATCTGACTGCTTTGTTTCGCTTAATGTGCCTTATAATCCCGTGCACCTTATGGTCCGAAAAATGCGTACTGCACACTGCAGTTTAATGTTGCAAAGCACCTCTTTTTAACTTCAGTGGATATTATACGTGGTTATGCTCAGGATATGTCAGCCCATTTCTACTGGAAATGCCTTTTGGTTAAACTTTCAGCAAGGAATTTGCATTTGCACTGTTACATTTTTATAAAGCTTTAATGTACATAAAAACCAGCTTCTTGTTTAAGTGAAAATAAATGGAAGGTTGTCTTTTTGCGCTAGTAATGTTGTGGAGTTGTATTTTGTCTCGCATCAATTATATCGTCGGTTATATCGTTATCGCAAATTTTCAAATATATATCGTGATAAATATTTTTGGCCATATCGCCCTGCTCTATTGGTAATAATAAATTAATTAAAGCAACAAAACAACGTGAAGAGCGTGTTCGGAGCCGAAAGAACCGGCTCTTTATAGTGAGCCAAACCGAAAGAGCCGGTTGTCTAAAAAGAGCCGGAAATCCCATCACTATAAAATGGTACCTGCTCTAATCAGGTTCCAAGCAATCCGACCAGGTACTCAAATATGACATTGTCAGATTACATTCCACCAATTGGCTGGTCAGTGATGTCACTCGATGAATCATGAGAGTGCCTTGTTCAAGAAAATTAAAATTGCCATTTATTAAACCCGGCAACAAGGGAAATGTCTACAAAAACACCGCTGTGATCCCCGAGTCTGACAAAAAGCCACAGACTGAGCAACAGGTCACCTCACCATTCACCTTTGTTGTAGCATTTGTGTCGCATATTAATTACGTCACAGGACATTTAGCCATGTTGCTTTGACAATGACTACACGCATTAGGGGGTACTCAATTGTAATGGAAAACCAGTTGTTCCAAGTTGAGTTGTGGTGAGTCGATCCGGGTAGGTACTAATGGAAAAGGAGCTCAAGATTAAAATGGGGTCTGATTATTCAAGACCTTGTATGTGAGGAGCAGGACTTTAAATTCGATTCTGGATTCAACAGGGAGCCAATAAGCCAATATAGTAGAAATATGCTCTCTCTCTTACTGCAACCTTTGGATCAACTTCTTAGGGAGTTTTTAGGACATCCTGATAATAACAAATTACAGTAGTCCAGCCTAGAATTAATAAATGCATGAACTAGTTTTTCAGCATCACTCTGAGACAGGATGTTTCTAATTTTAAAATAGATTAAAAAAAAGAAATAACAAAACAAACAAGAGGTAAGCCCAGAATTAATCCAACACTTGTTCACAAAGGAGACAAACTGCGGGGGAGGAGCAACTAAACAGAAATTAAGGTAAAGAAATACAGAGACAAGACTGACATCTCACTGGACACACTGAGGACAAAACATAAAGACAGCAGCAGCATGGAAAGCAGTGTCCTTTGGGATGCTGGAGGTGATAGCAGGGATAAAGGGACCCCCAATAGTCTAGCAGTATACTGACAACAGCAACTTGTGATTGCTAAACCTTACCACCCTTAGCAGCAACAACTGCAATCAAGCTTTTGCTACAACAGGAAATGAGACTGTCACAGTGCTGTGGAGGAATTTTGGCCTTCTCATCTTTGTAGAATTATTGTAATTGTAAAAACTGCATTTTGTGTTTACTTGTAATGTCTTTGTCTAATATTAAAATTTGCTTGATGATCTGAAACATTTTAGTGTGACAAACATACAAAAAATAGGAAATAAGGAAGGGGGCAAACGCTTTTCTCATATCACTGTACAAACATGAGTTGGCATCAGGCAGAGTCTCTGGGAATTCCCCAGGCAGAGTGACAGTCTCTGGGAGTGTGAGCTCAGGATCTCAACCAATTTCTGCCAGTGCCCCAAGCAAGACAACAGGCTCAAAAAAGGCCAGTTCAGGAAGTTTCTGGGATAGGCAACTCAGGAAATAAAACTAACTAAATCTAACCTGTGTTGGTCAAGTTACTTGAAAAAAGTAATCAGTAACTAATTACTGATTACTTCCCCCCAAAAGTAATCCTGTTACTTTACTGATTATTTATTTTCAAAAGTAATTAGTTGCTTGGTTACGTAGTTACTTTTTAAAAACATGATTTACAACCTGAATAGGTAATAAAGCAATAGATCTTTCAGCCCAATTCTACTTTCTCTGCACAATCCATCATCTAAAATGTAATTAAGTGAAAAAGTCTCTTTTTAAAACTAGTTTTATTATTTTGAATCTTTTAACTTTATGCATCAAGCAAAAATGAAATTATATGTAACATTCTCTGACTGAAAGAAATTTGTTTAACATTGAAACCTATTTTCTGCATATTTCGGCATATAAAATAAAATAGTTGTTTGTGTTTACACTCACTCTTTCAAATAGATGCAAGTAAAACACAGCAGAAAATAAATAAAATGAAAGACTCAGCGGTCCTGTTGCTCTATTTTCACCTGTTTAGCAGGAGTGGGGCAGGCGGAGGTTTGCCCTGGTGCAGGTGTGCCGCAGCGGTCATGTCAGTGGAAGGATCTGGGAGATTCTCTGTAAATTTCACATTCCCGTGGCAGCGTACTCAGTGCTTGCTTGGAAAGTTTAGGGTTTTTTCGCTATAAAAAGAAGTTTTCTTCCACGCTTTAAACGCTGCATGGTCATACTCTCTCCCACACTCGTTATATTATCCATTTTTGATCTGCACACAGCGGTTGCCACGAACGTCGCACTCGCTTATGTCATTGTCATGAGACATTGAGACAAAACATTAGCTGTGTCCGAATTCAGGGGAAGGATGCTCCGAAGGACGTATTTGGAGGCAATGACGTCACAGCGAAGCAACGAAGGCTGTCCGAATTCAAAGAGTACTCAAAATGTGGCGACAAATGCATCTTACTTTTCCCCGAATTTGAAGATGGCTGTGTCCAAATTCTGGGGAAGGATGCTTCAAATGCCATATTTGGGATCAATGATGTCATAGCAAAGCGGCGAAGGCTGTCCCAATGCAAAGAATACTCAAAATGTGGCGACAAATGCGTCCTACTTTTCCCCAAATTTTATGTAAGTATCCTTCGTGTCCTACCATATCCCAGGATTCATTGCGGGCCATACAGGAGATTTTTTTTCTGATAACGACGGTGGTCAAAGCGGGAGAGGAAAACACTTTCAAATGTAAGTATATGAAAATCTTGTCATAGCGGTTGTGTTGTTAAGCTTTGGGCATCTGCATAGACATGTTTCTTTTCAATTTAAATAACCGTAAACTAGCTTGTATGGTGGGTCCCGCGTTTTGGGCCACTGTGGCGTGGAGGTATAAGAATAAATCAGTTTACACATCATATTCATATGAGTACGGTCCTATTAACCCTCATGCTGTACAGCAGCGGTCCCCAACCTTTTTTTGTGCCACAGACCGGTTTAATGTCAGACACGGACCGGCCTTTAAGGTGTCGCGGAAAAATACACCAAAATAAAATGATACGACCAAGACAAACACTGTGGTATTTTGTAACTATAATAATAAACGCGAATTAACTGTGTCATTGTGTAACTTTATTAGCAGCGTCCTCCTGAAATGCGCCAACATTGAGAGTAACAACCTCCTCTCTGCGCCCCAATGCGCCCCGTTTGCTATGGTAACTTGTAAATATTTCTTTCAAAATAAGACACACAACTACAACACGGGAAAAGACCCAGGGAACGATACAAACCATGAGAAGATGGGCCTGCAGGGGAAAGTCACCCCCTTGCAGGCCAGAAGACATGGGATAACGTTAAAAAATACAAAGTACATATGTGTGTTATCAAGACAATAATTCTTAAGAACAGAAGTTAATAAATGTGCAATTACTAAGAGTTGTTGTGTTGTTTTTATTTGTCCACTGTCATTTTTTTTATTACCTCTGCCTTTAGGATTGCAAGTGATTGCAAGTGCAAGGGTCAGGAGAGAGAGTCAGCGGGAATCTCACTGCTGCTACTTGGCCCTGGTTTGCCCTCATGGATGAGGTGATAGGACGGAGGCCTTCCAAATTAGGCCTCCTGTCCAAATTTCCTCTCTCACTGAGGACACTCCAGAGCCAAGCGCAGCAGTGGGTGACCAAAACAAAAGCGAGGAGGAAGGGAGTGAGCCACCCACAACAGGGAGGAACAGGAGAAGAGACAGGGCTGATGAGCTGCTAGACCTCATCAGAGAGGACATGAGGCAGCAAAGAGAGGCTGAGGAGAGGAGAGCACAGGTGAGCAGGGAGAGGATGGACAGACTGTTTTCACTTCTTGAAAGATTAGGTCCAAAATGAGTTATGCATTATACCATTTATTTATTTTAATATATTTGTTACATTGTTATATGTGTTGCATTAGTTTAAAGGTTTTATGTTATTAATAAATTGATTAAAACAAACAGTAATTGTCACTGAACTCATTTTATTTACAGGTATTTGTAACATGTATGAACATAACACTAACTATGAACAATATTGCATGGATATTTATTTGATAGCAATAGAGTAAATAACAATAACCATTAAACAAGAATATTTCAAATACACCAACAGTATGTAGATGAAAAAACTATATTTACAGTTGTTCACACAGGGTTAACCTGAGTGACCTGTTCCTGGACAGTTTCTTTAACAACTGTAATAGATTACAGGAAGTCTCTGGCAGTGTTGCTGAATCTGCCCGAGCAAGATCAGACGTGGATGGGGTGCTGCAACTGACACCTGCGGTTTGCCTTTTCTGGTGGGTGAGTGGAGAATCACACAGGGTGGTCTGCAAAGAGCTTTAGGATGCTTCCTCCCCCTGTCCACTGCATCGTCCATCCACAGGGTTTGCAGGGCTGGCTCACTCGACGGCTGCCACACCAAGATGCTTTCAGAAATATGCTAGCAGGAGATGGTGGATGCCTTATTACTACTAGAATACTACTTGTAACTCTGTAGTAGACAACAGTTTAATAAAGTGCTATGTAAAAAAAGAAACCAAAAGATTAGATTCTATAAGTTTCAAAGATATTTAGTTTATATATTTTATATAATACAGTACATGTGTAAGAATGACCGGTGTTGTGCCAAAAAATGATCGTCTGCCTAAAACTGATTTCAGGTTTTTGCCCAAAACTGATTGCTCGTATTTAAACTGCTATAAATAACTTGTTGGTCTATAATACGGAAAACATATCAAATGTATCTCTCATTAATGATATCAAGTCACCTTGAGCCACAAGCAACATTCCTGTAACAAGGTAGAAGCTGCAATCAGTTTTTGGCAGTGACTTTTATTTATCCCTTATTTATCCAGTTCACAAACAATCTTGTTGACATTAAAAATAAATTTTTTAAGAGTAAGCTGGCCAGGAGGGCAGCAGACAGTGCAACAAATATATCAACTATACCTACATTATAACCAGAGTTATAAAGATACTTGAAAAACAGGTAATTTTTAAATTATATATATAACCCATTTGTAAACAATATTCACCGAAGTTTTTTTTACCAACATACATGAAGATATTGCACACGGAAATATTGGTAATCAGTTTTTGGCAGGCGAACACTTTTTGGCACACCATCGGCAATAATTCAATTATCCGTGTAATTAGCTAAGTAATTCCTAAATGCGTGTAGATTAAAGGAAATTATTTTACCTGGATATGATTGTCTCTGATGAGCCTAAGGTACAAAACAACCGGGCGACGACAATAAGGTTTTTCTAGCTCCTCGAGAATTAAAAATGTATAAGAAAACGGAGCGACATTTCTGGGTCCATTTTAACGTTTTCGCGCTGTGGCGCTAGCGACCGGAAAAACACCTAAGTAAGGGCGGAGTTCAACGAAGGCTAGAAGGCTGTCCACAGCCAACCTGTTATGTTCTATACTCTTTGTTTGTTCAATAAAGTTTCTATTAAGAAAAGGCTGTCCACAGCCGCTCACTTCCTGACTACCCGTCCGTTGAAGGACACTACCTACATGATGTAGGTAGGTAGTGTCCTTCGGAGCATCCTTCCCCTGAATTCGGACACATCAATTGTCTTTCTTCTACTTGTCAGTGTGGAAAACTAAGAGGCCGGCTCAGACAGACAACACTAAAAAACGCTTTCATTAACAACATAGATCCAGACCTGGCAATGTTTCATTTGCGAAACACAAAACTTTCATTTGCAAACACACTCACACACACTGAAAACATAAAGTTATTGTGGGCCAGTTTATAAGAAAAACAGAAAACTTTAGTTCTGGCTGACTCAGGAACAAAAGAATCAGTTTCTAAACTTTTGGTGCTGAAAACAAAACTCTTTGTTTTCTGGTTTGCTGGCTCTGAGCAAGCATAAAGAGAAAAGTGAATTTCACTCACCACAGAGGTATGTTCAGACAACCCACCATGGACAGACACTGGTGTAGCCACAGACTCAGATGACATCAGGGGTAGGTGAAGCTGAAAGTGTATTTTCATGAGCGGTATGGTCAGTCTTGCTTTTGGAATTGGGTAGAGTATGTGAATTCCTTTCTCGCATGTTCAAGTCTCACATTAAAGACCATGTCAGTTGGGCTAAATGCCATAGAGGAAATAATAGGCCGAAGTCCTCCATTTCTCCAGTTTGCCATCTCCTTGTTGGGCAGTACCGTAATTGAGTTAAGTAGGAGTTACAAGCCTGTGACCTGGGTCTCACCCGGAGTGACAGACAAGTTCAACATTGCTGGAGCAATATGAGTTAAAGAAGAGGCAATTAAACAACTCCTTGGTGGCAGGGCCACTGGGGTGGATGAGTTTCACCCTGAGTTCCTGAAGGTTCTGGTGGATGGTGTGCTGTCTTGGTTGACACACCTCTACAATGTTGCATGGAGATCAGTTACAGTACCTCTGAATTGGCAGACCGGGGTGGTGGTTCCCATCTTTAAGAAGGGGGACTGGAGGGTGTGTTCCAACTATCACAGGAAGGACTCAGCCTCCCTTGGAAAGTCTATGCCAGGGTGCTGGAAAGGAGAGTCCGTCTGTTAGTTGTTAGTAGGAACAATGCAGTTTTCACCCTGATTGTGGAACAATCGACCAGCTCCTTACCCTCTCGAGGGTAGTTGAGGGTGCATGGGAGCTTGCCCAACCAGTCTACATGTGTTTTGTGGACTTAGAGAAGGCATTCGACCATGTCAGAGTGGGGGGTGCGAGGTACTTCAGGAGTATTTGGTGTCTGGTCCATTGCTATGGGCCATTCAATCCTTATATCACTGTTGCAAGAGCTTTGTCTGGACTTGTTTCTGGACTTGTCACCGTGTGGTGGGGCGTGGTCTGTGGTGCCATGCAGACGCACCTACATGGCATCCGCAATCACGCCTGCCGAGTTAAAGACACGGGGATTCAGGGTTGTTGGTGTGTGTAAACCTCCGAACCCATCATGCATCATCCTTGGCACAGTGGTGCCAAAACCAAGGAAGTGGCATGGCGGGTCCACACCTGAACCAGGGAAGGGAGGAGCTGGCCCAGATAGTGGCCGAAATGGCAGCCACCCAGCAGGAGCAGGCGGCGGAGGTGCGCCGCAGGCAGGAAGAACTGCGGGATGAGACCGAGCGACACCTAAGAAGAATGTTGGAGATGGCGGCCCTGCTTCAGGACTGGGCGGCCCCGCTGCCGCCACCCCCACTGGAATGTACTGAGGAATGCGGGAGGTACCTTGGCAGCCGGAGGTGGGGGATGAGGCGCGCGTTAGTCTGCGTCTGCTGGAGCAGGGGGAGCAGCCGGGCAAAGGGCTGGTCCTGCCGGGAGCGCCGGAAGCAGTGGACGAGGCTGCCCCAGCCGGAGATGGCGGAGGTGCCAGTCCCAGGGGAGTCTGCGCAACCTGGGGCCGAGGGCGAGGAGCGAGTCACTCCGGAGCGACATATGCCGGCCCAGCCACCCGTGAGCCGGGGCTCCCGACCATGTCTGCGGTGGTCGGCCTCCGGACGAGCGTTGCCGCCGCCGCTGGGGGCGTGGGCGGCCTCGGATTCAGGGTTGTTGGTCTGTGTAGTGGCAAGGAGTCTGTGCAGCCTGCAGCTGAGAGCTGCAGTCACACTGTGTGAATAAAGTTGGCTCTCAAATCAAACCTCTGGACCCGTCATGCATCATCCTTGCCACACACCGATTCTGTTCATAATTTTTATGGACAGAATTTCTAGGTGTAGCCAATTGGCGGAAGACTTATACTTGGGTGTTTTCAGAATCTCATCTCTGCTTTTCGCAGATGAGTTCTGTTGGCTTAATCAGGCGACAGCCTCCAGCGAATCTGAGGCCATGGTCCTCAGCTGGAAAATGGTGGAGTACCCACTCTGCGTCAGGGAAAAGTTCCTGCCCCCAGTGGAGGAGTTTAAGTATTGAGGGTCTTGTTCACGAGTGATGGGAGAAGGGATCAGGAGATCGACAGATGGATTGGTGCTGTGGCTGCAGTGATGCGTACGCTGTACCGGTCCATCATGGTAAAGAGTGTAAAAACGAAGCACTCAATTTACCAGTCGATCTACGTTCCTAACCTCACCTATGGTCATGAGCTGTGGGTAGTGACAGAAAGAACGAGATTGCAAGTGACGGAAATGAGCTTCCTCCAAAGGGTGGCTGGCTTCTCCCTTAGAGATAGGGTGATGAATTTGGGAGGGGCTCAAAGTAGAGCTGCTGCTCTTCCACATCAAAAGGAGCCAGTTTAGGTGGTTCGGGCATCTGACAAGGACGCCTCCTGGGCGAGGTGTTCCGGGCATGGGGCAGACCTAGGATCCGCAATATCTCTCAGCTGGCCTGGGAACGCCTTGGTGTTCCCCAGGACAAGCTGGAGGAGGTGGCCGGGGAGAAGGAGGTCTGGGCTTCTCTGCTTAGGCTGCTGTCCCCACGACCCAGCCCCGGATAAGCTTTTCTGTTCTCCTGGTGCACTCAATACAACATGGCTCCTTCACCCATACACACAAGCATTATTTTCATCCTTAAGTACTTTCTATTTGAAATTCAGACGCATTCATATTCCAATAGATGAATCAGAGAAAAAATTAGGGTTAGTATCCTATCTATTTGGCATGCAAACTGAAGCAGCCAGGAATGAGCCATCACCTTTGCGATTAGTAGATGACCCATACTACCTCCTAAGCTATGCTAATGACAAAGAACCACCTCCTTGCTCCAAGGAGTTTTCATTGTGCCGGAATAGGAGACCATGCACTACTTCTTGCATTTCAGCTCAGACATTTTCCAGTATTATTAGTTTCATATGATAGACACCATATTTATGGTGTTTACACTTGTTTGTGAAGCTCTGTGAAACATTCACTATTGTTTTGTGATAACAAAATTAATATTTTATTTTAAATGAATAACCTTTGGCATATTTAAGTTAAGCTACCCTGTGGCTTCAACAGGTCAGTGTATTTTTCTTTCTTTAACCCATCTTACAAACTTGTGTCATTTTTCTGAAGATAGCTGAGACTTGTTTGAATCTTGAGGTACTTTCATTTTAATTTATAAACACAAAAATAGTACTCAATAGTACTCAAAAAATATGGCAAAAATAGTACTCTATTTTTTTGTTATTACTTTAGTTATACAAAATACAACTAGTTACTACATGGATTAATCATCCATTTGCTTCTGCTTATCCTTTTTCAGGGTCGCGGGGGGTGCTGGAGCCTTTCCCAGCTGTCTTAGGACGAGAGGCAGGGTACACCCTGGACAGGTCGCCAGTCTGTTGCAGGGCTAACACATATGCACAGACAACCATTCACACTCAAATGCACTCCCACATTCACACCTATGGGCAATTTAGAGTTTCCGATTAACCTATCCCCACTAACTGCACGTCTTTGGACTGTGGGAGAAAACTGGAGAACCCACGCAAACATGGGGAGAACATGCAAACTCCACACAGAAAGACCCCGATCCAATGGTGGAATTGAACTCAATATTCAATTTAATTCAATTTTATTTATATAGTGCCTAATCACAACAACAGTCAGCACAAGGCCCCTAATATTTTAAGGTAAAGACCCTACAATATTATTGCGAAACTTCAACAATTAGATGACTCAATTGATACTTTAATTTTAGATTTACTGTGGTGACAGAAATTTTTATTTCAAGAGTGTGAAAATATTTTCCATCCATCCATCCATTTTCATCCGCTTTGTCCGGGGCCGGGTCGCGGGGGCAGCAGCCTAAGCAAAGAGGCCCAGACCTCCCTCTCCCCAGCCACCTCCTCCAGCTTATCCGGGGGAATACCAAGGCGTTCCCAGGCCAGCTGAGAGATATAATCTCTCCAGCGTGTCCTGGGTCTGCCCCGGGGCCTCCTCCCGGTGGGACATGCCTGGAACACCTCACCCAGGAGGCGCCCAGGGGGCATCCTTGTGAGATGCCCGAACCACCTCAGCTGGCTCCTTTCGATGTGGAGCAGCAGCTGCTCTACTCTGAGCCCCTCCCGGATGGCCGAACTTCTCACCCTATCTCTAAGGGAGAGGCCAGCCACCCTTCGGAGGAAGCTCATTTCTGCCGCTTGTATCCGCGATCTCGTTCTTTCGGTCACTACCCACAGCTCGTGGCCATAGGTGAGGGTAGGGACGTAGATCGACCGGTAAATTGAGAGCTTCGCTTTTACACTCAGCTCCCTCTTCACCAATATTTTACAGATGAAAATTTCAAAATACCAACAATTTTCTCCACATTCTCACTTTTTATTCTACAAGCTCCCACATTTTACAGTACTATCACGTCTTTAAGATAAGATGGGGGCCTGATTATTGAAGACCTTACATGTGAGAAGTATTTCAAGTTATTAAATAAACTTAAACTTTCTAAACGAAATAAACACATACTTATTTACTTGCTTACTCAGATGACATTTTACACAGACACAGATACTAGGTCTCTCTCTCTCTCTCTCTCTCTCTCTCAAACCCACACCTTCACCCCACCCTTTGGCCAGGTTGGGTTACACACATTACACAAGTGATACAGCCTCAGATATCACACTCTTCATAAATTATTATTGCAGAGCCTGTGAGACGTAGGGAGTATGTGGAATTAGCCAGGTAGTTGGCAAGTGAAGTGCTCAGCGTGGATGGAGCAGCAGAATCAGGATGGATATTTCTGCTTTGCCCAACAATAACCACCCTGAGAAATTCCTCCAGCTAGACGTTGGGATGCTGCCAGCCACACACAGCATGTTCCAGGTTGGGGCAGTAATGTCCAGTCAGAAACAATGGCAGAACAGGATTTACTCTCAGGTATGATCTTTGTGACAGTAGTTTGAAATAGCAGAGCAGGAGAGCACAGCATTGTTGTGTCATACTTGGCTTACAAGACACCAAAAACATGAACAAACATTAAGTTATAACATTATAGTACAAATATCTTTTGTTTTTAGCTCTTTAAATTTGCAGTGGAGCTTTTGACAATAAAGCTGACTTTGACTTTGAATTCGAAAGACAACAAACAGCTCCATGTTGAGCATGCATGAGTTTTGGTGGTATGTTTAACACACCTGGGACTGCTTTTTTTTTTTTTTTTTTTAAATCTTGTTAATAATTTTACTTCCTCACTGTGGATGGCTCCTCTGAAAAAGAAAGCCTTTAATTACATGACTCCCTGGTTTAGGCTATCTAACCAGTGTAGCCTACAGCTCCATAGAAAATGTTAAAGCTGGATGGATTGAGAATTCTTCTCTGTCTCCACAGAGGGAGCCAAGGGTAACAACCAAAAGCAGTTCTGTGCCACACCCAGACTGGAGTCCTGTGGTGTTTGTGGACAGATACCTGGAGAAGCACATCACTCCATCCACTCTGAAGACCAACATCAGACAGAACCCTCTGTACATGGATGTAAAATCAGTGATTGAGCAGAATGAGACATCACACCCTTCCTGGACTGTCAAGGACTATGACACTCAAGCAAACCATAGCAATCTTGCAGAATATTTACAAGTAATTTGTGGAAAAGTAAAAAGGTTGTGGAAGATTAACAAGGTTAATGGTTTGGATACACAAAACAGTTGTTAGTGCAGTTGTTTGCTAGGAGGACATGCATATATGTAAACAAAGAACTGTGCATGTATATATATATATGCATATGCATATACAGCGGGTAAAATAAGTATTAAATATGTCACCAATTTTATAAGCAAATATATTTCTAAAAAGGATTTTGACATAAATTGTCATGGCAAGAACCCATCCAATCCAGAAATGCAAAGAAATTAAACAGTTGTCCATAAAGTTATGTGTAATAATGAGAAGTAACACAGGGAAAAAGCATCGAACAAGATACCTGAAATTAATTTAATACTTCGTGTAAGAGCCTCTTTTGGTGATGGCATCTTCAAGATGTTTTCTGTATGGAGAAACTAGTCTCATGCATTCTTCAGCAGTGGAGTCTTGCGTAGTGAGTGTGCATACAGGCCATGGCAGTTAAGTAAATTATTACTTATTGTTTTCTTTAAAACAATTGTACCTGCTGATTCCAGGTCTTTCTGTAGCTCTCCACCAGTGGGCGTTGGCTCTTGGACAACTCTTCTGTTAATTAGAGTCTGAGTTAAAATCTAATGAGAAGCGCTTGGTTGTTGGTTTATGTTGACATGATTCTGGATTATGGCCCCAGCAGTGCTCACTGGAACCTTCATTAGCTTAGAAATACTTCTCTAACTAATGCCATCAGTATGTTTTGCAACAGTAAGATTCCAGTGGTCGAAACAGGCTTGTTGGTTTTACCCATCATGAGATGTTTCTTGATGCTTCTCACTACTGGAGTGGCTGTAGCTCAGGAGGTAGAGCAGGTCATCTGCTAATTGGAAGGTTGGCGGTTTGATCCCTGGCTGCTTCAGTCTGCATAACAAATATTCTTGGGAAAGATGCTCTCTAATGCATCTATAGGATGTTAGATAGAAACAGAATTGCAAAAAAGTGCTTGGACGAATGGAGCAAGTTGTGTTAAGTGCTTTCATTACTATTCCACTTTATTTATGGAAATCTATGGTTTGATTTCTTTGCATGTGATTTCTTTGACATTTAGTGAGAATGTATTGTCAATAACACCTTTAGAAATATATTTACTTACAAAATTGGTGATATGTTCAATACTTATTTTATATATTGTATAGGCACACTAAAGAACCAAAAGAAATAAAGAAGATATGAGCAAGTGAATGCTTAGGGCTCAATTGCTGAGCAAAAATCACTGACTAAGGTCTTCTAATATGATGATTGCCATCTAAACAGTTTTATTCATTTTCCCACAAGTATGCATTTTTGCATATTTGCAGTTGTTGATTTCCAAAAACTCTCTTTGGATCTCATCAAAAAGTCCTTCATTCAATAAAATCCCCACGTTTTGGTGTAAATACCAGTTTTTATTTATACCATTTAACCCTTGGAGCTTCTTTCCAGATGATGTCTGTGATGGTTTAATACTTACACTTTTAGGTGGCTTTGATTATTTTTATATTGTAACAAAATGTGATATATTTCTCTTCACTAGTTTTTCTGACCACTGAAGGACTAAAAGTATTCCTGTCTTGCTAGCATTAGTGTGCCTTCACCCCTGAGTCAATATTTGCTAAGTCACTACTACAGTACTTGTGCCCCCAAAACTTATAGCTTACCAGCTGCACTTTAAATATTAAGGAAAATAAAAAAATGCCGTCATCAAGTGTTGATTTAAAACTTTTTTGTTTCAATTTCAGTAAATAAACATGTTTAGGGGAAGGAACGCTTCTGGGAGAACACTATGATTTGCAGTGGTCATGTATATTTCTGAACAAAATGTATCAGCACACTTTTAGTTGATGTGTAACCATCAAATTATGGCGTTCAACAACCACAAATCTTCAATTTAGGAGTCATTATTTAGCTTACTTTGATGCTGTTTGTGTTGTTGTGTGTAAAGATGCAACATAGAAATGATTTGCCTTTCTATTTCTGTAGTCCATGTTGCCAGAAATCCTAAGATTCAAAAGTGACCAGTGGTACGCTACTCTTGCGATTGTGGCAAATGTTAATGCAGGTTAATGCAACAGTCCCTCGGCCTGTGCAGCACGTTATGTGCCACTATTCTTTGACGGTGCAGCAGCCAGTCTTTTTGGGTGGTAAGCCTTAAACTTTAGAGGTCAGCCTCATTAGCCAGGCATTAGCATTTGCCTTTGTATGTACACAGGCTGCTTGAAAGAAAGCAACAAAAGAACGGGAATCTCATGTAGTCAATGGGCATCTGTTGGCAGAAAAGAATGGTGCATTTTTTTTTTTAATGCACAGGAAATGTTCTTCCTGAGTCTGCTAAAGGGAGCAGATATGTTACAAACACATATTTACTGTATGTCTAACAACAAGAATCTTGGTGCACTTTTTCATACACTGTTTCACATCTTTGTTTTCTTTGTAGGAAGAGGACAAGACTCCTAAAGATCTGGATTTCTGGCTCGAGGATCTCTACACACCGGGATTTGATTCTTTACTGAAGAGGAAAGAAGCAGAGCGCAGAAGAAGACTCTGTAAAATTATCTCTTCAATCATTGTGATTGTTTGTGTACTTCTTCTTTTTGTTGCAGTAGCTGTGGTTCTCCACAAAAACATCTGACTTTCACCCTAATGGCTTCATATCCATAATGGACATGTTTTGGCTACAATCTGTGGGGGTCGTGAATTCAAAGCACATTCTCTAATTAACTGTCAAGTATTTGCTGAAATATACTTTTTAAATTAGTTGAAATGCACTAAAACACACAGTTTTGTGAAGGTTTGCCTGGATCTGCTGGAGGTCTCTTCCTGTTTAAAGTGAGTTCCTCCTTCCCACAAATGCCGATTTCTAATACTGTAGGGTCCATTATCTTGCTATATAGTGATTACAAAAACATAAAATATTTTGGTAAGTACTAATCATGTTAATTTAGGGCAGCAGCAGGATTATATTTATACTGGCTGGTGATCTAATAAATGTGTTATTTAAAAACTGTGAAAGCCCAGGAAGAAAAGATATGATGTAGGAAAATAATTAATATTTGCCCTTGAAATTTAACACTTTGTCTTTATGTGGTGCGGTAGACTGATATAAATAAAGAGTGAGGGTGCACTTATAAAGATGCCCAGCCACAGATGTAACTGCGTACTTGTACATTTCAATCTATAAATGCTTTTCAACTCTTCATCTCAAAGTGTTATCTTTCTTTAAGGTGCAGAAGACAAACGTTTTGTATTTTTCTTCCGAAAGTGCAGGGAACAGATTTGTTTGGGTTAAACAGTTGGCTTTATGCCCTGTGTTGAAATGATAATTATCGAATCCTGACCAATAGGTGTTTGAGCTCTGTTGCCCCATCCATCTTATACCACAGAGCTTTTACGATAAATACAATAAGGATCTTAAAACTATTTTTTTAATTTATTGCTCTCTTCATGTTTTTGTATTTTCACTTTTAGTGTTATTATTTTATACATTAGATTTTTTATATTACATTATGCAAGTTACATGGACCAAAACACTGTAACTGAATAAAAATAGCGATAAGCGGGACAGTGTGCTGAGGGTTTATTATACATTTCTCTACCAAAAAAAACAAATACACTAGCTGTCATTGATTTAGTTGTGCAGAGTTTTTCCTATAATTTGTTGTCTGCTGTAACACAGTATTAGACCTCCATTAACCCCCAACAGCAAATAAACCTAAAATAGTCCCCCCCCCCCCCCCCACCCCACCCTAAGGAGATTTCTTCCTCAGATCAGATCGCTGATTCACTTTAACACTCTAGGAGCTTTATCCATTATGCAAAATTCAGTAAACAATACATAAAACTGAATTAAATAGAAGCCTTGCAAACCACAAATGCAGACTACAGATGTTAATGGTTTCATTTGGTTTATTTATTGCAATAAAGATGTACAAAGTACTGGTAATCATACATGTTAAAATGTTAGAAAAAGCATATCTGTGACTGTTAACAGTATCAAAACATTCCTGCTTCAACCAGCTGGGCCTTACACGTTTGAGTTAAAGCAGGAGAAAACTGGTTTGAGCCGCTTGTCATCATATCTTTTTCTTCATTGAAAGGCTACAGATACAGACTCAAGGAGAAAGACAATTTGCTAAAATCAAAAGGAAACAAACTGCAAAAGAAAAAAAACCATTGACATGCAAATCAAATTACAACCAAAACTCCAAATATTAAAAGACAAAAAAAAAAAAAAAAAGTCTGAACTAAAATAAATACCCTTCCAACATGTTCCATGTGTACATACTATTACGTTTATTTACATGTTAGTTTATACTTACTATAAACTTAGTGATGTCAACCACCAATAGATTTTAGGACCATTTTATCATTTTTGAAATATTAGAATCCACCCTCATGGAACAACATGCCTGCTTTAGGAGGAACAGGGAATATGGCAAAGAATACAAACAATGATTAGGAGAACTCAAATAATGCCTCGACTTACACGTACATATGATTCGATCTGTTGAGGACAATGCAGTAATTTTGTCAGACAGATGTTAGGCTCTATCGAGACAAATGAGGGAAACACCCAAACACCATTAGCTGGCTGGAAAACGTTGATAGGAGGTATTTTTGTTTCGTTTAATGTGACATGAAAAAGAACCCCTCTAATTGATACATGAGTGTTGTGTTTTTTTATATTATGTATGTATGTATATAACTGTGTGTGTATAATTACAGATAGATACAGATATAGATAGATAGATAAGCAAATATAATCTTTTTAAATATACAAATGGTTTAACCCGTGTTCTTGTTTGTAATAATGTTGTTCTGTACCAACAAGAGAACAAGAGTGAATGCCTCACAACACAACAACGAACAGAGATCTGAAAGATACACTCCTTTATTTTGTTATAGTACACAATAGTGCCCCCAAATCCCCATCTCAGCCCACATTGATAATCTCAGATTTATATTGCCCAAAATGCACAGCAAAAAACAAACAAAAAAAAGACCAAAACAAAACAAAAACTGCAGTTTGTTTCACTAATTGTATTGCTTAGCAGTTAGTCTTCAAGAAATTCATTTACATTTGCTCTAATACAGAAATATTCAGTCATACTTCATAATTTGAGTTAAGCATAACTTAGTTTCACTGTTTAAGTTACAGTGCACAGGGATGCACTCAGCTGCAGGAACACCAAATTTTAGATACATTTTGTCTTTTATTTTGAAAAGCAGTGTCAGCTGGATTAGAATGAACACCAGCTGTGGTGTGGACGAATTTTGGTATTTGAGGCTGTTACACAATGTAGGACTGCCTTCGAAATGATCTAACAGTGCTTTCCAAGCCCACACTTTCAACATAACTAAAACTTATTCCGGCTACATTTAGCACTCTGGTGAGTAAGAGTATAGATCTATATAATATGTTTGTACTGAATCCTATCAACAGTCCCTGCAAACATTACACACATGGATTATTAACGTAGTGATAATCCATGTGAACAACAGAGTGGTGGGCAATGGTGCTGCATGAACGCTAATAGCACAATGAAGCCGACAGACAGAACACTATTGTGCTAACTGCAGTATATGCAGGAAACATATGATACATATGACAATGGAAACCAAAAGGTACTACTAGTGTAGTGTACATTCAACTAACCTAAGCACTCTCACATTCTTCTTTGAAATTGCATATAGTAAAGTTTCATTTGCTTCATAGTAGTTTCTCACCCATAATCATAATGAGCCAAAGTCCATGCTGTTTAATTCAAAATAACGAGACCACCCACAATGACTTGTGCATCTCTGCTGTATTTAACAACACAATGCAGAGGCTTCAAAATATCATGACTAATTTTAGGGCAATGCACTTAAAATAATCATCTATGCTAGAACCACTCCAACCAACCCGTTTATGCTCAGCTGTTTTAATAACAACATTTGCAATCTTAACAAAAGCTAACGGGTTACTTTCACTTTACTGTCCATTTTCCCCACAAAACTCAAATGCAATGAGTTTTATGAATTGATTTTAGGCTCAGGGTTATTTTTCTCTGTGACGACACCTGTGACCACTCCCCAAAGTAACAGCTGTACTATTGCATACTGAAGCTAGTTAATCAATATTCTCTACAGTCACAGTAGAACAGGGGATACATGTGACCTCTACAGTACACTACAACTGGAAAATGTCTATGTATGGCTTTTTTTTTGTGATGCCACGTCACCCCTAAAATCAATAGTAATAATTAAGCTAAAAGACAGGGATGTGCCACAAGTGCACACTAAATGAAGTGAGGCTAAATGACTAATGCAGATTAAGATGCATATGCGCTGAGACTTAATAATGGATGAATATCTGCATTTACACACAAACCCTTCAGCCAACATGGCTTAAGAGGGAGCGAGAACTTATGACAATCGTGACAGTATAGTATAGTTCTAGCATTAAGGCAAGGTTTGGACTAGCATCTTGAAGGGTAGAAGAGTTTCTTTACAGCGAAACAACAATACATGTGGCCACAGAACCAAAGAAAGCTGGTAATCGGCAGCTACTAGGGAGAGATTTTATCCACCTGAAAAGGCTAAAGAAAAACCCAGCCTCACATTTTTTTCTGACAGAGACTTTAAGTCTATGCCCACATGCACCCCTCCCCTACAAACTGTGTCTAAAAGATCAAGGATCTTGTTGTGATGAGTATTCAGCAACTTATACGAAGGAAGACTAAAAAGTGAAAAATATAAAAATCAAAGCCCCAAATAAATATTGGTGATTAAGGTCAAAACTGTAAGAGTGTTCAAATTGACACCCTTTATAAAATTCTACTTTAAATCCACCTGCACAGCTAAGAAGGAAATTCTGTTAAAATTGTCAATCTGAATAGAGATTCTAATTCCGTTTCATCCGATTCGACTGGAAGGCACATCCATAAGGCTTTAGAAGGTGTTGCAAAGCATTTTCCCCAACTTGGAAAAAAAACATAACAGGGTGATTATTGCTGGAGCAAACAACATCTGGTCTGATAAACTTAAAATGTATGACATCAATATATTCCACATCATGAACACATCTATATTGTGCATGCCTGCTTTAGAGAGCCTGAGAGAAATCAACTTGAACAAAAATGACACTTTAATGAGGAAATCAGAAGGAACTAGAGCAACGAGAGAATAACCCAGACATCTTGGAATAAAAAGAAAGAAAGGAAAAAGAGTGGGCAACTTTACAACCAGCACCCACCCCAACATAAAATTCCTCCATCACAAAACACGTAGCACTTTTACACAAAAAAATAGCACTTTCATTGGATTCATATTACTCAGCACTGTTTCCATCACTGGCTTGTATTCTGCTATCTCAGGAGTGTATGTGGTGGACCTTTAGACTTTAGCTGTGACTTAAATCACCGGCTTTTCCCCTTTAAGAGTAGAAGGTGAGGACACTCTGGTGGTTGCCACGCACCAGAAGGATGGGAGGCAGATCCTTGGACAACGCCTCCAGCCAGGCCATGTAGAGAGCACTGGACACAGCACCCTTCCTGGCTAATGGGAGGCTTCTGCACAGAGAAAGGCAAAGAAAGAGAGACTGCAATGAAACTATAACCAAAAAGGAGCAATAAGAAAAGTTCTAAAAATCAGGTACTGTTATCTCTACACATAATGGTTTAAGAATTGGCAATTCAAATTAATGAAAGCTCATCACTTCACTGCACATTTAAGGATTAGGTAGAAGCATCACTTATTGAAGCCACTCGTCTTGTGTAGACTGTTTTAAAGTGTCTTTAAGTTAACAAAAGTTAACTTAAACTGAATGTGTATCAACTCTTCTTTATAAAAGTTACAAAACCCACAAAAGGCCTTTTCAGGAAAGAGTGACTAAAAGCCAAATTTATCTGTTATGATCATTATCACCGCCAGCCCAAAGCAAGCTTTCCACCTTCCTTTTCCAATGTGGTTCATCACAGTTTTGCCTGTTGACTTGGTCAAATGTTAATAGTCACTTTCAGCCCGCATTTTTTAGCACTAGTTATCTTGTCATCTGTTATTAGATGGGGTAAATTAATGAGCAAGTGAACAAAGTAGCAGGAAAGATTTGAGCGACCCAAAGATGAGGGTCAAAGCATCTCCACACCAGCAGCCCTTGTGGGATTTTCCCACCTCACTTCTGAAATTGCACAAATAAAACTCATATTAATGAAGATTAATTTATTTTAATTTGTTCAAATTAAATGCTCCATTTTCAAAAAAAGTGAATTTTCATGGTTCGGGCTTTAACAGTCAGTCGAGCTGCTGTTCTTGCTCCTGGTAGCTTCCGACAGCTGCCGTTTGGTGTGAAACTTTGAAGACGACGTAACATCGCTGGCCTCTGAGGCTTACTGAACAAACCGTTTAATAATATGAGAACGCAATCAAACTGTTTATCAGAGGGAAAGCGTGATTTCTAGGACATTTGCGCCCAACATTAGCTTGCATAATGTTAGCTTATAACCAGCTGGTGTTGCTATCAGTAGAAAGAGGTTTGTATGTCTAATCTGCTGACAACGAGTATTTTCATTCAAGTTTTTTCTTTTTTTCTTTTTTAAATTGTCATGTTTTTTTCTCCCCCACTTTGTATTATTGAAACTAAAACACATACGCACCCACCCCCCACACCCACCCAACCCAAGCTTACATAACAATGAGGTTGGCTGTGCTTGAGTGTTCCTTCAGCAGCTCGTTGAGTCTGATCTGCCGATGGGTCTAAAGAGAGACAACCACAGGATCAAGCAATCAGGTATCACGTAACAAGATCATTTTCGCAAGCCACTGCACCACAGACTTCGAGGCAGCAGTGTCGCTCACAGTATAAGCTACACTGAACTGCTTCCACTCCCCCTACAGAACAACTGAATGAGGCTGCAGAGGATCAAAGAATGAATCCCTCTGAACCCTGAAGTCATATGGAACTTTGACTGACTCAAGAATTTCATCTTATGAGATTAAAGACTCATGTAAATGGAATATGCGGGGAAATCTTGTGACCTTGGCACGATATAGCTCCAGCTCGTTGTCAGTGATCCTCCATGGTTCGCTGTTCTTCAGCCTCTCAGCTGCCTCCTGCTCCATATCATCTTCTTTCAGCCGATAAGGCTCAATCATCTCCTCGAAGGCTGCCATGCTGCGTCACAACAGCTTCATGGTTAATCCTCATGTAAAACAGGTAACTACACAAAGCTTTGAGGCAACTGTTGTGATAAGGCACTATATAAATAAAATTGAAATGAACTGAATTTTCAAAATCATCTCACCAAAGAAATGAACAAAAATGGATGTTTTGAATAAAAATGAAATTACTAATTACCAAGTCTCGAGACCCAGGCGGATGTCTGGATCTGGACTGTGATACTTTCTTGAAAAGTCTTCAGATTTATTAATGTTAAGAAAATGTTCCCTTGTTAAAAATCATCATTTGTTCAAACCAAATCAACATTGTCTCAAAGCCACACGTCTTTTCCCACACAGACCACACGAGGGCGCCAGTAATTTGCTTTTCAGCTCAGCTTACTGTCCTCAAACATGCTAAACATTGAATTTCAAATGCTGACATAATTAAAACGGTTAGTTTTCTTTTCTTTATACCGTGCCAAATAGAGCCAACAGTTTCCTCAAGGCACTTTAGATACTGAATGTGTGACATAATACACGTTAACAATTGTGGAGGATGTTCAAAGTGTGAAGCTTAACAAAGTGGACTTACTGCTCCTTCTTGGGCTTGGTGTTGATGTCTCCAAGGACAGTAATGTCCGAAAAGTCTATCCTGAACTTACTCAGCAGAGTAGCCATCCTGTAACAGGAATGTCAAAAACAGAGAGGTAGGATCAATACTATAAATAAGCTGTTAAACAAGACATGTGCAGTCCAAGAAGCTCTGGTTGGATACACGGGAAGCTGCTTTGAATAACTCTGAACACTAGCGGGTGGTACAGGGTTTATAATGTGGAATTCTATCTATGAGAATAATTTCCTTTAGCTTTAGTTTCAAACACTTGGTGCCGGAGAGCATCATCTGCTATCTATGTGTCGTGGGCTACAGGACTACGTGTTCAAGCTCGTTATTATTGTGTTGGCTACGTGACTGTCATGTTTCCAGTGTCAGTGCCAAGCATTTATTCATTTACTTTAACAAATTTGTTTTATTTTTGTCTCAAATCTTTAGTTCAGCTGCTTTCCAGCAGGAGGAGCAGGCAGGACTCCCAGCTTTGGAGGGGAAAAAAAAGTTATGCAGGTTTTACTTTCTGTCTGTTGGTAAGAGATGAAGTTAGACAGGAACATGTTGAAATGTCAGATGTCTGTTGAAACAAACTGTTGATAGTTTTGCAGTCACGCAAACATAAAAGCTTCTACACTCAGCTAATTTCATACGACAAAAGCAGGACAATGAGTGGCACATTCTCCGGCCAATAAAATCGTGTTGACTTCTTTGGCAGGAGGGATGGGGGTAAGGGATAGACTCACATCATCCCCAGAGAATAACTTTTGAGAATGAACTCAATCACATTTTCTTCACTGATTTGAAACTTTACTGGATTCAGACTGACTGTTCAGCGCCTACTAATCTGTCAGCTATGCCCTTTTTGTTCCTGTGTTTTCCCTACTGGCCAGCTCTCTGCCATCAGTTTCATTCAGCTGCTTCTCCAGTCTCTCATTCCACAACAGATGGACTAACTCTAGCACTGGTCTTGAGCTGGCATCGGTATACCTCGTTCTGCACTTGAGATCTGCTGCAACTGAAAATCCAACCACAACCTGTAGCAGTTGTAGAACTGCTTCATGTGTCGAGCGAATCTATTTTTTTTAAGAGGATAACAAAGACAAGTCAGAGGAGGTGGAGTCTGTCTGCAGGATGAGCAATTTTTGTAAGCACACATAATAAATAAGGTATATTTACTAAGATACATGTAATATTAGCACCTACAAAATTCAATCCATTTAAGAAAATGTGGGTATGGCTCCTTTCGAGCACCCACACACTTGCATGCATACACCCACACAGCAAGTACAAAGGCAAATTTATCATTTATATGTAGCAGGTCAGCTTCTTAGATGATTTTTATTAATTTTTATCACTACAAATAATATTTAATAGCTAATATGAGCTTTGTGTGATTGTTTCCCTATTTATGGTCAAAAACATGCAGTGTTGAATGCTGCAGTATACATTATGTGTACATTTTACGTTGTATGCGCTTACATTAACCTGGAGAGATGTCAGCCTTTACAGAAACAGTCAGGGTTAGAACTTTGTGCATATAAAATGCATTTTAAGACATCTCGTTTTTGGATACATCCTTATGTTATAAACAAATGTGTGAGAGTGGTGCTGAAAGGAAAGACATACCTACACTGTGTTTTCTGCTAACTGCACAGCATGTATGGTAAAGCACAGCTTCCTCGTGTCTGCAACAGTGTTAATTTCGTTGACCAATAATTGTTGTCGTAGTTTTTGTCAACGAAAATCTTCTTTTGACAATAACTATGACACTTGTATCAACAAATAAAAATACTGGTGGTGGCCAGTGGTCGCCCTCAGCCTCCTGATAAATGCGCCTATGGTGCAAATTTGTCCTTGTTCAAGTTGTCACGTTCGCTAAATTTTCAGAAAACCTCTGACCCCTGACCTTAAGGCCAAACTCATGAACTTATTATAAATCTATTTAAGATCCTAGGTGACCTCCTTCTCCAATTATGGCATTTACAAGGTTTTCAGAAAACTTGACCCTAAGGTCGAGGTCACTGAGATTCAAACTAGTCTGGATTTTCAGTAGATACACCTATGGTATCAACTTCAAACTCCTACATTGCTTCGTTCTCGAGTTACCACATTCAAAAGCTTGGGTGTCCACTAACCCTGACCCTGCCCGAAAGAAGAGATCCACGTAGAACTAATTAAATTGTATAGACAGGTGAATGAGTTTGAAAGTCATCAAATCATAACTAATCCCCTTGAGCAATAAGGTTAAACGCACACATTTGCTGTGCCCCCAGGAAATGTTACTACTTTTTTCCTAACACACACACACACACACACACACACACACACACTCTCTCTTAGGGGCACCTCTCGTTGGTATAAATCAAAACAAACTTTCACACTTAAATATTATACTGCTATACCTTTATATTTAGTTTCATTTTATTGTATTTACGGGCCCACGCACAAAATACATTAATAAGTTAAAAAGAAAAGGATGCTTTGTGCCAGATTTAGCTACCAACTAACTTCCATCAGCAGTCTGCATTCTAAACCTAGACTAAAACTAGACTTCAGGTGCCTAAATTATGTTTTAGTCAAAAGACTAAAGGCAGAAGAGCACCGGGGCTATTTACAGCTTCCTCTTGTTCTCATCCAATGTTATGAATCCTTTTATGTTTAATAACAATTACATTTAAGTGTAATTAACAATATGACTGAATTTTAAATTCAGTTTATTTACTTAGTGCTGCTTATAACAACAAGTGTCTTTAAATTTTTAAAAGGCAATTAGAAAGAAAGTTATTATTATTATTATTTTAGATAGTTTGGTTTTGTTTACATTTTTTGGAGTGCTGGCTTTTGGTAGTATCGTTTTGATTTCAAAGGCTGAATAAAAGACTTCATAGGGTAGACACTCATTCCTTTGTACAGTACTCTCCAGTCTTGACAAAACTGTCAGCCTGTACAGTACTTACGCTCTGCGGTCGTGATCAATCCTGTTGATCTTGCCTCCAATGAAAACACGGATCTTACATTCCTTCCACCGCTTCTTATTGGTAAGAAGGTAGGGGATCAGCAGAGTCAGACCTAGATGGGAAACATAAAAACAAACCAAACTGCTCAATATACAACTTTTGTGACACAAACATTTAAGATCTGTACACTCTAAAGTCCAAACCTCAGACCTTTGGACTTTCTATAGACCAGCACTCAGTGCTGCAGAAACCGATTCATGATCCCTTTTGCATTAAACAGAGTCAAATTAAATTCAAACAGAAAACAACGTAGTGGCCCTTTTTCCCCTTCTTCTCAGAAACAAAAAACAAAGAAAACCCAACTTGACAAACAAATTTTTCTAGCATGTTTGAGATGAGCAGTTGTTGAATCTGTCACTTCAAAATGCAAATGCAACATGATGCTACCAAAATGAATTCAATCCTGATTTATAATCATTGGGAAGTGTGAAAATGACAGATCCTGTCAGAACATACTGTCTATGTGTTTTTGTGGGTGAGAGTCTGCCTTTGCGTATCAATAGGAATGCAAAACATACCAAATACGGCTTTACTTGTTTCTGCTCATCCCCATGATGCTGTGACAGCACAAAGATAATCAGAACTAGAATCTTCACAGATGTTCTTTTGGGCTTAAAACTACATATTTCAGGCTGAACATTACAGAAAAAGTCAGCAATTTAAATTTAATGCTTTGACACTTAATGTGAAACTTACAGGTGCCAGAATTGTAGAGGCCTGAGTACTTTTAGGATCTACTGCATATGCTGTCAACAGTTGTATCTGCACTTTTTAGTGCCGATGACACTTAATGTCATAATGATGATGATGAGCCAGATCTGAAGTGACACTCATCAGCTGGTGTTAAAAGCCAGAGTTCTCCCGCTGGCCCTGGTCACATCTTTACAGAGGTGGAGCCACTGCAAACTCTTACTTGCATAGAAATGTTTGCCAAGCAACGTATTTTCTTTAAGAACCAGAACGACGAGCGCACAACAACGAGCCCACAGGCTCCGACGGCTATGACTAAGCAGACCGAACCCGGGCCCAGAGACCTGAGATCCAAGAACCCCCCACACCCAAGTACCCAGCCCCAGACACTGAGAACCACCAATGCACCGGTGTGGTGGGCGGTGATGGAGATGGGGGGCCCAAGATGTTCCAAGAGAGGTTGAGTCCAAGACCCAACCTGACACACAGATGTAGACAAAAAGGCACACACAGACACAAGCATGCATGCCCACCCTCATGCACACATATACAAATGCTGAGCACCTGCCCAACGTTTCCATGGGATTAATGAAGACTCAGTCATTTTAGAAACTCCCACCATGCCGTCAGAGAGTATCTGATATTGATGCTTTTAAGCATAACTGTCGTTTGTTGTTTGAGCTAATGAATGGTAGGTCAGAGATATTGTTGCATAGTGGCTGTTTGACATCTAGCCAGGGCCAAGAGGGTGTGTTTTAACCATCCTGAGATGAAATGTAGCCCACTGGCTAAGAAGTAGTGTTGAAAGTTAGGCACATCTAGTCCTCCTTTATCCTTGGTCCTTTATAGGCATGTTTCAGCTAATACATGTGGGTTTATCTCTCCATAAGAATTTGGAAATAGACGATTCAGAGCCTGCAAACTTCAGAGAGAGGTTAATACCAAAATAGTGTACTTTAGTTTATTGAATAATCTGAAACTCTCGAGAAAGAGTCTAGTAATGCAATTACTTCAGAGAGAGTGGATTATGAGTGTCTCATGAATGCTTGGACTTTTTTGTTGCTATGATCTTTTGTTTGGTCTCATGTTGACCACAGAAAGAGACTTACTGTCGCGGTATTGCAACTGACGGTTAGAAAATGGTTAAAACATTGCAATTCATTCAGATTTTTTGAATTCAAAGTAGAAAAAAATATTAATTGGTTGATTTGAATGAGTATACAAGTGCAATTTTACACACTATACGGTTGAAAATAACATTTGTTTATGGAGGTTATTTAAACATATCGTGATATTTATCGTGTATTGTGATTTAGCCCCAAAAATATTGTGATATTAGATTTTCCTCATATCAACCAGCCCTAAAAGTAAATGTGAGTATATTACATGTCCAACTGATGCAGGCCAAAAAAACCCCAAAACTAACCTAAACTTGTACATGGTTCAGTACACAAGTAACCTAATATGTCAATACTTATGAACCTGTTCAGTATGACAGTATTTTAATAACAGACCAAATAGAGAATTTTGAGATCAATAATGGTCGCACAATAATATAACTAACAATCACCTCCATCATCAAACAGCCACCAGACATCCACTGTGCCCTTCCCCTGTTTCTTCTGGAACTGTTGGCTGGCCTCTAGCAGCCTCTGGTCGGACACATTCAGAGGTACTGTCGGGCTCTTCTTGTCTGCGGGGATGCACACCACAACAAAAGACAAAATAAAAGCAAATCTCATTAATAAGGCATAATAAAACTAATAATTTTGTGCTTGGTAGAAGTGTAGCTCAATAGGACACACACATGTCAGTTATGGACATGTATATAAAGAATATACATGCCCATAGCTGAAAATGAAGTATACAGTAGAATTCTGTTTATTGCTTGTAAGTATAGTGTTCTATTATTAGAAAATAAATTCGTTTAATTTTATTATTTAAAAGTTTTAAGTGATATAGGTACAGAATAAAAAAACATTACTACTAAAAACCAAACAAATGGAAGTGTGAAAACAGGAGAGCAGTTTCCATCCTAAGAAGAAAGCTTAAGGCAAATTAGTCAGCTCCAGAATGTGGCAAGAAAAGCAGGTGAGAGACTGAAGACAGCTTGGAGAAAACAGAAATGTTGGAACACAGGCGCACACACACACACACACACACACACACACACACGCGCCTACCTACAGAAAAACAGACTAAGTTAAAGGCAACATCATATACAGTACAGCTTTAGAGTTGGCTCACGCTAGGGACATGAGAAAGAGACATGTTATATCCCACAGCCAGGGACCTAGCAGGCCAGAAAGAAGGAACAGAGGGAAAGGGAGACAGCAGGGTGGCGACAGTATGTTAGTACAAGAGGGATTCAAAATATAGTGCGAAAAAAATGGTGGCAGAAATGAGGAGAGCATAGCAGCAGGAGTTCAGAAAAGATACTAAGATCAAAATGGAAAGAAGGGGAAAGGTTTAAGGCAACTAAATGAAGTGGATCTCCTGCCTTTTTTCAACAGGGGCTGAGTTGTAGCTTTGCCATCATCTTCATCATCTGGGAATTGAGACAAAAGGAGAGAAAACAAAAATTATAGTTAAGGTAAAATGTTACCTTGACATGCGACGTAGCAAGATGGAGTTAAGTACGTCAGGGGATACCAGAGGAAGAATCTAAAGCTGTTTGAGAGGCAGTTAACTGTAACCTCCCACAGTGGGAGACAAACAAACACTGAAATACTCTAGTACTCTCTAATAAACACACGGCTCAACCTTTTCCCTGAGTTCTAGAAATTCCTAATGTCCAACATGAACAAAACCATCAGCAGTGAGCCGAGACTGTCTGGTTACATCAAAGTGGCTTCGAGTGGCCTCGGTAAGGAAACTGCATCGAATGGAAACTTCCTGCCAGGAGTGGATTACCTTAGGATGGAAATGGAATCTGATGAGAGGAGGGAATTCGCCAAAAACTGTACAAATGACAGCACGGGTTCATGCTTTGGCAGCAAATCAAAGGATTACCCAAAGCAACCTTTACCAGACCAGTGTGTTGTTATTTTGTATACCTCAACAATTTCTAATCCAGTTCCCAAAACACTGTTTATCACGCGGATACTTTAGCAAAATAAAGAGCTGATAAAAGTATTGTTAGACAAAAATCTACCGAACAAAAAATACAACATTTGCTATATTTTGTCTCCGAATTCCTACAAAAATTGTGATATTGCTCCGAATCTTTAATGAACAATCAATAAGGTAGTAAAAGCTTAATCATGAACTATTACTAATTAGTTCAACTTTATGTTTTTGCTCTATACTACTACCATCATCTAATACTATAACATATGCCATCTAAGTATCTAATACTTAATATATTTGTGGCAATGAGAACCCAATACCAGTTCAAGGTGCTATACTATATAGCTACAGACTCTCCAATATTAGAAACAATCTAATCAATTCAACAACCCCCTATGAGAGAGCACTTGGTTGTTGAGGTGGGGCAAAAAAAACAAAAAGGAAAAGGCCAAGAGCAGAGCTAGAGTTGGGGGAAAGCAGCCATCTGCCACGACCAGCTGGGGGCTGTGGGGAAAGAGCAAAAGAGCAGACAGATTTTTGTCATCTCTCTTCACTTCTTTAAAGAAAACAAACAAACCAAACAGCTTTCATGAAGCCAGGTTGAAAGTAGCCCAGTGCTCAGGCTGCAACTGGGAACGTTCATTACTCCTCCAATCTGGAAACAATTGTACGCCTGTTTGAGCTGAATTAGTCTCTCTCTCATACGGTAACAGGGGACACACGCACACACAGCCCAAAACATATGCACAGCGGGGAAGCTGGAGCTGTGGGTCTCAGGGCAGTGCATATGTATGCTTGTGTATGCAGAATAAGGAAGGCCACTGAAAGAAGAAAACTTAAATAGTGACATGAGGAATGTAGAAAAACACAAGGCTTGCAATGCAAAACCAAAAATACAAACGCAGACGTCAATGTAAACACTACCGCACCTGGATTACAGAGAAGGATTTTATGTAGTCATACTGATGATAGCTAACCTTTCTGGACTGCTGGGCTGTTCTGGAGGCTGGTGGCCTTAGAGGATGGCTTAGAGGAATCTGCATCAGAGTCTTTGCTGGTGTCTATGGAAACGATCACGTCTTTCATCCCTGATGGCTTTTCCTGCGAGGACAGCGACTCATCTGGCAGAAAATTAAACGGAAGGGGGAATTAGAAATATACATAACAATATACTAAGCTAGTTCACATACATAATTAGTAGGGGTGCAACGATATTCGTATCGATATTGAACCGTTCGATACAGTGCTTTCGGTTCGGTACGCATATGTATCGAACAATACAAAATTTGTAATTTATTTTATCAACTTTACTTCTGACGATGCTGTCTGTGTTGAGCGCTCAGTGAATCTGCGTTCGACTACTCTGCCTAGGGTCGACAGTGCAGCCTAGGCGGAGTAGTCGAACGCAGATTCACTGAGCGCTCAACACAGACAGCATCATCAGAAGGAAGAGCGCAGGGTAAGCTAGCGAGACAGAAGTTAAGCTCTCCTTACAACATGGACCTCCCCCACTCTCATTCAGATCTGGCGTTTGGAATTATTTTGGTTTTCATGTGACGTATGACCCTGAAGGTAAGCGAGTCATGGACTAAAGTAAAACAGTATGTTGGATGTGCCATGCAATGCTCAATTACATGGGTGGGAACTAGTGTGTTAGCGCAGTTAGCTCGTTAACGTGTTGGCCGTCTAGCCCCATGCACGGGGCGATCGGCGGTAGCTCGTTAACGGAGATTTGCCGTGTTGTGGCGTTAAGGTCATTTCAGCGAGATTAACCTGAAAGCACTAGTGGGAACACAACGAATATGACTGCACATTTACGCCGACATCATCCTAGTGCAAAGACAAGTGGAAGCAGAAAAAAAACAAGCAAGCATGCTGCTAACTTTAGCCGAGTCATTTAGACAGCTGTTTAATATGCTGCTGAGAATATAGCCCAGAAAAAGCGGATAGTATAGCTTTTATTTTGGAAAGAGACATTTCTCTGTAATAAACTCTCTTTTCCAAAGATGAGTGATTCCTCAATCAGATACAGGGCTTGCAATATCGCTAGCCCGACGTCCTGGGGCTAGCGATTTTTTCAGTCGGGGTACCAAAATCTATCTCTTCCCTGCCCGTCGGGCTATTGTAGGAAAAATATATGTCAATGCTTTTGCATTCTTTCGGAAATGTAGCTGGGTAATTATGTCATTGGGTGAGCCACTGTCAATATGTGACATATTGAAATCGCGTTTGAATTTGCGCTTGTTTTTTTGCTTTCACTTTGCAATCGCGCGAACTGTGTATAGAGAGCGACAGCACTGATCTGTGAGTGATGATAATTTGTGCACCAATTCCTCTGACATCGTCTTATTAATCGTTAGCTTACTATGCAAACATGACAAGTGAAATCTCCCGCAGCTTAAACATGTGAGAGGTTGATCGCGCAGAGAATCACTGAGCTTATGTGAGTGCGCGTGTAAAAGCAGCAGGATTTATATTTGACTACGATGACCTGGATGACTGAGAACCTTCACAGACAGATATATATTTTAGTTCTGCTGAGCCAAATAAGACAGGTCAGGGTGAAGAAGTGACAGCCAAAGAAAAGCTTACCACAAAACGGAGAAGTTATGACAAATCAGACTATAAGGCAAAAAGAAAGTGCAGCTTTATGGTTTCATGGACAAAAGAATTTCTGTGGCTGCAATATGACGAGCTAAATAACCAGGGCTGCACATAAGTGGTCCACAGGTGCGCATTCGCTGTCAAAATAAAAAACACGCACAAGGGTTAGGGTTAAATTTAAAAACTGTACTTTTGAGTTAAAATATATATTTATAATTTTAATAAATGACAAATTAAAAAGGCATGAACATTTTTTTTGTATCGAAAAAATATCGAACCGTGACACCAAAGTATCGAACCGAACCGAACCGTGAATTTTGTGTATTGTTGCACCCCTAATAATTACTACAGCAATCTTATGACCAGGCTTTTTTAATTTGTGGTAAAATCAAATTATTCCAATTCTTTACATTTATTCACTAAGGTTGCCAACCTGCAAGTTGTTCTTGAAGCAAAAATGTCAAATATTTGTTTGCAGCCACTCAAAGATGTGGATTTGATGAGTTTTTCTGCCACACAATGCATATTGACAGTAAGTATAGACAGTTTATTACACATTGTGTGCCACTGTGCTGGGACTTTTGGTCAGACAAAACCAGATGTCACCTCAGTCTGTGGAAAACTATCATTTTTTCCACTTGTAAGTTTTCATGCTTAGTATTGTGAATGTGAACATTGTATGAACTGATGTGTTCGGTTCCAAACTGGAACGTCAATCAATGCTTGAAAATATCTTAAGACTGATAAGCAGACTGAAGAAGAAGGAAATATAATGAATGCTTATTCTCCTTCTAAGTTGATTTATGTGATGCTATGTGATAATACTGGAAAAACACTCAGCTATATTTAATTAACCTTTATCTGTATGTAATCTGAGCTGATGCTACATATGTACTACAACAGTGTTTTTTTAGAATAAGCTGCTCTGCATGTGTTTGGTACCTTGCCCTTGGATATGGGAGACATCCAGCCCCTCTTTCAGTCGCAGGATAACAGCACCAAACTGGAAGTCAAAGGCATCACTTCAAAGGAAGGGGGAGAAAAAAAAAAGGTTCCCATTAACAGTGGACTGAAGCAATTTGCCCTCAACTAAACAAAGACAGTAAGAAACCCACAGAGTATTTAAGAAAAAAGATAAACAAGCACACAAGAAGACTCAAACATCGTTCTCAATGCCACAGGTTGTAGTATTGTATTGCACTGGACAACATACAATGGAAAATAAAGGGCAAATTTTTAAGCGTATTAGCTTTGATTTTAATACTATCGGACTGAACAATCTGTGACATTCAGCTCTAATGCTATAATCCTCGCATTACAATGAAGAACCCATTCACCTCAAGTCTCACATGACTGCTTTAGAGTTCAACAGGACAACAGATTTCTCATGGACTTGTTTTAATCCAAGGGAGATCAAAAAGATCAAAAACATGACAATTACACTCTATCCCATAATGGCTAGCATGTTTCTACTACTGTTTATGTAAAAAGAAGTTTTTGTATACATTGTATTTGAACATATTTGAATAATATCAGTAATATCAAAAACAACCGATTCTGTTTATCTAGAAGCGTTTTCAGTGGGAGAAACATTTTGTCATCATGTAAATTACTTCAGTCTGAGCTGACTGGAGGTTTCCCAATATTACAAAATGTACATTTGCATAGTCAAAGGAGCTTGCAAAGAAAAGCGTCTGGACTTCTTTAAGTTACTTGAAGACGTTTCACCTCTCATCCGAGAAGCTTCTTCAGTTCCAAGGTCAAATGGTGGAGAGTCCCAGATATAAACCTAGTGGGAGTAACCCCCCACAGAGGGACAAAAGGACCCCCTGATGATCCTCTAATCCCCTGAGCCAAGGTGTGAGTCCCAATCAGCCAGAGTTTCGGGTGAGTTCATTGTGAAACCTGGCCCCACCTTATCATGCGAATTCCTGAGGTCAGATGGCCCAGGATGTGAGTGGGCGTTAAGGCGTCTGGGAAGGGATCTCAAAACTGGATTATAGATGGCAGAGAGTTGGTATCGTAAACACCAACTCTCGGTGGCGGAGGTTTACGACACCAACTCTCTGCCATCTATAATCCAGTTTTGAGATCCCTTCCCAGACGCCTTAACGCCCACTCACATCCTGGGCCATCTGATCTCAGGAATTCGCATGATAAGGTGGGGCCAGGTTTCACAATGAACTCACCCGAAACTCTGGCTGATTGGGACCCACACCCAGTTTCACACCTTGGCTCAGGGGATTAGAGGATCATCAGGGGGTCCTTTTGTCCCTCTGTGGGGGGTTACTCCCACTAGGTTTATATCTGGGACTCTCCACCATTTGACCTTAGAACTGAAGAAGCTTCTCGGATGAGAGGTGAAACGTCTTCAAGTAACTTAAAGAAGTCCAGACGCTTTTCTTTGCAAGCTCCTTTGACTATGATGACCTTGATGACTGAGAACCTTCACAGACGTACATTTGCATAATGACCAAAACTAGCACCACTGACTAACAATGAACCGTGGTCAGGTTCATGATCATTAATATGCAAACTGTCATAAACATTATTCAGTGGCCATTCACAGAGATTTGGGGAATGGCTCCAATCACAAACTTGTAAGAAAGAAAGATGCACCCTAGACATTTGTCAAAGCTGGGAAGACACCTAAAGAATGCTTCAAGCAATCCAGAGTGAAAGACAACTGCTGTATAGAGCACACAGCAGTTGTATAGAAACAGTATGAGACAGCTGAGATGCATTTCCTCTAATCATTGAGTCTCTGTGGTTTTAAAACCCCAAAACATGCTGTGTCAAAAATGGGTCCATCCCAAGGATGGGGTCAAACTGCATAAACAGAGTAACATAGCGTACGCTGTTAAGTGCCAAAAGGATTGCTATGATTTATACATCGGGGAAACCAAACAACCTAAGGGGATTGGGACAACACAGAGGAGCTAACTCATCAGGCCAGGACTCTGCACTTTATTTACACCTAGACGCTCTCAGTGATGAGGATGTACACATCATGGACAGAGATGAACGCTGGTTTGAGCGCGGAGTCAAGGAGGCCATTTACGTGAAAAGGGAAAGACTATCTCTGAAACGAGGAAGGGGCCTAGACATCCAGATGAACAGAATCAACTTTTTGGGAATGAGAGGAGTTGTTAAGGATATCATTAGTTTTTCTGTTGGTAAGCTGTTTTTGCTGCTGTGAGCTACCGTTAGACTCTGTTAGTTGTTATTAGCTGTTGTTAGTGAAATATGTCTGTGAAACTTCTCAGTCATCCAGGTCATCGTAGTCTAAGGAGCTTGGAAAGAAAAGCATCTTACATTAAATTATTTAACTTAAATTTCTTGAAGATGTTTCACCTCTCATCCGAGAAGCTTCTTTAGTTCTAGGAGCAACTGGTGGAGAGTCCAAGATTTTTAAGTCCTATGGGAGTGTACCCCTCATGGATCCTCTACCTAATCACACCAGCCAAGGTGTGAAAACTAGAGAAGGCACGATACCACTTTATGTCCAATACAGATACCGATATCATAAATTTGGATACCTGCCGATACTGATATGAATCCAATATAGTGTGTTTTTTAATCAATAAATCAGTTTTTTTGTTGTTTTTTTTAAATATCTTGCTGCATTTTGTATAAGTTCATACTCAAGTCTTGAGAAAAAGTAAAAGAAAACAAAAAAAAAAACAAACAAACACTAAAGCTATTCTGTTATACCTGTATGCAAAAAAATACACTGCACCCAAAATATTTCATCGTTCAGCAATACTGATCAATCTAATGAACTTAAACCTACTCCATCCTCCCTATTCTGGTATTTTAAAGAGTACTTAGCGGAAATATTAGGAAGAAAGGCAGAAAGAAAGGCAGAAAGGCAGAAAGAAAGACAGAAAGAAAGAAAGACAGAAAGAAAGAAAGACAGAAAGACAGAAAGACAGAAAGACAGAAAGAAAGAAAGAAAGAAAGAAAGAAAGAAAGGTTCCCAAAGGAAAAAGTACTAGCTTACTAGGGTATATTAGACTTACCGTATTTTCACGACCATAAGGCGCACTTAAAAGTCTTAGATTTTCTTCAAAAAGTACGGCGCGCCCTATAGCGCAGTGCGCCCTGTGTGATGTAAGGAGGACGTAGTAGAGAACACCATGAGAACGCTAAAGGGTGAAGTGTGGGCGCAACCCTGAAAATGGCAAAGAGACACGCTTATGAAGCACAGTTTAAACTGAAGGCCATCAGCTACGCGGAGGAACATGGAAATCGAGCAGCGGCGAGAGAATTTAAGATTAACGAATCGATGGTTCGCAAATGGAGGAAGCTAGAAAACAAGCTCCGACAGGTCAAGAAAACGCAGCTGAGTTTCCGCGGACATAAGGCGAGGTGGCCCGAGTTGGAGGAAAGACTCGAGCGGTGGATCATCGAGCAAAGAACGAGCGGGAGAAGCGTTTCGACGGTCACCATTCGGCTAAAAGCAGTTTCACTTTCACTTTTTATGAAACGGTGCCATTTTTCCATCCGGACCAGGACTACGGTAGCGCAGCAACTTCCAGCGGATTATAAGGAAAAGCTGGCCATCTTCCGCTCCTACTGCAGCAAACACATCGGCGACAAAAACATCCAGCCCAGCCACATCACAAACATGGACGAGGTCCCGCTCACTTTTGACATCCCGGTGAGTCACACTGTGGAGAAGAAGGGGACCAGCACGGTAGCGATACGCACAACGGGGCACGAAAAGTCTTCTTTTACTGTTGTGCTTGGCTGCCATGCTAATGGACAGAAACTGCCGCCTATGGTGATTTTTAAGAGAAAGACTTTGCCTAAAGAGAAGTTTCCAGCAGGAATCATCATTAAGGCAAATGTAAAGGGCTGGATGGATGAGGAAATGATGAAAGGGTGGCTGAGGGAGGTGTATGTAAGGAGACCAGGTGGTTTTTTCCACGCATCACCATCGCTGTTGATCTGTGACTCTATGCGTGCCCATCTCACAGCCGATGTGAAAAAACTAGTGAAACAAAGGAACTGTGAGCTTGCTGTCATTCCGGGAGGCCTGACAAAGGAATTCCAACCACTGGACATCGGTGTGAACCGGCCGTTCAAAGTAAGGCTGCGAGCGGCCTGGGAGCGATGGATGACCGATGGAGACCACAGTTTCACCAAGAGTGGAAGGCAGCGCCGGGCGAGTTACGCCACAATTTGCGAATGGATTGTAGATGCTTGGGCTAACATGTCTGCTGGCACTGTTGTTCGAGCTTTCGCAAAAGCCGGCATCATTTCCGAGGAGCCGCACGGCACGGAAAGTGACTCTGACAGTGAAGAAAGTGAACCTGGCATGTTTGATGGAGATTTAGCGCAGCTGTTCAATTCAGACACAGAGGATGAGGACTTCGATGGGTTTGATTGATGATAAAAATGTGAGTACCAAACTTTGTTTTGCTCCTGCTTTATTTTTAAATATGCACACTTGTATGCTTGTGTGTTGTTGATGATGACCATTACTGGTAATAAAAATGTGAGTAAGGTACCGAACTCAGGTTTGCTCCCGCTTTATTTTTAAATACGCATACGGTACTTGTATGCGCCCTATGATCCAGTGCGCCTTATGTGTGTGTTAAATACAGTAATGGCACACATAACTGAGACTGCGCCTTTTAGTACAGTGCGTCTTATGGTCGTGAAAATACGGTAATAGTTACTATATACAGTAATGGACTTCTATACATAAAACTTTGGGTGTAAGATTCAGATAATTATTTATTAAAAGCTAGACATTTTAAATGAGAATAAGAAAAAAAAAGAGTATTTCTTTGTGCCCCCTTTTCCCTGTTCATGCCCTATCGGCCCCCCTGGCATAACTTTGCTAGACCCGCCCCTGCACAGTTACCAGCAGTCAGCTACGTAGAAAAAGATCCTGGTGTAGAAAGTAATATTAAATAAATTCTAAATTCTAACTGATCATTGACCAGTTTCACGATTGAAGTAGCAACAGGAGAGGGAGGGAGAGAGAAAAGGCAGTCGCTCCATCGGTTGTTAAGCTTAATGTGGGAATGCTTTTCAAACATTCAGAGATGAACTTACACACTTGCTTTACTTCCCTCTGGGATCACTTCCTCGGAGATGAAATGCCGGTTTGGTAGCAAGGCTACAAATGCTCAAACAGACCGCCGAGAAGTCTCGCACGCCACCGCTGCTCTATCACGTGAGCACACTGCTCTGACGTGCTAAGGTTATGAGGTGAGTTACGCCATGTCGCAAGTTTTGTGAGGTGCTTTCATGATATTTAATGGATCGGATTACGTTTTTTTTATTTATTTATTTTTATTTCTCTCCGATATCCGATCCAGTAATTTAGGTCAGTATCGGACCGATACGCAATATCGGATCGGTCCATCTCTAGTGAAAATGGGTGTGGGTTACAATCAGCCAAGGTTTCAGGTGAACCCACTGTGAAACCTAGCCCCACCCTATCATGTGATTTCCTGAGGTCAAACAGCCAAGAATGTGAGTGGGTGTTAGTGAAACTTTCTCTGAAGTGGATCCAACATTGCTGGACTCACATTCCTAAAGAATGAACCATCGTACCCTGCGAATGTGTAATCAAACTGTTTAAGGAAAAGTGTGATTTTTACGACACTCGAGCCCAAAATTACCTGGCAAAATGTTAGCTTATAACGAGCTGCTCTAATGGCCCTGCTGACAGCTGAGTTCTATTGGCCTCCACGTTTGGGGTACTAAGAGTTTGGCGACATGCACAAAACAGGATATGTTGTAAGAGAGACATCGTTCCCAGCCACTGAATTCAAATATGGTGAGAGAACTTGGCAGCTTCCAGCATGGACCAATTGTACCTTTTATGTTACCTAGAACCTATACCACTGAAAATTTTATAAATCTGTTAGGGTGAAATATATGAAAAATATAAAACGTACAATAACCTGCATGTGTGTGCATACCATTAAACTACGAAATATTAGTTTATTAGTGTCAACAACAAAATTGTTGAAGCACCTTTTTGATTTAATCACAGCATTCAGTCTTCTTTTGTACACACCTGCCAACAATTACAGAGACCGATTAGCCCTATGTAACATCCAGCTGTCCTAGTAGGAGTTTCCTGACATTTACCGAGTTGCGTACTAAAGAAAAATTCACGGTTTGTAGAACACTTACAAAGCAGGAGGGTATAAAATTTCCACAGCATCGGATGTACCATCGAACACAGTGAAGACTTGTCGAAAGAAGAGAGTGTTTTTTCTTTTATATAATTCTTTTCTTCTCTTATTCTACTTACTGGATCATGCTGATGTAAGTCTCCACATTCATCATGTCCCCATCCCTCCAGTCATTCTTGAAGCCCAGAACAAGGGTGTTTGGCTTGAGGCGGCCAAGACCAGCAGCCTTGATTGGACCAGGAACAGGAATCGCAGATTAATCATTTCTTAAATGTGGCTCATTTCCAAAGAATAAGCAAAACTATGAGTGTGGAGCAGGAAATAAAAACAGTTCAGTCCATACAGTGTTCAGCCTTTCACTTGGGTTATGAGTCCAATCTTAAAGGAGACTCATATTATCCACTCTCAAGTTGGTTACCGATAGCAAATAATGTGTGAATAATTACTTCCAGGCACCTTACTCCTCAGTCCTGAAAATAACCAGTCTCACTTTCACTACAGTAATGCACCTGGGCTACCTTATGCAATTTTATGCCTTTTACTGCAACACCACATCTCTTTTTTTTTTTTTAGCATCAAATAATCATTAGCTTCAACTCACTGTCTTAATCTTAATAACTTGTTGCTATGCTCTTGAGTGTTAATAGTTTTATCCAGATTTTCAGTTATTTCTGTACATACTGTAGATCCCAATATACTTTACATAACTCACCATAATTCACAGGAACACATTTGTTTAAGGAAATGACAGCCTTTTAAAAATTATCTTCCAGTTAGTACTGCTATTTATGTCACAGCGTCTGTGTGAGTCACAGCATGTGTTCTTTTCATTGTATTTTGGGAATAATAGTTAATGTTTCAATCATGGATCTGCATGACTGGTCTAGTCATTGTCAGAAATATTAGTTAGTTAAACTTACCAATAATGTACAACATCATTTACCAGTTCAAGTATTATGCCCCAACCTCTACTACTGATGGCTCGGCCCAACAAACACAAAAAAAAAAAAAGTACTTGAACAATGCTTCCGTGCAAAGAGTTAAGAACAAACACACAACTCTGAATAGAATTTAGTTTTCCTACCTGAAGCAAGTACTGACAGCCTTGTTTTAGGTCCTCAGCAAACACTGGCGTGTAGAAGGCTTTGGTCTCGTTCTTCAGCAGCCAGCGTTGGTAGCGTGCCTGATCTGTGGCAAGCTCTTTGAAGTTTGGTCTTCTATAGCCCTATGGAGACAGGAGGCCAAATTAACAACAGCCTTAAATTTATCAGTGTTGGTATTGTACAACAAATGACCACAAATCTAAGTTTCAAAGATGAAAAGATGCGAATTTCAACAACTTTTGATGTGTGAAAGTTAAACAGAAGAATTTAATGTGCGGCTCAATCACCTGCTCTGAATCTCTGCCTGCATTTGTGACTTTTTCGTTCAGTACTCTGCAGTACTTATTTTTAAAATACAAAAGACCAGGCTATTCCAAATCGTTCACTAGCTTTGTGTGCAACATTAGGGCTGTGCGATATGATGATATATTAAAACGACATATTGTACTCTATCGTTTATTTCATGCTGTCGAAAACTCTTCACTGGAATATGTTTTTCATTGCTTTCTAGAAAAAGGAAAAAAAGTCCCCACCACCATCCAAATAAATAAAAGGACAGATTAAAAAATAGAAATGCACAATGTATCACCAACTGCTGCACCTGCAAGAAAAATAAACATAACACCTGGAACAAACATTGGAAAATGTGCAGGTACATAAATTGATCTTCTATGGTTGTGTGTGCGCATCTGAGGACAGAAAATTGGCTTCCTACTAAACATGTGGGGACCAGCATTCACTTATGGGGACAAAATGCCAGTACCCACGAGTGTGAAGGCGTGTTTGATGCTCAAAATGTGCTTTTAGTGTTAGGGTTAAAATTAGCCTCAACCTTACCATAACCTGAGGTTAGGGTTAAGCATTGGTTTTTTGATGGTTAGAGCAAGGGAACAGGGAAAGCATTATGTCAATTAGATGTCCTCTCCAAGATATGAAAACACCTTATACACATTTCACATTTTTCTCCTGGTTGCCCCTGCATTGGCTCCACATCCTACAGTCTAAGAACCACCGATGCAACCAAATCCAGAGGCTCCCACAGTATATCAAAGTCTTCTTTTATATTGCCTGCTAATCAGTGCTATGTGGTTTAAACAGTTTGGTGAAGAACTGGATGAATCTAGCTAAAAACTGACTTTTAAACAGCAATTTGACAGCTAATTCATCAGTAGCAAAAAACAAAAACAAAAAACAAGCCAAATGACATCTGCTCACCGTGCGAATATGGCCGCAGATCATCATGCCTACATTCTTGGTGAAACTGTGGACCAGATCCAGAAGGGCAGGACGAGAGTTGGGATAACCAGTCATCACCAAACACTGGGGTCTGCAAAAAGACACATATGAGAGAAAACATCCACCAAGTCTGCATCTGCATCATCCTTTACCACATCTATAAAAGCAGAGAAGGGACGCCATATTTTGCCAAGTTTACAGAATTGTTTGATTTTATGCTTTATGTGTAGCCAACTTTTCATTTGACCTTCCCAGTAACCTTTAGTCTTCTTAACACACAAACACCCACACCCATATACAGTCAGACACCAGAAGCAGAGCAATGAACATCAAAGCAAATATGTTAGCATGATAGGATTATTGGACACAATACAGAGGCAAGAACAACTTCAGAGGAACAAAACAAATTCTTGAATTTTGAAGATTCATCCTTTTAAACTACTGCTTGGTTTTCTGCCATGAGAAATGTGCAGTAAATCCACAAAACAATTACTGAGCCAATTTGTTACATGTGCAAGCTTTAAGAGAATGAACACATGCACACAACATGAGGCCGCATATATAAATATACTCAATAAATTTCAATACATTTGAAAATTCATCATCTCCCCCTCCACAAAGTCTCTACTTTTTCCCCATATGATGGTAAATTATTTAAATTGTTTCATGAAACACTAAGGCCAAGTTATTATCATGTCAAATTTTGTTCTTCTCAGGCTGCAAAAATCCAGAGGTGAACGACTGGCTGAAGAACCACAAAGATTGCGACACATGGTGCAACGTCAAAATCACTGCATGGCACTCACAACGATGTGAGCATAAATCGAGCATAGCAGCTGAGCTAAACCTAGCACAACACGACGATAAACAATTGACAGAAGTTTAAAGAGACTCTGGGAATGAAGAAAACCCATCAACTAACATGACGTTGGGGAAAAATAGATTAGAGGATAACATAACCAGATGTCCATAAGCATCCAACCGAGAGCTACCAAGCAATCGCTTTATATGTGGACCGAGCTTGAGTGTTTATCAAGCATGGTGAGTAATAATATTGTGCTTCCATAACTCAGATGCCATCTACACTTGCAGGCAAGAATGGTTCAGCTCAATCACGTTTGTGTTTGGTACCTGAAATTCTTGATGTGGTCCTCCACTCCACTAAGGTGCAGAGTGTGGGTCAGGGCCTGGTGGTAGGTCAAAGCCTGGGTTGATGAGCCCCAGTTCACATCTGGAATGGAGGACACATGCAGGCAGAAACACAGTGGAGTTAGCAAGTGTGTTTATGGGTCAGATTGCTGGACTAAAGGCTACCTGACCCATGTGGTGTTAACGTCAGTGAAAAGGCCTAGTGTATGTGTAGCTGCATGTCAAACTGAGTGTTCTCACAGATGTGTTTAGAACTGTATAGCCAGCTTTTAGTTTAAAGAGCTGCCCCACTCAGATTATGGATTCAAAACCAGAACCTTCTTGGCTGACATCCCAGAAAGTTGATTCTGTTCATCTGGATGTAGCATTTTCAGTTTGAGAAACAATTTGCCTTTCTTCTCTCCTGGATCACTTGGAGCATTCTTTAGGTACATTTAACATATATCAGCTGGGATAGCTACATTTGCTCAGGGCCTTTTTGATATGATGTTCTTCAGCTTCCCTCATGGCTGTGTCTGTAGGGATGGGGCTCAGTCTTTACTGTAGCATCTTACAATGCTGTGATTGCAGCCATTCCCCAACTTCCAACTCTTTGCATATCAATGATCACGAAACTGTCTCACTGTTAGTCAGTGCTGCAAATTTTCATCGTTGTGCAAATGTATAATAATAATTTATAGCCATTAGGGAAATCCGCAGTCAGTCAAGACCGAAGAACTCACTTGGATGAGTAGTGAAACGTTTCTCCCATTGAACACGCAACATCCAGATAAAAAGAATCAATTTTCTGGAATTTCCTTACCTGGATGATTGAGCACAAACCAAGATTCCTTGCTGAAAGGTAAAAACCACTAACCACTACACTACTGTCCACCTGATTTATGAACTTATATTATTTCTGTTTGCAAATTTCACACTAAAGGTAAACCATAAACACCTCAACATTTTTGGAAAAAGCCAGAGATATGTAGAGGTTCCATAAAAGACTGAGGTGTGCAGGGACTTTTAAATTAACCAATCAATTTAATGCAACATATTCCTTATGCAAATGAATTCAATACAATAAAATTGTATTTATACAGCACAAAATCAAAACAACATTTGCCTCAAGGTGCTTTATATTGTAAATTGAGACCTACATTAATACAAGAATACAAAAAAATTACAAAATTCCTATAAGACGCCCTATCAGCAGACACTTGGCGAGAGTGGGAAAGAGAAATTCCTTTTTAAAAAGAAAAATCTTTAACAGAACATGGAGGAGAAACCATAGGCAGGTTAGGGCTAAACACCATACTGTGGACAGAACACTGCTTATTATCAAAATACTTCACAGCATGTTATCTTAAATCATGGTTAACTGTCATCTTACCTTCTCTCTAGTGTCTTGAGACAACTGTCGTTGTGAACTGGTGCTACATTAATAAAACTCAGCTTAACTAAATGACAACCAATATATAATTCTTATATCATATTGGTACTTGGTAATTATTTTACTCCATAAAAAAAGTGAGGAATTTTTGGCCAAATTTGGCGTGCTCTCCAACTCACCTGGCTTCTTGTGACTGACATAGATATACAGAGCCATAACAATGACATTTGTAAGAAGGGCAGCTGCCCAGTTGATGACAAACATCACCCCACAGCAGAGAATGGCTCCAGCAAGGGAAACCCACATGTTGTAGTATTTGAAGCTAGGTCTCCAGCCTGTAACATCGATGTAAATTAGTCACAAAATAGCAAAATACATTTAAAATGCCACACAAACAGTGCTAGTCACATATAAGGTGCAAACAAAAAGTTCCATAACTGCTCCAGCTGGGTATGAACATGGTCGTGTGCATGAAACATGACCTTTGGCAATGACAATGAAAGCTTATGTTATTCTTGTTGTGACTATTTGCATTGGTGCATTTGTAATTCATAACATGAGAGCAAAAGAACCATTGTGTTGAATTCTACGAGCATTTACTTTAAAAGCAACTCAAGATTCTTCATCACTGGTAAGAAGAGTTGGGTCTAGTTATGTTAGACCCCAGAGCAGCCCTTAGTGGGTGGATCTGCAGTCAAAACCAAAGAAGGCTCATCAGGTCAAAAGCAATTCTGACATGGTGAAGGAGATCCAGATGGTACCGCTGAGCACTTCAAGTAAAGCAGTAGGACTGACTGCATCAGTCACTGTATCAGGGTACAAGGTGACAAGGGCTTTTGCTTTTTATTGGAGCAGTCACAAAACTTTTTGATTTCATTTGATACAGTTTAGGTATTATGTGCAAAAATTAGAACTGAAAACTGAATTAAATTCAGTTAAGGCTGAGTAGAAATTCTTTTTCAGACACTTCAGCTGGGAACAAATTAAATAAGACCAGCAATGTGGGAGGTTAAAGAACAGGAAACGTTGAGTCAGCCTCCATTTAAAGAAGCTTATTATAAAACGGTCAATGTTGCTGTTAGAGAGGAGGGATAATGTTTCAGATGGATCTAGGCATATGTTTGGGTTAAAGAATGAGTTGACAGTCTACTAGAAGTTATACGAGACATTAGGGACCATATTCATTCATTGGACAGTACAGTAACTAGAATAGTGGGATTTTAGTGATGGAATACAGTTGGTGTGTGTTTGGTTACACAATGACAGAGTCTTTAAAAAACAGGACATAAAGGGTACATTGACAGTGTCGTTCCTGAGTCTATGAAGGGACTTTAGGAGTCCCAGAAATGAGAAAGTAATTGGCCCTGAACTGAAAGTAATGTTTGTGTTCCAAAGAGAGAAATCTATTACACCATCATACTGTTTCTGTACTCGCTAAATGAGTCATGTACCATTTAGGTCCATGTAATTTTATGACCTGCTGGAGGAATAGGAAAGAGAAAAATAATCTGTACCTGCAGTTCTGCTAAGGCTTTGGTTTGTCTGTGTGTGTGTGTGTGTGTGTGTGTGTGTGTGTGTGTGTGTGTGTGTGTGTGTGTGTGTGTGTGTGTGTGTGTGTGAGAGAGAGAGAGGGATGAGGGGGTGTAGAGAGAGGAGAGGGTGTAGAGAGAGGGGGAAGCAAAGAACTCAATATACGCCATCAATAAATGGTAAATGAACTGATTCGTATATGGAACATTTCTACTCTACATGATCACTGAAAGTGCTTTATACAACTCGCCCCCTGGGCTTTTTTTCCCCCCTATGCAAGTGCTTTCTAACTAACATTCACACATATTCTTATTCCGATGGATACATTGGACAGCAACTTTGAGTCGGTATCTTGCCCAAAAATTGCAAACTGGAGCAGCCAGGGATCGAGCCACTAACCTTCCAGTTAGTAAATGACCTGCTCTACCTCCTGAGCTACAGCCAGACGCATCACTGAATTTGTCATCAGTCTACAAAGTGTGACTTCACCAAAGTTAGTTTAAAAAAAAAAAAAAAAAAAAAAGGAAGAAAAAAAAAAAGAGAACTTTCCCTTATCAGTAGCTGAATCTATTTGTTCAGTTTTGTATGCATTTCTGACACTTTAGTCACTAGAATAGAGAGATGGGTACCAAGGGAGCAGGAGACCATCTTATCCCACCTAAGATTTATGGTTACTAATCTTAACAGGTAACACATCAGATATACCACACACTTTTTCCACAAATACTAAAAGACTGCATCATATAGATGGATTACTGTAGAGAAATAAGAAGTAAAAACAAGAACATGAGTATCAGCCATTTTTGAAAATCTCCCATTCTGGGCAGTTTGAGATTTTTGACTTTAACTGAGGTTCTTCTTTCAGACAAGTGGAGGTAAATAGTCTAAAAACAACTTTCATTTGGCTAGCCCTTTGTGGTTGACAAAGACTAACATTAGAGGAAACAGACATCACCTACCTTCTTGTATAACAGTACTGTCCCAATATAGTTACAACATTAACCTCATCATCACATTTTGGGTTATTTAGACCAAAATACTGAATTTTGCTCTACAAGGGCCTGATATCCACTTACGAGGACATTATACTGCTCCTGTTCTATCAAAATTTTAAACGAATATGCTCATATGTGGCTCTCATTTTTCTTAAAAACAAAAATAAGGCAAAAAAAAAAAAAAATCTGTTAATTCTTTGTTTTTACATTCATCAGGCCCCAATATGTCCAAATATCAAAGAGAGATTAACAATGCATGCAGTGGAAGAGTTTGGGTCTTAGGAGATTAATGACAATATGCTTTCTATATTTATGATCAACTGTCCAAATTGAATTTTCTTTGTCTAAGATGCATCAACTTCTAAGCCTAAATGTATTCAACCACCTAACCTCTGGTATGTCATCAGTGTGAATGACCTCTCTTATGAGACACACATCAGGACAGTCTCATTGAAAACCAGTAACTGGTTTTTAAAAAACACAACATTATACCTAATGACATGAAGGCTTCCTTTTTACAGTCTGGATTAGGATGACAATAACTTCCTCTATTGTCTTAATATGTTGATCAAGAACTTTATTATGCTTAGATTCTCCCATTTCTAAATGTACTGATCTTACCTGGTGAGTTAGCCAGTGATGCATGGAACACGGAGAAGTTGATCAAGGCATATGATGCCAAGAAAAAGTTGGAGATAATGGGTGCAATAGTGTTCAGCTCAGCTGCAAGAAGAAAAGCACCAGTCAACTCAGAAAAGTTAAAAATTTCACCTGTGATTTTATGTCCAGTCAAAAAAACAAACAAACAAAAAAACAAAACAAAACCCTTTGAATAAACACTCAAACTCTCAGGATGAAGACAGTGAACATATCGGCTGCTGCTGACTCCAGCATGTGGTCATGCAGTGCGCCATTACTGTAAAATCTTAAATATTTAGGCATCTAAAAAGGTAAAGTTTTCAACAGCTGTTGTATCAATATTAATTTAGTTCACTGGTCTGTAAAAGTGTTTTTATTAGGAGCTTGCAATAAAACAAACAAACAAAAACTACAGACAAGAGTTATTGTCAAATTTTAGACCAGTTGCCATGTTCATAAAACTGACAACACTTTAGGATGAATTTCAGAGGACAGTAATGACCCTGGTTCTGTATCAGTTCAAGCAAACAAAGAATGAAATGTGGAGCAGAGCAGCTGAATCAGGTGGGTTTCAGGCCTACAGAGGGGGAGGTGCCAATATACAGCTGCAGACTGGGGCTGAGCAGTGTGAGTGCTGGATGAGAGAGGCCCTCCAGGTCCGCTCAAGAGGTCGCAGATGTGGACAAGACGTAAAATGTAACCATTTTACAACAATTTATTACACTGTGTTATCATTATGTGTCTTATTCTATTGTTTGCTGGTTCAATCCTTTTCACATCAAGCCCTCTGTTTCATTATATTTATTTTAGCATAACTAATACTACACGTTATCCAAGGTTCATTTGAAAGTTTTCCATGATGTTCTTCTTCTACAATAATTACAATATTTAGACTCGTCAGGTTTTAAAACCTAAACTCAAATAAAGGGGGTAAAACAAGTATTGAACACATCACCAGTTTTCAAAGTAAATAAAGGTGCTACTGACATGAAATCTCACCAGATATTGGCAACAACCCATCCAATCCAAACATACAAAGAAGACTGTGTGAAAAGAATGGGCCAAAAATCACATCTGAGCCATGCCTACGACTAGCTTTCCCATACAGGAGGCATCTTGAAGCTGTCATCGCCAACAAAGGCTTGGTTTGAAGTATTAAACAAATTTCAGTAAGCGGCTTTAATACTTGGAGATCACACAGGGTTTCTTTGAAAGTGTGGATTGGATGGTTTGTCACCAACACCTGATGAGAACATCGTGTCAATAGCACCTTTAGAAATACATTTACTTATTTATCTATTTTACTTGCTGTATTTTAGAAAGCTGACAACATAACTTTTTTAAGAAATGACTTCTTGGCCATTAGTTCTTCTGTTTCAGCATGGGGTCAAAAGTCTCCCTTTGGTATAGAGTATTTTTCTGGGTATAGATATCGTGATTAAAATTCTAGTATCATGACATCATTCTAAATGTCCCTTAGGCAAGGGCACAGTACAGCATGCACCAACGTGGATTTTTTCTGTTTAGAACAAACACTGCGTGAAAACACCGGTTCTCACAAAAGAGAACAAGGGTTCTGAGAACCACGGTGCTCTTACTTTCCAGCTAATATTTTTGTACGGTTGTATGTGATCAAGTATGAAAAGCAACCAGCGAGCAAGCAATGAGTGAAGCCATACCAATGAGGATAAAGGCCAGACCGATACCGAAGGTCAGGATGTATCCTCGTAGGGGTTCATTGTTCTTGCCGTAGCCTTTGGCAAACATTTGCAGGCCAGGATAGATGTTGTCCTTACACAAAGCCTGCGGAAACAAAAGCCTTTGTGTTGTCTCACTGGAGTTTAAGCTGTTTATAATCAAACGCTATAAGAAAAACTAATTAAATCATTTACATTTTTCCATCACTCAATACTGCAATTTATTATATACAGTACTTTAAAGCTTGGATCTGATCTTACCTGAAAAACTTTAGGTGCACTAACTAAAGAGGCCAGTGCTGAGGATAGAGTGGCAGAGAAGATGCCAGCAGTGATGATGGGCCCAAAACCAGAAACAAGGCTCATAACCTGAACAAAAGATTACATGTAAATTGAAAAGTTAGATGTCTACATTAAAAAAACCATTAACATTCATGTTCTGATAAAGTTGTTTTGTAATATTCATATTCTTTTACACTTATTTGATACCTGGAAGTCCCTATGCAGTCCATAGCGGCAGGTATCCTCATTCTTGCAGGTAGAGAAGTCATAGCCAAATTTGCAGGCAGCAGTGGAGCAGTTTGCCATGAGGTGAGAACTGATTGTGTCATTCACATTTCCACTGGCATCTCTCAAAATACAGGAGCCTAGTTTTTAAAAAGTATTATCCACATATTAGATTTTGTATTTAAAAAGGATGTGACAACCTTGGAAAAATGCAGGTACTATACACCACCTGTTGAAATAGCAACACCCAGGTAGACTATCCCTGTGATTAATATGGCTAGAAGGGTCCCTTTGGGGATGGCCATCTGTGGGTCCTGCAACAACCAACCACAACAACATTTTAAGATTACAATATATAACTGGATACAAGGCTTTAAGATGAGTACATCAAATCCTACAGCCAATTCAACGCTATGAGTTCCGTCTCAACAGCCTTAATCAGTGGAAGCATAGTCATATTCACCTGCACAGTACAATCTACAAAGTAAACCTTTACTTGGTTTGACACTATATCAACATTCATCACATGGTTGCACATGACTTACAGCAAGGTCTCCTGAAATGTTGGCTCCAGCCAGAATACCAGTGGCGGCGGGGAAAAAGATGGCAAACACAGAGAAGAACGTCTCTCCTCGGAAGTCTGGACCCATGTTCTCCCACATTATTGAAGCTGACAGAAAAAAGATCAAAGGCCAACTGTGACACAGCAGTGTAAAAGCCAACATGAGCCCTCAGATTTATGAGGTGTTTCTTATATTATTTTTTAACAAACAAACAAACAAACAAACAAACAAACAAACAAACAAACGTCCTACCATCATAGCCCAAGAATCCCTTAGCTTCCTTTGACTTCATAGGAATGAAGCTTCCAATGAAATAGTTGAAGATGGCTGTGACAAGGACGACGAGTAAGAAGATCTGGGCCTATAGGAAGCAATTAAAACCAGTGTATTAATGTGTAGTAGTTAAATCGACTACACCTGTAGTATATCTGCAGGGTTGTCCGAGTCTCATGTAAACATTGGTCTGGGATGATTTGGTGTCTTCAGTATTTGGGATTGCAATGTACCGATTCCAAGTTACCACAGCCTTCATAGTAAAATTCAGTGCAATTCAGTTTTATTTATATAGCACCAACTTACAACAACTCGTGTCTCAAGATACTTTATGTTGTAAGATAAAGACCCTACACAGCAATAACACAAATATAGCAATAAAACCGTTTTTGGCTGCCATGCTTTGAAAAACTCACTCTAAAAGCTTTCCAGCATCAAGCAAAATTAACAACATTGGAACAGAGGCAAGCACACGGGCACATCATGCACCAACATGGGCTTGTTCAGTTTAGAGGGGGAAAAAAAACCCAAAGGACAAAAAAACAAAACACCCCATCAAGGCAGTATGAGATCACTAGAGTAAGCAGCAACAGAATTACAAACATTTTCCAGCTTTCTAAGTTGCCAAATTTTGGAGTGTAATCCTGTATTGGTTTAGCTTGCGAAACTTGCTAACAGCTTGCCAAGTAAACTGAAGATTTTCGTGTTACCTTCAAATTTTGATTTTTGTGTGGACCCCCCACCTCCCAACACCAACACAATCACACATGCACACAATAAGACCGAACTTAAGTCTTTATAAAAAACAAATTTTACAACCAGTGAGTGTCACTACTTTGGCTACATTCATGTTTTATGTAGTTTCATATAGGTGTAAGTTTCTATGAATTGGGATGTTGTGCATACCTTGGCCTCCCACTCCATTCCTGCTACAGAGATGCCCAGAAGAATGATTATTGTAATGGTGCCAATTATTCTGATATCGTTGACTTCATCTGTCATGACGGCATCCATACCCTGAGATACAATACAAGGACTTGGTAAATTGAATGACAATAATCAGCAAACAGTGTTTTGATATGTGCTTTTCTCTCTCAATGATGCCAGGACAACCCACTCCTGCTGATCACTGATCAGCCATAATTAGCAGCTTTCTTGAATTCAATGTGAAATCCTAATAGACTTACAATCAGAAGTTCCACAACAGTCTCAGCAAAGCCCACCACATACATGGCAACAGCCACTGCATTGGCAAAGGCAAAGATAAGACCAATAGAGCCTCCAAACTCTGGGCCAAGACTTCTTGAAATCAGGTAATATGCTCCACCTGAAAATAGCAGGGAGTGTTAGCAAAAGTTCAGTCATGCAAAGTCAGTCATGCAAAGTCAGTCATTCAGTCAAGTAAAACATACCTCCCCTTACAAATCCATTGGTGGCAATGGCAGAGGTGGAGAGGCCAGTGATGGTTGTCACTACTGTAGCCATGGCGACGATCACACAGGAAAGAGCTGCAGAAGAGACCACATCATGAACTGATTAAAAAAAAAAAAAAGCATAATACTTAACAGTTTTTAGCAGCCCTTCCAATCACTCTCATGTCTCTGTAAAAAGTAACAGGACAAGCCAATGCAGCAACGTCTGTCGCACGTCTCACGTTGTGGTGATATTTCACATCAAAGTGGAAAATGATCAACAAGTGCCAGGAGGCTAGGAATACTGGGCTTAGCTGAGTATGAGCTAGCAGAGAAAAAGTGATGAACACAAAACTGTCAATAAACAAGGGGCAATGAGACATATGCACCTTGCTAGGTTTTCTGGAAAGTAATACTAAATACCGCAAACCTTGTTTCATTTTTTTATCATAACCCTGGTAGATGGCAGCTGCGTTTTTATGTTGGGTTTTTTTGTCTTTTTAAGAACATCTCAGTCATTTTTTTCATTAATCCTTCCTTCAATTACATGAAGCGTGCCAGTGCTGTGTGGTGAAAAACAGCCCCAAACCATGATGTTCAATTTTGGTCCCATCATACCAGACTAGATTCTCCCAGGATTAAACAGACTTGCCTCCATCTTTTTCAGCAAACTTTAAACACACTTCAACATGCCTTTTGCACCATGCAATCAGTGGAGTCTTGCATGGTGAGCAAGCATACAGGCCTTGGTGGTTTAGTGCATTATTGATGGTTTTCTTTGAAACAATTGTAACTATTGATTCTGGCTCAAGTGGTTCTTGGCTCTTGGACAACTCTTCTGATAATTCTTTTCACGCCTCTGTTTGAAATCTTGTGCGGAGCACCTGGTTGTGGCTGGTTTAGGTTGAAATGATGTTCTTTCCACTTTCGCATTTTGGCCTTTAGAAATTCTTCTGGCACGATGCTATCATCACGTTTTACAGTAATAAGGTTACAAACATCTTGAGAGAGCTTATTTTTACCCATCAAAAGATGTTTCTTGTGTGACACCTTCGTTTTTTGGAGAGACCTTTACATAGGCCATCTGCGGGGACTGAACCAGCTGACATTAATTTGCACTAAGTGGCGGGGTTGCTTTCTAAATCATGCTTATTTGAGCTGGAGTCATGACTTTTATGCCTTAGAAATACATTTACTTAGATTGGTAATGTGTTCAATGTTTATTATACCCACTGATCCCCTTTGAGAGAGGCGCTTTAGTGACAGTGGGAAGGACTCCCAGCAGAACCAGGCTCATGGAGGGGTGGCCATTTGCCCAGCAGGGGTAAGGGGTCAGAAGCCAGTAGTGTCCCGGTATCAATACTGAAGTATTAATAAGCCATAAATGTTAAATTGACTAGTGCACATTTTAACAATGGCCATTTAACTATTAGCACAAACAATTATTGTTCGTGGCCAATAATATAAAATTACTTTCAGATGTCTGGTCTAGAGTGTGGAGAACTAAAGTGTGAAATCTGGATCAGAGGAGCCAATTCAGACAGGTTTCGGGTTTGAAGAGCAAAGCTGAAGATATAAGGAGTTGCAGACTGTAAACGTGCAGCAGTGTGAATGCTGAAAAAGCGAGAAAGAGAGAGGGAGATGTCACGGATGTGGAGAAGAAGACGAGCTTAAAACTTTCTACTCTTACAATAATTTATTCATTTGTATTCCTTTAATTACTGTGTGGTCAGTTTGAAAATGCAGGGACTGGTTCAATCTTTTGCAGTAAGTACTCTGTGTTTTTATACATTCTTTATTTGTGTGTGACTAATACTACACTACTATTCATTTCTCCAAATTCATTTTTAGCTTTTCCATAATACTCTACAATCATTATATAATTTATGTATTATTTAATCTTTGTTCATTAGTATGTTTTAAAATACATTTTACCTTCTGTAAACCATCTGTACAAATGAAATCACTTAACGTAATTGTAAATACTTATTTTGTTAAACCAAAGTTATAATTAAAGTTAACATATTCAAGAAATGAAAACAGGTACCGAGTATTTCCTTGGCTATCAGGATCTGGCTTGAAATTCTAGTATCATGCCAACCCTGGCTCTCATTTTAATGCTAATGTGGATGCAAACAGATTCCACATTAAGCACCTTAAAATGTTAATGACCCAATACCAACATTTACATAATAATGTAAATAACCTAATAATGATCCTTATTGCTGTTTTAGAGAGGAGCGGTGCTTCAAAGGACAGTTGCAGATTTCTGTCAGAATCTGCAGATTATACAGTATAAATAAAATGTTCATGTTTCTCCAACGCTGTCTTCCAAACAGTTTCACTGGATGGCCAGGAAGCGTTCGCGATGTCTTATCGGGCGCTGATAATTGGCGTCTGTCTTGTGTCAGTGATGTAAAAGACGGATTTAATGCGACTTGACCGTTCAGACAGCAGTCGCTTTCTAAAACATCGGATATGTATCGGATTCAGTACCACAAACGAAAGTGACCCAGATCGGATTTGAAAATATTGGATTTGTGACGTTCACACTGTCACACCATGATCGGATATGGGTCGCATAGGGTGTAAAAAAAAACAAACAAAAAAAACAAAAAAAAAACAAAAACGATTTGATGCGCTTTCACCTGCAGTGTTGTGAACGTAGCCTTATTATAACTGAAAAAGATGTAGTGAAACACTTGCACCTCTGACTAATCTAGAATAAAAATTATGAAAGATTAGATTAGAAAGATTAAATAAAAATAGAATAAGGACTCTTCTACCATCCAACATTTACTTTTGACAGCTGGGGAAAACTGAGCTCAAACCCCTTTTTACAGGTGACCCCCTTTAAGTTGGACAGCTTTCTACTTACCAATTCCAGACTGGCCCACAATCCAGGACATGCGAATGAAGAGCATTACACCCCAAATGTTCAACATGCAGCGTACCTACAGAGATGAAGAAGTGTTACTGTTGACGCCATTTAAAAAAACAAAAACAAAACACATTTGTCAGTCTATATTAAAGTACAGAAAGTTAAATACTAAACTTTTTTTTTTTTTTAACTTAAAATAATAAATCTCCAAACCTGCACTACGTCACAGACAGTCAATCGCTGTCAATAAAACAAATCTAGTTTTCAATGTTTTTTTTGTTTTTTCCTTTTATACAAATAAAACCAAGTAAAAAACAGTCTCTCTCACTCGGGGGAGGGGGGTCGACTACAAACAACTGGATCTAAAACTGATCATATCATGTTCAAGCTGGTACTAATTCATTACTAATGCCATTACATAAGCACTTGTTCACCATTAGTTATTACAGTAACATATAATGTCAAAGAAAAAGATTTTTAAAAATTTGCTTGTTTGTATGCTTGTTGAAATTTGTACTGCAAAGTTCAACAAGCTTGTTCTTATTTTCACACAGCAATGAATAAGAGCCCTTTTATTTTCATTAAATATAAATAAACTAAGCTACAAAAAAAATATTCTCTGAGTTCAAAAACTGAGCAGATAACATTAAACGTTGAAGTGAAAACAGATTTCTGTTAACCAAGTCTGTGGAAGTTCTTATTCTGACAATGTGATAAACCAAAGATTTTATCGAACACCAGATCTCTTTTCAGTGCTTGTTGCCTGTGACTGCAAAAAACTTCACATTTTGTATACAGAGCTCGCACTGTAAGCAGGTTTTACCCCTCTGGCAGAATGTTATTTAAAAACACTTAAAATTCCTCACATAGACTCCATAAGCAACACCCCTCCCCAGTAGGGATCAGCGAGGATCTCATTTTACAAAGTAAACGTGAAGACAATACTTGAAAAAAAGTTATTAGAAGCCAAGGTTTATATTACAGAGGAAGTAACACTTTCTCATATTAAAACAGAAGTAAGATGACAATATCCAGACACATGAACATGAATAATCCTTTAACCGCTTACTAGATTCAAACATGTCCGTTTTTACCCTCAATGGCTAAAATAACTAGCATAATAATAATAATAATAATAATAATAATAATAAATTGCATTTATATAGCACTTTTCTAGGCACCCAAAGCGCTTTGCAATTTCACTAATCATTCACTTTCACATTCACTCACTAGTGCAGGCAAACCACAGCTGTAGCCACAGCTGCATCGAACCTTCCGGTTACAGATGAGCTTCCCAACCCCCTGAACCACGGTTATGCCACAATTATGCCCAGACAATTATGAATTGGCTGGGCTGGTGAAAGACAATAATAGTAAGTGGACTGCAGATAAAGTACAGAACAGAATGGAAAACGCAGTACAGCCAACTGATGCCCATATTGGACTATAGCAGATACATCAATATTAATTTGTGCTATCTGACATAAGAAAACATTTTCTTAAGAACACAATGCAAACTTCAACTATTTTAGAAATATTTTTGGTTTTTACATGGAATTTGTTATTTTTCATCACTGTCTGCAGGACATGCAGACCATTTCCAAACACAAAGCTACATCTCAGACTCTACAGGCTTCAGTTAAAGCCACAATTAAAGACTGAACAAGGCAAGCTTGTTTGGAACAGTTCCTTGGAGAAAGCCTCTTCTGTCTAACACAACTTGGCAGCTTAGGTTTATAAAGTTGAATTTGCACTAACCACAAGACTCCTTTGGACAACTGTCACTAAAGTGGGCTTTGCACCTTTGTAAAAAATAAAAATGGCATATTACCATAAACCTCTCATTTGTACTGCCAGTCAAGGTGTTGAATTGGTCCATTAAAAGTCCAGCTCACTACCTCATTAAATTACTATGGCAGTACCTTAAAAGTAATGTGCACGAACTAAAGCAATATTGTAAAGAAAACTAGGTCCAACTTTCTCCGCAGCTAAAGTCCTGTCCAAACACATGCATCCTTCCTTCTTTATATTTTGATTTAAAAAACTAACAAACTAGGAAATAAGTGAAACATAAGCACTTAAGCCTGTTTACAACTAACAAGACTGAAGGTCAATATTTGGTAGAGAAAAAAAACCAAACAAACAAAAACAAACACCCACACACAGCATGAACTTCGTCATTTAACTAGTCTTCAGGAACAGTTTTGAAGGGCCAGCTGGGTCCTGTGTCAACACTTTGCTGGATTTATTTTCCTATTTCTTAAAGATATGACTTTCAGTTACTTACTGTTCGTCTATTGAAGATAGTTTTGTAGGGCTGGCACATCTTTTTTGTTATGCACTTTTCCAATTTCCTCAGATTTTTAAGGGCACACTGCACACCATCAGTAGATATTCCAGATTCTCAGCTAGGCTCTTTAGGAATCACCTTGTTTTTATACAACTATTATTTGTTTTGGGGATATTAAAGTGCAGGCAAAAAAATTCTGGCACAACTTCACCTGCTTCCAAGGTGCGTGGAGAGGATGGGAAGAGGGGGGAAAAAAAACAAAAAACAAAAAAAACAAGAGGAGGAACAACTTTATTGACTGACCAACGCGTTTCGGCTTGTGGCCTTCATCAGGGTCAGGGTTGACCTTGATGAAGGCCTAAAATTAGAATTTAAAGTTGGTTCTTTGCTTAGTTGTCTGTTATATGTAGACAAAATTCATTCATCCCCTGGATTAGGTGCCTTTTCTGTGCTTGAATGACTTAAAGGTCAGTGTTAAGTGGCTTAACAGAATGACATACTTAGTTTTTAAATCGCAAGACAGCATATTCACTCTGCACACAAGTAACAAAGCAAAGTAATAATTAAATTTGACTTACCAGCACCCCCTTAATCCAGCCAAACTTGACCACTCCTTTTGACTCAGCTGCTTCTTTAGCAGCGGCCTCCTCCGCTGGTGTAAGTTCATCACCGTTGGCAAAGCCATCCTCAAAGGGTTCCTTAGAAGCACAAAAAATTGAATCAAAGTCAGCAACAAGTAGAAGTAAACGTAATCTAAAGCGAAATGCTGGTGCCTTATTTAAATCTGATGTTTAAGCACAAAATGCAAACAAAGCACATGAAAAGTTAAAACTGAGAAAGTGTTTAAAGTTAGGAACATTTGGAACACATAAATAAAACTGATGCAAGAGTATGTTTCCCACTGTACAGCATGACATTAAACAACATACTACATGCAATGAGGAACAGAATAGACTAATTGCTATAATTTAGACAGGAATGTTTACCTGTTCATCCTTGAAATAAAATTTTAGCTGCTCAACAGTTTGTGGCTTCCTTTACATTTCACAATCTGCCAAATGTTTTCAATATGTAACAGACTGACTGCAGGTCACTATTTTTCTTCTCTGTCATTCTGGGATGTGTTCTAATAAAGGTTTTTGTTGTTTTTAAGGTTTGGACTTTCTGAGCGTTTCTGTTCATTCTGAGTGTCCCAGTCTAAAATTTGTTGAAACACACTGTTGGGACTAAATTGAAAATAAATACATGAAAATGAAGATTTCTCAGTTTGAACATTTGTTGTAATTGTACTATTCTTAATCAAACTTAATAGATTTTAGATTTAAAAACTGCTGCATTCACACATTTTATACAGCATCAAAAGTGGCTCATTTGCTAATAATAATAATAATGCCTCGCAGCAAGACAATCTGAAATTCCAACCCAGACAAGGCCCTTCTTTTGACAGTTTGCAGGCTTCTTTGCAGCACTCTGGTTTCTCCTGCCATCGAAAACATTCTCCAGGTCACCCTTGCAAAAACATTACGAAATAACAAGAGTTTCATTTCCTGCTTAAATCAAAGGCAATTAAAAAAAAAGGAACACTGGCTTACAGACACAGGTCACCTTCTTTACTTTGTGTAGCCGTTAAAAATACTAGAAGCTCCCTTCTGTGCACAACAGTGTCCCACTGGCATCCTCCCTGGGTATACAGTGTATTATATTAACTGCATTGATTGCCTTCTTATTAACCTGAAGTAGAACAAAGGACATCTGCAAGCCAGCCCTCTGCACGTATACTAGTATTTGGGGTAAATTTGTTTATGATTAACAGGAACACAGTGGAAAGTAACTATTATTGGGACTGTCTAAATTATTGGTAGAAACTACTACTTCTTCCGCCTGACAGAGTGAGATGCGAAATACGGCTGTATATTGATGATGACCGTCATCACTGATAGATGTCACTTGTGGAGTTCTTTGGTGCTGCAGAACAGGAGCTATTGTTTTTGATTGTTAATTGAATATTTTAAAATGTAGGTAATGACTTCTTAGGTTTTTGATTTCTTATAGGATATTTCTTTATAATTAAACAATAAAAACAACGAGTCTAATGTCTTGTATTCATTATGAAGGTGCAGTTTGACATACACAACTTTTTATTTTGATTTTCCAAACACATCAAGTTTTTGTACAGAGTATCTGGATCTGATCAGTATCACTAATACCAACCTGAATTTTACTTGGTATTGGGGCAAAAATGTTATCTGTGGTAACGCACATTACTAACTTATACTAAAGCTTTTACTGCATGTCCCCATTCAGTGTTACTGTAGGCCAAGGTTATGCCATCCAGAGTAAGAATCTGATTACAATATTAACAGATATCTAAGATTTTCAGGGCCGAATACAATAACCTCAGTTTTATCTCAATTTAGAAGCAGAAAATTAGAGGTCATCCAGGTCTTTGTGTCTTTAAGACATTCCTGCAGTTTAACTAATTGGTGTGTGTTATCTGGCTTCATGGGTAGATAAAGTTGGTACGATCTCATATCCTTGTGTCAGTGTTGTTCCCATATCATCATAATAAATGTTGTTGAACCTGGAACAACGTTTATTATGATGATGTGGGAACAACACCAACACGAGGATTATCAGATCATCCATAAAGGCATGATCTGATCAAGTTGGGTGTCATCTGCATAGCAGTGAACATGTATGCTATGTCTTCTGATGATACTGCCTAAGGGAAGCATGTATAATGTAAACAGAATTGGTCCTAGCACTGAACCCTGTGGAACTCCATAATCAACCTTAGTGTGTGAAGAGGACTCTCCATTTACATGAACAAATTGGAGTCTATTAGATAGATATGATACAAACCACTGCAGTGCAGTACCTGTAATACCTACAGCATGCTCCAATCACTCTAAAAGGATATGGTCAACAGTATCAAACGCTGCACTAAGGTCTAGCAGGACAAGCACAGAGATGAGTCCACTGTCAGAGGCCATAAGAAGATCATTTGTAACCTTCACTAAAGGGGTTTCTGTGCTGTGATGAGCTCTGAAACCTGACGGAAACTCTTCAAATAAGCCATTCCTCTGCAGATGATCTTTAAGATGTTTGGAGACTACTCTTTCAAGAATTCTTGAGATGGAGGAAGGTTGGAGATGAAGGCTGGCCTATAATTAGCTAAGACAGCTGGGTCAAGAGATGGCCTTTTAAGAAACCGTTTAACTACTGACAGCTTGAAGGTCTGTGGTGCATAGCTGATTATTAGAGACAGGTTTGATTTAAGACTGAAGCATTAATTAATGGTAGCATTTCTTTGAATAGTCTTGTAGGAATGGGGTCTAAAAGACATGTTGATAGTTTGGAGGAAGTAATAACTGAAGTTAACTCAGAAAGATCAATTGGAGAAAAAGACTAAATAAATATCAATGGTACTGAAAGTAGCTGTAGGTAATGGTCTAATAATGGTGTGTATGTTCCAGGTACATATGTTTTTGGGGGACTAAATCTATTAACTTTGTCCTCCTTAAATTGTGAAATTAGGTAAGGAGGAGCCAGTGGGAGAAGCCAATATGCTCTCTTTCTAGTCCCCGTTAGCACTCTCACTGCAGTATTTCATTTCAATGGAAGGCTTTTCATGGAGTTTTTAGGACATTCTGATAATAATGAATTACATTGGCCCAGCCTAGAAGTAACAAATGCTTGAACTAGTATTTCAGTGTCACTCTGAGACAGGATAGTTCCACTTTTAGAGATATTGCAAAAAAAGAAAAAAAGGAAAAAAAAAAAAAAGAAGAAGTACAGACAGCAGTCCTGCATATTTGCTTAATATGCACAATGAAACACATATTCTGGTAAAAAAAAAAAAAAATAACTCCATCATTTCTCAGTGTTACTGGAGGTCAAGGTAATGCCATCCAGAGTAAGAATCTGGTTAGACACAGACGTTTCTAAGATTTTTAGGGTTTAATACAATGCCCTAAGTTTTATCTGAATTTAACAGCAGGTAATTAGAGGCCATCCAGATCTTTATGTCTAGAGCTATGCTCCCTCTTCACAGTCACACAGCTATCATGCTTTCCTGGCTGATGGGACAATCTGCTGGGGTGAGAGCTAATGGTGGCTATGCTAACAACAGCTGCACTGAATACAGGAGCCTGGCTATGAGTTTTTCGCAATAGTGCAGAGCTGGGCCTTCAATTCAGTAATCCTGGTCGCCAGAGCAGTAAACGGACTAGATTATTACAAGAGTAGCTATACACTGAGCAGAAAGGTGCAGGAAGGACAGGTGAAGAAGCCACGCTGGTTGCGAGTTGGCTACAAGCCAAGCGAGAGACTCCCTACAGTCAAAGTGAATAAATACATTTAGTGTCAGTTACAGAGGGTGCACCTTGGATAAAGCACGTGAAGATTACACTTCGTTATCTAGACGTCATCTAAAACGTTTTCATTAAATAGGCTACACAAAAACACCACTGTGCATTGTGACAGGAATATGAAGTGATACTGTACTGCAGAGAACACACGCATGAACAAACGCACACAGAGAGAGAGACGTGTCAGTGGACCGGGTCTGTTACACTGGCTGTATAAATAGGTGTTATAAATTATTCAAGTGAGCTGGGCCTTTGGCACGTGCAGTGCTGAGCTGTGGGAGGGAGGGCCTCAAGATCACTCCACTTGGACCATCTGTCAACATCCCCTCAATGACTCAGCAAAACTGCTACAATCAAGCCATGGCAGCTGGATGGGCTAAAGGCTTCTGATCTGAATTATCATAATTGTATTATTTTACCAGAATTATAAAAGTATTAAGATGATGGATCAATCCATTTTAAAATCTGTGAAACGTAGACAGAAATTGCTCTATAGACACAATTTCTTGTACAACAAAGTTGAAAAGGGACCCAGGCAAAATGGAACTGTGCTGTGGAGAGACCTATCAGAACTTTGAGATGCATTATGGGAATCATGGATGCTCTGTCTCCAGGCTAAAGAGAAGAGCGAGCATCAGGTTTGTTATCAGCACACAGTTTAAAAGCCAGCATCTGTTAATGGTGAAGGATGTCCATTATGAAATGACACTTCATAGTATTTCCTAGAGCTGGGCGATAGAACGATAACGATATGTATTGCGATAGGCCACACCGCTCGAAGAAGACGAAGACGAAGACGAAGAAGAAATCCAAATTAAATAGTGCAGAGCCGAACCAATCACAGCCGCAGCGTCACGTGACTTGTTATGTACAGCACAAGTGCCAAGCCGCACATGTGTATTTGTTTTGGGAAGCAGGCAGCCGCCGTGCCGCCCGGGTAACGGAGGAAATGAGTGTGCCGATTAGAGAAAAATCAACCGAGCGTGACCGAAGATTACCGAAGAGAAAATAGATGGTGGTTCCAATGCCGGAGAGATTGTCGAACGGAAGAGCCATAGAAGTTCCGTAGTGTGAAGGTATTTCGGCTATTTCAAGTCTGACAAAAAGAGTAGCGCGCACTATAAATTGTGCCGAAAGCAAGTCTGGAAATGCAATAAACCGGTGCATGCTCAATCTCTGACTGGAAGCGCTAATTCATCATTCGGCTTTTGTCAGACTAAAGTAACTGTTAAAACTGTTTGAAAAGCTCAGCTATACAACAAGGAGAGATTGAGAATTTCCTTTTAGTTCTCAGTTTATTTGATATTGACAAAAGTTAGTCAGTTTTGTCTGTTCTTCTGTAAAACAAACTAAGATTTATTTTTAGAATTAATATTTTGTTTCTAAGTGGAATTGACAATTTAGTCTGTTTTGTTTGTTCTATTTTGAAACTTAAACGCTTTAGCAGCTGCCTTTTGTGTAGTTTGCAATATTTGCCTTTATTTATCTGAAAAAGTCTCATGTTTCTTTAGTACATCTACCCTGTTGAACTTATTATGGGAAATAAATATTTAAATCAAAACAAGCTGCTGATTATTTCACATTTTACTTGTGAGCAACGGCACATTTAAATCTTACAAATATAGTTATTTGGCTTATATCGTGATAGATATCGTTATTGCCTGAAATGAAAAAAACATATCGTGATATGAAAAAATCTCATATCGCCCAGCTCTAGTATTTCCAAGTATCTACCTTGAAATCAGTCCAAACAATTATCACCATATCCAGGGGGGAAAAAGACAAAACAGGCCATGACAAAGCACCAGCTCTACATGATCCTTTCATTTGAAGCATTTCTTTTCTTACCTATTGTTCTTTATAACAAATCCCACAGGAATACAGTAACCTTTTCAAACTGCAGTGACGATACGCAGCATTAGCTACTGACGCAAGTCTGCATTATGTGCCCCAACACATTTGCAATTTAGTAATGCACCCGCGGCTTTTGGACAAGTGGTTGAGGATACCTTTATGTGGCATTAGGACAGCTTAACAGATCCAAAGGTAAAATAAATCTGCTTCGGGCACATTTTTAAACAGCTGGGCAATATGAAATTGAATTCCTAACTATGGGTGATATCAGGTCATGTTGCTTATGTCATTGCGCTATTACGGACACCATAAATCAGGAGAGCATCTCGTTTGTAGAAAGAGGTCAGACTCTTTCCTGGACACTCTTCATGACGAATGGAAACAAACAACGCCCTTTACTGTTCTACTACAGATTGAAGAAATTCATTTATACATTTACACTTGTCAAAGTTCAAGAATGCATAACTAGTTATTCAGCATCATATTCATGAATGGTAGACATTTGATAACTGTTCACACATGCAGCCCCATCCCCCTCATTTTGACTCATTTTCTGTGTTTGTACTGGAAAAACTGAATGATTCTTACTATACTGAGTAAAAAAAACAAAGGTGGAAAAACTATTTCCAGATCGTACTGCAATGACAAGTTCCAGCTGGTTTCACTTATGTTCCCTGCAGACATTTTCTTCTGTTACTTCTTTGTACAAATGAGAGTTTAGCGTTTGTTTATCTCAAACTCATTCTCAGAGTTCCAATCAAACTTAAGCAAAGACAATACTGCATTGTTCAACTGGTAAAAAATAATTCCAAGCACACTTACAGTTAAAACTAATTTGTGGAAACCTAGCATTGGTCAGACTATATTTCAGTAAAGATGTTCACCATCTTAGAGATTACTTAAAAACACAAATCTGGTGTTAAATGTCTCTTAACAAGCTCCACTTCAACCAGACACTTTCAGCAGCCACGAACAAGCTTCTGACATAATTGTGGCTGGACCACTCCTCTTGGAAGAATTGGTAGAGTTTTATTTAATTGACTTTTTTTCATGGCAGAGAACCAGCCTGTAAACAAAGACCACAAATTTCCAACAGAGTTGAAGTCAGAGCTTTGGGAAGCTCTAAAACTCAGCCTACTTTAGCGATTCCAAAACCACATTTGACGTGCGTTTGGGATTGTTGTCCTGCTGGAACACCAAGTTGTGCAATTTTCAACCCCCTTGTTGTTTTGAGGTGAAGTTAAAGAATCTGGACATACTCTTTCTCAGTTATTCTATCCACATAAAAAGACAGAATATAGACTTACAGTGGGGCAAAAAAGTATTTAGTCAGCCACCGATTGTGCAAGTTCCCCCACTTAAAATGATGACAGAGGTCAGTAATTTGCACCAGAGGTACACTTCAACTGTGAGAGACAGAATGTGAAAAAAAAATCCATGAATCCACATGGTAGGATTTGTAAAGAATTTATTCGTAAATTAGGGTGGAAAATAAGTATTTGGTCACCTCAAACAAGGAAAATCTCTGGCTCTCACAGACCTGTAACGTCTTCTGTAAGAAGCTTTTCTGTCCCCCACTCGTTACCTGTATGAATGGCACCTGTTTGAACTCATCATCTGTATAAAAGACACCTGTCCACAGCCTCAAACAGTCAGACTCCAAACGCCGCCATGGCCAAGACCAAAGAGCTTTCGAAGGACACCAGGAAAAGTATTGTAGACCTGCACCAGACTGGGAAGAGTGAATCTACAATAGGCAAGCAGCTTGGTGTGAAAAAAATCAACTGTGGGAGCAATCATCAGAAAATGGAAGACATACAAGACCACTGATAATCTCCCTCGATCTGGGGCTCCACGCAAGATCTCATCCCGTGGGGTCAAAATGATCATGAGAACGGTGAGCAAAGATCCCAGAACCACACGGGGGGACCTGGTGAATGACCTGCAGAGAGCTGGGACCAAAGTAACAAAGGTCACCATCAGTAACACACTACAACGGCAGGGAATCAAATCCCGCAGTGCCAGACGTGTTCCGCTGCTGAAGCCAGTGCATGTCCAGGCCCGTCTGAAGTTTGCCAGAGAGCACATGGATGATACAGCAGAGGATTGGGAGAATGTCATGTGGTCAGATGAAACCAAAGTAGAACTTTTTGGTATAAACTCAACTCGTCGTGTTTGGAGGAAGAAGAATACTGAGTTGCATCCCAAGAACACCATACCTACTGTGAAGCATGGGGGTGGAAACATCATGCTATGGGGCTGTTTTTCTGCCAAGGGGACAGGACGACTGATCCGTGTTAAGGACAGAATGAATGGGGCCATGTATCGTGAGATTTTGAGCCAAAACCTTCCATCAGTGAGAACTTTGAAGATGAAACGAGGCTGGGTCTTCCAACATGACAATGATCCAAAACACACCGCCCGGGCAACAAAGGAGTGGCTCCGTAAGAAGCATTTGAAAGTCCTGGAGTGGCCTAGCCATTCTCCAGACCTCAACCCCATAGAAAATCCGTGTAGCTCGGCGAAAACATCACTGCTCTCGAGAAGATCTGCATGGAGGAATGGGCCAAAATACCAGCTACTGTGTGTGCAAACCTGGTAAAGACCTATAGTAAACCTTTGACCTCTGTTATTGCCAACAAAGGTTATGTTACAAAGTATTGAGTTGTATTTTTGTTATTGACCAAATACTTATTTTCCACCCTGATTTACGAATAAATTCTTTACAAATCCTACCATGTGGATTCATGGATTTTTTTTTTTTTCACATTCTGTCTCTCACAGTTGAAGTGTACCTCTGGTGCAAATTACTGACCTCTGTCATCATTTTAGGTGGGGGAACTTGCACAATCGGTGGCTGACTAAATACTTTTTTGCCCCACTGTAAATCAACTTATGTGCTATAATGTCCAGCCTATTTGAAGCCAGAAAGGATGCTAAATGGTAAATGGCCTGTATTTGTGTAGTGCTTTACTTAGTCCCTGTGGACCCCAAAGCGCTGAATACTACATTAGTCATCCACCCATTCACACACTGGTGATTGCAAGCTACATTGTAGCCACAACTGCCCTTGGGGGCACTGACAGAGGTGAGGCTGCTGGACACTGGCGCCACTGGGCCCTCTGATCACCACCAGTAGGCAACGGGTGAAGTGTCTTGCCCAAGGACACAACGACCAAGATTGTCGGAGTCGGGGCTCCAACCGGCAACCTTCCGATTACAAGACGAACTGCCAACTCTTGAGCCACGATCGATCGCCCATGCTAGGAAAAAAGCGAACTGTATAAGTTAACAGCCTTCATCAAATCACCACTCTTAAGACTTATGACGTAAGTCCTAAGATGTAAGATTAAATATATATCAGAATTCAAAAGTAGGCTTAGTCTACGTTAAAATGTGACATAGGCACCAATTTATTCTGGCCAGAACATGTTTACCAGAGCCCTGCCCTATAGGCAGGCCTAGGGAGGAAGCTTAAGGCAGAGCCGGACTATAAACTGTGCGGCTCAGTCAGGCAAAGCCTAAAAAGGTGACAAGGGCCCATTCAGAGTTAAGGGAGTTAATATAATTTGATATCTTATTCACAAGTGATGGGAAGGTTTACTTGGACAGGTGGATTGGTATGGCGTCATGGGTCATGTAGGTATTGTGCCAGACTGTCGTTGTGAAGAGAGACAAAAGCAAAGCTTTTGATTTTATCAGTCAGTCAATCTATGACCATGAACTCTGGGTAATGAGTAAGGTCATGAATAGGAGTTTCTCGGCCTTAGAGACAGGGCGGGGAGCTCAGAAATCTAGAGGAATTCTGGCTTAGGAAACTGAAGAGGACCTGGAATGTGGCTGGGAAGATAGACATTTGGAAAACCTTGCTTAGCATAGACCCACCACAACCTGACTTTGGATGAGAGAAAGATAGTTGATAGTGGATGCAAGGCAACAACAATCTTTTTATGTTTGTTTTATGGAATGTTTTCCCTTTCTGAAAAAGTTGCTTTTATTGGATTTTTAAAACTCATTAGATATCCATTAGGGCTCCCACGATTAGTCGACTAGTCACGACTATCAAAATCGTCGACGACTGATTTAATAGTCGACGCATCGTTTGAAGCTTTGTAAGATCACAAAAGACGCAGGAATAAGTAGCAGGATTTAAGAGTGTAATAACGGACTGAAACAGAAGATGGCAGCACTGCATGTACAAGGATGCCAGCTGCCGTTAAACCCCGAAGAAGAAGAAGTAGCTTTGTCCCAGAATTCATAGCACAGCCCAGCTCAGTTTACAACAATGGCGGCAGCTAGTTCGTTTTAATATTACTCTTATTATTCTTTCTGTGTCACAATAAACGTTTAACATATTTTCAGGTGAGAATGTAGCTGTGTAAACCTCAAATATCTGCTCAGTTTATCAAGACACCACATATTTTCAAAAGCGCTCCGACGTTTTCGGAGACGTCTGTTACCCACTAGCTCGATAGCTAGCCGGGGGCAAGGCTCACTAGAGCAGCTGAGAACACCAGACTCACGGCAAATCGTTTTCAAACCCACCGCCGTCTTTCGCTACTCAGGTTAAACATATAGAAGTCACTTAGCTAACTTAAAAATGCTATTGTTTGGCTTTTTTCAGTATTTCATTTGTTCCTGAGTAAATCGGTTTGGCTGAGGTTAAAGTTTTTACACAGCTGAGTAAACGTCAAACAGACGGCTGATTATCAGAAGTGTGAGATGCTCGAGAATATACTCCGGTGTCCCGTTATATTTTAGATAGCAAGGAGTTTATTAAACTTCACTGAAACAATCTGCAAATTTTATTAAAATTTAATAAACTATCATCTTGTCTTTATTTTTAGTTAGCACATACCTTAAACACTTAAAGCTGTAAGCTAATGATAGTTATATAAGAGCAGATGCATGCTGGTGCAATAAGCTGTACGTTTTATGTCCAATGGATGCATGATCTGATTAGTCGATTAATCGCAAAAATAATCGGTGACTAGTCGACTGTCAAAATAATTGTGGCAGCACTAAATCAGTATGAGTCTAATAAATCCTACATCAGCTGGGCTCTAAGAGAATTTATGGTCATTATTTTTATAAGCATGTCTTATCTTATATAAGCAGTAAAAGGAGAAACAGTGTTCATGTGCTCAGTAATGAAAGCTGGAGAAGAAGCTGAAAGCAGTATCACATGCTGGTTGATCTGATATCCTCGTGTTGGTGTTGTTCCCAGATCATCATACTAAATGTTGTTCCAGGATCAACATTGCAAGTGACCAATCAGAATGTTGTGACGTCATACTTTTGCGACTTCGGGAAAAACCGGCGTAAAACAAAAAACTGTACTAAAGCTGCGTGAAACTGCCTCTGTCTGCCGATCAACGAACCCTGACCCTAACCGTAACCCTTTAATAAACAGTAAGCAGAATTGATAACATTGGAATTTCATAAATGCACGAATGGCTTGGCGCGCAAAAGAATAACGTCACAACAATGTGATTGGTCACTTGCAATGTTGAACCTGGAACAACATTTTCATGATGGTCTGGGAACAACACCAACACGAGGATATCAGATCATCCATCACATGCTACGTATTAGGATAGTATGTTGTTGAATTTACTTGCTGGCTCTGTGTTAGGAACAAATTTAATAAGTTTAAGTCACTGCCTTTTAAATTCAGCTCCCCATTCTACTTGCACAAAACAACACAGAATGGGTTAGTGAACAGTTTCTACATGACTGAAACAACACAAAGGCCGTCTCTGCACAACAATGACAAAGCATCAAGAGCTTTGGATGTTTTTGAAAACTGTACCATGATGTGCCACAAATGGTAGTTACACAAAATAAAATTAATTAATTTTGCAGTTTAGGTTTTACAAAACCTAACCTTGTGCACAGTAAAGTTAAAAAACAAACAAACAAAAAAACCCTCTTGTGAATCTTGAAGCACACAGGAAAGATCCTTAAGTAGACCTTTGATTGACAATCTGTATCTTAAGGGGGGGGGGGGGGGGGGGAGGCTACTCTCTCCCACGAAGAGGATTTTACCAAATCATGTAGCAGTGCTGAATTAAGGAGCACATCATAGAATAGGGAACTGCGGTTGGGGTTGTTACTAAAAAAAAAAAAGTTATTATTATACATTACTCATTACTTTCCTTTAAAATAATGCATGTTACATTTGTAAATTGACATGTCACATAATTTCCAGTTAACAATGTAGAACTTGTGGTTACTAGCATAATCCAAGTTCTCTGAAAACAATGTGAGGAATCTCGCACCTCTTGTCATGACCAATGATGGAAGGTCCACCACCACCACCTATGTCCAAGACAGACCAATCACTTCAAGGACACAGTGTCCCCCAACCCTTTTAGAATACTTCCTTGTTGTGGGGCTACGGGGTATTTCTTCCACATGTCCATGAAAGTAGGGGATTGTGCTGTGATATTGCCATCACAATAGCCTTTATTACCTGGCTGGTGCGACACAGCTTGCCAGTATTAGAGGAAGCCCACAAAGAGCTAGTTGCTTCTCATAAACCCCTTAGTACCGCCTAGATAAATGCGTAATGCAAATTCCCTAACGTTAGGCATAAAGGCAACATTAGGGGGCAGGGTCTTCTTACTATAGTTGGGGAAAAATTGCAGACAGATAATGTATAACGATAAAGCATGCAACTCACACATCCTTTTCAATGATGACAAACCGAGGAATACGACAGTTTTGAGTGAAAGAGCCTTTAAGACAACTCACTCCAAGGCTTGAGTGAGTTGCTTAATAGTAGGCCTCAGTCTGTGGACATCATTCACAAATCTCCTTATCAGAGAATGCTGGCCAACTGGTGCATTACCAAAGCCAACATGACTTGCTGAAACTGCAGCTAAATACACTTCAATAGTGGAAAATGTTCCCTCCTTATCTAGAAAAGAGAACTGATAAGGAATCATATTGCTAGCTGTGCACTCTTTTTCAAATACACAACATTTGCCATCATAAAGTGAGCATGTGGCAAAAGAGTTCTTGCACTCCAAATGCTCTCAATCACGATCAGAGGGAGCCCAGATACTTTTAAATTCAGCCTGCTCTGAATGTATGGCGTTATTTTTGTGCCACTATTCTGAGCGCACGTAAAAAAAAATAATAATAATAATTTTGCAGGTGCAAGTGTTGCATTTTGAGAAGAAATTTATTTTGAGCGAATAAAAGCTAAATTTGAGTGATCAAAATTCATTGCTGCATGAATTCTTGCATGAAGCTGTGACTTTCTCGCATGAAAACATTTTTAAAAGTTTATTTTGTGACCCAGAAAGAGTAATATTTCAAACTCCGCCACTCTGTGTTCCTCCGCCACTGCTTTGTTTGAGTTTTGGACCAAATGGATTCTGGGATATTACATTTCGTCATTTCGAGCTGATTGGAGACCAAAACAGCTAATCAGATTTTTTTCATCCAAGTCTGTGATTGGCTGGTTTTGTGGCACAAATATAACTGTGTACAGAAAGAGTTCAGCGCGCACAGGCAGAAATGTTGAGAGTGCAAGCAACACATTACGAGCAAGCGCAAATGCAAAAACTGAGCGAGAAGAGCTGCTATTGTGCGTGTGTGTGGATAATAGCAAACACTGAAATACATTTTTTGCAAGCAGCAATGAATTTTGTTCACTCAAATTTAGCTTTTTTTCGCTCAAAATAAATTTCTTCTCAAAATGCAACACTTGCACCTGCAAATTTTTTTTCGTGCGCTCAGAATAGCGGCACAAAAATAACGCAATATGAATGTGGATGAAAAATCTATCCATGCTACTGAAATACCAGGTCCCTGTGCAAGGGCTCGCAACTGAGCAGATAGGCTAGCCCCGCCATCCATGGCTATGCCAGTAAGGAGCTATTAAAATCATAGACCGTCACTGCTCCGTCACTACTGAAAAGAACAGAGGTCATTGTGATTTTTTTGCATGATGTGAACAGATCTGCGGACGCCTGGCCAAACCTCTCCCACAGGTGGTGGACTATTTCTGGATGGAGTGTCAACACCCTGTAGTTTCCCCTCAGGAGAGCAGAGCCAAATTGATGTTCAAAACACCGGGAATGTGTGTCCCACTTAATGACATGATATGTGCTATCAGGTTGTGACTTTGCAAAGTCACAGAGCGAGTGGCTCCATGACCATTTATATGTGTTGCCATTGTATTGTCTGTCCAGACCAAGACAGGACAAATTTTCAAAAGCAGCAGAAAAAAAACCCAAAAAAAAAAAACAAAACCTCAAAGCCAGAAAAACTGCAGTCAGCTCCAGGTAATTTATATTTACGCACAACGGACCCTAAGGGGCCTGGAGCCTCCCCCATGAAAACAGCCCCCACCCCGTCAACAAACCATCTGTTGTCAGAGTTTTGCCTCGTAATAACTGTACCAAAGGGAACACCAATAATGAACACTGTAGAGTCTCTCCAGTGACTTAGAGCCAGTAAACATTCAGGGAAATTCTCACTATATGGTTCACGTCTCAGGGAGGACACCCAACCCTGAAAATCCCACATCCTCAACAGTCCCTGAGCACCTCACTACAGAAAGGCCTGAAAAGAAAGTTTGAGGCCTAGATATTCTATACTCTGAATGGGAGATGTCACTGGTGCCGAAACCTAGGCCAGATAGGCTGCGTAACAGTACCTGTGTGTTTTTCCTCTGCTTCCTCTTTACTGTAAGTGCATACATAAAATATTCTAAATATGATGAAGAGTCCAAGTCCCGCTCCCAGCTCAATGGCTTTGGAGAGCAGACACTGAAAACGCCACACCACTGAAAGTGGGTGGTTTCATTGCAAACTAGTCTGTAACCCCTGCCAACAATGGTCAAGAACCATGAATGGACTGCACATGCCCACCAATCCTCCATCCGGCCAAGGGGCCCAGGAGGATGGAAGTTCAAAGCCGGGACAGCTGCACTCTCCTTGGGCGACCCAAAAAACCCAAACACGTGTACACGTCTTTCTCTCCTTGAATTGCCCCCACAAAGCATTGAGGAGAGGTGAATAAATTGAAGTGGGGGGCACTGAAGGAACCCGTGCTCCTCCTTGACTGTGTATATGGGTAGAACAAAGATGGCCATTACACAGCTTAGATTAGAACCTGAGAAAGTGTCTGACTCTCTCGATTTATTGAGAGAAGAAGGGAACAGTTAATAAGTACTTGGAGAGGTTAGAGGAGTGATCTCTGTGAGTGCTGCCCACTAAGACCCTGGCAGCCACTACAATTCCTAAGTTGAACATTTTCCTTGTGGATGGTTGGATTGACGGCTTCAAGCAGCAGCAGGTGTGGCAGCAACAGAAGACTTTTTCCCCATTGGTAGGCAATCTACAGACCCTGCTACTCAGGCAGCTGGGAAGTAGGACCGCTGAAGCCTATATTACACTCCCTTACTGGCATATCCACAAAGCCCGGGTAGGCAATGGATAGTGTGGCATGGGTTTATGGGGAAGACAGAGGTCAAAAGTCTTAACCTGCATCTTCCTCCGGTTGTTTTCGCACTGCATAGAAGTTTTTACCTTCTCAAACGATCCCCTAGGCCATTATGGCTGGTACAGAGAATCAATAATAACCTGCTTATCCTGGCAAGGCAGGCTGGAGAGACTGAGTCACAGAGATCGCTCCCCTGCAATGGCCATGCCCATAACGTGGCCACTGTATTGCACCCCTAGAGACCCAGAAAATGAGATCAGCAGCAATACACATCTCCTCCCAAATCGTGGGACTAGCTAGTTTTATAACATGTGGGTATGCAGCAATGCATCAACTTCTCCAAGAAGAATATATTTCCTCAACAAAAATGTATCATTACAGCATAATAGATATTCCTGAAATCAGAAAAACCCACATTTGTGGACTACCTTGATAGCTGTGTCAGTAAATAGTTAAGTAAAATATCCTGGTCTAGAACCACTGAAGAGCTCTTATGATCTTTGCAAGGAAAAATAAGCAAGAAGGGCCCAGGAGCTATTATAAAGGGGTCACTGGATCCCTGTGTCCTTGGCGCGTTTGTCTGTGTTGGATAGACATGGTGGTGGTGGAGCTTCCATGATTAGTCATAATGAGATACAAAGTGAGGTTTGAAAGAGAACTGAGGCTACAGTTCAACAACCCAACAAATCCCTATTCTAATGAGGACAGACATATGAGCCTTCAGCTTTTACGTATAAATACAAAACCAACAACACAAAACAAAGACGAAAACCAACCTAAAGAGACTTTAAAGTGATAGTTTAGAATTATTGTGGTAATGTGTTAGCATGCTGTCTGTAGAGATGCATGTAGAGACCTGCATTTCTGTTGCAGTATTATGCATCAGTTTCTATTCCGACCACAGTTTGTAATTCATCACCCCAAAACTTGATGCAATTTTTTAAAAACATCGATATCTGTACAAACTGTGTGCTGCAGGAAGAAAAGATCGACGCAATCTACAGTTTGGATATGGACATTATTTTTAGCTTTATTGCAGGATGACAGCACAATGTTTGCCATTGCGCTGTCATCCTGCAATAAAAAGTGGAGACTGCTCCAGGAAGAAGAAAAAAAAGAAAAAAAAAAAGATTACACTGTTAACACAACTTCCGGTGTTCGCAAGCACCTGCATGTACAGTATATTGACACTAAGCTAGCAAAGAACTCTGAGTGATGTTAAAGATGAATGAATGCTGACCCCAGCCAAACACTGTGATAAAGAAAGTCGTCATTTGCGGTGAAGCCAGCTGCTGCTGAACTTCAACAGGTAACAAACTGATGTCAGGTTGCAATTGCCGTTTAAAGTTTCATTGTGCTGGTTTTCATCTTTGATTTGTACTGGTGGCTTTGTGTTCATACCTAAATACTAACCGAAAGACCGCATTGCTTGTTAGTCATTTAAGACTTAAGGATATCTCCATAGCTCTGTTCACAGGTACGCTCTGTTCCACATACTATACATATTATACAGTGGTAAGCATCTTCTGAGTCTGATTGATGCTGATGAATGCTCAGGCTGACAGTCCTCCTTGCACAATGATCATTGGCCGAGAGGGCCGATCATATGTCCACTCCCTCAGACATCTCACCATTGTTTGGAGAAACCTCCCACAACTCAGTTCATTATTCTTTTACGGTCCTGAAACGCTCCCAGTGTTGGATTTTCCGCTGTCTGCTGAGGGCCGCTGACGGAATCAAAATGGCCTGTCCTCACAGTGCAGAGACTTTTGTTTTCCCAATTGTGTCAAATTACTATTTAACTCTGGTGTGAGTGTAAAAGAGGTGACGAGTGAGGTAGAGGTAGAGTCCCACAAACAGAGAAGCTTTTGATAAGAGCTGCTTAGCAGTTTAGAGTGTAAGTATCGGTATGTTATCCACTGGAAGAGTTATCCACTGGTTGATAGTTAGCTAGTGACCTGTGACTTGTCACTAGCTAACTAGTGACTAGCTAACTATCAACGAGGCCACTTGTCAGTGGCCTCGTGAGCGGCCACTGACAAGTCACTTGGTCTGTGCAGGGTTGAGCAATAATAAAGATATGTATTATAAAATAAGATCTCCAGCGTACCCAGAGAGAACCCATGGAAACACAGGGAGAACATGTAAGCTCCACACAGAAAAGCCCCAGCCAGATGATGGAGTTGAACTCAGGACCTTCTTGCTCTTGCAAACTTCCGATTAGTAGAGAACTGCTTGAGCTATAGACACTTGTTCTGTCACTGCTAACCAGCTAGCTGTCCTGGGTAACCAGATCCTTAGTGTTAACATAAAACACTTTTTATATATGCCACATTTTCAAAAAGCTGTTCTTTTTGAAACAAAATTATCATTTCACATCACATTTCTTAAACATTCAGACTTTCATAGACACTCACATTCTGAACAATTTTGCTTATTTTTGCACTACTGATGACTAACTGTGCACCACATGGGCTTTGTGTACATCTGTGCATGGAACTAGGCTACCACGAGTAGTTGAATCTTGCAATAGAATGCTAATTAGTCCAACTGTGGGCACATCCTGCCATACGGCTTGCATGTGCACACACAAGGGACAATTTGTAAACACTTGATATAAAAGGGATGTTTGCCAATTTTCCATGATGCTAACCATGATCAAGGGAATAAGATTTTTCTCCTTGTGAAACAAGCTCTAAGTAAGCAAAGGGAGAGGCTGCAAGCACATGAAGTTGACCTCTAAACATCTTTGACCTTTTCATCAAATTGTTTCCTTCTGAACAACATGCACATGTCCCCTCTCTAGAAATATGACACGTTAACTCACAAAGCTCTTTTTGTCCAACTGTCCCCAATTCAAGGTGAATGAAAAGTTATGACCCTTGCTGTTTTCTGAGCAGATTATTGAAGAAAACAGGAAGCAGCATTAATTTCCTGTCAGACACGAGACTAACTGGAGATGTAATGTGAGACCAAACAGCAGGGTTGTTCTGATGACAATGATGTCAAAGTACACGGCATCAGCTTGTTTGTCAAGGCATTTTTTTTTTTTTTGAAAAATCTCATTTCCCGAATGGATAGATCAGACTAATAATGAATTATTAAGAGACTCATAAAAAATTCAAGTTGCCTTGCTATGGCACATCTCCACATATAACTGATACTTGCAACACAGACGTATCTGGGTGTGCAAATTTGTAATGTGTATGAATTATCAATGAACAGAGAACATCAAAGACACCCTGAAAATTGAAGTGAAAAAAAAATGACGTGGGGGCTAGTCCTTTTTGCTGGAATTTCATTGCAACAACTCAAAAAAAAAAAAAAAAAAAAAAAAAGGTACTCAATAGTTTCTATGGCGCCCACACACTTGTATGGCATTCCCGACAATGACAGAGCGGTCTAATGAATAATTAAGTGTCCTGAGGTGACTGTTGTTGTGAAATGAATTGAATTAATGAGACGATGAGTAGTCCAGATCAGCCTAATATTAAAAGTACAGAGGATGTCTGTCTCCCGAATCCAAGCTGGGAGATGGTTCCACAGAAGAGGGGCCTGAAAGCTAAAGTTTCTGCCTCCTATAGTGCTTTTAAATATCCTAGGAACCACAAGAAAGCCATCAGTCTGACAGTGAAGTCCTCTATTGTGGCGATACAGTACTATAAGGTCACAAAGATTAGATGGGGCCTGATTATACAAGACCCTGGTATGCGAGGAGAATTTTATATTCGAGTCTGGATTTAACAGGGAGCTATTTTTCCAAACCATTTCCCCTTTTCCCGACATTAAAATTCACCTCTCATGCTGCTAGTGAGTCCCCAAATCAAGGTGGGGTATGGGCTTTGTGAAGTGCTAAACTTATGTGCTGGGAGTGGCCAGTCAAGCTGTTGTAATACGCCGAGCAGAAACTGCAGACAACAGGAAATGTGGTTATGAAGGTCAATTCTGTTCTGATCCTTGAAGGGAAAAAATTCCACTCCTCTGAAAAGAGGGGGGGGGAAAAAAGAGTGGAATTTTGTTGCACTCCAACAGAGCTGGGGTGATTGAGGTATCTTAGAAAGTAAACTGGAACCCACATTTTTTGTTAATGTCAAAAAACAATTCATGTCCTGATTGGCTAGTTAAACATGGAAATAATGTCTAAACAGACACTAAGAAAACTCTTATTAGCGCGTCTCAGAGTAACTACAGTTTCTGTGACAGCACTGTAAAACACATTGGTTGAAACACGAGTGTCAACTGACAGGGTGAAGTTACATAATAAATTATTTGCAACCTATAAGGACAATATAAGCAGTATAGAGACTGACAAAAGTTTGAGAGTCATGATAAGAAGTATAGAAGTATATATAATAGGATGGTTTTGCAGCACTTGCTTGTTTTTCAAGGACTGTTTTATCATATCTAAACTAAAGCATCAATAGTTACATATTCTCACAGATACATTACCGCCAAAATAAATTCAACGGAATACGCACAGCTACTGCTAATACCGCTATTGTTTTACTCTCAGCTTAATTACTGTACTTGCGTCTCACAAGGGGGTGGGGTCATTGTGCTATTTCTGACATCAGGGTCTATGTGACGCACACGGGAATAAGGAAGAAGCCAGGTCCTCTGCAGACAAAAAGCTCTTTCTCTCTCACGCAGTTGCCAAAAGGCTCTGTGAGAAAGAGACACAGAGAGGGTGTGCACGTGTGCGAGCCAGTGAGCGAGATTGTTACTACAGCTGTAAGACCATCATCTATGGCTGATTCTGAGACAAAAGGACTCCACTGCTTGTCAAATGACACACTAAAAGCCCAGGGGGTCCTTCGCTTCCTGTTTCTGTATACAGCCTGTACAATCTGCAGGGCTGTGAGGTACTAGAAACACAGGAGGGATTTGCTTCAAAAGGGGAAAAAGCTTGTAAGACTTAAACAAGGGTTCCATTGTGCAAATCGACCCTGCAATGTCCCCTGAAAGCAGCAGGCACTTTTACAATGTGTACCTCTCTACTAATCAACAACTTACAATCCCACATTTCATATCCATATAGACTGACAAAACAGCAGCACTTAACTGTAACCCCTTAAGCATTTTATCCACCTTAAGAATATGCAAACTCCTCGCAGAAAGCACCCAGCCTAGTAGCAAATGGTAACTTGGAACCTTTTTTGTTCTGAATAAACAGTCTTAACCGATGCACTACAATGCTGTCACACTTACCCAATTAACAAGGCCACCGGGCAAACAAGCCTTTGACAACTATAACAATACCAATCACAAAATACTAAATAATGCAGCTGATTATTTAATTAAATTGAACTGAAAGTTAAAGGTTCTGCCTGCCATTCTACTTCTAAATATCCTGTAAGCAAGCAGTCTGATAGCAGTTTTCTATCGGTGTGATATCCCATATGGAAAAGATATAAATCTTATAAAGTTTGTATCTGTCTTGTGTGAAACTTGTATGAAAAGCATATAAGAGTGAAAACAGATATAAGATCCCTTGAAAAATTAAATAATGAAACTTGTATGTTTTGGATACTTACTAAAACAATATATGAAAGTAATGAGAAAGTGGCCACTTTCATGAGTAATCACATATAAGTTTTTACTATTTCTTTTCCATATGGGATTGTACTAAGAGGTCTTTAAGACCTCACACATACCTACACACACAGTATACTATCATAATATAATTTAATTATAATACAACATCATTATAACATGTACATAATATGCCTAAATTGCAGGATATTTGAACTTTTGACCTCTACTCTTACTTGGTCTTACTTTGACCTTCTCCGTAGCAACAAATCTGATGATGCAAAATAAGGCTACAGATTTTTTTTTTAAAGATTATTATAATAAACTTTAAAAAATAAATTCTTTTCAGATATGTTGTGGAAGGTACTGCGACTCAGAATTTGACACCTTTGCACATCCTCCATTTGTGCATGACATTGTTGAATTACTTTTGTTTAGTTGTGTAAACATCTATTTATTAAAAAAAAAAAAATGATGTGTGGTCAAGTGATGAAACTAACATGAATAAACATGTGGATCACATGTTCAATCACTTATTCATATCTGGCATCATCACGAGACGTCAGACCTAACTGATTAACTGTGCATGTCTCAGTGTCACAGCATCCCACACCCACATCCTGACTTGGCCTACCTCTGAATAAATTCGGGAAAATCTTTTGAGATTTGATGTGGAACAATCCAGCTGTGCCTTCCAATATAATGGTTTGCATCAAATGTTCTTTATCTCTTTTTTTTTTTAAATCTTGTTACAAAATTAAGAAAGCGTCACATCACAATAATTCACCTACCATATACAGATAGAGATATATCTCTATGCTCACAATGTATGATTGAAAATCATCTAAACAAAGTGCATAGGTGTAAAATTAAACTAAATAGCTTATCCATAGTTTTTTTTAACTGTTGTTTTTGGATTCAGCACATTAAAATCCAGGAGCAATAAGAGGACATGAAAGAAACTGCACATTTTGCAAGTATTGCGGCAAAAATGCCATTAAGACTCGAGTTAAGACTGAACTTATCCTTAACTACTGTCCCAGCTACTCTAAAAGTATAGAGAGCAGTATTTTATGTACAATATTCCAGTCTAATGTCAAACTTCAGCAGCACTGAGTGCGACATCAATATTTAAGCACAGTGTGTTTATGCTCTGCTGCTCTGGACTGAATAAAATCTTCCCTGTCACAGTTTCCCTTCCAGCTCTTCAATATGGACCCATAGCGCAGCGCTATTGAAGGTGCTGTTTTGGAGCTCAACATTACAGGACGGCAACACTTACTTACCTGCCTGTTCCTGACGGCCCATGTCACTAGAGGCTCAAGACTCTCAGTGGAGTTTACTGCCACAGTCAATTACATAAAGACAATGCGTTCAGCTTTCACATAGACACTTTACCAACTTTATAAGAGGACTCATTGATTGCCATGAAAAACAACCAGAAGCAACAATCAATTGGTGGAATTTCCATTCCACATTTCGATCTGGGCGTGCCACACAAACACTGCAAAACACTCAGTGACAGACATGATAAAGTAGTAGCACCAAGGTGACCATGACCTTCAAACTAAAAGAAACCCCATGATATTTAATGTTCAAAGGCTATTTCCAATCTACTGAGCCAAAGAGTGCAGCTTGTATGAATATCAGCCAACCACAGCAGCTAATTAAATTCCATTGTCCATCAGCTGATCATGCATATCTGCTAGCAGCTGTAATTCTGTGGTGTTGAAACATACTTGCCTACTAAATATTTGCCATAAAGTCTCAATATAGCCTGACTGGGGAAGACAATAGAAGCCCTGTTCTAGTTGAAAAAACAAAACCAGCTTTTCAACACTAACTACTTGATGTTTAGATATATATATATTTAAAAAAAAAAAAAAAAAGCGATCAGAACAGACTTTACTTTTCATTAAGTTTCATAAGGTATACAATCGACTGGAGTGGGCAGGCATTGACAAAGGCGTCCTGCTTTAGTTTTGAATGATATACCGGAAAATCAAGTCTCGTGTCAACAGACTTGATTTGGTGCCAGTAATTCGGCACCAAGTAACAATTCTTGACTTGCAAATGTGATGACACTGGTTTGCGCTGAAAGACAGCATAAAGTTAATGCAATTTTCTTTAGACCACGCCAGTTTATAACAAAAGTTGTCTCGAAACACTTTGTAGTAAATAAAGAACTTCTACACGCAATAAAAGTGTAAGAATTCTTCCGTTTTCCTTTATCGCAACATCCAACAATCTAACCTGACCCAGTAAGCAAGGTGACTTCTCACCAGAGCAAAACACAGCATACAAATGTTCTGTTAAGCTATGGACGCAATACAAGATGAGCAATATGGATGAAACTGAAGTGGATATTTTTTTGGAAAAATGTATTTAAAACACTGAGAACCTGGGCTTTGTCATACAAGCTTGGGTCCGTGTTGGAGTTCATTGTGGTTAATGAAAATCAGTTCGTCAGGGTACTGCTGCCAACAGTCACTTTGAAGTTTATCAGAATATAACCTTCACAATAACAGGCTACTCCAGGCCAGTTAGAGGAAAAGGGGGGGAAAACACCACCACAGTTCAGAAATAAAGTTTTTACTTAAAAATGAATTAATACTAGCAACACGAAAGTGCTTTCAGTGCGACTGTCATTTACAAGGGAAACATCTGCCATGTTCTTTAGATATGTTTGTTTCTTAATAACGTAAACAGTGACACAAACCAGCAAACACAGCGGTAGTCTGGGTTCAGTCATTTTGACCTGAACATCTTACAGAGCATCTGTCCGAAGAAGAAAAACAAAAACCACACCACAACAACAAAAACAACTTTATCTGACAGGACTGCTGTGACCTAGATGGAGTACACGGGAAAAGCAGAGGTTCCCATCTACCAATAACACACGTAGAGCGGCATGTGATGATTTAAAGACAATAAACGGAGATTGTAAATACATAAGGTGAACACTCTGACAGTTGGGGTTAATTCCCATTATAATAAGATAAGTTGTAGTCTGATTTCTATATGATTCAACCAGTAGTTTCGGGTGATGCGAGTGGTCTTACCTTGTCCAGCTCATCGTGCAGCTCCGACAGGGTGGGTCTGGTGAGTTTCTCCCCCAGCGGTGCTGCTGTCTGCCGGTAGAAATCGATGTTGGGCACGGCATCGATGGTATTGTGACCAAAAGTTCTCAAGTAATAGGTATTGGTGTGCGTGTCATAGTGATAGTGATGTTGCCCCCCAGTCGACGAATGTAAGCTAGTCTCGCTCATCACCGTGTCTCCGTTCTGCATTCCCTCAGTCGGCGCTGCCTCCGGAGAGTCCACGCTGCCTACCCCAGTCGGATCCGCAAAGTTCACCACCCGAAACCGGCCTTTAGCTTCCTCTCCGCTGACAGCTGGATTGCTACTCGGAGCATCTGGGGCAGCGGCAGAGGCGTCGGAGCTCGGAGTCTTATCATCGGCGGCGCCCGCAGCCTCAGCCACGAGGTCCACTTGGAAACGGCTTTGACTGGGCGTCGGACCGGGTGGCTTCTGCCCCGCATCCGGGGCTAGAAAATCATGGTCCGTCGCAGAGTTCTCCGCCGGAGCGGAAGACACAGAGGATGGTGCTGACATGGTACAGCAAACAGAGATGAACGTGGAAAGCGTGTGGATCAAACGCTTTACTCGGCCACACAATATAATGGATGCGAGCAAAAACCCGGTTGCCACCCGTTACAAAGCGTCTTCCTATTTACAGGAAAAATGAACTCGCTGCTCTGACTGGTTAGAAAAGGCGCAGGATAGCGGCGAGGAAAGGAGGAGTAGTGAGGGTAGCTTGTTAGCACGGTCGGAACAAGACTACAGATTGTAAACTTTCCGTCGCTCTCCTACTTCTTCTTCCACGGTGATAAATCCCAAAACTCACAATTTATCGTCCCTCGCTCGGGGACACAGCACTAGATCCCAGCCACTTATGGTCCTTCTGCTGCCCTGAAAACGATGCTGATATCGACCTTGCCGTAGCTCCTCCTAGACTCCCAGAGATTTCCTTGCTGCTATTTTACACACTTCAGACGGCATCGCCAGAGGGCGGACAACGACTAACAAGAACCTCGCGAGGTGTCAGTGATCGCGTTCCTTTTTAAGAGGGAAGGTAATGTCGCGAGAACATATGACAATACCCAAAGAGTAGGCGTGACGTTGTTTGACCCCTGTGAGATCGGAGAAGAGGGGAGGGGATTTGGGGACGGGCGGGGAAGGGCATAACTGCACCACTATATGTGCCGCTGTTTGTCTGTTTGTCCGTTTGTCTTTGTCAAAGCTCCATCTACGACTTCACAAGTATAGGTTTTGTCTGTTGTACATTGCCTATCTCACTGTAGTATGTGGATGGGATAACGTTTGCCCTTTAGCGGTGTATTGTACCCAGCGTGGCCCAAACCCTTCATGTCCCAAAACATTTTGAGTTTTCTCTGCATTTATGCAGACGCATAGCACAGAACTCTCAGTCAATACATAAGCAGTCTGTGGGCCTCCTTCCTTTCTTGTTCCATATCTCTTAAGCTACCTTTGAGGGGTTTTTAAACTATTTGAATAATATTTTATAAGTTATCAGTACATTTTAGATTTATTATTTTAATATACAATAGTCCGTAGTGGTAATTAGGGTAAGAAGTAATGAACTCTTCATATAACACATCTGTCTGTGAACATTTCATCACATTTCAACCCTTATTTCTCAACATACAGTATTCTACCATTAATTTCTGGTTAAAAACCATTTTGCTTGAAGTGTCAAGCGAGTGCCTTTTTTCATTTTTATTTATTAGGGCATTAACATAAGTTGCACAGGGCTAATAGCAGTATGTTAAAAATGGATTCGATTAAAATGATTATCCCCTCCATGAATTGCTACCGTTTTTGTGATGAAGGGATTTGTGTGTCCCAGGGATCCTAAATTCATCCTGGGTGAGGGACCAGACAAAGAGTGATTCAGAAGATAAACATGAGTGTAACATCAGGGGAGCACGTCATCCTGCCTGGGATAGGGTTACTGGGGCCCAGCCCTGGATCCAGACCTTGCTCCATCGTGCCCAAGGAAGAGCGCCTGGTGGCCAGGCCCCATGGGTTACCTGAGCACTCAAAGCGCTTTATACAACTTGCCCCATTAATACACCCATTAATATAAGCATTTGTGAACACATAGGGACTCACACAGTGATCTGATTGCTTTTTCTTTAGTGTTTATGCACACAGTGCTTCTGATTCGGCACTGATGTTCTCCAAGCGTCCTCAGCTTTCCAGCTGACTGCCCTCACCTGTCGGGCAGATTTTGCTCCATGGTAAGATAAGATAACTCTTTATTGTCATTGCACAGTCATACATAGTACAGTAGTACAATGAAATTGGAAAAACTGTCCTACGTCGGCACTACATATAACACAACACGACACGATATGACACATCACAACGTAACAAACAACACAACACAGTATATTAACTTAGTATAAAAAAGAAGAATAAGTGTATGTGTATTGCACACTGTTATTATTGCACATTAATTATTATTGCACCTTGTTATAAATATAAATATTATTGTTATCGTTTTAAACATTGTTACCTCCCCCTAAAAAGTCCAGGGAGGTATCCAGTCAGGTCAGCTATTTACATTGATCAGGGCTATTGCCCTGTTGTAAAAGCTGTCCTTGAGTCTATTTGTTCGGGACCTCAGCAGCCTGAACCTCCTGCCAGACGGCAGCAGCTTAAACACCCGGTGTCCTGGGTGTGTGCAGTCCCGTAGGATGCTGCGTGCCCTCTTGAGACAGCGAGTGCTGTACAGGTCCTTCAGGGAGGGAAGAGGATGTCCAATGATTTTTTGGGCCATGTTGATGACCCTCTGGAGTGCCTTTCTGTGTGCTGTGGTGCAGCTGGAGGATCTCTCATGCCAAATTGGTCCTGAGTGAGGGACTAGAGTAAGTATTTCAGAAGACCCTTATGAGTACAAGACCAAGGGAACAGTTCACCCTGCCCAGGATAGGGTTACCAGGGCCCCGTCCTAGAGCCAGGCCCGGGGAGGGCGGCCAGTGAGCACCTGATGGCCATGTCTTAGGCCATGGGGCCTGGCTGGGCACACCCTCCTGTAGGCTCACCAGCCGCCAGAGGCACCGAAGCGCTTAGGTGCAGCGTTTGCTGGGTGGCAGCCAAAGACAGAGACCTTTTCAAACCGATCCCTGGTTACCAAGACTGACAACTGCTACATTGAACATCACCTTTCTGCACCTTTTGGTCAGGGAAGGGGTCCTCACTGTCATCTGCGCTTATGCACAGAATGACAGTTCAGGGTACCTGGCCTTCTTGGAATCTCTGAGATTCTTTTAGAGATTTTAACAAAAATCCTTTTTGTAATGTCAAGTTAAGTAACATTTTTTGTAGCTTCTTATATTTGACTTAAAAAAAAAAAGAAAAGAAACAAAAGTGTATAGATACTGTTACAGTTATGTAGAACTTGTCCCTTTCAAGACAACATTAATTAATTTTTAAAAAAAGTCACCTGTAACCTCAGGTAGCTAAAGATAGAACAAACAATACTAACCAGTACTTCATTACCTGTGATCTGTCTGCTGAGTGGTTTGTAGTGATTTAATTAATCACAAATAGTTAAAAACCAGGCAGCCTAAGGCTGTTTTTACTGAGTTTGAGCTTGTGACTGTCTCCAATTTAGAGGATGTGATTCGCCATATTAAGCCCGCAGGTTCCCCCCGGGATCCTATCCCTCCACAATTTTTAAAAGAAATTTTTCCTAGTATAGGGCATTCTGCCCCTGCCATTATTAACAGTAGTCTGTCCTCTTGTGTGGTTCCTGCAACCTTGAAACATGCAGTAGTGCAGCCACTGCTTAAGAAACCTGGTCTTGTTCACACAGTTTTAGCTAATTATAGGCCTATTTCCAAGCTACCTTTACTTTCCAAGGTTTTAGAGAAAACTGTTTTTTGTCAGCTGAAAGATTTTCTAGATAATAATGGCATCCTTAAGATTTTTCAGTCAGGTTTAAAAACACTTCATAGCACAGAATCTGCATTATTAAGGGTCTTTAATGACATCCTTCTGGCATGTGAGTCTGATAACCACATTGTTCTGGTCTTGCTTGACCTAACTGCTGCCTTTGACACAGTAGACCACAGCATCTAATATCTCGATTAGATGATCTAGTGGATATTGGCGGCACTGCATTTAATTGGTTTAGGTCTTATGTGGCAAATAGAACTTTCTCTGATAGCCTTCTCAGTTCCGAATCATCTAATTCTTCAATTTTAGGGCCACTGCTCTTTTTACTGTATTTATTGTCTCTGGGCTCCATCCTTAGAAGGCGTGGGATCTCTTTTCATTGTTATGCTGATGACTGCCAAATGTATTTGCCACTAAAGCAGAAGGTTGGCATCTCCATAAGACCTCTCTTGACATGTCTAGACATTAAAGCTTGGTTGGCTTTAAACCTTTTTAATTTTAATGAAAAGAAAACAGAGGTCTTGGTGTTTAGACCTGATGGTCCCTGTGAGTCCTCCTCTGTTGACTTGGGACCCCTGGAAGTTTATTTTAAACCTGTTATTACTGACCTTGGTTTTAAATTGACAGTGATTTTTAATTGGAAAGAAAATTAGAGCAGTGCAGAAGTCCAGCTTTTATCATTTAAAGCGTCTGGCAAGAGTGAATTCCTTTCTTTCCAGGGAGCACTTTGAAACAGTGGTCCATGCTTTTATTTCTTCCCGTCTGGACTACTGTAACTCACTTTATGTGGGGTTAGTCAGTTGTTGCTCTCACGTCTGCAGCAGGTTAAAAGCAGGTTGTAAAAGAGAGCATATAACCTCTGTGCTGGCCGGCTGCACTGACTACCTATGTCTTTTAGAGTTTTTCTTTTTTTTTTCTTTTTTAAAATTTTTTATGTTTGTTTTTGAATGCTTTCACAATCTTGCCGAGCCTTACCTGTCTGAGCTTCTTCTAAATTATGGAATAACTTGCCCTTGCGCATTAGAGAGGCCCCTTCATTGCCCACTTTTAAAACACGTCTTAAGACCCATTTTTATTCTTTGGCTTTTGTGAGTCATAATAAGTTATTTCATCACAATTACACAGAAACTAACAAACTAATTAATTATTTTATATTTTATATTTATATCTTATGTAATTTTATTATTTAGTTCCAATGTACAGCACTTTGAGTCAGCTGTGGTTGTTTTAAAGTGCTTTATAAATAAAGATGATGATGATAATGATGATGATGATGAACATTTGACATCACAATGGGAACACACAGTGTTATTTAGTATGTAAATAATTCTTATTTGTGTAACAACAAACATCTCCTCTCTGGTTAAGGAGCTGTTGTTTCTGTTACAGAGAGGACTGAGGGCAAGTCTGCCGTCACCTTACTTAGTAGCTACTCATGAGTGAGCATTATTTTTACATCAACAATCCACAAGCAGCCTATTCTGACGTGGGTGTGGGCAGTGACACAACTTGTAGTTAAAAAAAAGTGTTGCAACTTAGTCTCAGTAATATACTTTCAGTGAAATATAAATCAAGAGAATGAACCAACAGCTTGTGATAATTAATAGTAAAATAATGAGCCATTTCATGTCAGTTATAGACTTATGTTACTTATGTATTCTATGATTGTACATATGTGTGTGTGGGTGGCTGTGTATCTGAGCACTCGTCTACAGGCACCTTCAGGCCTGGTGGGTGTGGCCCTGCTAGGGGACTGGCCACACCCGAGACTCCACGAGAGGTGTGGAGTGCCAGACAGCACCCAGCACGGGGAGTGCTGAGACACGGGAGCGGAGAGCACAAACACTGGGAGAAGACACAACACGGGAGTTTGGGGAAAGAACAAGATTCTCTTCATATTATGTCCAAAATGTGTGATGGCGTTTTCTCTAATTTTGTCCAATACATAATTTATGAAATAGTTGTAAGCAGAGCAAAAATGTCCTAATTTAGCAGCTCACTAACGCAGATATCTAATCAGCCAATCACATAATAGCAGTATTTAGGTATGTAGACATAGTTCAGAGTGTTAGATTGAGTTATAAGTAGGAGATGGATGGATAGAATAACTCCAGTAAAACATGCCAATGAAGGTTATTTAAGCAAAGAAATAAAAGCATATACAAGACACTGTTCTAGGGTTCAGCCTGACCTTGTTGTAAGCACTAGGAACACTGCAGTTTAGAGGGTCTGCCTGGAGGCCAGTAGCAGAAGCAAAGCAAGTCGGGAGGCTGGCTGGGTGGCCAGCGATGGAAACAAACCAAATCACGGAGCCAGCTGGGAGGCCATCCGGGAGGCTATGGACAGAACTGCCCTGGAGTGGCCAGGAGTTTGAAGGTAAATATGTTGCAAAGTGTGAGAGCTCGTAGAATAAAAAATGAGAATGTGAATAACAATTTGAACTTGTATTTTGAAATTTCCACTTGTAAAAATGTTTCCTTTCATTTTTTTGCTGTTTCCTGTTTTGTTGTGGTAGTTGTTAAGTACTCATTTCCTGTTTTGTTTTACTAAATTCTAATAAAACATTTTACTAAATCTGTCTGTTCATCATTATTTGTATTTATGATGTCTTTCTGTGTCTCTAATCATTTCTTTTCTTTAAAGCCACACCCTGGTGTTCAAACATTATTTTACAAGAAGAAACAAGAAATGTAATACTTGAAGAGTAATTTGTTTATTTCATCTACACTGTTTGATGGATGAGTAATGTTACCATAACTTTCAAGCTGGAGTGGTGGAGTATAATATATCATCAGTGTTTGGTTTATTTTGTCTATATTTGTGGCCTTTCAGTTAACAGGGTAGTGTGACGTTCAGTGAGGACAGCCTTACTTTATATGCCAAACACACTCAACTTATTCATGGAAAGGTGACTGTTAAGCCCCGTCATGTATGTTTATGTGGAGGGAAATAAATGTCAACATTCTATATGAACATGACATTTTTAAAAATGTCCACAGACTAATGTCATTGTCATGTTAAGTGTAAAATGTCATGTCTAGAGTACATTTTTAGTCTGTTTAGTAGACTAATGTCAACAGACATTTCATGTTTAACATAAATACATGCAATATTTAACTTTTGTAATGTGGGACGTATCATGTCAATAATTTACAGGTTTGAAATGAATGTAGTTCTAGCTGTGGTTAATTAAGTTAGAGCTGGAAATATATTGCGTGGATGGTGAGATAAGTGTAAGCGTGTTTGTATTTGTGTTTGAAATTATTAAACAACAGTTCAAGCTGGCTTGTATTTTGCAAACTCGTGTGATATTAGTTAGACATAAACAAAGGAACTTGGAAAGAAAGACACTTGACTTTTTCATTTCTTAAACCTAAAGGTGGAGAGCACCAGGTAATTAAACCCTGGGGGGGGGGGGGGGGGGGGATCCTTTAAGAGGGTTGTTGATGCACCATCAATCATGTGTGTCAACACATGAGCCAAAGTGTGAAAAGAGGTTTTTTGTAAAACCACTGTAATACCTTGCCTCACTCTATTGAGGTCCCCTCTTGCAAGATGTGAGTGGGGGTTGAGGCGCCTGGGAAGAGATCTAAAAACTCCATTGTAGGTGGCTGATAGCTGGTGTCGTAAGCCACCACCTCTGTCCAATAATGTTTATTTGTAATGGCCTCTTTTACTCCTCTTTCAAACGATCTATCTTTTGGTCCAAAAATGTGACCACTGACATCCTTTAACAAGTGACCTTTATCCTTCAGTTGCAGGATTCACCAATAACGTCTGCAAACTTACGTTGAATCCAGATGAAAGAATAGGGTCATTTCATGTGGTCTCACTCTTTACTTTTATCCCATCAACTAAGGCAGTTTAGAATGTCAGAAATTGACTACATTGTTAGAACTCGGTCTTATCCCCAAGTATTTTACAGCAAGGATTTCTACAGACAAAAGGATGGCTGTGTCATGTTATCTCCAGAATTAACCATTATAGCCAAGTAAAACTCTTAGCTCTTTCAAAGGGGTAGCACTTAGTCCTTGTTACAGATGTGTGAATAGCACCTGCATCAAAATCACTACAAACCAGTGTTAAAACCTCCCAATTCTTTCGATCTTTGGGCTGAAGGAAGGACAATACTCGGTGTATAAATGCTCAATCAACTATCATTTATTCCATACAATTCAACACTTTATGAGCATAAACCATCCAGATGGGGAGACATGCATGCAGAGGGACACAGCAAATCTCCAACTGGTGGAGGGTTACTCAAGCTCTTGTAGCCTCTAGTGGCCCCCACCTAGTCATAAAAAGCCTAAACTTACATACCCTCTAACTCTCAGTGAGCCTGTGTTATGACCTTGGCTCCCTGCCTATCTGCTTCCAACAAGGGGGTGAAGCTCCTGTTGAATGTGCTTTGTGCTCTCTGCACACAGTATTCTCTTCTTAACTCAGCAGTATGAAATGTCATGAAACAGTGTAACTCACTCACAGTAAATCAACAGTATAGGATAATACAAACCTATCTAATGAATCTAATGATTTTCACATTCTTTTGTAATTCAGAAGCATAATGCAAACTAGAACTACAGCTACAAACTAATACTCTCTATAATAAGGAGTATGGTGTGGCTTACAGCAGTATAATGATTCACTCATTTCGATTATAGACATAGGATAGGATAATCTCACAATTCCCCCTTTGATCTCTTTTTAAAGAGATCACCAGTAAATCAGAACTACACTAAACATGAGACAATGTGACCGGTAACATAGAAATACTAAGGGGTTTAATATGCAGGATGACGAGAGGATGGGCAACAGGTGGAAACGCAGCTGGAACAAATCTGTCTAATGAAACAGGGGAAGCAAAACTAAACATCTACACAGGGTAAGAGACTATCACAATAAAACAGGAAACAGACATCGACGACTCAGGTACCATCACAACTATAGTAAAAAACAAAACAAAGCATTAATAACATTAACACTTCAATGGAAAGTCAGAATTTAAGCCCCGTCCCCCAAATGAATAAATAAATAAAATTAAAAAATCGGGTCACGATAGCTGGGGTTTGTTAGTGAAGAAGGTCGAAAAGTTAGGAGTGAGAGTCATTTGGACTGGAACTGGAATTTAGAGTTCCAATTCCAAAAATGCAAATAAAACAAGTGTTGAACGCAACACAACAAATCTCAAAAAAAGTTGAGACAGGATTGTATTTATGAGTGTTTATCATCCCCTCTTCTTTTAATAACACTCCTTAAATGTCTCATAAATGAAGAGGCAAGTCGCTAAACTGTTGATCAAGGAATGCTGTCTGATGTAGGATTCATTCTGCTTTTCTGTATTTCTCTTAAATCAGATTGAGCGGATCGGGGATGATGTGATCAACAGTACAAAAAAATGAGATGCAGAAGTTTTGGACTTACTTTATTGTAGTTTTAACTATATGGCCAATCGGGATGCAGTTTGGAGCATGGAGAAATTATTTTAAACATGAGTTGTTTTAGGACTTTATTCTAAAATTTTTTTATTCATAATAAAAAAAAACCATTGATTTTTATTTTGGAACAATCTACAAGACTCTTTGATCATCCTTCAAGAAAATGGCACACTGTGTTTCTCTGATATCTAATTAACAAATTCAGCTGCTATTGAGTTTTACCTCTCGCTTTCTGCCCAGATGCTCTGCTACACAAAAAACAAGTGGGTTGCCATTACAAACATCATGCAGGTGAAAATATTTTTCCATACACACTCTGAGCAGATGTAAAACCCAGCATTTAACAGCATTACTAACAAGTAACATATCAGAGCTCACTGCATCAACCTGATGGGAAGAACGTGAAAATTTATGATGGAAAAAAAGTGTTTTTTCTAACAGTGACTATTTCAAAATGAATAAAATATATATATTTATAATATATTTATACATACATGCTGGTATTGACAGCAGCCATCGCTAGTGATTTTTAATCTGTATTTTTAGCACCTTATTTTGCCCCCCCCCAAACAAAAAAACAAAACAAAAAACAAATACAAAAACAACCCCTTGTCATTCAAGAGCATAAGACAAACTATAGTTGTACAAAACACTGGAATACAGTAATGAAGTGCAATACTAAGAGTGGTTTTCAGTGTCGGGGTGGAAGAAAACCTGGGCATTAAGTGTCAGTGTGACCTCTCAAAGCGGTGTCAGACTATTAGCACATAGCTGGTCTCTGGAGCCACGGCACCAACCGCCTTCAAGTCATTCAGTTGTGAAATTTAATAAGTAACACAGTTCAAACAACACATTTTTATCAAAGGATGCCAATGCCTCCATCCTGCACTTCACACTGACACATCTGGATAAAACTAAAGTTCTGGACACTACTCTCTGAACGCTGTTTGTGGACTTCTCATCGTTGTACCATCCAAGCTGATGGCCACACATCTGTGCATCAGCACTTCACTTTGCAACTTAACTCTGGGATTTCCAACCAACAGACTCCAGTCTGTTAGGTTAGATAGCCACATTTCCTCTGCCTTGATGTTTAGTATGAGGGTACCACAAGGCTGCATAGTCAATTCACTCCTCTAGTCACTGTTCATTTACAACTACATGAATCAAATAAATTGTGAAGTTTTCAAATGACATCAAGGCTTACAGGAAAGAAGTGGAAAATCTAGATTCTTGTTGGGGGACAAAAGAATCTGACCCTTAACAGCAGAAAGATGAAGGAGCTCATTGAATGAAGCTCACTCGTGTGAGTCTCAGTACCGTACTTCTGTATGATTAGTTTTGGTGATAAGCCATGTCTTGCAGACTTCTGACAGTCCACATTGAATATAGTCCGGTTGGTCATGAAGTCATGAAGTTGTTCAAAAGTCTGCACTGGTCACACTTGTATTGTTCTAGTGAGTGGTTTAACCATGTTAATAACTTGTCTGTATGTTGGAATAAAAAACAGAGATCTGTTCAAATAGTCCGAGATGGGAGAGAGGTGAAGCCTTGAAACCAGTGTTACTATTATTGTGGTCAAGTGTGTTGTTTCCTTGATGGATATGCTAATAAAATTTGGGCAAGGGAGTTTTAAAAAAATGACTCTTTTGTCATCACCCATTACAAAAACTGTCGGGATCGGCCCTCTGTTGTTTACTAATAGTATGTCTGTGAAGGTTCTCAGTCATCCAGGTCATCGTAGTCAAAGGAGCTAGCAAAGAAAAGCGTCTGGACTTCTTTAAGTTGCTTGAAGACGTTTCACCTCTCATCCGAGAAGCTTCTTCAGTTCTAAGGTCAAATGGTGGAGAGTCCCAGATATAAACCTAGTGGGAGTAACCCCCCACAGAGGGACAAAAGGACCCCCTGATGATCCTCTAATCGCCTGAGCCAAGGTGTGAAACTGGGTGTGGGTCCCAATCAGCCAGAGTTTCGGGTGTGTTCATTGTGAAACCTGGCCCCACCTTATCATGCGAATTCCTGAGGTCAGATTCACATTTTGGACAGAGAGGACAGATGGTTTGAAAGAGGAGTGAAAGAAGCCATCTATGTCCACTGTGAGCGACCATCTTTGAACAGAGGCGGGGGTTTACGACACCAACTCTCTGCCATCTATAATCCAGTTTTGAGATCCCTTCCCAGACGCCTTAACGCCCACTCACATCCTGGGCCATCTGATCTCAGGAATTCGCATGATAAGGTGGGGCCAGGTTTCACAACGAACACACCCGAAACTCTGGCTGATTGGGACCCACACCCAGTTTCACACCTTGGCTCAGGCGATTAGAGGATCATCAGGGGGTCCTTTTGTCCCTCTGTGGGGGGTTACTCCCACTAGGTTTATATCTGGGACTCTCCACCATTTGACCTTAGAACTGAAGAAGCTTCCCGGATGAGAGGTGAAACGTCTTCAAGTAATTTAAAGAAGTCCAGACGCTTTTCTTTGCAAGCTCCTTTGACTTTACTAATAGTATTTAGCAAGTAGTCCAAAGCTGCTGTGATGTTAGCATCCAGGGTTAAGTAAGAACAGGAGCCTTTATGACAACTGTAAACTCTCATTGCAGATAGAACTGGCAACACTTAACTGTTACATACTCCAGTGACACCAGTTGTTTTTAATATAAACACAGAGCTCCCCTCCTCTGCTCTTACCGGTGTCCATCACCCTGTCCACTCATTTATGTGCGCTGCACTTGCTGTAACACTGCTTTAGACAGTTAAAAATATTTACTGTACCAAAACTATTCATGAACTAAAAGCTATGTTTAGTGTTGGTTTTCTAGGTTCCTCCAGGTTCATGCATCCCCCGTGTTTTGCAGTCAAGTCACATCTCCATGTCTCAGTTTCAAGTCTGTCTTTGTGAATGTCTCGTTTCCTGTTTTACTTTGATAGTCTTGTGTCCTTTGCTAATGTTTCCAGTTTTGCTTCCTTCCCGTCTCGCTATGTGTAATTTCTCCCAGCTGTGCTCTCCTCTTGTGTCTCATTCCCTTGTTTTCCATCTGTGTATTTAAGCCTTTTTGTCTTCCTCTGTTTGTTGCCGGATTATCTGTGCATCACTTGCTGCATTTTTCCGTGTTCCATGTCTCTACTGTTGGCCAAATGGCGCTTTCTGAAGCACTGAAGCTTGTATTGAAAAACGGTTCATTACGCAAAGCTTTTCAAAAGTCATCTTTGGTGACATCTGGTGGCCAAAAATATGAAACGCAGCTCAAATCTACAACTTAGAATGAACTGCTTCATTATGATTGCCCACACTGAAGAGCTGAATTGACAGCTTCTGTTTGATATCATGTGACAGTTTTTTCTGATATCGTGTTTTAAAGTTTTTTCCAGTTTAGGTTTTTCTAGTTTAGTCATTCTGTTCTTTGCATTTGTTTGTATTTTTCTTGGCCGTCATAAATGCTCACTTTCATTTTAAGTCTGTCACCATCTGTATTTGGGTCCACACTCTCTCCACTCTGCCCAGTTCAACTGAGCCCTTGTCTCATGCCTGCCACAAATATTCAAAATATTACCCAGAAGTTACAATAAACCATATTAAATTGTTGCATTATCTAGTTTAGAGAGCTGCTAACTCTCTTAGAGTGGACCAGCTTCCATGAAGGTCTTTCTGTGAGTCATGCAATGTGCTGACATCCAGTGGCTATGGCATGAACTGCATCACAAAAAGAAAATGTGAAAGAGCTTATTTGATTGTTTATGCGATCACTTTGCTGAGGTAAGGGAGTGACAGGCTCAGGTTATCACTGCTACACTGTTGTCTAATGAGATCGAAGACAAACAACAATGCTCCACCAGCTTGTAGAGTGTTATTAACTCACTATAATTAAGCATTTCTTTTCGCACATGAACTGCAGCCCTGGTAAGAAAAACATAAATTGACTGTTCATGTTCAGGCCATGACCAGGGACATCTACAGGTTGATCTATACAGAAATGCAGAAGAAATGTGTATGGGCATAGACATAGAGAGACAGGTAACTTCATTGTGTTGATTCTGGAATATTCTGGATTACTGCAATAGGACGGGGCTGCACAGCGTCAACGTGTTAGCACGGTTAGCTCGTTAACACGTTGACGCTGTCCAGCCCCATGCACGGGGCCATCTGCCGGTAACTCGTTAACGGAGGTTTGCTGAGTTAATGCAGTTATGGCGTTAACATCATTTTAACAAGATTAACGCTGACAGCACTAACTAAAATCAACCAACTGGCAAAACAAGAGCTGAGGAAATCTAGTATATTTGTCAGTGAGCTTAAAAATCCTATCCATCAAAAAAAAATGTGCTTCCAAAACAATGACAGTAGTCATTTTATACATTTTCTGACAGAAAATCCAGTTGAGGAGTTCCATGAAAAAGAGGGTGCAGGCACAGTGAGATATGATTGGGGAAAAATCTGACCAGAATTACACACAGAATGATGTAAAAAGGTATAATTTATTGTCTGAATTCTTCCAAAATTGCATTTATTATTACTACTAATATCTACAGTGTCATCAAATCCAAAAGATCTGAAGATCTTTTCTAGTTTTCCATTTGAAGTATTTCATTAAGCTTAGTCATTGGATTGCTGTGACATAGTAACACATTCAGGTTCATATTATGTGTCAGATGTTTAATATTCATTAAACATTTTCAAACTCTTGTGCACTATTTAAAACTGTATAGTCACACTCATACTTGTGAGTTCTATAGCTTGTGCTCTCCAGCACTGATGCTCTGGTAGATCGTGTCTGTCAGAGGAATGTAGCTCTTTTGCTTGTAGTCCAACACATAGAGAGGATCAACGACTTTTGAGGGGTTGAAACCACTCTGCACCAGATGGAACTTTTGCTGTTTGAAGGTACTTGTCGTTTCCATGACCTCCTGAGAGGAAAAAACAATCTGAGTTACTTCAGAGTAGCAGGATGTTTAAACTGATTTTAGTAACATATTTTACCTGAAGCCTTATGAAAAGTGGACGAGCGTATCCTGGTAGATCCCTCACTACATGCTCAAACAGCTTCTTTCCATCAAATATGAAGCCCGGTCTTACAATGATTGATGCCATTCCTCCTCTGCCCTCGTGTCCTGTGAACAACATGGATCAATGTTAAGGGATACTGTTTTTCACTGATGCCACATGGACATCCTGCTTGTGTTTAATTGGCTAAGGACAGCAAAAATGTAGCACTTGGCGAAGTAGATATTGTGGATATTTAAAAAAAGAAAACATCTATACTGCAAGTTCTCACAGTCTTAGTAACTGCATTAATAATTAAGCATGGCGACATGATACCTGGTACTTGCACTCCATACACGTTGACTTCTTGGATAAAATCTACCAGCCCAAGAATCTCTGTCACCTCTGTCGTGGATACATTTTCACCCTTCCACCTGAAATTGGGGGGGAAAAAATTAATTGGTAGAAGCATAGTCTGTGTCAGACCAGGCTTTACACTCGTATGGTAACAACCTGTGTTACTGCTGGCATCTGTCCTTTTTAATTTTTTGATTTTTTGTTTAATCCTTATTCAGTGTGGGCCTTTGGCAAGTCTTTCCCAAGGGTAAACTGATCTCTTGTTTTTCCTTGCTTCGTAGGAGTTGCCAGGGCCTTGTCACTGATTCTGTTCATATTTTTTTAAAAGCTAAAGGTAGCCAAATAGTGGATGATTTACACTCTGTTGTTCTCAAGATCTCACATCTGCTTTTTTCTCATAATGTGGTTCAGGTGGCTTCATCAAATGACCTACAGCTTGCCTTCAAGTCTTAACTAGAAAAGAAGTGGACTGACCACACTGGCCAATGACAAGTTACTGCCCCAAGCAGAGGAGTTCAAGTTCACGAATGAACAAGAAAACCAAGCCTACCTCATCATAGAAGCAAGAGAGAGAGATAACTAAAGCCATAGTGGCTCAGACGTCACCTGGATTGATAAGGTCCGTGTCACAAATTGAGGAACCAGGACACACAGATAAGTAGTGGGCTACTGGAAAAAGCAGGTACAAGTGAGCAAGGGATGAGAACAGGGCCTGTTAAATGGACTTCTTATATAGCTCTTATCTACTCTAAGCACTCAAAGCTTTTTACACAACTTACCTCATTCACTAATTCACACAAGCACTTTTTTTCTAAGCTGTTGGAACGCTACTATGCAAGTAACCCCAGCAAAAGTGGTTACATGAAGAGGATGTGGGACCTATGGAATCCTCAATACCCAACATCTAGACTGACGGCAAAACAACTGGTAGCTCAGTGTTCCGACATTCAGAAGCAACTGGTATCACAACTGGACAATGATGAGGTACGACACAAATGCTATGGGAAGAGGGAGCCAGGACATTTCTTTTGGCTGTAGTACTCACGATTGGGCACCAAGCCCAAAAGTACACCTGGTGTGTTGAAGGCACTGAGTGTAAGAACAGCTGACCTGAGCAATAGGATCATGGCTAAGCTGGAAAACTGAACCCCTAGTGGCCAAATACCAGAACTATGTGAAGAACCCTTCGAAGGTCTACTAGAAGATGTGCATGCAGCATCCAACAGTCCCTGCTGCGACCATCACTGAAAGCAGCAGCTGATCTACTGACTGCAGTCACTGAGCATCTGGCTAACTGAAGGCCGGACTGTCCTGTTCGAGGACATCATCAGATAGACCAAGTGGCTGACATCCAGAAATCCTACCAGTGGCTGGACAAAGCTGGACTGAAAGACACTAATCGTGGCAGCGCAGGAACAAGCTCTGAGCACACGATCCATACAGGCTGGGGTCTACCACACCCGGGAAGACTGCAGTTGCAAGCTGTGCAAAGATGCCACTGATGCCACAATCTAGCACCTAACAGCAGGGTGCAAGATGCTAGCAGACAGGGCATACATGGAATGCCATAACCAGGTGGCTTGCATAATACACAGGAACATCTGCGCCTAGTAACTCCCAAGGCTAAATGGGACATGCCCCCATTCAGAATGACTGAGCTAAGATCCTGTGGGACTTCCAGACAGACAAACTGATGATGACTAACCAATATTGAAACGGTGGAGGAAGATGGCTGTAGTGATAGATGTAGCTATACAGAGTAATAAGCTAACTACACTTTCGAGAGGCGCAAGAAGTGTCAAGGGCTGAGAGAGAAACTCAAGAAGAGGTGGAGCGTAAAGGCCACTGTGGCAATCAGAGCACTTATGGCAATGAAGCCTAAGCTGGGCAAGTGGCTTCAACAGATCCCAGGACCAACATCCAAGATCTCTGTCCAGAAGAGCGTAGTCGTAGAAGCAACAAAGATACTGTACAGGACCCTCAAGCTCCCAGGCCTCTGGTAGAAGACCCGAGCTCGAAGGACATGAGCTTGAAGGATCAAGAGCATATGGTCTTGATCCTTCAAGCTCAGGTCTTTTACCAGAGGCTACATAGAAGTCTATATAGAAAATGTATGCAAATCAAATCTAAGAACATCGTAAACATCTTATCTAAGTACCTGAATGTGTCTCCGACTCGGTCTCTAAAGAAAATGAAGCCCTCATGGTCTTCCGCCATGAGATCGCCTGTGTTAAAGTAGGCATCACCCTTGACAAACACATTTCTCATCAGCTTCTTTTCAGTCAGTTCCTTGCTTCCAGCGTAGCCAAAGAATGGGCTAATAGCGCTGACCTTGGAAAGTAAAAGCCCCATCTCACCTAAGAATAACAGAAGTTCAAAATCAATACAAATACTTGTTCAAAACGTTCAAGTTTAAAAGGGAAGAATAAGAAATGAATTTGTATTCCAACCTTACCCTTGTCCACTCGCCGGCAGAAACCATACTGATCTTTCACTGGTTCATCTTTCACAATGTCATACTTCACCAAATCATACTTAAACAGGAGCTACACAAAATGTCAAAAGGAAATAGTGTTATGGTGGGTAACTGATGAACAGAGTAATCAACTATGAGGATTGGAACACCATGTGGATTGAGAGAAGTATCTAAGCAGCTTTAAAGTCCTGAAAAAAAAAATCAATACCTTTTGTAGTCACTGTCAAAAAAACAAAACAAAAAAAACTTTATACATAATTTCTACATCTTAGCAGATGGCATTAACTCACTGTAGACATTAAAATGTGCTAGTTTCAATAAGAATAGCTAATTAGCCCACAGATCTGCTTAATGCTAAATGTCTTTAAGGGCATTTAAACATATACATTTACATTAATATGTAAAGCCAGCACACACCACTTCTAAACAATAGTGCAACAGTGGAAATGGTCTGTAGCACCAAGTTCCTGGAAGTACAGAAAACAGACACTCAGTGATGCAGATCAGAGCTCTTCCTAAGACAGTTCTGCATCGCCTGCACTTCTTTGCAGCGGTTGAGGAGAGCTCACCCACCCTCTCCTATCCTTAACACTTTCTATGTGCATATCTGTTTGCTTGGGAGCTCGCAGTGCCACAAACTGGAAATCTGTAGAGAGGGTGGGGACAGCAGAGAAGATCAATGTGTGTTCACTTTCCCCCATCCAGGACATTCTGCAGAAACGCTATCTGACCAGAGCAAACAAAATCCTACAGAAACCCTCTCATCCCCAACATGGTCTGTTCTCTCTCCTGACATCTCGGAAGAGGTTCTGCAGCATTCGTACCAGAACAGCAAGATTCTGCAGCTTGTACCTTTCCTGCTGTATTCAGAGCCAGGCAGGTATTTTTGTTGTAATGTACAGTGTTGGTGTATAGAAGGAATGACAAAAGTCAGTCAGTCAGTCAAGCTTTTGTTAACCAATAGGTAATGAAACTAAATGCTAAATAATTAATGGATTGGTTCTTACAATTTAGCCCAATGATTTTCACAACTACAGAGGAAATGCTCACATACAAATTATAAACAATATGGAAAACTAGATACAATGAAACTATGAAAACTGTATGAATAAACCCTTGTTTCTTCATATGTTGTTTTTAAGGAGCCAGACTAACATATAACAACCAGTGTTGTGTCTACACTTACACATCCTCAAGAGTAATTAGCTGAAAATTTGAAAACTATTAAAAGAAATTTCAAGAAAGCTTGCCTAAGAGATTTCAGATGTGTTGACGAACAATAGTGTTGATGCCGACTATTGACCTTCAGGTCCATTAGAATTGTAAAAACTCTGCTTTGCTTTGTACATTGTATTTACATGTTTGTATATGTTTCAGTTGACAGCTGGACACATTTAGCATTTTCCTAGCAAAATATAAAGAAACTAGAGAATGCATTTACTAAAGAAAATGCAGTGTGAATTGCTAAAAGCTGAATGACTTGAGCTGAATTGTTGAAATATTTGGGAAAATTGTTGAAGCTGCTAAAACACAATTTTCCTGAAAGCCAAAGTGCAGAACTGTTGAAAGCTGAATCACACAACAATGCAGAAGTGTCACATTTAATCTGCATTTCATGGGAAAAACACAAACAGTACATTGCTAAATATGAAAAATGCCAGCAAAGCATGATGACGTACATGCTCAGCCGAAAGATTAAGGAGAATGATAATACGGAATGTTTTAGGACAAATTAAAATGCGTGTAAAACATTTTGAGTATCTATTAAATAAACATTAGAAACAAAATGACTGATATAAGAAAAGCAGATTTATGGTCAGAAGAATTCAGAATAAATAACAAAGCTCACATACTCTGAATCACTTCAAGACCTCAATCATGTTTTTAAATGTCTAAACTCAAGAATATCACATCAAAAGGTTTAATATTTACTGAGCAAATGTAAGCTGCTCTGTGTGTGTGTGTGTGTGTGTGTGTGTGTGTGTGTGTGTGTGTGTGTGTGTGTCAGGGAGGGTGAGGATGCAACAGAAAATGATGACTGACTATTGAATTGACCTCAAATGTATCTAAATGTATCTAAATGGATTGAATTGGAATTAACAGATTTTCATATTCTGCTTTTGCATTTGTTCTCTGTATTAATTAGCCTTAAGGTTTGTGTTTTCTAGCGCTATCTTGTTTGTCCTAGTTTCTCACTAATAAAAAGTGGCTTCAGGCTTTGCACAGAACAGGTATGATACATAAATATGTAAACTACTCCCCACTTTTAGACAAATAACTGAAGGTACTATTAATAATTTCAATAGAATATTTACTTTTATAGATGGGTCTAAAAGTACATGAGTCTTTGTTTTTGTTTAATACAAGACATTTGATTGACAAGTTATGTGATCAGATGGACATCTATGCCACCTACAAAGACTTACTTTCAAGACTTATATTTTTCAAAGTATATTAAATTAATAAAAAAACAAATATGGTTATTTGCCTTTTATATATACTCATAATACAGCCACTTTATTAGATACATCTGTTCAGCTGCTTATTAACACACATACAGTATGTTAAATGGACAAGTTCCTAGGATAGTGCTTTTCTATCCCACCTGAGAACTCAAAGTGCTTATCTAATCAGCCAATCACACGCCAACAACTCAGTGCATTTATGTTTTTAGGTATAATCAAGATGACAAACTAAAGCTGAAATTGAGCACCAGAATAGTTAAGAAAGGGGATTTAAGTCACTTTTAATGTAGCATAGTTGTTAGTGCCAACAACACAAAAGAGACAACTCGTCAGGCCAGGACTCTACAGTCCATCTACACCTACAGTGTACTCTTACAACGATGAGGATATACACATGGGACAGGGAGGGAAGCTGGTTTGAGCGGGGACAGATGAAAAGGGAAAGACCATCTCTCAATCTCTGAATGGAAGCGGGAGTCATCTTTCAACATCTTACAATGCTGTGATTGCAGCCATTCCCCAACCTTCTGTGAATGGTACTCATGGCCTTGATCAATGGTCAAGGTAATTCGCATTTTAGTGATCTAGAAACTGAATGTAATTAGGGCAGTTATAAAATGTATAAAGAAGGTCCAATCTAATACACTTTATATTAATAGACACTCATTATTCCATAACGTTTTCATAATTGTAGACCAACAAAAGAAATCTAAACAATACATTTTAACTGCATGTTACAGAACTGACACTACTTTTAACCATATGTTTTATAACTTCACTTTTACAACTTCTTTTATAACATTGTGGGTCAAATGAAAAGTCACCTGGACACATCTAAGAATAGCTGAAGTCAGAGATTAGAGCCAAATACATGGATCCACTCTTATGTAAGTCCACTGATTAACAACAGCCAGCATTAATACCTACCAAAGCCACAGTAAAGCAACTTCACTACTCATTCTTCTCCACAGTCACAACAGACTTACAGTACATGTATAACTATGTAAGAAGTTGTTTAATAATCTGACATTAGTATTACATGTATGACATATTCAATGTATGACAAGTTTTTAGTTTGTGTAATATCACCTTGATGAGGGTGCTGTGTATTCTACTGGGTTGAGATGATGCGACAGACTTGACACTGAATAATATCCCATATCCTAAATATATCCTTGGGCTACCTTTGCAATACAGTGTTGGTCATTATTTATTAGCACTGTGAAGTGCTGTCCAATCAGTTTTGAATCTGAACCTGAGCAGGTTCTAAACTACTTGCACAAAGGCGGTTGTTTGATTGTTGGGTTTTTCTCTTTATTATTGTAGTCTTTCCTTTATAATATGACTTTGTAAATAAAGCTGAACTGAATCAGTAAATACTAGCGGCAGTCATGGGTAATCCAGTATGTTAAAGATCATGAAGGAGTTCTCTCCATGCCCGTACTTTTATGTTCCTCTCAATTTGTTAAGTTCATCTTGGTTTCATCAGGCCTTGAGAGAGGACTTTCAGACCTTGAAAATGTATCTTTTCAAGAGTTCTTGAGTTAGATGGTGCAAAGCTGCTTTTCTTAATCACAGAAATAATTATACCATCATGCACTTTAGATTTAGACTGACATTTTGCACTGGAATAATAGTGGCAATTGATTCAGTGAGCTGTTAAAAATGACCATCAACTGTGCCAGGGGTGGTGGGCATTCAGTTCAATTTAGTTTTACTTACATAGCTCCAACTGTAGATGGGGCTGATGAAACTACCTGTGAGCCCATTATCTACATTTTTGAACCTCTGAAAATGTATGTAAATGGCTTTGACTCCTAAAAAGTTAATGCAGTACTTCTGTAAAACTCCTTGAATGAAAGCTGTCTGAACATTAATCCCGTATTGACTGTTTGCTTTAAAATCCATCTGCAGTGGTTTAGAAAGGCAATATTATTAAAATGATCTTTGCCCAACAAATAATAGACCCAACTGTATTCATGGATGGGCAGAAGTGTAGTAAAGCAACAGGGTTATGTGAAGAACATTGTTAAGAAATGTCAACATCCGCTCGCTTACAAAAAAGGGACATTCCGTCCAGAATCTCCTCACAGACCATAAATTTGACTTTTTCTGTTTGACTGAGACGTGGCAACAGCCCAATGACTTTTCGCAGCTCAACAACTCCACTCCTGGGTTTGTTTACACCTGCCAGCCTCGTGAGTCCGGCCGTGGTGGAGGTATCACGGTAATCTATTGCAAGATCTTTCTTTCAATGTCAAAATAACCTTTTCTATGCCCAAGAACCCTTGTACCATTTCTTTTCAGAATTTTAAGAAAACCCATCCTGACACCCTTTCTTTTGCTTTCTCTACTTATTTGCATTTTCATAACCTGCTCACCCAAGAGGACTTGGTTTCCTATTATAACTCTAGTCTCAATAATATTCTAAACTCTGTTGCCACACTCTAAACCAAACCTGTATCATTCCCTCAGTCAGCACCCTGCTGAGAGAGTTTACAGCTGAACTCAGGCTTCTGAAAGCAAAAGGCCGACGGCTTGAACGCCTCTATAATAAGAAAACTGGTCTTACTATTCATAAGGAAATGTTTAATAATCATGTTTTGTATTATAAAGAGTGTATTAATCAAACAATATCTGCTTATTACTCCACCATGGTCTGTGCAAATGATGATTCAACCAAGACACCGTTTTCACTGTTCAACTCTTCTTTCAGGTCACCAGATTTTTACCTGCTCATCCAAGACCTGGTTTGTTCCACGTAGCGCTTCCTTTGCATTTCCACTCCCATCACACTCTTTTTCTGCTTTCCAACTTCCCTCTGTCACTGATATTTCAGAACTCATCTGTAAGTCAAAACCTGGTCAAGGCCTGTTTACCCTCTTTGCTTCCCCTCATATCTGCTATCATTTATTCTTCACTTACTACTGGAACTGTTCCTGCTTCCTTCAAAGTTGCTGCCATCGCCACAATATTGAAAACAAAAACAAAACGCAAAACAAAGCAAAACAAAGCAAAGTCTAGATCCCAATAACTTTGATAATTTTTGTCTTATTTCCAATCTACCATTCCTCTCAAAAATTCTTGAGAAGATAGTTGCCACACAACTCCACTCATACTTAACTAATAATAATCTGTATGAACAGTTCCAGTCTGGTTTTCGCCCCTCCCATAGCACTGAAACAGCGCTTATAAAAATAACCAGTGATCTTCTTATGGCAGCTGACTACAGTTTACTTTCCATTCTTATTCTCCTCGATCTGAGTGCTGCTTTTGACACCATCTCTCACTCCATTCTCCTTAGTAGGTTAGTCTCCATCGGTCTCTCCCATACTCCACTAGCCTGGTTGTGGAGTATGTCTCATCGCACTCCGTTTATTCGACTCAAATCCTTCACCTCTCAGCCCTTTCGTCTGGTCACTGGCATATCAAAGCAACCTGGAATCGTCAGTTTTTACCTCCTCGAGCCATTGCTCGTTGATGCAGTAATTCATTTTATATTTGTAATATTTATATTTAATTTCATATTTGCCTTGAGGCTTAACAACACAAAAAATTAGATTTACTGAGGTTCGACTTAGGGCACTACATGCAATAGTTACTATGACAATAATAACATGAATAATAAAACTCACATGTTTTACACAAGAATTGTGGACAAATTCCAAAGCAGAATCTGTCTTTAGTCTTGTATTAAACAAAAATGTTTTTAATCATTTTATTTGATGTTTCAGTGTTTTAAGACCAGCAAGTAAGACTTTAGACTTATTTAAGAGCTTGATGTCATTAGAAATGCAGCTTCCCTTAATGAGCATTCCTTATAAAGAAATTATTTTGTTATGATGGTGAAGTGAATCTGTGCAGTTCTACTGACATGTCAAATTACTTGACATTATAACATGATTTATTATAATCATTTACTTTTGTCTACCTTCTCTTATGAAAGCACACACCAAGGTAGTGCTCGTTTACTAGAGAGTAGCGTGTAGGCTTGGTCACACACACATGGAATAGCTTATTTCCATGCACTTACCCTGTAAAAGAAGTTGGAGCGGCCTACTGATCCAATCTTGCCAATGTGGTTCATGAAACACAGATTTCCTTCAGTGGAGCCATATACTTCACACATTTTGATTTTCCCAAAGCGACTTTGGAACTCCTGCCACACATCCTGATGCAGCCCATTTCCCACTCCCATCCGCACCTTATGAACTTTATCAAGCTCTGTCTGATGGAGAGAAAAATACAAATACATCAGCACAAGATTTCTGAAAAGTATTACGAAATCATTTATTTAAAAAACTGTTAAGTGGGAAATAATTTCCACTTAATAAATGTCTCTGATTATTACACTGACAGGGTGGCATATAAATAGGAAAAGGCTATGTTATGTAATGTGTTTTAAAGAAATGTTTAAGTGCATGTTCAGTTTATTTCATTTTATTTATACAGCGCCAAATCACAACAACAGTGGGAAGGAAAAACACCCTTTTAACAGGAAGAAACCTCAGGGAGAACCAGATTCTGGGGAGGGGCAGCCATCTGCCCATCTGCCCAGGGAATCTCCCAGCAGCCGACACCTATTGCAGCATAACTAAGGGAGGATTCAGGATCACCTGATCCAGCCCTAACTACATGCTTTAGCAAGAAGGAATGTTTTAAGCCTAATTTTAAAAGTAGAGATAGTGTCTGTCTCCTGAATCCAAACTGGAAGCTGGTTCCACAGAAGAGGGGCCTGAAATCTCAAGGTTCCCCCTCCCATTCTACTTTTAAATACTCGAGGAACAACAAGCCCGCAGTGCGAGAGTGAAGTGCTCTAATGGGGTGATGTGGTACTATAAGGTCATTAAGATAAGACGGGGCCTGATTATTGATATATGAAGGGAAACCAATACAGGAGAAATATGCTCTCTCGTTCTAGTCTCTGTCAGTACTCTTGCTGCAGCATTTTGGATTAACTAAAGGTTTTTCAGGGAGTTTTTAGGACAACCTAATAATAATGAATTACAATAGTCCAGCCTAGAAGTAATAAATCCATGAACTAGTTTTTCCAGCCACTCTGAGACAGGATATTTCTAATTGTAGAGATATTGCACAAATGGAAGAAAGCAGTCCTACATATTTTTTAAGGAGGAAGTAATTACTGAGGTTAACTCAGAAAGCTCAATTGAAGAAAAAGACTAAATGCATTTCAATGGTACTGAAAGCAGCTGTAGATAATGGTCTAATAATGATGGTGCATATGTTCCAGGTACTCATGTTTTAGGGGACTATATCTATTAACTTTGTCCTCCTTACTTAGAATGTGCATTTCTAGGGCATGTTGCAAGGTTTATAATTTACACTGTGTAGAAACACAGTATAAGTGTCACAAATATGACCGCCATAAATAATTAAGAATTGTATAAAGAGGATATACAAATAGGGATATCCTTTGTAGACTAGCTACAGTTAGCTAACTGGTCCTAGTCTAGAGTCCTAGTCTCTATGGAATTTGGAGCCAAATATCCAGTGCGATATGATGACATCTATGGTATTTGCTTAGCTGGTGGTATTTGCTTTGCATAATCAAAGTGCAGAACAGGACATTGAGTAATTAGTATCCATCCTTGTCAGCACATATTTTGTGAAAAGGTTCTTGTGTCTTGTGTACGTTTCATTTACCAATCACTGATGAGGACAGTGGCGGCCAACCTTTCACCCACACAGCCAAATGACACAGAACATGGACAAAGAGGACTTTGAATTCATGAATGGATGAGCTTGGCCCTGACACTGTGTGTGCGTGCATTTCTACATGATGTAAGGAGGGCAGGAACAGTAAACAATGGTCCTGCTTATTTTTCTGTCACAGTTGTGAACAGTATTACTTGAATGACTCAGTGGAGCAGTTACAATGACAACTTCCATTAAAAATAATAAAAGAAAAATACTTATTGACATAAACTCTAACAATAACATAGTAATATTATAAGAACATCTAACAGAACATTTTAGGTACATCTATAATTTTGTCTGCTTCTCTTTATTTAGTCCCTTTGCTCTGTCAACCATTACTATATGCAGATTATCTGGACCCTTTTCTAACCTCATGGTTTAGTAACATATTTAGACGGATGAAAATTGTGATGAGATATTAACAGAAAAAAATGTCTGTGTCATTTCCAGCTGAGCCTAGGTGAGAAGAGCAAGTAATTGTTGCATGCACTTTCTGTATGTCACCCCACGCCAAAGCCAAACATATTGCCAGGAGTGAGAATGCATCTGACACAACATCTGTCCTGCCCTGATCTACTTATATTATCTAGAGCTGTTAAAAAGTTTGAATTTCAAATGACGATGGTTTTACACCATAATGTAACAAGAATAAACTAATTTAGGGTAGTGAGTGGGTCCAGCCAGCAACAGGTTACCTTTGTCTGGTTGCAGAGGTACCTGCAGAGTTCACCAATATACTGGAAAATAGTAACATCATGTTTTCTGCAGTCATTCCAGAACTGAGAGGCTGAGAACTTCTTCTTCAAGACTAAGGTTGCACCTATGGTAGAATAGACAACAATGCAGTTAATAACACTGTTATGGGATGAAATTAGAATGATTCCTCTTTTTAATACATCTGTTAAGCTCTGTTTTATTATACTGGCCCACAGAAAGACAAGTACAAAACATAATGCAGTAGTGACATGCAAACTGGGAGCTGCCTGAGAGCTGAAGTCTCTGCATTCCATTGTACTATCCACAAGAAAGCCTACATCATGACAGTCAAGTGCTCAGTGGGTATAATATGATACTATGAGGTTTTTAAAATAACAGAGTTCGTGATCGTTCTTGATTGGATTTAACATGGAGGCGGCTAAGAGAAGCTAACGTAAGAGACATTAAAGTTCTATTTCTAGTCCCTGTTAGTATTCTCATAGCATTTTGGACCCTCTGAAGGTTGGTACTAGAGGCCAAGGTAATGCCATCAAGATTAAGGATATACTAACCTGATTTTTGGATTGGCTATAGGCCCAACCCTTACCCCCCAAAAATCAGATATCACTGTCAATTCTTTCCTTGGTTAGAAAAAAACCCAAAAACAAACACAACAACAAAAAAAACCCAGCCTTCGCAACATCTAGCCAACCCAATAACACTTTTGAGGACTTCAGTATAAAAGTCTACAATCAACAGACCCCATCATAATTGATTTTTAAGAAAGTTTGCAAATGGTGCAAACCACTGATTCCACTCAATAACAGAAAAACCAGATCAGATTTTGCCCTATAATTTCCTTCTTTTAAATTCAGATAACACTGAGGTCATTTGTACTTGGCCCTAAAAATCTTAGACATATGGGATCTAACCCAATGCTTAGTCTGCATGGCATTGATTTTGATCAGGATATGTGCATATTAACTATCAGGGCATTAGCTTTACCAAGGATTGTTTTCAGAACTTGTCAAGATGTTGATCTCAGAATGTGAAGGATTCAGCATCACTAACTTTGGCATAGATGGAACAGATCCGCAAAGCAGTTAATCATCAATACTATGAAACAACAAACAAAAACTCCTCGAAATTACTCCATAAGCAGAAGAGAATGAACCGACTGATGAATTCAAAAACATACGAGATTACTTTTATGTTCAAACTGCAGAAACAGTTTTCAGTGTACTTAACAACAACAATAATATTCCCATCTGAGAATCTTGCAGCATAAAATAAAGCTGCTTGTTAAAGTGAAACATGAGATCTTCAAAGAGGTTTGGTAGTTACATTGTGCTGAGTAGACAATGTCTGCAGCTCTGAAAAACAGCCAATATTCAATATTCAATGCCAATAGAACCAACTCTCTGAAGCATGGAACTTAAATCATAAAAGCAGCAAAAGCAAGTTGCTGGGTGTCATAAGAACACGTCTCTGTGTAATCTTATCATCTTGAATTATAAAACAGTCCAAGATAAATCTTGCTTACATCCTTAAACAATAATGTCAATAGGGCTCATTTACTAATATTTGCATGGAAACATCTTAACCTGTGCAAAAAGTTCACATGCAAAATTACCATCGATTACCATATCTTTTTTTTCTCACAGCTATACTTACTACAGCAAGTATAGCTATACTGTCAGACCCTAATCGTGAAGGGATTAGCAATGCAGAGATATTTGTAGACCTACCTAGCTCTATAGTTCCACCTACACCAATCAGGGATGCTGCGCTGTGATAGAGTGGCAAGGTGACATAAATTACATCATCTTCAGTTGCCCCAAATGCCCAAAAACCTGCTGCTGCCTTCAGGCTCTGGAGGTGAGAGATCACTGCAGCCTTAGGAAGACCTGTGGGGAAATAACCGCATAACGTTATATTTGGGACGCTACATTTACAAAATAGCAAATAGCATGCTTTTGATTGAATAAGCGGCCATCTGAAGAACAATTCAAGCTTGAATTCTGCATAAATGAAGTGAACACCTTTTTCGGATGCGAAGCTCTCGGTCCAATAATGAAAGAGGAGGGTATACCATAGATGCAATAATGCCAGTCACCAACCTTTCAACCTTTCCCACTCTGTGCTGTCCCTGTTTTAAAAGCCCATCCCTACCTCTGACCTTGAAGTCGAGGTTTCTGAGATTTGAACTGTCTGAGTAAGTAAATGCATCTATGCCGTCAAGTTGAAAATCCTACATTGCCTAGTTCTCGAGTTATGGCACTCACAAACTCGGGTGTCCATGCCACCTGCGTGTCCCGCCAGGGTGGCAGCAATACCTCAACTTTTATGGCTTAAGGGATAGAAATCATTGTCCCCACTGTATAGATGGGACAAACCCTGTGTTGAACCAGTTTCTGTGTTCATGTGACAAAGAAAAACACAATATGACAAAACTATACATAGATAGTTGTACTTTATTAAGCAAACTGTGTAACCTTTCATAGTGCAGGCTGGTAAAAGTAAATTAATGTTAAACTTAGTAACTAGTAAAAACATCCATCAGGCAGTTTGAGCAATGACAAGGAAATTAGGATCATTTGTCCTTCAAAATCTTTTCAGTTCACCAGTATTTCTGGCCTAATTTAAACACAAGCAGCAGTTTATTCTTCAGTATCACATTTATGTTAAGATCATAACTCTGACTCAGCCATTCCAATAAGCCAATCTCTTTTAAACATCAGTATATGGATATCCCCAAATTATTATGTTCCCCTGACTATCCTTCACACATGGGATGATGGAATAATGAGTCTGGTGTGTGGTGTGCACCGGCTTTCTTGCTCCAAACATTTCAATGTTTTCACTAACTTGTTGTGCAACTTTAGATCATGTAAATCACAAATACAGTTTCCATGTCAAATACTGTAGAATGTATGAATGAGTAATTTAAACTGTATTAAAAATGAAAACAGAATTTTATCACCTTCATGCTCCCCCAACCGACACAACCATCCTGCCCAAATACAGGCTTGAGATTTTAGGCTCTCTTTTCTAGGCAACTGCTTCTGATCTCATCCACAATGCTCGACACCAACACATGAAGCGCTTTTTTAATAATATAATATAATATTCTTTGTGAGTACTGAACTGGTCATCACACTTTCATCAGTTTGCTTCTCAAACCCTCAAACCACCCTGCTTATAAACCACTTGCACAGCTATATAACAAGAGTATATCAGATAGAGTAACATTACACTTTACAGACTGCATAAAATAGAACATCCACTCTTCAAGAGTAATTTTATCGAAAACAATGGACAACACCAATACTTCTTAGCCAACAGGCTTCAGTTCATCTCAGAATGGTTAAAACATACCTTCTTAGTTGAGCCCCGGCTAGATGTTGAACAGGCACTATGCAAGGATCTAGAGATTTCAGACCTACCATTTATTAGCTCAAACATCAAAAGACATGAATGCTTTAAAAGTATCAACATCAGCTTTTCTCTGACAGCATGGTGGGAGTTTCTAAAAATAACGGAGTCTTCATTAATCCCATGCAAACGTACACCTATCTGGAATAACCCTGACATATTACAAAACAATAATATGATTAATTTCCCAGAATGGAGTTGTAAAGGAATTAAATACTTAGAACATATATTAGAGGGAACAGAATTTATTCCATTTGACAGACTAGTTGCACAATATGGGATCAACAAGACAAGATTTTTAGAATATCAACAAATTAAATCCATAGTAAAAAAGAAATTTAACCTCAGTCAAGTTGAATTACAAACACCACTAAGTGCGGCACATTTTCTTACTCTTAAATCCCCCAAATTATTATCTAAAATATACAGAACACTTTCTAAATTAGATGAATCCATATCCCTTCCTATTGCAAAGTGGGAAGCAGATTTATCAGTCAGCTTAGACCAAAACTTCTGGTCTCAGATTTGCTTAAAAACCCTTAAATTAATTAAAAATCCCAGTCTGCAATTAATACAATACAAAATACTACATAGAGTGCACTATACAGGTCATCGGATGTTCAAGATGGGCTTTACATCTTCCAACAACTGCTCACACTGTCAAGGCAATACACCAGACAATTACATCCACGCTCTTTGGTTCTGTCCACCAGTGCAAAAGTTTTGGCGCGAGATATGTGAAGACTTATCAAAGTGTCTGAAATGTAACATTCCAACTTCCCCCTTAGTGTGTTTGTTGGGCAGCTTAGATAATGTCACTTCAGAAAAGAATATAGCCCATATGGTTTTCACTGCCCTATGCATAGCCAAGAAAACAGTCCTCATGAACTGGAAAAATAAAAATAATCTTAATTCTAACCAATATAGAAATTATCTATTAGATTACATTAGTCTTGATACAGCCTCTGCCACCACATCAGATCAATTGCTCTGGACTCCTTTTATCAGCTCCATCACCTAGTGGGGGTGGGGGGTCATAGTTTGGTCCCGCCTTCACTGTTGTGATTGGTGTGGGGGTAGGGACAGGCTTAGGGCGTCGGGGGGTTCCCCGGAGGCATCTTCCTTGGGGGGCTCAACCCGGGGTAGCGGTCATATCCGGTTGGGGGCTCTGTTGGCTCTCAGGTGACTGTTTCCTCGCGGCTGTGTGCAGCGGGGCTAGGGGAGGGTCTGTGCTGACGGACGTGGGTTACTGACCTGGTAGCCTGGCTGGCCCTGGGTGGGTCCGGGATGGGCGTGAGGTTCTGGGGGCGCTCCGTCTCTGGGCTGGGGCCCGGGCCGGGCCTCGGGGGCTTGGATCCTGGTTGGTGTGTTGCCGGGGTTGTGGGCGGGTGGGTGCATGGGGGCCCGGCCCTGGAGCAGGGTGCCGCCGGTGCGTCGAACCACCTGGGGGGCTCTTCAACTGGTGGGGGAGATGGTCACATCTTGCAGGAGCTTTCCTCTCTTCAGGAACTCTCTCTGCAGGAGGGGGAGATACAGGAGAGGTGGAGGAAGATCTCAGCCTGGGCGTTTATTGTCTTATGTAGTCTGGAAGATGAGTGGATGGTGGGGTGGGTGCAGTTTTCTCTGTGGTGGGGTTGGGTGGACTGTCCCGGGCTCTGTGGGGCCGGGAGGCGCTGCTGCACTGGGCCCCGGTCTGGATGGGCCTGGGCCCCCTTTCCCTGGCGGGTCGCGGAGTGTGGGAGTGCCTACTGGGGTCAGCGGGGGAGTTGGCCCCAGGGAGGGGTTACCTGCCCCTCCCTTCCTTCCCTCCCCATCTCCAGCTGCCTCCCTCTTCCCGTTCCACCACAACCACCCACACATGCAGGGCCTTGGAGTAGGGGTATGTCACCAGGGTGCAGAGGAGGCTACCCCCCCTCTGTCCCCTTCTGGTTGCCTCTGCCTCAATTTTATCCCACAACTTAGACATTCACATTACTCACACTCTCATTACACATACATATAGGATCTTGGGGGTGGGCACGATACACGGAGTCCAAATTACCATCAGGGTGTACACCCCACCCCTGGCGTCGTTGCCCACCTCTCAATGTTAAATACACATAGACATTGAGGGCTATCAGGAGGGACTATGCGCTTACCTGCTGCTCCTTGGCAGGTAGCTCCATGCCCTCCTGGGTTTTAATTGCACCTTAGAACACACATGCATCAACACTACAATGAGCGGGTGGAGGGAGGTTTGGAGTCTTCTCCCACCCCCATTCTCTGCGGCCTGCTGGAGCGGGAGGGCTAGGTGGAGTTGGCCGTCCGACTGCGGTCTGGAGTGTGGGGCCTCCCTGCTGCTACGGAGTCGGGGTGGTCTGCCTCTCCCCACCGCAGGGAAAAGGGTAACACCACCTGGGTCTGGGTGCAGTTCCCCCCTCCAGGGGCAAGGGTACCTAGACCCGGTTTGTAGAGTACGCTTGGGGAGTGTGATCTTGTGTACAGCGTCTCTTTATGTCTGTCTCCACGTTGGTTGAGTGTGGAGTGAGTGCATATGAGAGCATGAGGGTGGGAATGGATGTTTGTGTCTGTGTGTGCCTGTATGTCTGTGTCTATATGTCAGGCTGGGTATCAGACGCCACCTCTCTGGGGACACCTCAGGCCCTCCAAGGTTTGGAGGCCTATCTCCACCTACCACCACTTCCCCTGCCGGTGGCGGACTCCCTCAGGTGTCGGTGCGTTGGTGGTTCTTTGTGTCCGGGGTAGAGATGGACCGATCCGATATTACGTATCGGTATCGGTCCGATACTGACCTAAATTACTGGATCGGATATCGGAGAAAAATAAAAAATGTAATCCGATCCATTAAATATCACGAAAGCACCTCACAAAACTTGCAACACGCCGTAACTCACCTCAGAAGTTAGCACGTCGGAGCAGTATGCATCACGTGATAGAGCGGCTGTGGCATGCGGGACCTGTAGGTGGTCTGGATAGCATGTGGAGCTTCGCTAGCAACCCGGCATTTCATCTCCGACAAAGTTATCCCCGAGAGAAGTAAAGCAAGTGTGTAAGTCCATCTCTGAATGTTTGTAAAGCATTCCTGCGTTAAGCTTAACAAGCGACTGCCTCTCCTGCTGCTACTTCAATCATGAAACTGCTTAACGATCAGCTGATCGGCTTTTCTGTCGCGAGTCCGTGTCTCTAGTTTGCTTTTGGCCCACTTTGCACCAGAAAGAGGAAACCAGCGGCTGAACAACAGCAGCACGTTTAAGCTTGATCAGCTGTTGTTAGAATGTATTTAATATTACTTTCTACTCGAGGATCTTTTTCTACGTAGCTGACGCTGGTAACTGTGCAGGGGCGGATCTAGCAAAGTTTAGCCAGGGGGGCCGATAGGGCATTAACAGGGAAAAGGGGGCACAAAGACATACTTTTCTTTCTTATTCTCATTTAAAATGTCTAGCTTTTAATAAATAATTATCTGACACTCAAAGTTTTAATTTGATGTAAAATGAATAGAAGTCAATTACTGTATATAGTAACTATTACGTCTAATATATATACCCTAGTAAGCTATAGTACTTTTTCCTTTGGGAAGGTACCATCTGTGCAGTCTGCAATTTTGTTGAAGAAAGATGTTGAATCTATTTAATATTTCTTGAAAAATAATTGATTTCTGTGCATTTTTTTTCACACTGCATCAAATTAAGGTTGATTACGTCGATTAAGCATCATGAGGTGGAGCGTGAGGGGTGGTTCCCTATTTTTTATTTATTTATTTTTGTTGTTGCTGGGAGTTGGAACCCTATTAGTTAGGTTGCTTAATATTTATGCTAAGTACTCTTTAAAATACCAGAATAGGGAGGATGGTGCAGGTTTAAGTTTATTAGATTGATCAGTATTGCTGAACTATGAAATATTTTTTTTTGCATACAGGTATAACAGAATAGCTTTAGTGTAGTTGTTGTTTTAAACTTGAGTATGAACTTATACAAAATGCAGCAAGATATTTAAAAAACAGTTTTGTTGATTAAAAAACATTATATCGGATTCATATCGGTATCGGCAGATATCCAAATTTATGATATCGGTATCGGTATCGGACATAAAAAAGTGGTATCGTGCCATCTCTAGTCCGGGGATGGGCGTCCAGGTACACACCGGCTCACTCCTTGGCGGCCGCTTATCGGGGCCTGGAGCCTGGGGCTCGCTCGGGCCCCTTCGGGGGTGGGGTGCCCCCGGCCTCTCGGCCTGGGGCTCGGTCACTCAGGCACAGCTGGCGGCCGGCGGAGCTCACGGGCGCGTCACTGCAACCCCCCCTGGCTTCTGCTCCGCGGCTGCTGAGTGAACCCTCATCTGGGACTCTCCTCAGCTCTTACTGGAACAGTGGCGCGGCTGCCCCTCTGTTGGTCTTCCTTGGTCTCTTGTGTTCTGGGGGCCTCTGGATGTCTGGAGTTTTGATCTCCTCCATACCTGCTTCACACCCTGGAGGACGGGGCTGTGGCCCCCCCACACTCCCTAGCAGATCGTTACATGGAGAAACCTTTGGAATACAAGCGCGCTGATCCACACAGGTATGCACACGGGTGTTCACTGCTCGTAGACCCAAATTACACCTTTCTTGGCTGCTACTTCGAAGCACATCTGTCCTGCGTGCTGCACAACAACATTGAATATTTAGTATTTACTGCTGTTTACACTTAGCTAGATTAATGCGATGGTGTTGTGTTTAGTATGTTGCTTTATTATTATTTTTTGTCTTTTTTTGCTTGTTTTCTATTCTTCTCTCAACAGGTGATCCAGGAGATTTTTATTTTTTTTCTCCCCCCCTTTCTCACTGTCCCTCTCCCCTTCTGTTTTTCCTTTCCTTCTTCTTTCTTTCTCCCTTTCCTATCTCTCACTCATGTCTGTCCCATCTGTAACATCTGAAAATAAAATATAATAAATAATAAAAACAAAGATCGACCAAATGGACCAATACGGCAATGCCACGATGATCCATTTGGCAAAGTAAATCCATTGGGTATCCTTGTTGGTCTTCAGACAACAATTCTGATGGCTAAAGAACCAAATGGGACAGGCGAGAAGAGAAAAAAAAACAAAAGAAAAAAAACAAAAACAAAACAATGGACAACTGGTACAATTTGTCCCAACATATAAATAAGCACCACTCATTAATTAATAATTGGGGGTCACTGCACCTAGTGCTCCGATTATCCCTGGGACCACTGTTACCTTCACCCTTTACACACTCGAGCTCTTCTCTAAGCCCTTGGTATTTCTTAAGCTTCTCATGTTCCTTATTCCTGATGTTGCTGTCATTCGGTATTCCTACGTCTATCACTACGGCCGTCTTCTTCTGCTTCTTGACCACCATTTTGTCCGTCTGTATCTGGAAGTCCCACGGGATCTTAGCTCGGTCATTCTCGGCCAACCTAGGGGCCGTCTCCCATTTTGATCAATTTCTGTAATGTTGCCTTCTGGTAGTGTGATCCCCCTCAGTTCGGACTACTGTCCCTCTCTTTGTTATCATCTAACTACACTTCTCCAGTCTGAATGACATTCCAATGTCGTTGCTGTATATCCTGGTGGTGTGGATCAGTGAACCGATGTCTCATTTACTCTTGGCACACAGCTTAATGTCATCCATGTAGAGGATTGCTCCATTCACTCTGGCAGTCTTGGCTGACTGTTTGGTCTACCAGTAGCTGGGGTTTTGGGCCTCTGGTACTCTTGCTAATTCCTTTCTGTGCCCCACTCATGTATTGAGCCATGTGCCTGTTCATCTTACTGGACCCTGTTCAGGGAGGTTGCTGTGGTCTGCTCTGAGACCGACTAACCAGTAAGCATTGCCGTTATGGGTTGCGTCCTTATCCCATATGCTCTTCCAGTATTACACTGTCTTCAGCCTTGGTGCTGCTCTTCTCATATTGCTCTGCCAATGAGAGCGCACCTTGGCTGGTGCCGTGGAGAACAGCTGGTTTATTCTCCTGCCTGGTGTACCTCTTCAAGTGGCAGGCCAAGGCTGTGAGTTTTTGCTTGGCAGTTTCCAAAGCCTCTGGTATGGACAGCTTGCTTCTTAGGCACCTTCTTCTGAAGATTCGATAGTTAGCTAACCTCCCTCCGTGCTACTTTGATCTTGGTCTCTAGTCTCCTTCTCCAGGTAGGGTACTGCTTCTCATGGCTGTTCAACTTGTAGTCAAGAATCTCACTGCTGTAGTGTACATCAGATGGTTAGCCTCGGTAATGGTTGCAGCAGGTATTGCCCGTAGCTGTCATGATACGTTGTGTGGCAGGCAGGGGAAGGACCCAAGATGCAGGTTCACAGACACGGAGATAAACTCAAAAAACACAGCTTTATTGCTGGCCACGGGAAGCAATACAGAATAAACTAAAACTGGGAAAACTAACGCATGAACTGTACAAGGAACCGAACCACGGGGAGAATTACACACAACATGAGGGAGAACGCGACGCCGAACAGAGGAAGACGCAGACAGAAATACACAGAGGGTTAACGAGGAAAGTGGGAACACACGGGGAACACAGGTGACACAGATAACCATAACGAGACAGGGCGGGGTGAACATAACGCTGACGGGTACAGGCACAGAGGTTCAGACAGGAGGAGAGAGAGCACGGGAAGAACGCAGACATAACGGGCTAGGGAAAACATAGAATAAAGCACAAAGAGAGACGAGGGCTCATAAATACACAGAGGGGCACACAGGGGGTAAGAGTCACGAAGGGAAAACACATGAGGAACAACGTAACAGATCAACCCAGGAAGCATGGCCTAAATAAAGAACAAAATACAAAAATACATGAAAACTAAGAATACTGGGCCCACATGGCCCAGGACCATGACACCACCCCCCCCTAAAGGGCTGGCTCCTGACAGCCCAAACCCGAGAAACAAAAACAGAAAACAACCCACCCAGGGCGGGAGGCGGGGGACCAGGACGGAGGGACCAGAACGGGAAACAAAACAAACAACAGAAAACACAGGAGCACATGACTGTAGTCAAAATAAAGTTCAGGGGGCCGACCCAGAGCCCACAGGCACAAGAGTTCACGGGTCACACGGTCGGGGGGCCGACCAGGCGGGTGGCACAGGTGACAGAGCTGGTCCGGAGGCCGGCCGTGCGGAAGGCAGCGGCGGCGGCGAAGGAGACGGAGCAGTTCAGGAGGCCGGCCGCGCGGAAGGCAGCGGCGGCGGCGAAGGAGACGACGGAGCAGTTCCGGGGGCCGGCCGCGGGGAAGGCAGGGGCGGCGGCGAAGTAGACGACGGAGCAGTTCAGGGGGCCGGCCGCGCGGAAGGCAGCGGCGGCTCTCCAGTGTCAGGCGTGCTGGCCATGGCCCGGTGGGCACAGGACCAGACGAAGCACAGGCCGAAGCCGCGACAGACGAGGCTGAAGACTCGGAGGCTGCTGCAGCTGACGAAGGCTCGGAGGCTGCTGCAGCTGACGAAGGCTCGGAGGCTGCTGCAGCTGACGAAGGCTCGGAGGCTGCTGCAGCTGACGAAGGCTCGGAGGCTGCTGCAGCTGACGAAGGCTCGGAGGCTGCTGCAGCTGACGAAGGCTCGGAGGCTGCTGCAGCTGACGAAGGCTCGGAGGCTGCTGCAGCTGACGAAGGCTCGGAGGCTGCTGCAGCGGACGAAGGCTCGGAGGCTGCTGCAGCGGACGAAGGCTCGGAGGCTGCTGCAGCGGACGAAGGCTCGGAGGCTGCTGCAGCGGACGAAGGCTCGGAGGCTGCTGCAGCGGACGAAGCACAGGCTGGACCAGGCGTAGCAGAAGGTGGCTGGATGGGCTCCTCGGGCCCTCCAGCTGACGAGGCTTGAGGCTGAACGGGCCCCTCGGACCCTCCAGCTGACGAGGCTTGAGGCTGAACGGGCCCCTCGGACCCTCCAGCGGAGACAGGTGGCCGAACGGGCCCCTCGGACCCTCCAGCGGAGACAGGTGGCCGGACGGGCCCCTCGGACCCTCCAGCGGAGACAGGTGGCCGGACGGGCCCCTCGGACCCTCCAGCGGAGACAGGAGGCTGAACGGGCCCCCCGGGCCCTCCAGCGGAGACAGGAGGCTGAACGGGCCCCTCGGACCCTCCAGCGGAGACAGGAGGCTGAACGGACCCCTCGGGCCCTCCAGCTGGAAGAGACGGCTGAAGCAGAAGGCAGTCTGAGGCGGAGAGAAAGCTCACGCCATTCCTAGAAGGCTGAGAAGCAGCCTGTACAGCTGACGTGGAAGGAAGCTGAACGGGCTCCTCGGGCTCTCCAGCTGGAAGAGATGGCTGAAGCAGAAGGCAGTCCGAGGCGGAGAGAAAGCTCACGCCATTCCTAGAAGACTGAGGAGCAGCCTGTACAGCCGACGTGGAAGGGAGCTGAACGGGCCCCTCGGGCTCTCCAGCTGGAAGAGACGGCTGAAGCAGAAGGCAGTCCGAGGCGGAGAGAAAGCTCACGCCATTCCTAGAAGACTGAGGAGCAGCCTGTACAGCCGACGTGGAAGGGAGCTGAACGGGCCCCTCGGACCCTCCAGCGGAGACAGAAGGCTGAACGGGCCCCTCGGACCCTCCAGCGGAGACAGGAGGCTGAACGGGCCCCTCGGACCCTCCAGCGGAGACAGGAGGCTGAACGGGCCCCTCGGACCCTCCAGCGGAGACAGGTGGCTGAACGGGCCCCTCGGACCCTCCAGCTAACGTGACGTGAAGCGATGGTGTCGCCGCAGGGTGCCGGATAGGCACACCTGGGAGTCCAACAGCAGATGCAGGACAAACAGTTATGTAGGCCCCTGGCTGGACTAGGAGCTGAGGAAACACAGGCTGCTGAGGCACAAACCCAGAGAGAGAGAAAACAGGTAGAAAACAGTCTATAGGGCTTAACATCTTGGCATGAAAAACCGTGAAGTGAACAGTGGTAGGGACCACCAGTTCAGAGCCAGCAATCATTAGGTTCCCAGAGTCTGCATCAGTCCAAGGTGGCTCGCAGGTTACTGGCCCAATCTCAGTAATCCTAGGAGAGGCCAACATAAGCTGGTTGGACTTAACCGATGGTAGTGTGCGGCTCAGAGGAGCTGGTTCAACCATACGGAAAACAAGAATTGCCACTCGATCCACAAAAACAAGGCTTAGATCATCAGGAGCTAACTCCTGAAAAAACAGTAAACACACAGGTATGGACCTAACCAATGTCACCGTGGTAGCATGACTGTGGTGTGTTGGATGGATGTGTTTGTTGGAACCTGCACCCGCAGTGATGACTATATTGAGTGGAGAGACAGATACAGGCAAAACGGTACGTAAACCATTAACTGAAGCAGGTGACACTTCAGGCTGAGAGTGAGTGGTTACAACATTGTTCGAGGCTAAAATCTTATCCAGTGATGAGTTCACAGAGACAGGAGAAAACGGTGTCACATTAACCCTGATCTCAGCCTCCATCTCCTGAGTGGAGGTACTGGTGCAAAACAGTTCAGAATCACCCTGTGTATGACCTTCAGGAAGACAGAATTCATATTGTGACGTTACACAGTCCAGGTTACCATGATCAGCATTTATGTTTTCATCTTGACAGGTTAGAGTGAGTTTATGATCGGCGTTCACCGTTTTCAGTTCATTAAACACAAGAGTAGCAGGGAAAACAGGATCACTAGTCATGTTACACTTTAATCCATGATTTGCCAACTCTGCAATATCCTTGCTTACTGTGGCTTCAGAGGGCCCCGGAGTTGAGAAAACACAGTTCTTGAGGTCAGGCTCAGAAACAGATAGCTCAGACTTGGATGGAACCTCAGACATGGTAAAAGACACAAAAGGAAACACCTTCACCCCACTACTCACACTATTACCCTGAGAATCAGTGGAAGTCTCTTTCAGTCTATGTGTAGATTTTGTGGTCCCTGCAGGATTGAGTGAAGCAGTCATAATCGGCTGAGAAGGACTGTCCCTAGCCTGTGGCTTGGTGAATAGTTCATTGCTAGCCATATCACCGGCTAAGTCTGTAGTTACTTCACATGCCGCCCGCTCAGAGGAAACTTGGCTTGACAGAACAGGTTCACTCACCTCCGAGCATCGGGTGATGCGGTGACGACGCGAACGCCGTTTTTTCTTGGCCGTGGGCCCCGTTAACGCGGAAAGTGGAGCCTCCTGCGGTGACGCAGAGGCTGAGGATGCGAGTGTTGGCGGAGCGTCAGGTGGGAGCTCCTGGCAACTCCGGGGGCCCCCAAAGGCCAGGCGTGTCCCGCGGAAAATCTCACCGTAGTGAGGAGCGAGCCCTGGCTTCCCCCGTTGCTCCTCCTCCAGTTGCGCGCATGCGGCGCTCTGCCGCTCCTCGAGGTCGAAATCCATTACCTCCACAGCCTCCTCGTGTCGTTCAGTGGAGGGCGAGACATGCCGTAGCGATGAGCGACGGCGACGTGAACGCCGCTTCCGTCTTGAAGTGGACGCGGATGGAACTTGGTTTTCTGTGATGACTGGCTCCTCGTCTTCCGACCACATCCGCGCCAGAAAGGAAGCGGGAGAAGAGTAGTCCGATCGAGGCAGCGAGGACGGGCGGCCGGTCCGAGGCGGGGCGGCTGGCGGAAGCTCCTCCTCGGAGATAAGCCAGGGCTTCCAGCGTAGCTCATCCTCCCGATACGCTCGCAACACCTGCTGCCGCTCCTCCTCACCGAAGTCAACAGCCTCGGGCATCTCCGTGCAGGCAGGCGGTGGCGAAGATGCGGAAGCTGATGAAGTGTGAGCCAATGGTGTGTCCGTGGTGAGCCTCACCGTTCCGACTCTGACCGCCACTGGCTCATGAGGCGGCGGGGCAACGGCGCGATGGCACGGCTCTGGTGAAGGTGCACGCCCACCGGGCCGCTGCTGCGGACGGAGTCGGAGAGCGGAGACGAGAAGGTCGCTGACGAGGGGGTGCAGCGTCTCCCATAACCAGGGGAACACAGACACGCACACCCCTACCTGACGGGCGAACTCCTCCCGTTCCTCCTCACTGGAACAGTGCAGCCACTTGTCGCACAGCGACTCCACTGTCCGGACAATCTCCAGTCTTTGTGTCGCTGGGTCCGGCATGCTCGCGTCGTACTGTCGGTCCGCGGAGGGGTTGTGAACTGCTGGGTCCATGTTGTGGTCGCGTTCTTCTGTCATGATACGTTGTGTGGCAGGCAGGGGAAGGACCCAAGATGCAGGTTCACAGACACGGAGATAAACTCAAAAAACACAGCTTTATTGCTGGCCACGGGAAGCAATACAGAATAAACTAAAACTGGGAAAACTAACGCATGAACTGTACAAGGAACCGAACCACGGGGAGAATTACACACAACATGAGGGAGAACGCGACGCCGAACAGAGGAAGACGCAGACAGAAATACACAGAGGGTTAACGAGGAAAGTGGGAACACACGGGGAACACAGGTGACACAGATAACCATAACGAGACAGGGCGGGGTGAACATAACGCTGACGGGTACAGGCACAGAGGTTCAGACAGGAGGAGAGAGAGCACGGGAAGAACGCAGACATAACGGGCTAGGGAAAACATAGAATAAAGCACAAAGAGAGACGAGGGCTCATAAATACACAGAGGGGCACACAGGGGGTAAGAGTCACGAAGGGAAAACACATGAGGAACAACGTAACAGATCAACCCAGGAAGCATGGCCTAAATAAAGAACAAAATACAAAAATACATGAAAACTAAGAATACTGGGCCCACATGGCCCAGGACCATGACACGTAGCTACGCAGGATCCAGGTGTCAAGCTTCGCCATGATCCCATCTCTCAGGTCATTTCCTCTCGCACTCAATGATCCTTCTTCCAGCGCGCTTGGGGCTTGGTACCCAATCTCGGATGCGGGTGACGATACACCCCCCCCCCCCCATGACCTGTCGTCCTGGCTCCCCCTTGCTGTAGCATTTGTGTTGTACCTTGTCAATCTCTAACCATATATATATACACTCACCAGTTGTTCCTGACGTAAAGATGTAGAGTGTAGGAGTTTTGAGAGAAGTGGCAGCATGCAGTGCTGCTGGTACAGGCTTCTCAGATGCAGATTCAAGCTTATCCAGCAGAGAGTGCACCTCCGTGTGTTTGGTCCAGCTCCTCATTGCCCACACCTGGATGTTGTCCGACAGCAGACTGTTTAGGATGCCATCCAGGTCTTCCACTAAGTCTAAGACATAGAGACACTTATATCATAAAAGGTTACCTTGACTTTGCTTACTCCTGTAAACTAAATTGATCCTAAAACTGAAAATTTAGGTTTAGGAAGGTTTGATTGCAAATGTACATGTACAAATGTGTTTTCTCAGTGAGACGTAGAAGCATCTTGCAAACAGGAAGCCAATTATATACCATGACACTTAATCTCACAGAATAAAACGTTTAATTGTAGTTTATGGATCATTATGTGCCTTTTTTTTTTTTTTTACCTACAGTGCAAGTAGTGACTGTAGGTGAAAATGGAACTGCATCAGTGTTTGCAAATATCTTTCTGTATGACTGACCTTAAAATTCCTGCAGGAAGTTTTTGTCAGGTACCTGAACGGAAAGGACTTAAGTCACACATGTAATGGTTTCTTCACAGTGAAGCTGTCTATGTATTCCATTATTCAGAAGACAGAATTATAGAAATAGTAGAAGCAAAACAATATTTCTAATAATTGCAAACATAATTTGTAATTATGTTAGCATAGCAGCCATTTCTTCAGCATAAGAGAAAGTTGGTAATTTGTTTTGTTTTTTTAACCTATACACTACGTGTCATGAATTTAAAGAAAGAAAGAAAGAAAGAAAGAAAGAAAGAAAGAAACAGGAATCCTTGGACACTGCTCGCATAATAGACAGGTTTTTGACGGGGCTCCCACAGAAATGCAAAGCAGAAGGTGAAGCATCGGCAAATATGCTTCCAATAAGAAGATTTTACTGTAAAAACAAAGGCGGGGCCTAGCAAAAAAAAGTCTGGGTTCACAATTTAAAGCTGTTCTACGGCAATGGAGGTTGATCAAGCCTTGAAAGCTGGTGCTGCTGGATTACTAACAACCCCCTCTGTCTGTATAAAAGCAGCGTTGGCACCCACTGTGTGGTACCATACCCGAGTGAGCATCAGCTGAACAGTACTTTACAGCAGAAAGTGGTGTGTTGCTACAAACATGCTGAGATTGTAGAAAGATTGCCAAGGGTGTGCTCAGCTGTTAAAGCTGCCACAAGGTGGCTACTTTGATGTGTCAAAGGTTTAGAATACATTTTGGTATATAAATTGATATAAATTGATTCTCTGATTTATTTTTTAACTCCAACTACTTATTTGTATTTTGCTTTCATTTCAGAATCCAATGAGGCATTAAACTGCACGATTTTCAATAAAAAACTTGAAAAACTGGGGTGTGTAAACTCTAAAAACTAACCACGGTTGTAGTGAGGACAGCATTTCTGACAACATCATGTTTGTCTGGTTGAGCAATCTGTCACTCTGTCACATGATTACGACATGGTTAATCCAATTAAATGTACAAACAGGAAACTTTCAGTGAAACTTAATTTGTATTAAACATATATTTGCTTATCACCAATTTTTTTGATCCATCCATTGAATTTCTGAATAAATTCCATCCCAAAGCAGATTTGTGGATTTGTGGAATGATCTATATTTAAATTGCAGCTAACATTACACAAACTTATAAAAATCTTACAAGGGATCAGCAAGTTACAAGATTTTAATGAGGAGCTATTAAGTTCATCAAATTTTATTTTGTCATCTATTATTCATGTGTTACTCACAGGTGTTGGTTCACTTGTGAGTTCAGGGAAGTAACTAAGTACACTGAGTCAAGTAATATGCATAAGTAGCATTAAGTACATATGATTTTCACTTAAGGCTACTTAAGGGAAAAGTTAATTAATCATGACATCCATAAGTGAAAGTAAGCCAGGTTTGATACCTGCAGTTCAGAACATGAAAGTTGTCAAAGATGTGCCTGACTATCAGAACTGGGAAAAGTTACAATTACACCAAAACTGCATGCACGTTTTAAAACGTATATCTGCCATTAATAAATCCGCACTTTAGTGTTGCGGCTTCATTACTTGGCCAATTAAACTTTAAAGAGGCCTAATATGAAACATTATTCGCAGTACTTGAGAGGTGAAATCCTCACGTGTTTTACACTGCTTAACAAATTCATTAGCTCGCCTGTCGTAAAAACAAAGAAAAGGAAACAAATATTTTACAAATTTGTCCAAACTTGAAACTGAATTCATGTTTTTATACCAAAATTTGAGTAGTCAGAAATGAATCAACCATAACTTCAGGTGCTATTTTTATGTTCAGAAATGCAAGTATATAAATGAAATGTAAAATTCATGAACAATAACAATAATTATATTTTTGCATAAACTATATCATATAATGACTTTTCCTGTGATTGTTTTTGATTTCAGTACGTTTTTACAGGGAATACATTGTAAAGACAGACAAAGCTCTGGTGGAGGGTACCAGGTTACTTGTGGCTGGTGGTATAGCCAGTCAGGAGAAGATAGCCAAGACTGCCCAGTCCCCAGTGTCCACCCTTACCTAACTGGAAAATGTGGTAAAACTGGTAACAGCCAGCATGGGTTCTGAAGATGCAGAAACCCTGGTGGACAGCATACCTGTTTGTTTCTATACTGGCAAATATCTGCTACTTTATTTGTGTAAATTTGCTTCTTATGTAAATCTACAGTGCTTAACAAACGTATTAGATCACTTCTCCTAATAAGAAGAAAACAAATATTTTGGAAATATGTCAAAAACGTGTTTAAAACAACAACAAATTCACATTTTAGACCCGAATTTCAGTCTGCAGAAATTAGTCAAGCATTACAGTCAACCACTAAAACGTTTTTTCCCTGTTCAGGAAAGCAAGTAAAATATAATAATAAATAATAATAATAAATAGTAATAAAATGTAAATAAAATACCATTTAAACTAATGGACGATAGAAATGATATTTTAGCATTAATATATCATTTTGAACTTGTACCTACTAGTGGATTAACTTAATTATAGAAACACACACAAAGCTTACTGGCAGAATAAGCTCCTGTGCTACATTGCAAGGACAAATTTGAGACAAAAATAAAAGATATTGCGTAATATATATAGAGAAAACTATCAATACACAATATTAAAATATCGAGAAAGAATGTTGAGTGCTGTACATGAAGATAAAACTGTTTCTAGAGCCACTGTGGTGTATACCGCTTCAATGAAATGAGACTTTTACCTGAACCAACTATTAGAGTTTTAGCTCCACAGGAGTTAAAGCAGTGCAACAGAGACTTGGACTTGATGTTAGTGTTGAGGAAAGCAACCGAGCAGCCGACCTTCGCTAACCCGAACCAAACGCACAAAAAGTCGGGCTCGTTGTTCATGAGCAAGGCAACGCAGTCTCCTTTCCTCAAGTTGGCTTTCTCCAGGAACACATTTGCCAGTCTATTGCTACGCCGATCAATGTCCCGGTAGGTGTGGACGTTCCCGTCGTAGATTACAAACGGTTTGTCCGGGATGCGCTGTACCTGCTGGAGGAACCTGTCCAGGACCGTGCGCACGCTGGAAGTCAGCTTGAATACCTCCAGTTTCACACCGTATCTGACGACTTTCTGCAGAAAAAGAAGATCTCTCCAAAAGTATGGGAAGCAGAGTTTTTGCAGAACATAAACTGATAAAGCAAGAGCCACGAGAACGGACAGACATCCCAGACACAGAGTCATGCTCACGGCTAAGGACCACGAGAGGAGAGGAATGTCACACTGAAAGGTAGCCACTGCGCGCCCTTCAACGTCCCAGGTAATAAACACGGTGTGGCAAGTGGCGTAACAGGGACCGTCCAGAAATGTCAATTTCCGCAACATAAGAGTAGAAGATCACAAATGCTGCCTTCAAAATAAAAGGTGATTAACTTACAAAACATCACCTGTGGCGGTTTGCTTTTTCAAATGATCTCTCACGCATGCATGGTGTTAGATGGAAAGAAATTAAGATGCATGTGAAGATTGTGAGACAGGAAGCCCTGAATGCATGTGTAAGACCTTGGTGTCAGCAGATATTTTATATTAAAGCACTCTGTTCACAAGTGGCATCCCCATCTTTAATCAGGATTTGTGAACTTCCATCTAAAATCATACCGCCAATAACCAGGATAACTGTTATTTAAATAACTAAAGCTACTGTGCAGTACAAAAGGAAAATATGCTCAAGACAAATGTATTTAGCCTGAAACTGTTCAAGACAGAAGCCCCGAATCGCATTTTATTTTGAAGGGCAAACTTAAATATTTCCTGTTTTACTGCCTACTAAAATCAACATGACCGCGTGTTTGTGGAAGTGAAATCATGTGACAGTTGTTGTGGAGATGAGTGGGAGGGCATGCTGAGCCTCACCCCTTATTTAAAAAGATAATAGAACGACTGTATTCTGGAAGTAAATAGTGAGAAGCGGCTGGTACATTCTGTCTGCAATGATATAGCACAGCTGAAAGTAGTAGGGAAGTAAGGAAACCAAAGACAATGAGTTATTTTGACCTTCCGCTGCAAATAGCCTCATGTGTCTAAACTCCACAATATTGAACAAAACATCAGTTATTTGGTATATTAAGTAAGACCACTTTTAAAAGATATCACTAAATTTAACTACTGTAATCGTCTCCGCGAGAGGTGGATAAAAGAGGCTATGTTAACAGCAGTGTTGGGACTAACCCGTTATTAAGTAACGCGTTACAGTAATTACGTTATTATTGTGGTAACGAGCACGGTAACTAGTTATTATGCCAAAACCGGGAACGCGTTACTCGTTACTGGGATTTAAATAGGCTCGTTATTCGTTACTTCGTGTGGCGGCATCGCGGAGCTTCCACAGATTCAGTAACATTAGCAAGTGGTGGAGGCCAGCAGGTGGATGAAGGAAAAGGGAGGCAGGAGCAGAGACCCGAAGCAGCCGCTGGTCCGAGAGTGTCAGGTGAACTGAACTTCAGGTAAGAAGTTATGACCTGCAGTCCATCTGGGTCAGATATGAACCAAGTTTAGTTGGAGTTTATTTTCGTTATGCTGACTTTTTCGTACTTCGTGCTAGCTAGCATGACGGAGTTTCTATACAGCTGGGTGGTGCTATGTTACTGATGTTGAACTTTATTTTGTTCATAAGGTTAATTATTAGAGTTGCCAACCGTCCCATAAAAAACAGAATCGTCTCGTATTCAGAGAAAATATCATGTATTTCGTATTTAGGTGAAAAGGAACAGTTTGTCCTGGACTTCAGCTACAATGAAAAAGACACAAAGCTGCAGTTATTCTGTGTTTACGCTGCACAGCTGCCTCTTCTTCTCTCATCCTCTCACCCTCTCTCTCTCCTGATTCTACTTCAATCATGAAACTGATCAATGATCAGCTGATCGGCTTTTCTCTCTTGTTTATTTATCGCCCACTTTGCGCCAGAAAGAGGAAACCAGCGGATGTCGCGCTAAACAACAGCTGCACTTTTAAGCTTGATCAGCTGTTGTTAGAATTTATTTAATATTAATTTCTAGTATCAGCTGATGTTTGCTGGAGCCACAGCTGTAAACCTGCTGGTCATGATGTCGGTTTGGTTATGTGATGAGAGGGAAACATGAGGATGAAACCAGGAGATGTCCTTACTGGATCATCAGAGCTGTGATGGAGAAACAGGTTTACCTTTTAGTTAACATGAATGAGTTGAAGGGAAGTTATGAACTGTTTCTGAGAGACAAATAACACCAGGATCCTTTTCTAAGTAGCTGACAGCTGGTAACTGTGCAGGGGCGGGTCTAGCAAAGTGTTGCCAGGGGGCCAGGTAGGGCATTAAAAGGGAAAGTGGGGCACAAAGAAATACTTTCTTATTCTCATTTAAAATGTCTCACTTGTAAAAAAATAATTATCTGAGTCTTGCAACAAACAATTGATAAATTGATACATATATACCATCAGAACAGTGTACATCACTGTCACAACAGTGTTTATTTTTATTCAAAGGCTTTATGATTTTTCCTATAATGGCGGCCGGTCTCTAGTCAAAATGCCCGGGACGATTTTTCTGTCCCAGTCCAGCTCTGTGTGCAGCTCATCTGCAGTCTGGTGTTATCTACATCTTCCTATTCAGAAGGCAGAATTTCCGAGTTCTGAGTACAATCGAAAGCACCTCGACTGCAGTTTTTGTGTTGGATGTAAAAAGCAGGCTAGGATAGAATCAGGCGTGGGATTTCCCTCGTGGAAATGTGCACATTATTTTTTCCTTTCTATTGGTAGGTGGCACAGTGCACTTGTGGCAAGTAAGCAAGCTAGAAGACTGGCAAAGTTATGGAAGCAACACATTAACAAGAGAATTCTGAGTAAAACCAAAGTTACTTTCCCTAGTAACTAGTTACTCTGAAAGTAACGAGTAACTTGAAGTAACTGAGTTACTTTTGATAGAAGTAACTAGTAATGTAACTAAGTTACTAATTTAAAGTAACTTACCCAACACTGGTTAACAGCCTCTCTGATCTATTACTGCACAGCTCAATAGGGAAATTGAGTAGAAAGCCACACTAATGGCCAAATTATCTGTTCAAACTGTAAGAAGACAGAGCTCAGTATTAAGGTAAGCGGCTTAAGCAAAGTTTGCCACTCTGTTTATTTAAAATAACCAGAAATAATTATATGATAGGGTGTTTTTTTCCGTTTTTGTGTGTGCTGCTCCTTCTTGATGATTGCACTGTCCTTGTTAGGTTCACCTCTATTATTAACTGATAATTTCCATATGTTTTTTTGAATTAATCTACATCTTTCATTCCTTTGTGACTTGTCATGTGTCCTGTGTATTCCTAGAATTCAGTTCTCTACCATTTCTTTTCTGGAATTTCTCCTTCTGCTGGTTTCAATCTGTATTATTTGGACCCTTTTGTTATACAGTACTTTGCAAAAGTCTCCGAATTTCTTTAAATTGTGCTAGTAACTAGTAGTGGTGTGATGTGCTGTGTTGAGAAATCCAGGAAGTCTTTTATGTAACGTACAACAAGGATTGCTTCCTTTATAAAAGCGCCCCCAAGCCAGTAGAAGCAAGACAGAATACACTTGTCTGGATAATAGGGAGATAGGTGGAGAAGTGAATTTTCAAAGAGTAAAGATAGTGAAAGTAAATAAGTTTAAATGCCTGAGGTCAGCCATCCAAAACAACACACATTGTACAAGAGAGTAAAGGCATTTTGGAGTGGGTGGAGATTACTGTCAGGGGTAATATGGAAAAGTGGTAGTAACAAAACACAGGAGGCACAGCAGGAGGTAGAAGGGTAGAGGATGTTAAGATTTTCATTGGTACTGAACAAGGATGGATGTGATTAGAAATCAGTATATAACAGGAATAGTAAATATATTGGAGAAAGGATGTTGAATATGAAGCTGCAGACAGGAGGAAAAGAGGAAGACCTCAGAGTAGGTTCGTGGATGTAGTGAAGCAGTACATGCAGATTGTTGGTAAGCTGGCACCACTGATGTGACACCGAATTTCTTCAGGAACTATAACCAGAGGGTGACTCTGGAGGCCAAGGCCACTCAGGTCAAGAGTGGTGTTAGTTTATGGTTACTATGCAGAAATTATCTTCTGTTTAACTTTTGCTATGGTAAAAATATTTACTGTTGTTTGATAGAGCTCTGGGTTTTCCCCAGGAGGCAACCTCTTTAAAGGTTCACCAGCAGTCACATTAAATTAAAATTTCTGTAGCTTAGAAGAATACGAATGAAACAGAGACCAGAGACCTACTTATACAGCCCGAGAGTCACCTTATTTGGGCCCTATCACTATTTAAATGTTTATAATAATAAGAGAGGGGCTAATAATATATTTAGAGAATATTTGTTCATAGTAGTCAAAAACTAACTTTTGATAGTGGATATATTTAAATGTGGAAACATATCATTATCTACAGCCTTATTCTATACATATACATAAAAACATAGATATAGTCCATACATTACTACAAACATACATACATTTAGTGGTCGCCAAGCTTTATCAAAATCGTTGGTTTTTGGACACTGGTTACTTTATAAATCTTTTTTAGTCTAGTCCTTGTGCAGAAGAAAGTTTTTTGTTTGTTTATTGAGTCACTTAACAATGAGCTATGAAACATTCAAAAATGACACCTAACAACAGGTTTTATAAACAGACGGAGGTCAGTAGAGAGACAACAGGGAGTGTCTACAGCCATCAACAAAAACAGTGGAAGATCTGTCATGGATTGGAGGTCCATTTGTTGTTATGTTGGAAACTGAAGCAGTGTCGTTGTAATAATCAATGGAGATATCGAAAGGCAGCCAACATTCAAATGAGAGCTTTACAAATCCTTCGGAAGCCTGGAGAACTACTTCCTGAAGACTACAACTACAAGAAGAAGAATTACAAGAAAGCTATAGTTCAGGCTGTGTTGGAGAAAAAAGGTGGTAATGCCAATGACTGATTTTCAAAATCTGTTTTAACCATGCAAATTAAAGTGTATTAGATGGATTAACCTGATGGATATGGCTGGGCATGTAAGGCAGATCTGCAAATGGGCGACAGGACTGAGCGCGACAAACAAAGTGGCCGCATGATCCCTTTATTAGAAAATTAGGAGACTACTACCCCCCCCCAAAAAAAAAAAAAAAAGGCTGCTTAGACTAGTATACAAATTGTCATGGGCCTCGGTGTGCGGCTGGAATTTTCTATCAGAGTCCTGAGCCTACCTGGAATCCACTCCTGGCCAGTTCCTCTCACCTGGAGCTGAACCCATGTTGGTAGCTGGTTTTCATATTTCAAGCTCTCTTTGTGATTTTCCTTGCTGACCATAATTTTTTTGTGCTACAGTTCCTGGATTCACCTTGTCTCAACCCTCTGGCTTACGCTCCTCTCTCAGACTCAGGATACCAAACCACCATTTTGGAAATCACACTGAGCCTCACCTGCCTGCTGTCCTGCCACCACACTCCATCAGGAACCTCCAGATCCCCGAGCCACGTTACCCAGGTCACGCCACTTCACGCCACATCAAGTTCTGTGTTTCGTTGTGTTTTGTCCTTGCCTCTTAGTCTAACCAATAAATATATTGTAAAACCACCTGCTGTCTCTGTTCTGGGTTTCTGCACCTGAGTCCAGTTTTGGTACTGACCACTCTGTCCTGTGACACAAATTCCCTAAATTTAAGGTTTTCCTACTTAATTTTCAGTTTTTGTTCAGTTTCTTGCTTTTTTAACTGACAGTTTCTCCTGAGAGTACGTGCTCTAACAATTGCCCCAAAAGTTCACTCTTGCTTATCTTTACTAAGATAACAAGAGTGAAATGCACTACAAAACAGCATTAACCTATATTAACCTCTCCAGGCTTCTGAAGGATATCTAAAGATCTCGTTTGAATGTTGTCTGCCTTTCAATGTCTCCATTCGTTATAGTCATAAAATTCTACCTTGTAATTAACTTGGGCATCATCTGGGAAGTTTATGTACTGTCTTCTCAATACACAAATGGCCTTGAACACTCTGTGAAAGACTTTACACGCTGTTGGGTCACTAACTCCACATAAATCCCCAGTTTCTTGGTGAAAGGTGCCATCACCAGTGTGTGAATGTGTGTGTGAATGGGTGAATGACTGAATGTAGTGTAAAGCGCTTTGGGGTCCTATGGGCTAGAAAAGCGCTATACAAATGCAGGCCATTTACATGCCGAAAAACATAAGGTTATGAGCACCTGCAGACTTATTGGAACAGGCAGTCCTCTTTGGTTAACAGATGAAAGACTGGGTTCCAAAAGGGAAATGATCCCCCCAGCATTTACTTTATGCATTCAAAAACAGTCTCAAACTGATGTTTTGTAGTGGGTCACTTCTGTCAGCAAGAATTTGTCTAGCAGGTGGTATTCAGTGACCATCACTGAGATACTCCAAGTAATCCATGTGTCCTCTTCAGCAAACAGCACTAATGTAAAGTTAGACCTGCCTGCTGGGAGCTTTTATTTAAACCTCAATTTATGCCTGTATTAGCTCTAATCCTCCTTCAGGAAACAAGTTTGTTAGTTAGGAAAAGGCTTAGTCTAGTACTGTTTTATACTTTGACTGAGGAAACAGAGTTCTGTTAGTCTGCATTTAAAGGTTGTTTAAATCTAGGACTAACTTTAATCTCTGTCTGGGAAACTCTCCCTTATTGATTAAATTTATACCCGATTATGTTCTGATCAGTATGAATTATGGTTCTGTGTCTACTACAACATTTAGAATCAGAGAGACTTTATTAATCCCAGAGGGAAATTGAGTTGTCATAGCAGCAAATATACAACAAACATCAAGCACTCATATAAAGTGAGTGTAAAAACATAGATTTTGATAGATAAATATTAAGATAAATAGATAAACAGATATAGGTATAAATATACATATAAATTTAAGTATGTGCGCAAATAAATGTCGTGGTGTATAAAAGTGACAGGGTGCATTGATGTGTGATTAATTCTGTTCCACATGTGTGAACCTGACCCAAGTGGATGAATTAAAGAGTGTGATAGCAGATTCTTCATATCATGTGTTTGTGTACACACTTGTATTTACATATCGGAAAATATCGGGCATTAAAGAAATAATATTATATTTTAAATATGCCAAAGCACGGTGATCAAGTCAGTTATCTCCTTAGCTGAAATTTGATTTTGAAGTGGTTTACAGAGTCACATGTGGATTTGCTAATATGTTGGTCAGTCTCTTCAGTCATGCACCAAATGTGTAACTGAAACTCACCCTGCCTTTCTACACAACTTATTTCATTCTGATTGGATCTTGTGTCAAGAGCGGGGTCTGCAGCAGTTTGAGTTTATTTTGTAGTTTTGATTCCTTTTGTTATATTGAAATATGTTAAGTTCATGTGGTATTATTGAAGTTTAGTCTAGTTGTGTTATCACCTATGTCTCTGTGTTTGTGAGGCTTTTCCTGTCTTGTGTGTCAGTCTAACATATGTTTCTTGTCTGTTTCATGTTGTCAAGCTTGTGCTATCATGTCTACCGATTTTTCCATTTTTATTCTGATTTTCCTGTGGCATCATGTTCATTTGTGTCAGCTGTGTCTCCCCAGGTGTTTCCACTTCCCTCATTACCCTCTTGCGTATTTAACCAAACAAGGAAGAAGAAAATGATCAGAGATGTAGTCTATCAGAATAAAAACTAACAAAAATGAACAACTGTCAACAACTGGAGCTTTTATTCTTTCAAGGGAGTGAAAACATCAAATACAAGGTTTCATGCAAGTTCCTCGAACGGTGAACATTCCATAACATATTATTTCCATCATTTCCCTCCTGTTTATGCAATCATGCTTTAAAATAAAGCATGACACAACACACATTATAGATAAAAGTATATATGCATATACAGTCATTTAATCAAGGCTAAGTTGTGTCTCTTCTGATTTTCAATGTGCTCGTCCTAAGTGCTTTACACTTCAGCTACTGCCTTTATGCCTTCATAATCTCTGTTCTCCAGCTCATGATAATACTGGTCCATGTGTGGATTTGGTGATAGGTACGTCTTCGCCACAGCAGTCTCTATCAACCTTTGGGCCTATTTTTATTATGTTTTATCAATCCCACCCTCCTTTGTCTTAAAACTGTCACACAATGACACATTTTCTTCTATTGGCTTCTCAAAAAACAGTGATGAGTCTTTGGGCCGGTCCCCTCAGACACGGGATGCAACAGCACCTGCAACTGCTACAGAGACTAACACAGAACAGATTAGAGTGCTCCATCTCGTCTAATGGATTGTCTGCCCCCTGAGTTTTCAGCTCCTCTGTTAGTGTAGTTAATCCCACCAATGCTCTTGTCATAGATCCATCAGGAGTAGTATTGCTAGGTATGACAGTTCAACAGCTAGATCTGAACATTTTACTTACTCTATTAGCATATCTAATGCCATTCTGTTTTGCCATGTTATCAGAGAGGTTGCTTGCAGCTGTTCTGAAAACCCCTCTACTGTGATTCAAGGATCTTTGTTGATTATAATGAGGTAATTTATCCAATCAACATTTTTATTAATAGTCACTGTAAAAGGCATAACAAGATAAGCTATGGCACATGTACCTTTCCACTCCGCAGGTAGTTTAGCGCGCAGCTTCTTATTCCCACACAGCCACCAAATATCTGCTCTGCCAGTGGCATAGTTTAAAAACCAGCATCCCTTATAGAAATTGGCGTCAGAGGTTATGTTTATGGCAGTGTTGCACCACTCTAGCTTACCCAAGTTCCTACCTTCACCGGCCCTTGTGAAGGAAGTCTAGTTTCCAGACTACATGAGTGCATCAGGAGGGACTTGTGGTTTAACTGCAGGAAATAAATAGTGGTGAGTGTGACAAGCAGTGTCATTAGGCAGTGAGGAGTTTGGGAACAGCTGCAGAACATACTTTAGGCTTTTTGGGTTGTTATTTCTATTAAGTCTAAATGGCACATTGCCGAGGTGTGGTCTTGCTGGAACACAGGGCACACAGGCTGAAACCACAGATTGCTGGGCTGTCTAGAACATCCAATCTTGCTATACATTCTTATCAGAGTAACCAGTTTCTATTTCTAATACTTTCTCTGGATCTTGTTTTTATTTTGTTTTACCTGCCTCAGAGTGTGGTTAGTGGTTAGTTAGTAGTCATGTTTTGGTTAGTGTCAGTAATCTGTGTATTTGTTTCTGAAGCTTCAGGGGCGAGATCAATACTGTTGCTACAGAAAAGAAACCGTTAGTTAAGTCTATCACTGAAAAGCATTCAGATTCTCCGGCACACAGGACAGTATTGTTTAGTGGTTGGAGGCCCTACACTGGCTGCCATCTGTGTGATGGGGGTGCTTTCTTTACAGGAAACAAAGGTGTATTGCACAGGGAATCTGGACACTCTCTTTTTAACCCTGCCTTCCTTAAACCTTCAACTATTGGTTTTATACCTTCTCTTATAAGCTTCTTTTTTTAGTGGGTACTGTCTTTGGTGAGGCCAATAAAATGCTTTGGGGTATGGCTTGAATTATTATTTTTACTGGTTCATTTGTATGGCCTAGGGTCCATTCAAATCAGATTGATTCAAATATACAGAAAGCAGCATTCAGGAAACCAAAAACCAAAAACTGGGTCATGTAAAAGCCAACGGTGAGGTAAATATGATGATTTGGTGAATTTGAGTAAATTAAATGAAGTCTGACGCGTGTCTTTCCACGCCAAGTTGTATGACTTAGTCTCAGTGTGTTTTTCTCATACTTCCTGTTTTATTCTGATAGTCACTTGTCCTGTGTGCATCATGTTCAGATTTGCTTCCCTGTCTCAATTAGATCATGTATATATAATGTCTGCATTTCCTCCTGCTCCTCATCGTTATTTTTCTCTAGCTGCGTGTTCCACCTGTTTGTATATCTGGGGCCCTGCCAGTGAAGTTACAGTGGTCCCTCGCTATAACGCGATTCATCTTTCACGGCCTTTGAGCAATTTTACATGCTTTTTGTGTGTGTGTTGTTTTTTTTTACAGTGCATTATATTCTGTGTCGTGATTGGCTGTAGACCATTGTCAATCAATCTCGTGCTACGGTCCTGTACAGTACAGAATGCGTAAAGCTTGTCAACTTTACATAAATCTTTGATCGCTAGCAGTGTGACTCTGAAGGGCTGTACTGTATGTTTGTAAGTTTTCTCCCCAACAAACACAACAATGTTGATGAAACGTTTTTCACAGTCAAAGGCATCTGTGGGTGCCTTTGGTTTCATTCTGTAATACTGGACTTATTTTTCTACCAAGGTTTGAACTTTGAGAGTTTGAGAGAGTCATGCCTGTCTGAGACAAGTGTATAAAGTGTGTAAAGTTGGCTACTTTGCAGATTTAACCTATCGCGGGTTATTTTTTAGAACGTAACTACCACGATAAACGAGCGACCACTGTATTCATATTTACCAGCAAAATAAAGCTGTTTTGAGCTCAGTCCTGTCTCTGAGTCTCCATATTGGGTCCGCAACTCTGCCTGCCATACACAGCATAACCTAACAGGTGATTTAACTTCCCATATTTCTGTCCGTCACTATGCTTTGAAGTCAGGGAAGGAAAAGACAAATTCATTTTCATTAACATCAAGTAATCCACTGATTTGATTTGATTTGATTTGGTATTTGCCTATAAATGGTTTGTTCTAAAAGAAACTGCTAATAGCTCAGGGCCAGAATCAGGATCATTTTATGATTAGTTTGCCAAAATATAATAAAACTTTCTTTTTTTATGCTGGTAACTATGTCCTATAGGAATAAAACTGCTTGCCACAATTTCACATTTCTGAATAAAAATGGCAAACAAAGCATTTACCTTAATTGTCTTCTGCCAGTATAATTTCACTCAACATGTATCTCTTTGAATGAAGCATATTTAACAGGGTAGATTTTACTTGCCTGTTTAATGAAGTGCTGCTGTTCAGCAGCTTTATGACTCCCTTCATATGTCGTGTCCACTGTAGTGTCCACTGTAGTGTCCACTGGTATACTTCAAGGTGGTTCTAGATCCCAAGCTGTTCTCTGAGTAGAGCCAAACCATATCTAGCTCAACCTCATGCACTAGCTCAGTTTCCTTCTGTGGTGGCAGATTTCTTTTCTCATGCATTAATCACATATTTTAATCATATCACTTTAGAATAGCAAGAGCACTCCTGTCACTTAGTTGTATGCATGTGCACTACAAGTGGGCCTTATGCTCCACACACACAGTGAGGCCATTGTAATGGGAGACATAAAACAGATAGTGAGACGCCTTCTACTTATCAGGGATTTAAATCCTTAGGTGATGGCTAAGCAGAAAACAAGGTCATAATTCTCTCTCTGAGGGAGAAGGTTTTAAGGATGGGACTGAAGATATAGAGATGTTGTTTGTTTGAGAGTGTTCTGGAAAGGTATAAAAGAGTCCAGGGCGGTGTCCATCCTCATAAAAATGTTTGGCGTTTGATCTGAACGATTTCTCCACATTGCAATGTGTTAAAAGTAAAAAATAAAGTTTACATTATTATTATTATTATTATTATTATTATTATTACATTAATACATTAATACATTACTTGTCAGTTGCAGGTTATTGTTAAAATTTCCACAACACTTCCTCGCCAGAAAGGTGTAGTTCCATGTCTCAAGAGCTAATTTCAGCAGCCAAGGATTGGATCACCAGGGCTACTACCTTTGACTGCCGCCTGACTCACAATTTTGTAACCCAGTTTTACACTGTGTGTATGTCATTAATGCTTTTTATAACAAGATGTTTCTGCTAGGGATAAATATAAATAAACACAAATAATTAACTGAATCGTCAGAAACCTTGAAAGCTTTTTAGAGTGACTAGAGATTTGAGACTTTGAGATTCATCATGTGAAGCTACCTGCTGTGGTGACTCCTTGTGTGTAAGGGGTCAACCAAAAGTAACTTTTTCACTGTGACAGCACAATGATGTATTAGTTAGCACTTCACAGCAAGAAGGTTCTGAATTCAAAAAGTCTTTTTATGTAGACTTGGTTGCATGTTTTCCTTGTGCCTGTATGAATTATTTCCAGGTACTCTGACTTCCTCCTAGGAGCCGAAGGACACACATACTTGAATGTTTCACTCTTTGTCAGGAGTGCCATGCTGGTGACTTGTCCACACGGTGACTGCTATGATAGGCTCCAGCTCACTGACTGAAAGTGCAGATGTTTTGTTATAATGTAGATGACATTTTGTAAGGTATAGAAATTAGGGATGTCCGAGCTTAGTAGATTTGCCAAATAATCATTGCTATTGGCACCAGATGTACTAATACTAATCTAATTGTTTTACATTTTAATTGATACCCAATGTTTTTTTAAATAATTTTGTCCTAACCAGATGGAGCATGGCTGGTGAAAAAACAACTTAAATTCGTTAATCTTGGCCTGATCTTTTTATTGACATTGTTATTGCTAGTTCTTTTAAAGGCTAAAAAAATTTAGCTTTCTCTAAAAGTTGCATGGACTTTCCCTTAGCAACAGGGTGAAGAGTTCAGTCACTCAGGACGGACTCTGAGTAGAGTCAAAAGGAGCCAGTACAGGCAGACACCTCCAGGTTTGGCAAGGTGTCCCAACCAATCATGTCCTATTGTAGTGTAAAGCGCTTTGGGGTCCTTAGGGACTAAGTAAAGCGTTATACAAATACAGGCCATTTACCGTTGGCAGGAGGCCCTGGCACAGACCTGGGACTCACTGGAGAGAATATATCTAGCCTTCATGTTTCCCCAGATAATCTGAAGGAGGTGGCGAGGGCGGTCTGGGCTTCCCTGCTTAGGCTGCTGCCCCAACAACCCGAGTTCTGGTAAGCAGAAGAAAATGGATGGATGATTAATCATTTTGTAATATTAGATTTTGATCTTTTATTGAAGTGGATGTCATGAATTTTCAACCAGCGTGCATCGTTAATATTGCACAGCGCAACCCATCACACTTTTCAGTCGCAGTTTATTTGTTTTTCGGATGTTTATTTCAGGCATTTTTCTTTCACTGTAACACGTAATGTTAATGTTGTTAATGCATGATGCGAAGTGCCGTACAGTTAAATGGCATGATCCATTATTGAAGAATCCGATTAATGGTTTAAAATGCCTTTGTTTAGTGAGCTTTTGACATTAAATGGTTTTTAAATTTAGCTTGTCGGTTAGTCAAATTTATTTTAAAGAAATAAAAGCATGAATAATCATGAAGATGTCCAAAAATCTTTTGTATATATTTTGTATATATTTAGCTTGCATATTCTAGCATGCTAAAAAAAAAAAAAAAGCAAAAGAAGGCCAAGGGAAAAGAAAAATGTAATTATTGCCTCAACAACAGCATTAGTCCTCAAGTCTTTAACAATTAAAATGTGTTTATTTTTCAGCTTGTACAGTTTTGTAGTTTATGATTAACAGCAGTAGAAGGACACTATATATCACAGAGATCGTCTAAATTATTGGTATATATGTCTTCTTTCACCTATCATAGTGATGTGCAAACGGGTGTAAAACTGCATCACCACAAACATGTGTTTGCTCACTCAGTTGATGATCAGACAGCCAAGACGTGGTTTGTGACACATCATACACAAGAAAAAGTACATTAAAACACAGAATATGATGATGAGTTTATCATGAGGCGAGCTGAAGGAGAAGTACAGCCTGCTGCTAGGGCAAGACAAACATCAATCGCAGAGTCCTTTGGTGTTGCAGGCAGATACTGTTGCAGAATTTTGGAAAGCGACTTATGTCTAGACTTAGGTTTTTGTGTCTATGTTTAAAAGACGAGAATTCACCACATCCTTAGAATTACAGAATCCCATTTGTTCACATTTTAGCGCACCTAAAGTGGATTATATAGACTATCCTGTATCTTTAAACATATATAGCATACTTACAGTAAAACAGCAACAGCAAGGGGTTATATAACAAATAATAAAATGACAACGCCACTTAGGGGAATTTCACCCCCAAGAACTATAAAGTCTTCTTAAAAACCAGAAAAGGTCGCACAGGTTTAGGGATGCACAACTGAGGCAGATTGGGTCCAATATTGATATGTCTTTAATTAAGCTTATAAAAATAAAAAAAGAATAAGACAATAGAAGTTGACTGTGGTATAGCTTATTCTATAACAGTGTCCTGGATTACATAAAACCATACACTGAACTGGACTTAGGAAGGCCTGAGAATTGCTGGGAATATGTAGTGGCCACCAGCTGCGTAATGACACCAGGTATCCGTACGGCTCGTGGCCCGCACACCTTGACAGTGCCTACAGGGTCCTCTGGCACTTGGTCAGCAGACTGGTGACACTGATGCAGGGCCTCCAAAACTGGCCCTGGTGCCTGGGACACGGAAGGTGAATTAAACAAAGACCCACCATATGCCCCAAACAGCTCTTGATAAGAGCGGTCACATTCATCCCTAAAATGCCAAGAACAGAGGGCATGGCAGCAGGAGTGTCTCTCAGTACAAGGATCCAACAAGAGGACATTTCCTTTCCACACAGGAGTACACTGAGCTCTAAATAACCAATAAAACGAATGGAGAGCCCATTAGCAGCCCAAAGCTGCAACCAATGGCATGAATGAAGGCATTCTTGTCCCCAAGGTGCAAAATGTGTCAAAAAGAAACTCTCTGTGATGGTGGAAACCATAGACCCAGTATCCACCAAGCACGGGACAGTCACCCCATTTATCAAACCATCAATCTCAACAGACAGCAACTTAGGGACTTGGTAGGGACTGCACTACCAAGTCCAATATTGATATGTCTAACCCTAACCCTTTTATAAATTTATAAAAATAAAAAAAGAATAAAACAATAAAAGCTAAGTGTGGTATAGCCTATTCTATAACAATGTCCTGGATTACATAAAACCATACATTGATCTGGACTTAGGAAGTGTGGAAAATAACCCACCACCAAAGGTTCCACGGCTACTGGTGTGTCCTCGCTTCACTGTAATAAAAACACAACACAACACGTTAAAAGTCAAAGAAAAACTCTAAAAGAGCACCAAGTTCGTTGCGCACAGTCAGGAGACAGTGTACATTTTAATAAAACAAGAAACCAGTCACACGCACAACCCTTTAAAACAAAATACAGAATACACAGACTGAATAGCTTGCACCACACGAGTAAATAGTGGCCTGTACTCCGGCTACAGAGACAACTAAAATGTTTCTCAGCTTTGTTATAATTTTCAATTCAGTCACATTTTAAATGCAGGTATTACATTTTCAGGGTTTTTTTATTCCTTGTATGATCACTCTTCATAAGTAAGAAGTCTGATGGCTTGTATACATTATTATGGTATAGTTTGAAATACACTACTTGTGATTTAAATTTTCCAAACACACAGTTTCACACAGCCGATTCCAGCCTGAATTTTACTTGGAATCAGATCGGAAAGGGAAATCAGTAGCCTCTCACATCACTAGTTTCGTAAGCCACGTAAGACGGCGGCAGGCGTCACGCTGGAGCAGACGTGGCAAAGCACCACGTCATCACTGTGGGTCGGCGCTTTATTATTATTTATGGGTGTATTGTGTTAGTACCGCCAGCAGGTGAGTAGTTAAGTTACTTGTTCTGTAGAGATTATCATAATAGTGGCACGTGTCATGCTGAGTCTTTTTTAGAGAATTAGATAAAGATGTGTATGGTACTTTGTCCGTTTTGCTGTTTTTCTTTGGGGTTGTGAGGCACGTGTAAGTTGTGAACAGTCTTAAAAAACGCTACACTGCATTCATTTGGATCTCCTGTCGTTCTGTGGCGTGGCAGACACGGAACAAACCTTGTGTGTCCGCGTCAGACGATATAGATCCGCTTTGTTTCAGAGCACAGCGCTTGCCTCTTCGTGTGCGAAACTTAAGGTTTAACCCTGGGTTTTTGTACTACGAAGGTGGTTCATGTCTTACTGGGGTAAATCGCTGTAGTAGGTTGTGCTGCAAAGCCTGACCTGCAGCAGTCTAGATTCCAGATTAGAAAGGACCATGCGTGAATTCATGGTCTGCTGTTCAATCAGAAAATATGATCACGCTTCCTGGAAGACCTCTGTGGAGACCGTAAGAGGGTCTTCTGTTTGTTTCTGTTGGGATCAAACAATTTTATTACTATATGCTCCTAAAACAGCGCATCTGATAACCTGCTCCCAGCATGTTATCTTCTGAGTTTTGGATTAAAATGCGTTGCAATACAGATTATTTTCTCTGGGAATATGTTTTACATGCGCAGCTTAATGCCCAAGTTTAACAGGGAATCTATGTGGGAACCTATGACGTCACTGTAAACTCCTGACGTACCATGTAACCTGAGGTGCACCTCCCGAGAATGTAATTACACAGTGGGTCAGTGCAGACTGCAGCTGTTATGATTGGTTTGTTCAACGCGCTTGAATCCTTATTTGCATTTCTGGCTACTTTTTCACCACAGTTGTTTTTTTGTTGTTTTTATTTAACAATAAGATAAAATCACTGCCTCAGAATGATCCATCTAAGGACTCACAAATCTACAAAACCAGTCAAAACTTTGGACACACCTTCTCATTTAATATTTTTTAAACTTTATTTTCATGACTATTTGCATTGTAGATTCTCACTGAAGGCACCAAAAAATAAATGGACACATATGGAATTATGTAGTAAACGAAAACTTGTTTTAGGCTCTTCAAAATAGCCTCCCTTTGCTTTGATTACTGCTTTGCACACGCTTGGCGTTCTCTCGATGAGCTTCGTGAGGTCGTCACCTGAAATGGTTTTCCAACAGTCTCGAAGGAGTTCAGAGATACTGAGCACTTGTTGGCCCTTTTGGCTTCACTCTGCGGTCCATCTCATCCCAGACCATCTCAATTTGGAATGGTTGTAATTAGGTTTAGGTCAGGTGATTGTGGAGGCCAGGCCATCTGATGCAGCACTCCATCACTCTCCTTCTTGATCAACTAGCCCTTACACAGGCTGGAGGTGTGTTTGGGGTCATTGTCATGTTGGAAAAATAAATGATCAACTAAATCCATTGGGATGGCGTTTTGCTGCAGTATGCATACTGACATAGGAGGGTGCAGCCATGCTGATTCTGTGTGCACTACACACAGGCATAAATGTAGGCAACAACACTTTTGTTTTCATAGGCTCCTCGAATCCTCAAAGGTTCTCTGCAGAAGTCTAAATCAGGCACAAGTCTACCTTACTTAAGCCAATAAATGAGGCTCAAACTGTGCGATGCATTGTCACAGGAAGGTGCATGTATCAATTTGTTGATTTAGAAAACCGAGGATACCTGTTCAATCAATAAAAAGAAGTTCACAATAATCTGCACTGGACGGCAGGCAGGCCAGTTCAGCACCCTTACTCTTTTAATACAAAGACATGCTCTTGTAATAGATGCAGTGTGTGATTCAGCATTGTCTTGCTTAAATATGCAAGGCCTCGACATCATCTGAATGGGAGCACATGTTTCTTTAAAATCTGTATATACCTTTTAGTATTGATGGAGCTGGTCTACCTGCAAACAACCATGGCATCACCAGTGCAATACTTTAGTTTATATCCACTAACTTAAAGCTGAAAGTCAGTACTAAAATATTGATTGTTTGATAGACAAAAAACATTGGTAGTGTGCAAAAAAAAAAAATAGAAAATTGTGTCTGTGTTCATATACTTATAGATTTAACTTGAGAAATTTCTAAATTTCTTCCTTGGTGTGAAAAAAGGTTTAATAAACATTATTGTCAGTCAAACTTTATGTGCTATAGTTCCCAGAGTGTACATGCAGGAAATGAACAATCGACCGACAAGTTGAACACAATATAATTCATCACAACATCTTATTGCAGCAATTCTGGGCTGAAGTTAAAATAAATACTACAGAGAATATGATGGAAGAAAGTGGGATTGAGACTACACCTCCTGCCAGCCCCACCCCTCTGACTGTGGGTGGCCCAGTCGGAAGCCTGCCCACCACTGCTGGTAAGACATTTGATGTGCAAATCAACATTCCCTTTGCTTGTAGCTTAGCTGAGTCGAGATTTTAAATGTCATTTGCTACAGTTCACATTGTTGATACAAATTCAAGATTGGTAATACGTGTAAATAAATTTTAATTGTGTTGATGTGGACATTATGGATACAACATCTATCAATTTTCTACCACTTATCCAGAGCTGGGTTGCAGGGAAGTAACAATAACAGAGAAGCTCAGCCATGTGGCTCCGCTTAGAAATTCTGTTCATAACAGAATCAATGACAAAGTGCATCCCTGATGAAGTCCAACATCCTCTGGAAACAAGTCCAACTTGTTGCTGGCAATGCTAATTAAGCACTCGCTGTGGTTGTACAGGGACTGAATGGCTTGTAATATTAAAACTGGAAAATTAATATTCAATTAAGACACTCACTTGCAACAGTATTGATACCGATTGTGCTGTCTTTGCCTTCTTCAGCTGGCAAGGCAAGGCAAGGCAAGTTTATTTGTATAGCACAATTCAACAACAAGGTGATTCAAAGTGCTTTACAGAGACATTAGAAACAAGAACAAATAAAAAGCATGATTTAAAATTGATTAAAACAAGGAAATAAACTAACTAACTAATTAACAAACAAACAAACAAACAACAGTATATAAAATCAAAACAGATAAAATCAGAACAGTAGATAAAATCAGTAGTTAAATGTAAGTTTTGAAATTTAAGCTTAAAGTGTGGATTTGGTGCTTTATTCAAATGCAGCTGAGAACAGGTGAGTCTTCAACCTGGATTTAAATAAACTGAGTGTTTCAGCTGATCTGAGGCTTTCTGGGAGTTTGTTCCAGATATAAGGAGCATAAAAGCTGAATGCAGCTTCTCCGTGTCTGGTTCTGACTCTGGGAACTGATAAAAGACCGGATCCAGATGACCTGAGGGATCTGGATGGTTCATACCGGGTCAGGAGGTCACTGATGTATTTTGGTCCTAAACCATTCAGAGCTTTATAGGCCAGCATCAGAACTTTAAAGTCTATCCTCTGACGGACAGGCAGCCAGTGTAAAGACCTCAGAGCTGGACTGATGTGGCACACAACATGACAGCCAAACATGGCTCCTCCTTTCCTCAAAAGCTATAGTAGTTAACATTCATAACTCTAAATAGCAGTTTAGGAGTAAGAAGAGTAAGAAGTAAAACTCTCATTTCAGCAATATCAAAGTATTACACAGTTATCATAAATATTTACCTGTGCGGTGTGAATGTTAATATTAGCAATTTTACTTCTAGCAGTTACCTAATAGCGAGATGTTGCAAGGTAACCCGAGCAGAGAGTCTAGAGAACTAATTCAAGCAAATAAAGAGTGAAATCAGACGGGTTTCAGGCCTAAAGAGCAGAGCTGAGGATATAAAGACCTGCAGAGTGAGAAAATGGCAAGCAGATGAGTAGAGGGAAAGCTCTCTCTGATTGGATGTTTCTCTTTGTTTTTCAGGTCTGTCCACTTCGCTCCCTCTCCCAGGAACAATCAGTTCCCCCTCAGTCTCGACTTCTCTCCCCAGTGTCCCACCACTTCCTGCCTTCAGCAGCCCTCTGGCTGCACCGCTTTCCCTTTCTTCCCAATTTCCCCCCGCCTCAACACTGGCCTCACCTTTCACCAGCAGCTCTCCCGTCCCTCCTGCTGCCTCCTTCTCTTTGCCTCCTCAGGCCTCTTCCATCAGACCTCCTTCTACTGCTTCCAGCATGTTGCCCCCTCCTGTAGGTCCACCTGTATCGAGCTTCTCCGTGGGTGCAGGATATGACATCACACGGGGTCATGCTGGTCGAACCCCACAGACACCGCTGATGCCAACATTTTCCAGTCCTGCTTCTATACCAGGTCAGAGTGAAAAATGTGAAGCTCGGGTGAAATTTTCGAATCTGATAAACACATTTATGCTCTTTTAAAAACTGGAACCAAATCAGTTTGACACCCAGAATACCCACATACTAGCCAACACTAAATATTACTATCAAATTAGATACTCATTTGCAACAGTATTGATACCAACAGAGGCATCTTTGCCTTCTCCAGTTGAAAAACACCTTCACGTTATACCTGAACAGGCAAGCACACCTCGCTTGACTAGCTGTCATTCACAACACTGAACAACCCTTTTGAAAGCAATTTTGGAAGGTCCGTGAAACTCCAGTTTCTACACCACTGGCACTTAACGTTTAGTTAAGTTATCATTAAGGATGCGGCTCGTGGTTATGGCTAATAACAAATCAAAAACATCAATGTGGGAGCAATGCTATCAGAACTGCCCATCTATATTATTATAATGGACCTAAGAACTGTTGTTTCTTATGAAGTCCCAGTAAAGTCAGCGGTCGAGTAGCAAGCCCCAAGTATGACTGGAGGTGCATTGAGTGTGAGAGAAGCTGACCTGAGAGAGAGGATCATGGTGAAGCTGGAAACCTGAACCCTTCATGGCCGATTACCAAGACAAATGTGAAGTACCCTCTGAAAGTCTGCTAGACGATGTGAATGCAGCATTATGGACAATCCATTACTGGGATGATTAGGAAACTAACCAGCCGATCTACATTATGACAGTAGTGATCACAGAGATGTTTGGCCACCAGATGAACAGCCACAAGGAGCAGTGCCCTCCATGGAGAAGGAGACTGGAGGCCAAGATCAAGGCAGTGTGGAAGGAAGTCAGCCAACTATTGGAGCTGCAGAAAGGTGCAATGAGGAAAGGGGTACCCAAGAAGTACAGCAAACTGTCCATACCTGAGGCCTGGGAAACTGCCATGCAAGGACTCACAGCCCTGGCCACATGCTTGAAGAGGTGTTCCAGAGAGATATGAGGCAGAAGAATAAACCAGAAGTTCTCCACAGAACCATCCAAGATGTACTCTAGGTGGCAGGTGACCAATATGAGACGGCACAGAGGCACTAATCATGGCAGCACAGGAACAAGCTTTAAGTACAAGATAGACGCCCGATAGTGTGGTACCACACCTGGGAAGACCTCATGTGCAGGTTTAGGGCCCCTGAGACACATAACAACAGGGTGTTGAAAGCTGAAATGAATGTCCCTTAACTTAGAAGTAAGACATAAGGGTAATAAATCATATTTTTTACAGTAGTCCTCAAACTCACAGCAGATTTCCAGAGCAGAGAAAGATCTAGCGTTGTTAGCTGAATTCCAAGACGACTGTGTAGTTAAAGTCTGTCAGACTACAGAATCAGAGACTGGAGAAGCAACTGCATGGGCTACCGCAGCAGCAACCTCACAATCTAGCCAATAGGGAAGCGCAAAACAGAACAGCAGCAGATGCTCAGAGGACATTCTGTAAACAATTGATTTATTTAAAAAAAAAAGTACAACTTGTTAAAAAATGTTCCATATTTTCAGGTGTGGTGTCCAACCCCATGCTTCAGCAGTCAGTCATTAGAGGAGGATTAGATACTGGATCTTCAATCACGTTCCCGGAGGAACAGGAGGATCCCAGAGTGTCTGGAGACACCAACAGTGGTGGAGGCATCTGGGGCTTTTTTAAGGTAGAATACAAATGTGTGAAAGGGGACTTTTGAAGCTTGATGTTCCCTATAGCTTTTTTGCGATATGGTTGGACATATTTTTCAAACATAAAAAGTCTTTACAATGATGAAGTTCTTCTTTAATTAAAGTTAATAGGAAGAGTTGGTTAAGTGTGGTGTGTGTGTGTATATATATTTTTGGGTAGTCTTATTCTGTGTGTATTGTGTCCCCTCAGGGAGTAGCAGGAAACGCTGTAGTAAAGACAGTCTTAGACAAAACCAAACACTCTGTGGAGTCCATGATCACTACTCTTGATCCTGGCATGGCCCCATACATCAGTAAGTTACCCTGTTTTACCCAATTTAAAAAAAAAATGTACAAAACATTCAAATGTTCTTAATAAATGTTTCTGTGTTGTTCATCCTCAGAGTCTGGTGGGGACATTGACATCGTTGTGACTTCAGATAAGGAGATGAATGTGGGGGCAGTTAGAGATGCTTTCCAGGAGGTTTTTGGGCTGGCCATGGTCACCGGAGAGTCTGGTCAGTCAAACATTGCTCCACAGCCTGTGGGCTATGCCGCCGGTGTCAAGGTCAGTGGACTTCGCTTTTACGTTACTTCATTTCTTTCTCGTTCAACTTTTTTCAAGCATCAAATGTTTGTTTTCCTTGAATAGGTTTTATAGCTTATTTATTTATAAATGACATGGCTTTTAAGACCATCACGTGTGAAGATAAAAATGTATATAAATCATGCAGTGCTAGATTTGTTAAGAGGAAATATTTTGAGAACTGAGTCTTAATATTGTGGGAAAAACGAAACACAAAATAGGTTGCTTCTGAAAAATTGTGTGTAACCTTTTAATCATAATAACTGGATTGCATAGAGAGTTCCACATTTTATGAGTCAAGGCTCATTTTAGTTAATATCTCTACGCACAGTAAAAGAGAAAAATGTTAATTATGATGATGTATTAGTTTATTAAAATATCAGTCTGGTCATTTTTAAGTTTACTTATTTTTTTCTTAGTTCAAAATAAAATGCTGAAATATCCCAGTTACATAAGTATTACTAGTGTCTGAGTTTGTTTCAGTTTAGTTCTTGACAGCACTGATGTTTGCAGCTTCAGTCATACATGTGTGTGTCTGTCTGTCCCTGCGTGTCTGCAGGGGGCTCAGGAGCGCATTGACAGTCTGCGTCGAGCTGGTGTGATCCACGAGAGACAGCCAGTGGTCTCTTTAGAAAACTTCATTGCTGAACTTTTTCCTGACAAGTAAGAAGGTTTTGACTGACTTCTGAAAAGAAAGCACACACATTCTTAGAGGCCTAGCGGACTTTCTATCTCACAAACAGTGCACAGTACTGCTGTAAACAGCTTGGAGCATCCCATAAAAAACAAAAAAATGTGTGGATGCTGGGCTACAACAGTTTTCATCTACAACAGGACAGAAATGCTTTTTGACATTTCTATTCACCTTTCATCTTCCATTATTTACTTTATAATTAGTCATGTGTTGAATAAAATGCAAGCCAAATATTCACATGTTTGATGCAGTTTGATGTTTTTTTGTGGCAACAAACAAAAGCGTTAACATTTAGTTAAAAGCTCTAAAAACAACAACAAAACCTTCTTTTTGTTTCCAGGTGGTTTGACATCGGATGTTTGATCCTCGAGGACCCTGGTCAGAACATTCACATCGAGCTCTTCACTCAGGCGACCCCTGTAGCATTAGAGCACGTCCAGCAGGTATCATTTGGTTTACAAAGGAAGAGCTTTTCTGGTTGAAGTTTAAATATTTAAAAAAAATGTTCAGGAAAAAGAAACTTTTACAATTTATAAAACCAAACAGAAGTAAAACTGTGCGGGTGAGGGTGGCGTGGAGTTTTTTGGCTGTGTATACTGTATGTATGGTTGCTCCTGGGGCCTTGTATCTGTATGTGGAAAAAATGGTGGTCATGGGGAATGTTGAAATGAAGCCCTGCCTGCTTAAAAAGGCCTGTTACCTTCTGTAGTCAAGCTAAACCAACACTGCTTGAGTAAGTATTGTAGGTTTCCCTTAGTTTTTGATTTGTTATACAGTGGTCCCTCGTTATATCGCGGTTCAGTTTTCACGGCCCCGCTGTTTTTTTTTGTTTTGTTTGTTTTTTTGTTTTGTCACAGTGCGTTGTGTTCTGCGTCCTGATCAACTGTAGACCATTTTCAATCAATTACATCGTGCCGTGTCTCCTGTACAGTACAGTTGCGTCCAGCTTGTCAAATTTACATAAATCTTCGCTAGCAGAAGACAACAAACACAAAAGGATTATAAGGAGCATTAAGTGAAACCAAAATGTCCGATAAGTCAAACTTTACTGAACTCATTCTTCTTGCTTCCTCTACTTCCGTACCATTGATTCATTAATGTTGAATTCTCTCGCAGCTGCTCTGTGCCCATGTTCTGGACCTGAAAACAGGGTTTGATCTTTGGTTTCATTCGATGATGCTGGACTTATTTTCGAAGATTTGAAGTTTGAGAGTGTTTAAACAAGAGAGAAACGTGTGAAAATGTCGATCCCCTTTCTGAGAAATGTGTATAAAGTGTGTAGTGAGGGGTTTTACAGCCTTAAACCATCTATAATAATTGTAAAAAATAAAGTTCGCTACTTTGCGGATTTCACCTATCGCGGGTTATTTTTTGAACGTAACACCCGCGATAAACGAGGGAACACTGTACACTCTACTGACAAAAGTATTGGCTTGCCTGGTTTTACACTCAAACAAATTTGAGTAGCATCCCATTGTTTATCCACAGACTTGAATATGTTGTCCGCCCAACCTTTACAGCTGTAATTCTTCTGGGAAGGCTTTCCACAAGGCAGGTAATGTGTTAGTGGGAAGGTCATGAAACTGGCAAACATATCTTGGGATGCTAGAACTAAACCCAACTCCTGAGCAAATAAGAGGGACCCATTGACAAATGTTTTTAAAAGCAATCTTCACGCCTAAGTGTTTGATTTTTATACACCTTAAAGTGATTGGAATCCCTGAATTTAATGATTTGGAAGGGTGAGCAAATACTTTTGGCAATATCCTGTCATGCTGGTAGAAGATAAAGTTTCCCACCTTTTTCAGGCTCTACAGTTTTCTCTTGACTTTTTGTCTTTGAACAAAAAATGTCAGGTTGTACCGTAGAATTATTTTATTCAAAATCTCCCATGTAGAAACCTGCTACAACTCACAGTGTTTTTGTAACCTTCCCCATATAGGCTCAGTCCATGACCCCTCCTGACTACAGCCTGCGCTGGTCAGGTCTGAGTGTTACCGTGGGTGAGGTCCTGGAGCAAAGCCTTCCCAACATCAACAGAACAGACTGGCACCAGGCCATGACAGGCCTAACCCAACGCCAGATGATCCACAGTGCTTCCAAAGCTCTGGCTGGTATCTACAAACAGCAGTTGCTTCCCAGGACTACGTCAGGCTGAGTGCGTCAAGTTTCTGTGACATACTGAGAGGAGGTGGACAGTAAACTAGCTGATGGGACATGAAGGTTCCACGTACCTCCCTCCATCCGTCTGTCCTGCACAACAAAGCCAACTGCACATTTCGTTAAAGATGTTTGTGCCCACAGACGTTTTGCTGGCATTCTCGTGTATTTTAATGGGTTTTACTGAAAATTTAGATTCCATTTTGTTACGATCAAGCTATAATGCATTATGATCCTCTCCATCCTTTTTAAAATGTTTATCAGTATAAGCACATATTAAGGCAAAGTTTAGTGTTTTATTTAGGCATTCTTATTGTTTGTCCCATTTGTACTTTTCTGTACCCTAAGTCCAGTTTAGAGGGAGTAATGCAGCAACTACCTGATGTGATTAGGCTGAGTGCAACATCAAGAAGCCCTACAATATAGGAAAAAATCTTTTTTAGGGGGGAGAATTTTCTACCATGCCCTAGGGCCAGTATTACCAGCTACTCCCTATACAATGTACTAACTGCATGCCAACATTGCAGTTATCAAACATTAATTGTTATGATTTACTTTTATTTGTTGATACAATGCTCAATTAATACAAAAATAAATATATGTGACCATTTAACCCAAACAAAAAAAAAAGAGCCATGTCATTACAACATATCTATACATAAAAATCTTAATTTCACATATTGTTACCTTGATAAGTGTGACCTAAATTAACTTTGTAGCAAACAGCCGACATCTTCCTGATGCTACTGACCTCCATCAGCAGGATAGTACATCCTTCAGCATCACAAAAACTGCTAGTGGATGGCTCAAGGACTGTAGCATGGAGTGTTGAGATTGGCCCAAGCCTTCCCTGATATAAATCCAGTGGAGGGCCACGAGTCATATTTGCAGATTCATTGGATAGCCACCCAATTAGTGAAGTATTTTGATTTCTTGTCCTACATAAAGACCATGACTGACATGAATGCTAATACAAATTTATACATAAAGTGTTTCTGTCCCATGCAGCTAAACCATAACAATGATTTACTTAATTTATTTCTTAGGGCTTCAAGTGGTAAGAAACTGTCAGAAACACTAGATCTAACTTTCTGTCAGTTACAGTTGGGTGTAAAGAATATTCTTATGCATATCTTGTGCTGTGCCTTTTTACATAAATCACTTTTTAATGCTGATTTGGATGCCCCCCTCCTTAACCAAAGGATATATCACTGCTATATAATACTGTGCAGAATTCTTAAGGAACATTGGAGTTTCCTGAGAAGTCCAGCATAACATTCAACTCCAAAAACATTTTTTCTGTTCATTACTGGAAATAAATGACTATCAACAGTCTGGAAGTGTGTTTGGGGTTATTCTCCTGTTGAAAAATAAATGATATCCAACTAAATGCAAACTGGATGGGATGGCGCTGCAGGATGCTGTGGTAGCCGTGCTGATTCAGTGTGTCTTCAATTTTGAATAAATCCCCAACAGCGTCACCAGCAGACCACATTATCACACGTCCTCCACGTGTTTCACGATGGGAACCATGCATGTAGAGACAGTCTATTCACCTTTTCTGCATCACACAAAGACAAGGCAGGTGGAACCGAAGATCTCAAATTTGGACTCATCAGACCAAAGCACAGATTTCCACTGGTCTAATGTCCATTCCTTGTGTTTCTTGGCCCAAACAAATCTCTTCTGCTTGTTGCTTTTACTTAGTAGTGGTTTCTTGCCAGCTAATTGACCACGAAGGCCTGATTTGTGCGATCTCCTCTGACCACTGTGCAGTTTCCACTGAACAGTTGACGTAGAGATAGTTAAAATATCAATACTACAGTCTAAATATCAGGAGAGCAAATCAATATGCTTTCAGATGTGTGGCTACATGTTGTTGGAACTCTGTGTGGCATTTATCTGGGCTCTAATCTGAGGTGCTGTCAACTTGCTATTTCTGAGGCTGGTGACGCAGATTAACTTATTCTCAGCAGCAAAGGTGACTCTTGGCTTTGTTTCCTGGGGCGGTCCTCATGTGAGACAGTTTTGTTGTAGCGCTTGATGGGTTTTTGCAACTGCACTTGGGGACACATTCAAAGGGACACATTCACATTCTCTGCATTATTGTAGAGTCTTTGCCTTGTGAAGACCATTGAGGCAACTGTTGTTGTGATGTGGAGCTATATAAATAAAATTGAACTGAACTGAATACCATCATAATGAAGCCATGATGGCTTCAGGAAGATATGAACAAAGCAGTTATTAGTTGTATTAGTTGCTTTTAAACACAAAAAAGAAACCACCTTGAGGCATTCCAAATAGATTTGACTGGCGGTTCTATCCATACAGTTTTATGTAGTGATGAAACGTGAAATTAACGTATTGGTATTATTGCGTATTGCCCAATGCCCAATCCCAATACCTCAAAGTAGCTGCCCAAGTGCCAGGAGGTGTTTCAGGTTGGGTGCAGGTTGGAAGACTTTGATTAGAAATTTGGAATTAGTGGCTGCTAATTTTATAGCAGAAAAGTTACACTTCACATTTCTTTTGCAAAAAGTTTCCTTTTCAAAATAAATAAATGAAAACGTCAAAGAAGTCACAACCAGGCTACCTTTTTGACATGTTTTTGACATGTGACGTGTATTTTCTCCATAATTTCCTAAAAATGTATTTTTCATTTCAAATTTCTGTTGTCTTTTCGGTTGGATTTCATCCATTTTGAGTTAGTATACTGTTGTTATTATTATTATTATTGCAAAAATCTATTTTTCGTTTATATTAGTGAATTTAAATGTTATTCACACCTAGTTTTGTTAATTTTTAGTGTATTTTCAGTTCACTAAAAATATTTATTTCTATTGTTGTGCAGTATTCACTGTTGTAATACTGCATTCTGCCACTGGGGACAGCTGTCCTTTTCCTCATACATGGAAAGCGTTTCCGTTTCCGGTTCGTTTCAGCACAACAATCGCAATGGCGGCAGCTGGAGAAGCTAACGGAGGAACAGGCAAACTGGAGTTGTATCCTTTATTGTTGTCAATATTTACCACTGAGGTCTATGAAAACTTTAATGATATTTTCTACTAGCGAAGGGCAAAGCGAGGCTTCTTGAAACAACGAAACATTCGAAGTATTTGTGCCGGTAATTGTATCGAGGTTTCGAAATAACCTGAATCTGAATCTGGGCTCTTTCTGTTTGGGTGTGTTAGGTTGACTTTTAAGCTTAATAGGAGTTTGTGTCATCAGGTTTGTTCTACACTGTCAAGCGAAGCTAGAAGCTGGCATAGAGTTTGAAGTTTAAACATTTTTAAATCATCCTCTAAAGAAACTTTCCTTAATTTTATTTACTACTCACCGATGACTATAACTACTGTGGATGTTGTAACATTATGTTTGAGTCTGGAGTTTTGGTTATAGTTAGGGTTGCCAACTCCCTGAAAAATAAATAAGGGACACCTCGTGGCCAGGGCCGGGCGACCCAGTTGTCTTCACCCTTCCCAGTGTGGTGAATTTTCTAGCTCTTTTTTTGTGTGTGAAATTATTTTTTTAACCATTTGACTTGAATTTGATTTAAGTAGATGTGTATTCTTTGTGATATGAACACATGTGAAACAAATGATCATTTAGCCATTTATTTTTAGCTCAAAATGACAACATTAACACAATAAAACAGGTCTCCTTCTTAAACAGAAGCCTGTCATGCTTAACTTTTGAGAATATAAGTAAATCTTTCTTTAACTCTGTCCTGCTTAACTTAAAATAATATAAAACAATAGAAAGAAAAACATTCTTGTAACAGTGCACATTTAGTGCATTTAGTACAATTGGCTTCAGTTGAGGTATTATTTCAGCTTTTCTAATGCTAATCAGCTGCTCCTGTTTGTAAACCCGCTTGTTCCCATGATTACGCATCTTAACTCATCATCATTATTCATCTATGTATTACTTTTATGTATTAGTCATCTATTTGTTGTAATCATCTATCCTTGCAGTTGTTTATTACACAAAATAAATTATATTATCACACTTCTGGCCACATAGCGCTGATATTCACTGCACATGCCCATATTAACTTTTTCCAGCCAGGTGTTTTCCTTTTCCCATTCTTCCCTTTCTCTGAGGGGAACAAACATTGCTGCTCTAATGCTGGGCTTACACCGTGCGGTTTTAGGCCCATTTTGAGCCGATTTTTGAGTGATCGGACCGATTTTGGCCTTCATCGTGCATCGTGTAGTATACGTGGGGTAACGAGAAGTGATTAACACCTCACGACCAGCTCCCGATCAATCAATCGCTCGTGAGGGTCTCACCACAGCCGCTCACACTGCTCGCGTGCAAACACGTAAACGTTGGTGTAAAAGATGGAGCAGCACAGCTGATCTGGACACAAGCGATGGAGGCACAACTTGTAGAACTTTGGAAAGCTCATCCGAGCCTTTTCGATGTGGCATCACAAAATTATCACGACCACAACAACCGTGAAAATAGTTGGATTTACACTGCTGCTCAGTCACAGCTGCCTGATCATGTTTTTCATTAGCAATTTAGCAAAGTTGATGGTGGTGGTGTGTCTGTGTGAGTGTAAGACGGAGAGAGAGAGCGACAGATTTTCTGCTATAACCTTCATTTTATGGACGCACAGTGTGAGCACTCAGGTCGCATCAGAGCATCGGGCGGTATAGTGTGAGACCCTGCATCGTGACCTACCAACTTCTAACCCCTGCGAGTCAATCGTGCAGTTTGAGCAGGAGCTGAATATCGCGACTGAAAAAATCGCACAGTGTTTGCCCAGCTTTAGGTGTACTGTCGTCCGAGACTTGCACCGCAGTGACGGCGTTTGTTTCCCTGTTGGCCATGCTTCTTGTTGTGGTCATCTGTTGTCTTCCGGTATTTTCTCCGCAAGCGACCTTTCCTCGACCAATGAGATGAGCGGTAATCTGAATTGTCATACTCGAATTGTCATAAGTGTGCTGTCAGCTCATTGGTCACAAAGCAGGAGAGGGGCTGGGAATTATGTTTTCAAACAAAGCGTTAATTCCATTAAAAGTTATAGACTACTTTTGATTCTCACTGTATTACGGGACAAAGTGCGCCCCTTATTAGCTCAATACGGGACGTGTACTTTTGTTTCGAAAAACGGGACGATTCCGTATTTTAAGGGACGGTTGGCAACCCTAGTTATAGTGAACCTGCACCTTCCTGTTGTTTAAGAGATATTTGCACAAGAAGAGTCAGTTAGAATAAAGAAAAGGGGTGAAAAAAAATGTTAAGAAATAGGTCGCTTGTAATAAATGGGTGTGTTTTTCAAGCTTTTATTTTTAAAGCATAAATATATTCCTTATGGTGGGGCAGTGTGTCAGTAACAGATTATAGTAAGGATGAAGCCTTTTTAATGCAGCAAATAGCATTTTCCATTGCAAGTAGGGCAAAATGAGAGAACAGAGTCAGAGATGAAAAACCCGGCCTCTTTTATTTTTCTCTTTTGTCTCAGCCATGTCCTCAGTCTTCCTTGACCCTCGTGCAGCTCTCTGGATGTTCCCTTCCCATCATCTCGTGAGGCCACCATCGCTCTGCGGTCGCTCTCCCCAGACAAAGAGCCCCGGAAAGGCGGCATAAGCAAACTGATTACAGTGTCTGGAAGCACGCTTTCTGTGTGAGATTATCTTCCTTGGCTCCTTCATAGCCTGTATCAAACTGAGCCCTAACATCTGTGTCCTTTTTGTACTAAAAATCCTTCGCTGTGTTTCAGGAGGTGGAGCGCTGATGAAGCACGAATCCTCAGAGTGTCTGTGAACTCGTTTCTCGATCATCTATCCCTTGTTATGGAGACCATGGAGATGTTTGGTCCACCTGTTGCCGTATGATGTATAACAAGTGATTCTGGACTCTGTTTTTGATGCTTGGAACTAACTGAGGTCCTACAGACTGGACTGAAGTTTGATTAAGTGAGCTAAAGTCACTGGCACCTTCGAACACAGTAAAAGGTGGTCGATGAAGTGGAACTGAGGGGGAGATCATGACACTGGCTCAGTGCTCAGTTGAATAATTTCTACAGCTGTGATTGAAATAGATTCACAGAATGTATCTGATGGGGGTATAACCATAATAATTCTTTTCAAAAATAAAAATGTATGATTATACAAATATTTAAAACTAACTGAGGTTAGTTTTATTAGTAAGTTCAGTCTTGCTTTATTTGGCTACAGCTTCTAGATGCCTTTTAATTTTGTTTTGCCGGCAATCATAAAGTTACCATTTTGGACAGCTAAAAAGATACTCTCACTGAATGTGTATGTGTTCAGATGAAGACTTCTCATCCAAACAATGAATTAAAAATCTGTCCAGCTATCACTACGTAAACCAGTCCGAGGCTTAGACCATCAAACTGATAGAACTTTATAAAAATGAGAACTTTTTGGCACTTGTTTTCTCACACAGTTACTTTTGAGATCATTTATGTACATGTAAATAAAGAGTTTGATTACTGAAAGTAGTGCTGCAACAATTCAGCAACAAATTCGAATAACTCGATTATTAAAAAAAATTCAACACACATTCTTTGCTCCGATGCTTCATTTAGTAGATGGCTCTGTAGCGTGCCATTGTCACCATGGAAATGTGAGTGTTTTACCCACATTTGCGATTAAAAACATACTTGCAATAGACACTAACTTAGGAGCAAGTTGTGGACCTAAGAGCAGACCACAGTAACCTCCTTGAACAGGGTCCAGTAACCATCACAGTGGCAGATATCTAATAAAGGGTCTCCAGTATGAAGAGTTGGACAGCAGCAGGTCCCGACATGCTTCACGCATACTGACTGAAGAAGCTGATTCCACGAGCATATGGCAGCACAAATGAACCAGCTGCTAATCGTTGAGAAACACCCAGAATTGCTAACTGAAGGTCCCGTCAAACTACAAGCCAATAACCTGCCTGAGCACCACATGGAAACTCCCATCAGGAATCATAGTGGCTAAGATGAACAAGCATATGGCTAAATACATGAGTGGGGAACAGAAGAGAATAGGCAGGAACACCAGAGGAACGAAACACCAGCTACTGACTACAAGACCACCTGTGATTTAGTGCCCCACACCTGGATCCCAGAATGCCTAGAATTGTACAAGATCATTAGGACCCTAAGACCCTTCATCGAGAACTCAATGGGGATGTGGCGTACAACGCTAGGGGCAAACTTCAAGCCCATAGCACTGTAGCTCTGTCCCCACTGCTGTTCTGCTTAGGCCTGAACCCCCTCAAGTCAGATCATTGACAGGAGTGTCTACGGATACTGACTATGGAATGGAGCAATCATCTGCCACCTCCTCCATGTAATAAGCTCAATGCCTTTTATCCATTATCTGCTCCTACATGACGTTTGTGCAATCAGAGTAAACTTCTGTCATGCTACTCTTATCTAATTTTTACTGCACTACCAACTTCTTAACCATGTTTAAAAAGAACAAAATATACATAAAATAAGTACATGTTCTTTAAAAGGAAATACTCCCCAGAGAGTGGCAGCTCTGGAGGTTTGTGATCTGCTACAGCAGCATGACAAAGCAACATTTCCACGTAAGTGCTTTTTGTTTATGCCATGAAATGTGCACCATACATTCACTAATGTAACAGGCAAATAACAGGGCTTCATGTTCTGCTTTCTTAGCAAAAGTGAATTCAAATTTTAGTATCATTTTAATTCAATATTAGTTTCCAAGACATACAACATATACATTCCTGTTTTTGTTATATAACATGAACTTTTCAGAGTGATGGTTAACAGCCCAATAGAAAACTTTATATTCACACTGCTATACACTGTAAGTAAAACTGATTACATAAAACTTCATATAACAGACTCTTTGCATTAAGTCTGTGCTCCTCAGATTCACAGCAGGAGATAATTCATTAAAATCAGTCTTTTTCCATTCATAATCCTCATGTTCATCTAGAACTTGTTTCTCTGTGTGGCCTTAAAAGTCGTCATCATCACATATGTCCAGATACACATCGAAGGCCTCTCGATTGCAGTTTCCATCAGGGGTGAACACATACTTATGGAAGGTCCCGTCCACACATATGGCTGCAGGAGACAAAACAGAACTACAATGACAATTTTCTTTTTTAAAGAAGTTTAAAGAGTTTAGCACTGTGGCTCTACGGCATATGGAGAGAGAGAGAAAAAAAAAAGGCACAATGACACAAATTCTTGTTCTTGTTAAAATATCAGATGCCATATGTAAATACAAGTGAACTCATGCTAAGTGTAAAACATGCGTCCATGGTGCATACAGTGCAGAATGGTCATTATGGGAGTTTTTTTCTGGACTACTTTTTTTTTTTTTTTTTTTTTTTTTAACTTACAGCAAAGGCCGACACACACATGATCCAGGGCTGCAGCTACCGATTGTTTTAGTAATCCAGCAATCCACTGAATATTCAAGCTATAAAGTTTGTTTTTCTTCACATGCCACTATCGTATTTTTTTTTTTTTTAAATAATTGCAGACATGGGTAAAATGTTTGTGTTTACATCCTTAAAACGCATTAAAAACAGCATCAAAGCAAAGAATCTTATGAATTTTGGTAAAACTCCCATCACTATCAAATCCTAACCAATAAAGAAAACGGGATCAGCTGTTTGAGAGTCTATAGGTTGGTGTGCTTCCAGTGTGGCTCTCTCCCCTCCCCATCTTGACTCTCGGGATGTTACACTGTGACCGACTTCTTTTTCAGATTCCCGATAAGCATTATTTCGCCGCACATCTCCTCCTTTATTGTTGAGCCCCAATAGCAGGGTCTCTGGTGCTATGCTACCATGTCCTCACGCCGGAAGTCCCGGCTCTTCCTTCTTTGTTTAGCAGTGAATGAGCCAACCATAACATGCTAGGTGTGAATTTATGGTTATGTCACTGTAACAACCAATGCAGTCATGTTGCTGTGTTGTGTATATGACAAAAGACAACATTTATATTTTGACGTTTCCCTCACCAATGACTGAGTTGACGTTCTTGGAAGTATTCTTTCCAAAAGCACAGATACAGGCACACTCAGCAGGCACAGTAAAGCTGGCCAATGACCATTGGCTGTCCACATACTGACCAATCACAGGACCCACCTTCCCAACACGTGCCAGCCTGTGGGATGAAGAGGAGCAGAGGCGTGAGGATCACGATGGTGTGTGTGTGTGTGTGTGTGTGTGTGTTAAAAGGACTCAATTAGCAGAAAGTGGTCTTACGCAGAGCGACGGTTGAGTTTGGTGTCTTTGAGTGCAAAGATGTGAACTGTGCCTTTGTCACTGGATGCGCACAAGAAGGATGAGTCATGGCTGAAGTTGATGCTGGAAAGAAAAACCACAAGTATCATTTTACAACTGCCAAATGTGATGTAACCGAGCTACAGGCCATTCTGTAGCTCTGTTACATTAAAACCCTCACCTCATATTTCATGACTTTTCCTAAAATCAGTTTATTCATCATGCAGAATAAATATGGAATAAGAAGGCCTTTTTCTTTGTCTTTAATTTCTCTGATCTTGATGGAGGAACAGAATTAATGTATTGTTCTATTGCCAAAAAAAAAAATCCTAGTTTTTAAGATGTAAGATATATATTAGTTTAGACTATTGTAATTCATTTAATTAATTAAAGAAATTACCAGAGAACATAATGTGCCCATTAACACATAATGGGCCAGATTCAGCAACCCCTGTTGATGTTTCAACGTATGGTTAATATCAACTGAAGCTGTGCAGTGGTGATCTTTTTTTGAATGAAATGTGTAGACAGATATTTTTGTAACTGGCTCTATTCATATACATTCATAGGAGTTTTAGGAAGAGGGCATTTATTTATTTATTTTTGATTTATTGGGTGAAGGATCTCTGTAACGCTAAGTGTGCTCCTTGCTGCATGCACTGAGGTCTGATTCTGAGAGGTTTTGAAGACACAGGAACATTGAAATATTCTGGAACATCGGTGCACTACCCATTTACTACTTGAGTGTTTACCAGTAAAGAGTGGCAGGGTCTGTTCCTCTGCGCAGCTCCACCAGTTTGTCCCTGGTCGTTGTGTCGAACAGGCGGATGAGGGTTCCTTTACGAGAGGCTGAAGCTGCCACGCTGCCGGGCTGGTTGAGTGCCACACAGGCAATCTCGCTCTGATGGGCGTTGATAGTAAAAGGGGCAGATGATGTTCCAGGTTTGGTGTTGGACAGGTCCTGAATAAAAAGCAACATGTTAGACTACGACTTTTACGACACAGACATTTTCTTCAGGAGAAATAAAACGTCCTGTTTGTTTGTGACTTACAACCAGCTGCAGGCTGCCACATTTGTGACCTGGGAAGACCAGAAGCTGTTTCTCCAAACTGGGACACAAATCACAAAGACCTGAAAGAAAGAATTCACTGTATTCAAAATGCTAAGCAGGATGTTGCAATGGAAAAACAGCTCTACACAAGTAGTATGATACCTTTGGGGTTATCTCTGGTGTCAAACTCAAAAAGCTTGACAGGGTTGTCTGGAAAACTGTACACATAGATCCTGTTCTTCAGCACAATGATGATCCTAGAGGGAGCAAAGGCAACTATCATTTTGACAGTTCAGTGACAATAAACAGCATGTGTGAGGTGATGTAAAACTCACTTGTCGTGTCTCATGCGGACAGCCAGAACAGGCTTGGTGAAGGTGAATTCCAGCACCAGTTTGTCCTTAGGATCCCGTGACTCCCGAGCATCGTCCCAAATCAACACTGAGACATTGACATTGTTTTGTTAAAAACTTATTTTTCCATCATGTTTTTAAGGTGCACTCACATATCTTGGGTATAGCAAACACCTCTCATAATAATGACTCCCCCACACACACACACACCGGTCAAAGCTGTACAATGCACGTCCTACTTTAAACCAACTCACCAGATATTTCTGAGAATTTAGGATTGACTCCACCTCCAATTATGGCCAGCAGGTTAGAGCGATGCAGCATGGAGCACAGGGCTACACTGCCAACCTGCTCATGGTCTGCAAATGACACAAACACATATTCAAGTCCTTTTTAGGGAAAGGTGCACAAGAACAATGTTTTCCTTGTATTCTCGTTATGAAAGTCATCGTTTTCCCAGCATTTCAGCCACTTGAGGTACCACGAAAAACATTTAAATACACTAATAAAAGTCTGAAAAGTATTAACATCTATAAACACATAACATGTCTGAAATATTCATGAAACATTTGAAAATAATTACCAAAATGTCTTGAAAAATATTGGTAGCATGTCTAGAAATAATGAATGAGCTCTCTCTCAGGCACTGCTCTACATGTGAAAGCCGGGTCAGAGGACTCACCCAGGTGGCCCTTCTCCATCAGCGGCTCCACGTTGTAAATCCTGACCCCCGTCTCCATAGCGCAGCAGAAACAGCCTGGTGATGATTAGAGGACAGAGAAGATTTAAACCTATGAATCATTCTTATTCAGCTTTGGCAAATCTAACATGTTAGCTGCCTGGAGCCGTTTACAGCCCAGTAATAATCCTCCAAACTGAACCAGGTGCTGGGGACATCAGGGGCTTTTTCATTGTGTTGCCTCCATAGTTCTCTGTAATATTCTGGATATTTATAATTGAGCTACTTGTATATATTAAAGTTATTTCTTATATTTTGTAACTTTGTAATCTATTTTATTATCTAATTTAGTTCAGTCTGTTGCTGTTCCTATCGTCTTGGAGCAACTGTAAACACATAATTTCCTTAGGAATTAATAAAGTATTCTGACTCTGATTCAAGTGCTACATGATAGTGCTAGCAACAGCAACAGTAACAGACTCAGACTGATTTTGCTATTATATACTAGTTTAATATATTCTTTCTAAATAATGCTGTTTATCTTCTATATTATCTGCACATGTCCAAAACACGCCTCTCTAACTCTGTCTCCAAACTACTCAACCCACACCTTCCCTCTGATCTACACATTCATCAACATATTGCAATACATTTTCAGTTTAGACAGAAGATAAGTCTCAGCGCTGCCTTGTTGGGGGAAGGCTGTGCTCACCAAGCAGTGACCAGGTCAGAAAATCAGACGATTAACCGGCAAAACAAGTAATCACTGGTAGTTAATGAACGTGTGGATGGATATCAGGAGAATAACTGAAGGTACATATAGATTTTCCTTTATCACACATTTGCCTGGTTCTGTATTTCTTACTAATTCTGTTTTTGTATATGTAATATGTTTAACCACAACCAGCTTAATACATGTAGTTTCTGTCTGGCGGTTAGCTCGTAAATCGTTCTGGGTTTTTCACAGCAGTGTTCAGTTTCATCTATGTGTATTATTCTAATATCATACCCATCCAACCTAATTTACCAAATTTTCAGAGAGCGACTTGTAAGTTAAAAGACATAAGAAATCTTACATGGATTATTTCCGAGACAACTTTATGTTGAAAAGCTCTGAAAAGAATGTAGTTACAGAACAAAGCCATTTCCCTTGAAGGCCTTCCCTTTGTGTAGCCAGAGAACGTGCCACCGTTCTCACACCACTTTCTCTAGTTTCATTGTACCCATTGTTATCTTGTTCTTTTGGGTGTGCATTTTCCCCTTTGACGTTAATATGAATAAAATTTTCGAGCCTCTGTAAATCTGCCAGGTTTCTCCTCAGTAACTCAACTTAGTTTGGTTCTAAAACGTGCACCAACTCAGTTCATGAACAAAGGCAACTTACTTTGGTCCTGATTGAACTGCAGGCTGTTTACTCCTCTCTGCTGGGCCATGGCTCTCAAACAAGCTATTACCGGTAAACTGCAGCAACCTGAGAAAGATGGGACAAAAGAATAGGACGGATCTTCAGCCCACAGTCTTCGTTTTTCTCTGGATGCTTTAAGCTGAGCAACACAAGCTGGCAGAGGCAGCTAGCCACATTAGCAGGAGGCAGAAGCGATCATTTGTTGGTTTTCTCTGGATTTAAATACATATGCAAGTCTTACCATAAGGCGCACACCAAAAACGAGACGAACGATTTCAGGCGCTGATCAAACGTCGACTGAAAACAGAAATATTGCAACACACAGGTTTGTTTTTGTTTTTCAAGGAAGACGTCACCGACACGTGCTTCCGGTTAGGTTCCGCTTCCTGTTAAAAACAAGTAAACAAAAGAATTTCTATTAAACGTTAAAAGACTAATTGCATAATCTGAGTTCATAATTGTAATAAACATATTCATATCAATTATTAGCCAACCAGTTTATTTTCATCAGAATAAGTGGTCCTTCAAACTGGAATACTCACACTGGTTTCTGTGGGGCCTTCTATCTTTTTATACCGGTTGCCAAACACCTTCAGGTGCATTACCGCCACCTTCTGGACTGGAGTGTGGATCAGAACAGCTTTTACACCCATGCTCGTGAGAATATGGGTGTTGCTCTTTAAAACCCAAATATCGCACTATAAACTACATCACCTGTATTCCTTTGTGATATTTCTTTTACCCTTAATTGAAGTCTATTTTTCTAAAATTCAGAAATTGAGTGAGTTCAGTGTGCACATCTGATCATCAAGCCTACCATTTCTTCCCCCAGAAGCCAAAAAAGTGCAAACAATAAAGTCTTAACAAATTCTGGTTAGAGAGAAACAAAGTATTTTGGTTTATTGAACAGTGGAGATGAATCCACCAGATCCTGGCCAGCATATTTTCATAGATGTGTCAGTGATGACAACTAGTTTGTTTGCTGACTGCTAGTGTCATTGTTCAGGTGCTGGAGTAGGCAGATAGAACCACAATGCTAGTAATCTGGTTCTCATAGCCTCCATCGGTGGCACCGAGATCAGACATCATCCCAGTCATGGCTTTCCTTCTCAGTTTGTTTAAGGGAATCTTGGAAAAATGAGAAACAAGCAAAGATTAAAAACAGCATTTTTTTTTAAACTCATTGAGTCTGCATGTATAGAATTACTAGTTAACTTTGACTTTTTAAAAATATAATAAATGGTTGTCTAATAAATGGTTTTAATAAGCTTTTAAATCTCTGGAAGTTAAACTGCTGCTATCATCTTCGTTGTACATCCAAATGCATCCTCAATAATCGAGGCAAGGAAAACCCAGAAAGGACATTCTGGGATCATCAGGTCATCGCTTTTTTTTTTTTTTTTAAATTTTAATTTTGCAAACTCCAGATGAACAGAATCAGCTTTCAAGGGCATCTTTGTTGTCAGTTCAACATCATTTGACTGCCATGTCTCGGTCAGACATCTTTTCTTTGTTTGACATTTTTCCCTCTCTGTAGTTAGTTTGCATCTTTTCAGTCCTTAATTTCTGAGACTTTAGCAGTTTCTTTAACACAGCCCCCCTCTGGCATTTTGTAATCTGTTCATTCAGGTCTTAAAGTCTATATTCTGCCACACTAGTGTTTTGGCCATTTCTGCTGGCTGACTTACATTGTGAGTCTGTTCAGAGTGAGACTTATTATTAGGTCTTTAGTTTCCTTCAGTTATTCTTATACTTGCTATTGAGGCCAGAGCTCAGGTATCTATTCCAGCTTTCAACTGTTGAATGTGGTAAGTAACAAATTACAAAGCCCACCCTATATTTCCTTACAGATTTTCCTTTATGTTGGTATTATATTGGACGGCTTACAGAGTGGTTCAGACTTTAACCAGATGTGCTACAAATTCTGGGTAAACACAAAGGTAACTGCTGATGTCCTTTGCCAATACATTTCATTGGCATATTTTATACAGTTAGGTCCATAAATATTTGTACAGAGAACTTTTTTTTTTCTAATTTTGGATCTGCACACTACCATAATGAATTTTAAATTGAAATGCGGTTGAAGTGCAGACTTTCAGCTTTAATTCAGTGAGTTACATAAAGATTGCATGTACGTAATCCCTTAATTTCAGAGTGCAAAAGTATTTGGACAAATGGAATAACTGAAAATAAAATATTCATATCTAATACTTGGTTGAAAACCCTTTGTTGCCAATGAAAGCCTGAAGTCTTGAACTGATGGGCATCACCAGACGCTGGGTTTCCTCCTTTTTAATGCTCTGCCAGACCTTTACTGCAGCAGCTTTCAGTTTCCGTTTGTGGGCCTGTCTCAGGTTTTCAACAAATGAAATTCATGCTCAATTGGCCATTCAAGAATACGCCACTTATTTGCTTTAATAAACTCCTGGATTGCTTTGGCTGCATGTTTTGGGCCATTATCCATCTGTATAATGAAACACCACCCAATCGATTTGACTACATTTAGCTGGATATGAGCTGACAGCATGTCTATGAACACCTCAGAATTCACTGGGCTGCTTTTGTCCTGTGTCACATCACCAATGAACGCTAGTATCCCAGTGCCACTGGCACCCATGCACGACCAAGCAATGACACTGCCTGTGCCATGTTTTACAGGTGATGTGGTATACCATCATTCTGGTAGAATCTGTCCAAAGAATCCAAATCTTTTTGCATTGCTGAGTTCACTAGTACTTTCCTTCTTTCTCAGGATGTACCAAATTGTACATTTAGCCACTCCTAATATTGTAGCAATTTCTATGATTTTTTTTTTTTTGTTTCCGTTTTCACAGCTTCACCTGCACAGAAAATGTCTTTTACCGCATGGTTCACAGCAAAATCTTCCAAATGCAAGCGCCACATCTCAAATCAACTCTAGGCCTACTATCTTCTTAATCAATAATGGGATAATGAAGGAATTGTCCACACCTGCTCAGGAAATAGCCTTTAAGTCAATTGTCCAATTACTTTTGGTCCCTTTAAAAAAATAAATAGCGTAGCACATGTTAAAGAACTAAAACTTCTAAATCCTTCATCCAATTTGAATGTGGATACCCTCAAATGAAAGCTGAGAGTCTACACATTATGTCCATGTCAACAATATGAATATGTTTTAGTAAACAGGCAAAACCTGTGTCAGTGTCTAAATATATATACATACGGCCCTAACTGTATATATAAATCATATGTACATATAAAATGATTAAAAATGCAAAATGGTTGTCACAAGGAAACTCACTTTTGCCACTTGGAGGGAAAACAAAAGTCCTATATTAGGCTGGGGTGCTCTTTTTAGCTAATGGATCTTTACAACTCACTTGGTTTTGGGTAAGACTTGAATTCAGAGGCATGGCTACTTTGACAGGCAGCTTGGCTGACAACTTTTTGATGGACAATCCCAGACATTTTGTTGGATCACTTTCTCCACATTAGCACCAAACAGCGCCTCGGTGCACCTTGCTAAGATTCCACATGCGATCACTTCGGGTTCCAACAAAAATATGGTGGCCACACTAACTTTAAAGCTTCAAAATGTGGAGACCACAAATGAAATTTATGTGCAGTGAGCAGAGTTGAGAATATACCACAGCTGTAGAGACGTCGAACCCTTTCAATGTCAGTCTTTGTCAGTTTATCTCTCTGTCCCATTTCCTTCACATCTTTCTTTGGGAAGATGGTGGGCAGGCCGGTCGCTGAAAAAAAATCCCTGACACAAGAGTAATCACCTTGAAGTACCACATAACCTTTACAGAGAAACGGTTTGTTATGCATTTGTCATTTTGGGTACTGTACCTTCCATAGTGCATGATGGAGGTAGCGTCATATGGAAGAGAAAAGGTCTCGCCATCTTGCATTCTGAAGTTTTTCTCCATCCCTGAAAGACATGTGATACTTTCCCTGAGTGTAAACAATCAATAACCCCCAAAAAGTTTTGGTAAATGCACAATGTGCAGTAAACTGTGGTGAAGCTCATCTTCCAAGATGAGAGCTGTGTTTGCCTCACACATGTAAACAGGTTCATTTTTTTATGTCAAATAAAGGGAAAGCTGGAGTTTGAAAAACACATACATACAAAACACTTTTTATTATTGTACAAGTTCCAAGCATTATCACCATTTAGCTACCATAGCGTTTAAACAGTACAGATAATATTTGAGGAGAACCCTTACCTGGCATAATGTTGCTGTGAATAACGGTGATGTGCTGTTCACGGTCCATCCTTGTGTGTTCATGGTGGAAACCCAGAGCATGAAGAATCTCATGTGCAATGTTACCTACCATGCACTGGGGCCCAACAAAAACAGGCTGCTCGCCACCCTTTAAGCCCACAAATGACGCACAGCTAGAACAAAACTGCAGGTTAGTGTCCTGTTTGTTTTTTTTTTTTTCTTTTAAATGAGACATCCATCTTTAAACATTAATATCTGAAAAATAAAAAGCAGTTGTTGCTGTACTTAATCTTGCCAGCAGTGAGGAGAGTCTTTTTCTTTTTAAACCAGCGTTATGTGCCTTGGTCAGGGTGCTTAAACTCACTTTCAACTGATCCATTTCCATCCTCACAGTCATGAGCTCTGAGGCATGACTGAAGTACCAAATTCACCATTTTTTCTTTTGTAGACTGACATTGCTGAGTGATTCTCTGTTACGTGATAGCAGTTACTAGATTTAGTGAAGCCTGATATAGGTTCTGAGTATGCTGACCTGCAGTACAGGCCAGAGGTTTCTGCAGCCAGGATGTCATATTGTCATGTTAAGATACAGAAACTGAATATTTCAGAAACCCAATATTTCAGAAACCCAATCAGAACACTAAGTGCTGCAGAAAAAAACCTGGGGTGTTCAGCATACAATCTGAGCTCCAACTGCAGTTCAAACAGAGTTTAGACTGAGCTTCAGAAAACTACATACCCTGTACTGGTTTTGAAGAGCAGGTAGTTTTGCTCGATGGTTCGCTTGTGGAAGGATACACAGGTGTGTTTGGACACCATCTCCATAGCAGAGAGAATATCATCTGTGCGACTAGCTGAAAAACAAAGTGGCAGTAAGACAGACTTCTCAAAGATCCAATGAAATGCACATACTGTGCTTACCTAAATCTGGGCTAATGATATAGGGTATCTCCAGAGTTGGCCAGCTACTGCTCACTGCATTCCTGTCATTCTGCAGAAGAAATGAAATACTTAGAGTGTTCACCGACTGCCTAGTCCACATCACATCTTTGCTCAGTGTTATGAAGCTTAAATGACCTCAATGAACTTTTTCCTACGATTTTCTGGTCTTAACTGCCATGTTCATGCCCTTCTGAATTTGTTTTGTAAATTATGGTTCACATTAGACTCAAAGGAGGCAAGGCCCCACCTTGTTGTTAGTTTCTGTCATTCTGATCATGTTTGGATTCAGAACACTAGAATTATGGTGGCAAAAATGCTCAGCTGGAAGTTTACCACAGGTCCCACTAACATGGCTGTGGTTATGTCCATAATTTACAAAGAGTACGATTCTTGCAAACTTTTTTCCTAAACTCAATGTGCAGACATTTCAAACCAAATTTTGTGTAGAAGTCTGTCTGTGGATCTGTTGCCTCAGTTTTGGCATGTGTTCTCAGGTAACTCACCAACAGCACCATGTCTCCTTCTGCCAAAGCATAGTTTTTGTCCATCAGCTCTAACAGAACGACAAGAGGAGATCAGCATGAAGCTACAAAGTGCTACTACAAAGTTGTATTGTTCAATCACATTCACTTATTTTCTACCATTAGTTCATGTGATAACTTTAAGGTTTCCAGTGCTTGTTTTGAAAAGGTTTGACTATTAACTACAAATGATATCCTAAAAACTTCATAAATAACAGCTGATAAAACATTTATCAGCCACACCCTTGAGGTGCTTCCTAGTTAGCCAAAATGATCTGATCCATTAATAATCAAACTCCATCTAGAAGAATTAACTCAGCCCATATGACTAACTAACACTGAATAAACCTAGGTAGCTTGTGGCTCCTGGTTGCGCACAACTGACTGTGCGCAGTGAGGTACAGCATCATGTATGAAGAAAAAATATGACCAAAACACTGTTAGGGCTCACCTTCTAAAGTTTCTGGGTTTTCCTCCATGTAATGCACCGCCTTGATTAGCCAGTCATCTTTAAGAGCTGTAAAAACACATTTACACAGCATAACGCTCAAGAGTGTTCTGATATTTAAAATACCAGGACACTCATCCCTCCAGGCTTAAACGTGAACACATTATACCTCGTTTGGCTTCTTGTAGAGGACTGCAGTACACTGAAACACAACAGGAGAGAAAAACACCCGCTTGCTTATTTAAAGAGGAAAAATGTAATTTAAAAAAATAATCATGTTAGATGCTGACTTTTTACCATCTTTCAGATATTCTGCACACACAAGAGCAACACAGAGTATTTGCAGCATGTTGTTTAAGGTCAGGACACAAGTGAGGCTTCCAGCTCCTCATCCTCATTAATTGCACTAAATAAAATCAGCTGTGAGCTGATGCTGCTTCCTCCTTCAGTCCTGTGAGGCTCATAGGAGGAGGTTTCACAGTTTTAATAAGGCAATACATAAATACATTTTAATATGCTAGTTTATGGTGTAGGGTTTCACACATCTATTCAAATTTTTCTGTTGTTTTTTTTTTTAAGATATCACCAAATCACAACAACAGTTACCTCAGAGTGTTTTATAGTGAAGGTAAAGGCCCTATAATAATACAGAGAAAACAGAGGAAACCACAACAGTCAGACGGCCCCCTTTTTCCTAATTTATTAATATTTATACTATATTAATATTTTATTATCAGCAGTGGAGAAAGTATAACTTTCCAAATTACACAATACACACACACACACACACACACACACACACACACACATTTATATATATTTAGTTTTTTTAATGTATTTTTTATTTTTTAATTTCTTTATTTTTTATTATTGCGCTCATATGCAGTAATGACTCCACACCAAAGGGTGGCAGACCTGCGCCATACACATGCACACAAATCACCATTAAGAAAAAGAAAGTATTTCCGGTTTAAAAACCAAACACGGGCTGAAGACGTGGGGAGGTAACGCTATTTAGCCGAAGTTTCTTGACATTTGTAAAGACACTTTTATCAAAATGTCGAGCAGACAGGGGGTTTGGTACGTGCTCAGTGGTCGTTGACGATAGAAGAGAATAGGCTGCGGTAGTGATGCATGTTAATGTGTTAATGAGCATGTGGTTCAGCTCTACATGCGCTGGTTTGAAGCTTTGACTGATTTGGAAATGCTACACGTTCACTGCTGCGTTTAAACAACGATGAGCGGTGGAGGGGACATTAGAAACTACGCATCCTCCTTCGAAAACTTTGTACCTTGGACTGATTTGTTTTTGGACTGGCACTTTGTATTGTAAGGTTAAGCCCCAACAGCAATACGGAGAAACCCCAAACATCAGATGGCCCCTATGAGGGGAGGAAGACAGGAAGCAGACATGCAGTGGAAGAGAGCAAGAGATGAATAATAATTCATAATTAAATGCAGAGAGGTGTATTAATGTATGGTTAGTGACGATGCAACCAGTGCATCATGGGAATTCTGGTAAGATACCATATTTCTAATATGTTTATGGCTGAGTACAAAAGTCTTAATTTTCTCTGAAGTGAGGTGACTGATTGGAATCTTTGCTGCTGTTTCATTCATTATGAGGAGACTTGGAATGTTCAGTGTTTCCTCCCTGCTTCATGGTGCTGGGAGAGATCTTCAGTTGCTAGAACTCACAGACTTTAAAATCATACCTCCAACACTGTGATGTTAAAATGTCTGTCATCTCACGTCACAAAACAAAACTGTCTGAAATCTAACAGGACAACACATTTAACACTAGAGCCAGGAGGGATCATTTTAACTCCTACCTGCAATAACAGCAGTAATGATGAAGTTGTTCATTTTCATCTAATTTCTGTTCCAATTTTAAGTGGGATTTGACAATATCAGTATTTAAGATTACTTTATAAGGTTATTATGATCATTTTACAACAGCCTTCATGTCAAAAGGTGTCCAAATAACAAGGGCTACGTAACCAGGTTTACTAGTGGGGCAGCCTATTACTAGTTTAGCATGAATTTCTACGGGGTCAAAATGAGGTAGGGGTGACGCCTACTGTTGCTTTAGAAGTCATGGCTGCTATAATTGCAGCTGACCAATAGATGTTACTGGTAGGATCCATCTTTGAGGGTTTTAAGCTTCAAATCATTTTTCAGTACAACCAGGAAGTAACCTCAAAAGCTTACCAAGGCTTTATTCACCCATCTATATCTGAATGCTTTTATGAAGACGTTTGGAAATATTCCTGTTGATGAAGTGTATGTCACCACGTTTCCTTTGAAATCCTTCTTCTTGTGCTTCAGTGTTTTGTTTGCAGTCATGACGAGGTGGGCGAGAGCTAACAACGTCCACAAACACAAACCAGCGGAGGCCACCCCCTGGAGTCAGCTGAGAACAAGACGACCACCAGGAGCCGGAGGAGGCGACGGTGGCAGCAGCAGCACTGCTGGCGTTAAAGGAGTAGCTGAGAGGAATTCTCTGAGAAAGACACAGCCCAGTGGGTCTGCTATAAAGAAACCCAACGGCAAGAAAAAGCAGTACGTCAGCGAGGATGTAAACGGCTTCCTGGAGTATCTCCAGCAAACGGGGCAGCACCTGGCTAAAAAAAGTCAGGAGGGAGAGCATGAGCTCAGAGAGGAGGTGCAAAATGCTCTAAAGAAGGACAAGAAGAGGGAGGACAGGAGGATAAAAAGACAGACCAATAAGAAGAACAAAATGGTGAGTTGTTGAAAGTCTGAAACATTTTCCCAACTAAGACTTTTGGAAACTCCCAACATGTTCACAGTAGTGAAGTAGTGGTAGTAATAGTAGTAGTTCACAGTTCATTGAATTAGAATACCTACATTTGGTCTGAAAAAATAAAGTAGACACAAAAAGTGAAGAAAATTGTGTTTGGTCCATTATTTCTTTGTTTCAACAATATATAAATCTTATACAACTGGAAAGCTTGTATTTGTAAGGAAATTCCATTTGTGGTTTGAGCTGTAATCGTCTTACATCAGTTTAATGTTGGTAGAGATCCCACATAGTGCTCTCAGTACTCTTGCTGATAGATGGAAAAAAAACCTAAGTTTTATCAGTTTATACATGTAATGTAAACGGAATTGGTCCTAGTAGGGAAACCTGCGGAACTCCACAAGGTTAACTTGCATGAACAAATTGGAGTCTATTAGATATGATATAAACCACTGCAGCGCAGTACCTGTAATACCTACAGCATGTTCTAATACAATGTTATCATCATTTGTAACCTTCACTAAAGCCGTTTCTGTGCTGGGATGAGCTCTGAAACCTGACTGAAACTCTTCAAATAAGCCATTCCTCTGCAGGTGATCTGTTAGCTGTTTAACAACTGCTCTTTCAAGGATTTTTAAGATGACAGGAAGGTTGGAGATTGGCCTATAATTACCTCAGACAGCTGGGTCAAGAGATGGCTTTTTAAGCAGTGGTTTAACTACTGCTACCTTGAAAAACTACAGTACATAGATTAATAGAGATTGGTTCGTCATATTTAAGTTTGAACATTAATTAATGGTAGGACTTCTTTGAGCAGTTATGAACAGCACGCAAAGGTGATCCTACAAGTGTTCTATGGCTTTAAGGTGAGGACTGCAGGCAGGCCATTCTATCCACTCCTGAATTCTGGGGTTAGTCTCTGATAAACCACGCTGTTTGAAGGCAAACATGTTCATGTTGGAGGATGGAGTTCGGTCTTAGACTGTGGAAAGTTAGTTAGCTGGTGAGCTATAGTTCAATAAAGATAGGGCAGGAGTGTGAGATACTGCCACCCGTGGTCATTTGGGGAGCACTGCAGTTGTTGAAATCTGCCACCACAGCCGTGAACATCACACCTGTCAGGAGGCTTCATGGTGGCTACACCTGATCTGGAAGTGACACTTTGTTCTCATTTCTTTAGCCGTAGTTGTCCAGGCTTTCTGAAGCTCCTTCAAAGTTTCAGTTTGGACGTTGGCTGCTTTTTCACTCTGCTTTAGTGTAGTTCGTGTTCCTGGCATTTTGACAGGAATCTATTAAGCCACTTCACACTGACAAACCAGTGTTGTGCCTACATGTAACTTTAGGCACAGCTTTGTTACCAGCAGCTCATCACAAAAACACACCACACTGTTTCTTTAGTTGAATCTATGAAAAAATCCTAGGATAACTAAAATAAGATAAACAAAAACAGTAAATCTCTGTGATCAATTTGGGAAGCTGTGAGTTGACATATAAATATTGAGCTCACACACTTTTCAATGAAAGTGTTCAGTGCGCATCAAACTGGTATATTTTAAAACGTTTTTAGAAGTTGTGATGTTTTTTTAAATCTTCGTGAACTTATAGAAATTCTGTTGACCCCGATGTGATCTATGATGCTCCTCTGAATCCTCACTCACGTGTCTCTTCTCAGTTCTGTTTTAACTGCAGGAAGCCCGGTCACGGGTTGGCAGACTGTCCAGAGGCTGACAGAGATGAGGAGATGGGCCGAGGCATCTGCTTCCGCTGTGGCTCCACTGAACATGAAATCTACAAATGCAAAGCTAAAGTGGACCCTGCTCTGGGTGAGGAATAAACACAGAGACTAACACCTGAACAGCTGTATCAGATTTGCCTGTAACACTGCTGTAACCATGCTGCTTCTCTCAGGTGATTACCCATATGCAAAGTGCTTTATCTGTGGTCAGACTGGACATCTGTCACGATCCTGCCCTGATAATCCCAAAGGACTTTACGCTCAAGGTAAAAAGACAGATATTCATACATCATGTCCTCGATAAGTAATTTCACACTCGCATGAGAGAGGATAGCTGGTTCCATGTTGGCAGTTTACTCAGTCTTTAAGCTACAATGGCAGGAGGTCTTCATCTAACCTTTTAGCTCTCTGAGGTAGTTTTAATCAGAAAGGAGAACATTAGCATTCAAGTGTTTGTGTTTTAAAGCGCCTTGAGGCAACTGTTACTGTGATTTGGTCCTATATAAATAAAATTGACCCAGCATGTTTTTATGCATCTGGTTCCTAAATCTGTAAAGCAGACCTATTGTGCTCATTTCTAGTTTTATATTTGTATTTTTGGAAGCTAGCTTTGCACCATTGAATGTTTAAAATAACCCTTTACGATGACAGAACTGCATCTGCATCTTGTGTTTTGCAGGAGGTTGCTGTCATATTTGTGGCTCAGTGGAACATTTTCAGAAGGACTGTCCAGAGCACCAGACTCCAAGTGAGTACCTTTGGAATTAAACGTTTGCTTTTGGGATTTCAGTGCACCTGAAAAATGATCCATTTTAGATTAGTTTGCAAAATCACTCAGAAGTCTGATATTAATTAGAGAACATCTTTGGCTTAGGAAGCTGAAAATGTAAAGGTCTGTAGGTCTATAACAAATGTGTTTCTAGCCTGTGGTGTGGTGGGTAGCTAGAAATAATGGGAAAGGATTTGGGCAGGGCATGGCTGATGTTTCTTATTCTTTCCCTCTTCATATGCTTCCAGATAATCATGTGACAGTGGGCTGGTTGTCCAACAACATGAGTGCAGACCATGAGGAAGTGCACATTCCAGTAAAGAAAGCCAAACCCAAGCAGCCTAAAGTGGTGAAGTTCTAATCACAGAACTGAGCAGTGCTAATGTGTGTCCCTCGTTGTACTTCTCTGACCCACCTCAGCTTCTGGACTTCATAAATGGACAGGTTACCCACTAACAGGGAATGAAGTCTTGTATACCACTGTATATGAATGAGATCTTTTTAATAAAAAGTTTTCCACAGCTACTTTTGATATGCTATAGTTAAGAATTCTTGTTGCAGGAAGTAGTCATAAGTGGACACAGACTAAGGCCCCTGCAATTTCCCTCAGCATATGGATTGCCCGCTCAAACAGTGGATTGTAAATTAAACAATCAGGATGTGATTGAAGGGAATTTTTATTTCACCAAGAATTTTACAGTCATCCACTGGGTTGTCTTCAGTTGTCCAATTACTTTTGAGCCTCTGAAAATCACAGGGTGTATAAAAATGGCCTAAATGGCTTGTGCAATACCTTTGTTATTAAAGCTGTCATTAAATAAAAAGTCTTTGTACAGCGGCTGTTACTTAAGGACTGTATGTGTGGATGTGGACTCCACTTGCTGCATAATCAGCACATGTGTGGTTGTGATGCTTTGTGGAGCTGCAATGTGGAAGCACGGCCACTCAGAGGCAGTACTAAGTCTTTCTAAGCTTCTGTTATGGACCAGTTAAGCTTTGGCCTGCAAAATGTAGAGAACTTATAGTCAGTAGGCTGCAGGCCTTCCTCTAAAAAATTGTGTCTTTGATTCTCACAGTGCTGAAAGTCCTGTTTTTGTTTTGCATAAAAATCTGGTACAGTGTCAACAACCAACATCTTTTTCTCTTTAAGGGGTGTTTTAAAGCTGCAAGGAAAATTTCCTTCTCATAGGCATAAGGGAATAATGTGATAATATTGCAGTGTGTTTTCAGTTTTCACAGCTCACCAGGGGGGCTTATATGACTGATCAATAAGAATGTCAGCAGTCCGACTTGATAATAAACTGAACCTCAAACATTATACACTGGCAGCTACAGAGAGGAGGCTCACAGGAAGCTTGAGGAATAACAGATCATTTTTTTGGACTTTACTCAAATGTTCACTCCAGACTTTTTCTTTCAAGATGAAGATAAATCTTTGTTTTCAGTGCAACAGCAAGGGCCTGTGTTGCACTGAAAACCTCCCCTGAGAGCACGAAGAAAAGAAATTACATCATTGATGATGCAAAAGGTTTCTTGGAAATCCAGTGCAGTCCTCGGCAGACAAAACTGCTTTAGTTGATGAGAAAAATAGTGGCTATCAATGCTGACCTGATGTAGTGCTGGCCTAGAAAGATCTTTCTTCTTGAGTTTATTTATATTAAAAAGAAAACGCTTTACATATCAGAACATAATAATCATCTACTCAACAATGAATTACAGTACTCCAGCCTAGAAGTAATAAATACATAAACTAGTTTTTCAACATCGGGATGTTTCTAATTTTAGAGATATTGTGCAAATGGAACAAAGCACTCCTACATATCTGTTTAATATGTGCATTGAAGGATATATCCTGGTCAAATACAAGCCCAAGAAAAACATCAGCAATCTAATTACTCTGGAAAGAGTTACAAAGCTCTATCCGAACAATCTAAAGTCCATCATTGTAGCCCAAGAAAAATTCTTCACGAGTGGAAAACAATTAAGACCCAAAGGTCTGACTGTGCAATGTTCAGAGAAACTGCAACAACCCTTCTTGATCTTGGACTCATTACACTACAACTTGCAAAGGTTTGTGCAATTATGACTTCTAAAAGCAACATGTCAGCACAGAATCAGAATACTTTATTAATCCCTAAGGAAATTATGTAAAAGCACAGTGTAGCTTTGCAGAGCTGCATCTAAACAAAACATTAAAAACTTCTGGAACAATAAAACCAAAGAGATGTTTGTCCATAGTAACAGCAGCACGTTTGGAGTAATGGCACAAACACCTCAGACCAGCTGTGAACACAGTGGTGGAGGATGATTTGGGCACCTTGCAGTCACTGAGCGGAGCATGAACCAAAGTTTTCTAGAGTCAAATGTGAGGCCATCTGTATGAAACTGGGTCATCTACAGGGCAGTAAATGCAAGCACAGCAGCAAATCTACAAAAGAATAACTGAAAAAAGAAAGAATCAGTGCTGCAGTGGTCCAGTCAAAGTCCAGACCTCAAACACGCCCGTACGCCTGAAAGGCTGTGATGGGACCTTCATTGAGCTGTGTATGAACAAATGCCCACAAACCTCAATGAAAAGAAGCAACACACTTACATTAAGTAGTGGAGCACAATGATGACATTGACTCGTCCCCATGCAGTTCAGTTCAATATTATTTAAATAGTGACAACAGTTGCCTCAAGTCGTTTTATGTTGTAAAGTAAAAACCCTACAGTAATACACTAATGCACGGTTGAATTGTGGCTCGTGTCTAAGATAATGCAACCACAGTCTTACGTTCATATGCATTAGTCAGTTGTAACTAATCACAATTGTATGTTAAACTGATTTCATGAATTAGATCATAAAGTCCTCTGTTTCTCCATCTTCATCAGCCACATCTCTGCTTTACCTGGATGTGTTGTGTTCCTCTTCTTTCTCTGCCATTTCTGTCACCTATTCACAGCTATGGTTTTGGTTAAACCTGGATCATGCAGTCTGAGTTGGTCTCTCTCTGTGACAATAATGGACTTTAATGCCTCTGTGGAACAGATTTGGCTGGTACTCCACATGTTGTTTATGTTAGGGTTAGGTTAACATCTTGGCTTCACTTCCAAAAGAGTTAATCAAAGAAAAGTCTTACACAGGAAATTATGACAAATGTATATTTGTTTTATATGCTTGCATGTTAATGATAGTATATTTTTCACACAGTTGCTCATAGGAAGGATAGTTTCTGGAAATTGTGACACAGTAAATCATAGCAGAGTGAGTGGGGGAGAGTGGCTCATAAGACCCCCCCCCCCCCCTCCCCCAAACACACACACACAGTCTGCACACAGCTGGATTCTTTCTCATGGAGGCAAGGTGAAACTGCAGCCAGACAGCTCCTGCACTGTGCCAGCTCGCAGCCCACAGTGGAGGATTACACAACTTACCAAAAAGTTTTCATCCACAGGAGAGTGTGCCTTATAACAAAAGCACAGAGGCTTCATTCTCTTATGTCTCCTGGTTCCAATTTCAGAGAAACTGAAAGGGGGCCTTTCCTCCAAGTATTGTTTTTATGATTTTGAATTGCCCAACATCTTGCCTCAGTCCTGTTCTCCTCTGAGCATGCATACATACGTAAATCTTCAGAACCTCAAGGTCATATCCCTAACTACCATAATGATGGCACCATTAAAAGTAATCATACACTACTCTTTTCGATATATTAGCAACATGGCTCAAGCATCGATGGTACAAACAGCTATCAGATGCTAATGGATTTTTGTACATTTTTTTTGTAGTTGTTTTGTGTTTCTTTGCTGTAGTGCTGTGATATTTTGCACTCTGTACTTTTTATGCATTTCTTTGCTGTTGTATTCTTCCTCCTTTGAGTTTCTTTTTATCTATCTTCGTGTCTTATTTTATTTTTTCTGCCTCTTTTGTGTCTTTTTGGAGTCTTTCTGTCTGCTAATAATTGCGTGACTTTTTGATTTTGTGTCTCTTTGTAATCACTTTATATTTTTTTGTGCAGATTGAAGCCAGTGGTCCTTTTTGTCTTTCATTTTAAAGTTAATGCTAACCACTAACACTAACCGTGTTAGTGCAATTCTATGGATAAATGCACGTGAAATTTGTGCTGAATTTATAAGATGGTAAAAAAAAAACATGGGCTAGTAATTATATAGCACTATTCTACTCTGAGTACTCAAAGCCTCATTCACCCAATGACTCACACATTCATACAATAACTTTTTTTCTATACCTTGTCTGACATTCTCACACATTTAGACTCTGATGAATACTTCAGGGACAACTCAGGGTTCAGTATCTTGCCAAAGGACACTTTGACTTGTGAGGAGGAGGCGAGCCACTCTACTCCCACTCTTCCTTAAAATTGAGCTTTAAAACATGTGTTTACTGTTATTAATTTAACCCAACCTATGATCTGTTTCTGACCCAAGTCATGTTCTCCTTCTGTCTGCTCCTTCTAGCATAGAATCTACCTCCATCTCCCCCTATTCCAGCATAATGGCCTCCTTCACTACATCCATGAATCTTTTCTGTTTCTTTGTCTTTTTATGTCTCTCTAACTTTGTCTCCAAACTGCTAAATTGAGGCAGGCAGCCAGTGGAGTGAAGCTAGAACAGGGGTTATATGCTCTCTTTGAAGAGTTCCTGTTAAAAGTCATGCAGTATTTTGTCTCCAGAGGGTTTTGGAGTAGTCACCCAATGTGTTTGTTCAATATTCAGCTCTGTAGCCAGGTGAATCCCCATTGTGTCTTGTAGAAGCTTCTTCACAAAATCCCTCCATTCCTTCAGGAATAGTGAATATTCTTATTCTTTAAAGATCTCCCTTCTTGGTCAAGTAGTTGGTTTTCCTGATATTTCATCATTTTTATCATCTTATACTGTTCCACATTTTGAACAAAATCTTCCATCTTTTCAGTTCGTATCTCAGCCTCAGCTATTTGTCTGACTGATGTTAGTGAATCCTGATTGAAAACCATTTAGCTATTATTTTTAAAGTTTTGTATCGACTCCAGTTAAACTTCCAGTTTCATTTACATTCATTTTAGTTTAATTTTCATTTACATTTGCCATCTTGTGCCATCGGTTCTTAGTGGTGCTTTTTTTGTTTCTTCCCATTGTCACTCCTCTTATAAGTTCAAATATTAACCAAGAGTTTTGAGAACAGCGGTTTAACATGACAAGATATGTGGGATTGGTTACTTTATGCTTTTAATTAATAAAAACATATAACCTTATAATTAACATAATAATTAGTAGATGACCTGCTTAACCCCCTCACATACAGACATCCCAAGTCTTAAAGACAAACTGGAGGACTTCTAATTCTCTGATGTTTAACGGACACAATAAGCACAGTTTTCTTTATAGTTAAATAATTTCAAGCGAATTGAAATGTAGACCTTACCACAAAACAGGGATTTAAGTTTGGTAAGCAGTTATTTCAAGAATAATGGCTTTGAGAGGCTGTCCTTTCACTGATGTTCTTTCTACTATGTTAAAGCACATAGAAGTACACACAAAAGCCCACAACAGCTGTTTTTTTGTAGTGATTTACTAAAAGTGTGATCAGAAGTTCAGAGATGTATGTATGACAGATTTGATTTGGGGGTAACCTGTACAGTTTCAGTTCTGATCTTGACGTTCATAACTACATGAATGGGACTGTGCTAAAAAAAAAAAAAGACAACCATGGTTTCCAAACGGACAGGAAATGAGTGTATGCTAAATCCCTCCCAAAACACTGTCTAATTAAACTTTCATAGCTATAACAAGGTCAGACCCAAATGCTCTCGGTTTAGTATCAGCAAAAGGCTATCCATAAAGTTTTTCTTGCAGTTGGTAATTAAGTTCCTGTGGGACTAAAACTGTTCCAGTAGCAAACTACACAAGGTCAGACACAAATACATCTGAAGCAGTGTACAGTCCAGCCTGATCTCTTTTATTCTTTCAGCCTCAGTGGGATCCATTGTTTTCTTTGCTTTTTTTATTACTTGGCTGCATTTCCTACCCTGAGGTGGAGCCTACTAATGTAACGGGTTCACTGTAACAGTAATCCCTTCCTGTTTATCTATTTGCATTTCCCACAAACCCTTCACACTACACACCCAAAATCACTGGGTTAAAAATGTTCCCAGTTTGGTTCACTGTTTACACACTTTTCTGACAGGATCAGATATAATTTCCTCTGTAACCCACTGTTGAATTGTTGGATGTTGTGAGTAATATATCCCAGAAAGTTGATTCTGTTCATCTGGATGTTGTGTTTTTAGTGGGAGAAACATTTCGTCACTCATTCAAGTGACTTCTTGTGTCAGTGCGCCCCAGGGTGGCTGTGGTTACAATGTAGCTTGCCATCACCAGTGTGTGAATGTGTGTGTGAATGGGTGGATGACTGGATGTGTAAAGTGCTTTGGTGTCCTTAGGGACTAATAAAGCGCTATACAAATACAGGCCATTCTTCACTCTCAGTTGACAGCAGGTTTCCCCAACCTAAACAGTACACTTGCATAATGACCAAAACTAGCATTACTGGCTAACAATGGGTCATGAACTCAGTTTCATAAACAGTAATATGCAAATTGTAATGGCCAATGATCAAGGGCCATGAGTACCACTCACTGAGAGTTGGAGAATGGCTGCAGTCACAGCATTTTAAGATGGTGAAAGGTGTACCCTTACCTTTACCCTGAGATTTGATTTTCACTCAGGTGTCATACACATCCTTGAACCAATGTGCTGAATCAGTGGTATTCCAGGATAGGATAACAGAGCCCTCTCTTCCATTTCCTCTATATACAAATTGGTCACAGTGGGGGAAATTGGGGAACCAATGGCACACCCATGTTTCTGCCTATAGTACTGGTCCTTGTGTGTGAAATATGTGGCATGAAGACACTGGATAAGCTGAAGGAGGTTCTCTGCTTAGGCTACTAGCCTCCACGAACCAGTTGCAGATAAGTGGAAGAAAATGTATGCATGACATAACTGTTTATATCAAATGTGCAGTATTTTTTGGTAATAGTTTAATGAAACAGCTAGATATTCTAACTTGAGGTCTATTATATAGCAAATGCAGAAAAAAATGTTTAAGAAAGTAAATAAGCAGGTGTTCTAAAGGATATGAATGTTTGCTTGCAGGACACCTGGAGAGATGTATAATTTTTTTTTCTTTTTCTTGAGTCTTTAGTGATATTTTCGTAGTTTCCCATCATTCTTACCACACACACACACACACACACACACACACACACACACACACACACACACACACACACACACACACACACACACACCTCATCTGTTTGGTTGCTGGATGTCGCTGGGTGATGACGTACATCCACGTTCCCGGTGCAGCTTGTCAACAAAAACCCAAAACAAATTGGCGGACGCATAAAGGTGCAGCTGAAGCGCTGAAGGTAGGGCATTAATAGATGTGCTGTTCTCATATAGATGTGAAGGAGCGCTTCTACCCTCGTGCTTGTGTTTACAAACAACCCGTGTCTCACTCTGAGCTGAGCTCGCTAGCACTTGCTAGCTGCTTGTTCTTGTCATGTTAGCATACAGTGCAGTCGCGGGATCTGTTCTCAGTGTAAACCTCAAGTTGCCGCCAGTCTTGGGAAAGCAAAGATCGCTGACGCGTTTTAATAGTTGAGACTGAGTTTGCTGCAAGAAGCACCAAGAAGTTTGTTTGATTCGGAAACAGACGTCCAACTGTGAGAAGGAGCGCATTTCTTTTAATCATTCATGGGACAGTTGTTTGGACATACATCCTAATACTTAGAGTGGACTGTGAGAAAACATTAAACGAACGGGATTTTAGTACATATATTAGTCTCCCAAATGTTGCTGCTCAGCACACTTGCTCTGTAACTAGAAATCCTGTTCAACAAAGTCTGAGTTTAAAAATAAACTCCGAGTTGATCACCTCTGAGATGGGCAACTTTGAATTTTCTGTTTGAGAACAGCTGATCAGAGTAAATTTAATCAACTTAGAGTATGTTCACCTTGTTCACCTGCGTGCGTGAGTAAAAGCCGTCGTCAGTGGAGCTCTATATATGTTATTTTATGACGTCTGTTGTCATCATTTACTCAAATTTTCGTTAAGCTAATTATTCAGCTGTAACCTGACAGGAGCGAGATATGGGAGCCTGACGATCTGGAAAAGAGATCAGACACAGTTAGTGTGTCACCTTCTATTTTTAAATTGAGTCGGTTTTGTTAAATTACTGTTGTGTGTTTCATGGAGGAAGCCATAGTGATGCAGTGGTTAGCAGTGTTACCTCACAGCAAGAAGTTCCATACCCTGCTGCGGTCTTTTTGTTTGGAGTTCTTCATATTCTTCCTGTGTCTTTGTGGGCTCTCTTCTACTAATCCAGCTTCCTCCTACAGTACAATGACATCAATGTTACTGTGATTGGTCATTATAAAATGATCATAGGCATGAAAGTGAGTGTAAGTGATTGTTAGCCATTTACAATGGACTGGGCTAAAATACATGTAAAGGGAGTCTGCTCAAGTTTTTATTTTTCCTTTTTCAGTTTGTAAAATTCTGTGTTGATGTTTAAGAGTCGGTGATGTTTAAGGCTTTCCAAGGGTCCAATTCTGTTTGTGATCTTTAAATTAAAATAAATTATAAAGCATAACCGGCCTCTAGTCACATACATAAAATGCGATGTCAATTTTGGCTACTGTATTGGCTAAAGTGGCAACATGGCTAAGTTGAGCTTTTTACAACCATGTTATCATAACTGTGTAACTATGTAACTGCTCTAATGCACTGATACACAGCCTTTAATTAGGTCTAAACACAGGCTGTGTGCAGTGGAGAAGGTTGTTGGATTGATAAACAGCACCATGAAGCCAGACACATGTTTGAGAGCACTGCACCTTTAATTACATCTTTCCAACATCTGCTTCAGTACTAAATGCTTATGTTAATGCTCTGAAGTGTGATGTGCAAAAATAGCAGCACTCTTCCAAATCGAAAAGCAGTCTTGTAGACAGTGTGAGGACAGGTCTCCAGTAGACCCACATGGACTGATTCTTATATTCCGGAGTACTCAAAGCGCTGTACACAACATGCCTCATTCACCCCATTCACGCCCACTCATACAAGCACTTCTAAACACAAGTGCAAACTAACCAACATTCACACGACGCTTGGGGAACTTGGGGTTGTGCCCAAGGATATTTGGGCCCATGCAGACTGGGGAAGCCAAGGATCGAACCACCAACCTTTCAATCAGTAGCTGATCTGCTCCACCACCTGAGCCACCCCTGGCTTGAAAAACCTGTAGAAAGTCAAAGCTTCTGCTGTTTAGATCCTATTGACACAAGCTCGCTTTTAATCATCTTGGCTTGAACTAAACAGTAAATGAGTTTGCTCACTGCTGATGTCTGCCAATTTTTTGTGACAAAAAGAAGGGCTGAATTCCACAACTTCAGAGAAATTAATGTGAAGCTGAGACATCCAGCCATGCCTATGCTTATAGCAACTGACTCTTTTTAGTGAGGTTAATTCATTTCTTTTATTTTGGTTTCTAGTTTTGATGTATTTTTTGTTTCCCTAGGTTGGAATGAAACTAGATACTTATTATTTGGTAATTAGTGAATACCCTTTGATACCTTGTTGTGTCCTAAATGTTATGCAACCATCTACCACGAGATGGAGCATTGTTGTAGGAATTAGACTAGCTGTCGTTTGGATTTTACAAGGAGGATGTCGAACAATTTGCAAATTTGCAAAACCTGTCGTAAAACTATTGCTGTTAAAGGTTGCAGTACAAGAAATTTATTCCACTGAAAAATTACGACTGTTTTTAACTCTGCATGTCAATGTCTCCCCGCATACCAAAGAAAACTTTAAATAAAACCAGCTCTGTTACCTGTGACTGTTCTTCGTCAGTTGTTTTTTTTGGCACTATCCATCTTCATGGATACAAGCAGTGGAAATGAGATTTCTGTGAAAGGTGGATGGGCTTTCCCTTCGTGACAGCGTGAGTTCAGTTAGTCAAGAGAGGCTCAGAGTAGAGCCGCTGCTCCTCTACATCAAAATGAGTCAGCTGAGGTGGGCGCCTCTTGGATAAAGTATTCCAATTAGTCATGTCCTAGTGAGACGAGGCTCCGGAGGAGACCCCTGACTAGACCCAGAGAATATATATACTGGATGGCCTGGGAGTGCTTCGATGTTTCTTTGGATAAGCTGGAGGAGGTCGCTGACAAGTTGAAGGTCTGGGCTTTCCTGCTTGTCTGGGATTTATGGTCCTGTAAATTTATGACCATTATCTGGTCATATTTGGTCATATTATTTGTACATTATTTGGTTGGACAGAGGAGGGGAGAGGTGGTTTTCACCGATGTGAGAAGAGCTGGCATGCAGTCCTTCAAGATCTTGACTGCACAGATGTCCGAGTGACATCTGTTGTCAGATGAAGGCAGTGTACAAAGCAGAGGTGGGACCAAGTCATTGTTTTGCAAGTCTCAAGTAAGTCTCAAGTCTTTATCCTCAAGTCTCAAGTCAAGTCTCAAGTAATGTCAGGCAAGTCAGAGTCGAGTCTCAAGTCACTGGTGTAAAAGTCCGAGTCAAGTCACAAGTCTGAAATTTTGAATTTCAAGTCCTTTCGAGTCTTTAAAAAAAAAAAACGAAAAAATAATGTTGCAGTTATGCTAAATGTAAATATTAGACCATGTAATTTTAAAATCTGTGTTTTTCTCAACACATGACAAAATAGTGAACTTAGAAAATATACACAAATTGTGAAATTGCACCTCTTTAAAATGCAGCTCAATTAAACTTAGCTCCAAGAATAATTTTCACCGACAGTTCTGAGATAAGCTGCATGTTATTCTTGGATGCGGTTGTAGGACTGGCTTTAAAATCGCATGACAAAAATATCATACACATTAAAAAAAACTGTATCACCAACGTAGCCTGGAAAACATTTGCTAGTTAGATGAAGTCAGCTATCTCATCTTAGCATATTTATATGCATATTTATAATCATACGGTTCTTGGAGTGAGTGCATACACTCATGAAGTTTAGTAACTTCAGGTCACTGCAACAAGCCCAGGTACAGTTTACCGACGGATGGGTACAGGACCTTGAAATGCACCGTGTAGAACGAAAGACCATCGTACGTATCATAAGTTTACCAGTCTCACAAATTGTCGTCATAAATACACATTCCTTAACCGTTTATTAATAGGACCTTTGAGCTCAACGGTAATTAATTAGCAGTGGAAATAATTTCTGGTAGCGTTACAGAAATGTAGCAGTGACAACAATATTGTATGCTGTAATCGTACTGGGCAATTAGTGATACAAAAAACCTGTTTTATCCTGTGAATAAAAGTATATGTTTTTGTTAATGTACCATAATAACAGAAGCGAAACGCAATATTGTGTCAGGACAATTTACTATTTATGCACAATAAACAAAGGAGCATAGCGCGACCATTTCTGTTCAGCGTCAGACTTGCTTGTAACCTATATCACCAATTACGTTAAGAAAAATGACGTATTAACTACTAAAAAATACTGACCTTCGTGTAAATGCTTGGAGCAGACTAACCTGTGAGCTGGAGGGTTCTGGGACGTTATATTTGATCTTTGAATGGCTGCAATCCAGGCCATCCGTCGCGTCTTTGTTACTTCGGAAACATGGCTTGAACAATTTCTCTTCAACGACGTAATCCGATAACAACCGATCTCTTTACCCGTCGGCTTCCCGTGGCTGTCATGCGACCGGCTATTGCAGTTAATAATACAACAGCTTCTTGACTTGACATTTTTGTGTTTCTTTTTATCGCTGTGTGACTGATTTTAATTGAAAGCCTGCGTGCGCTACTACCGCTTGCCACGAGTTCCCAGAATCCTTTGCGGTTCTACCCGTGAATGACGTCACATTTTCAATCTCTATATAATATGCATGTTAAATTTTATATTTGGGGTAAAATATCAAGTCTTTTCAAGTAAACCGGTTCAAGTCCAATTCAAGTCCCAAGTCATTGGTGTAAAAGTCCAAGTCAAGTCACAAGTCTTAGAACATTTTTTCAAGTCAAGTCTAAAGTCATAAAATTAATGACTCGAGTCTGACTCGAGTCCAAGTCATGTGACTCGAGTCCACACCTCTGGTACAAAGTATGTGCTACAGCTGGTCTGTGGGCAGCTCTTGCTTACGGTTTTGTTGGTCCGTAAGCCACCCGCAGAAAAGAACGAAGTCATAACATACAAAGAGCTGAATTGAAGCAGAGTGTTAAAAATAATAAGAAGTGTCTGCTGCATCCACTATCTGTGCTTTTCAGTCTTTAAATTGTTGGTCTTAGAAGTTTTTTTGCCATTCTCCTCTTCCCGGGAACTCAGCTATGCGTCATGAAATATTAGATACGTTTACACCGGCAGGACACTGGTGGGACGGGGCACTGGAACATGTGTAAGGCAACATCAAGCATGCCCACAAAACGACACCCATCCCCTACCTGGGACTCTGCTCCTGCTGAAACGCATCCAGTCGTCAGGTCTGCCAATCCCCATGCTAACAGTCTCTAGCTTTTAAAGAGCCAGTTTTAGCTTTAGTTTCAAAAGATTTACATCAATAATGATCAGACCATGGTCATACAGAAAATTACAAATTTACAAAAGCAAAGAAGTAAAAACCATTTTATTTTATTTTCCGAAAAATACTTTGCATTCACGAACCTCTTCGTGGTTTCTTAATTTCTTTATGTGAGAGAATGATGAAGAGTTGCAAAATGAGACAAGCTCACTCTATCTATCTATATTTCTTTATGTCATAAAATAAAATAAATTATTGACCACTTTGACAAGTACAGTTACAGGTCAAGTACAGTGGATAGAAACATTGTCAATTTTTTTTTCTCTAATGAAGAGCACAAGCATGTGGCTGCTCGATGAGGGAATCCAGAAATGCGCTTCAATGAAAAGACAATTACAGACTGGAATCTTTTTTATTTTATTTTATTTTTTTAGGTGGTATGTCCTCTCCACTTAATCCCTTAAAGCTGGCTTGGCCAACTCGAGGCCTCGAGGGCCGGTGTCGTGCAGGTTTTAGATCTCACCCTGGGTCTACACAGCAGGACGCCGGCCCTTTGAGGCCTGGGTTTGGACACCACAGCCTCAAAGGGAAATCAGTACAAAGTTGTTCTGAGTGATCGTCTTTGTCCTGTAATCAAACATTTCTGTCATGCTGACCTCACACGTGGGGCCATTGAAAGGTTTGATGTAATGAAATGATGTTAACCAAATCCAGTAGTAAGTACCTATTAAAGTACTCGGAAAACTTAAGTGATCTTTTAATCAGTTTTTGGTCTGTCTGTCTGCAGGGATGCACACGTCAGTGCGTGAAATTAATCTCTGCTCAGACACCTATTTCCTGCGGGTGGACTGGGAAGGGTGCAACTTTAGTACCGGTTTCCAGTTGCTGCTTACTGATGGACAAGATGCATGGAGAGGGGAAGGTAAAAACAAAAATCACTCAGCATGACTTCACAGTTTATTACCTTATATTATACACTCTTACCTCTTTTACATCACATGCCATTTTTATACACAGTCCTCAGTTTTCAGAGGCTCAAGATAAACTTCAAAGGCTTAAAGTCCTTTGAGATAAATGTTGCCTGGGACATTGGAAATTGGTACCAATTTCACTGAGCAACTGCTGGCAACCTCCAGTAACCACCTGCTAATCATTCCTGAAAATACATTTTTCCTTATCAACCGGTGGTTACCAAATGGTCACTAATGGGCTTCTGGGCCTGTGTGACGGGGCCAAGTTGTTTTCTGCTGTTCTGGTGTAGCTGGCCATTCTGAAAGTTTTTGCTATATCTTTGATAGATGAATTTAGTTTGTTCTTCAGAAAGCTGCTGCACGCTAAGCTGAAAATTAGTTTAGAAAATGCTAAATGCAAAAAATAAAGACAAAGAATGTTTTGTTGCAAGCTCAGTAATTCAGACAAAAATCCTTGATACCATTTATCTAGACCCAAGTGACTTCTTCCGTCTCTACAGTCTGAATCTGAAGAGGGTCAAGAAGTCAGTTGGATGAGTGATGACTAAAAACCAGATGACTAAACCACTGAAAACCGCTGTATTCAGAGGAACTGAATGACCTTTTTGGTTGATTCAGTTCAGAAACTAACGATTCTTGAAATATATGTGAAACTTAAATCAGTAATTTGTAACATACTGATTTGAGGGATAGCTGTAGCTCAGGATGTAGGACAGGTCATCTACTAATGGGAAAGTTGGTGGTTCTGGGATGTACACAGTGCTTAGTAAATGTATTAAATCAACACACAGTGCAACGTTTATACCACAGCAGCCCTGTATTTACAGTAATTATCAAAATCATTCAGGGCCCAAGCACGAAATATGTGAAGGCCTTATTGTAATCACTCCATTCATTATTGTAATTATTAAAGCAAATGAAGGGGCTTTTTGGGGGGTTTAACATATTTAAAAACTCATGAAGTATTGCACACGTGTCAAGTCTGGTGAAAATTTTATTATTATTTTTGTTTCAGACATGGGTGGGGCAAAATGGCTCGGAAAACCCCCCTGCACAGTGAGGAAAAATTACGTCCCCGTGCTGGGTTTCACATAGTTGTATGAAATTTGGTACACGTGTGTAACATGCAAATCCATGGGTCCGATAGACCCATGTCCCAAAGCCAACAGAAAGACCGCCACTTCGAGTTTTGGCACAGCTTTGACCATTTCCAGTTGTTGTACTTTCGAGAACTTCTCCTTGGGGTTTTATCAGATGAACTTCACATTTGGTCAGTCTAAACTGCAGACCTAGGCAATATTGAATTGTAGATCTTTTGAGTTTTTGTCAAAGGGCGTGGCTGTGGCGCCCTGGCAAATTTCAATTATTTGCCATCAAATTTTATTTGCTCTAATTCACGCATACATTGTCCAATCTGGACTAAACGTGTGGCTGCACTTTTTAGCACTGGAGGTTCCAGCCTCAATTCATTAACAGCAACAGATTCTGATGTTGCTAAACTTAAATGTGCCCACTGTACACTTTTTCCCCTCAAAAATCAACACTGTTTCCATCTCATTGAGTAACATGCTGAATTAGCTGCTAGAGGATTTGGGATAATCTTTTTCTTAATTTTAATTTTAGACGTGATTCTCTTTTTATTTATTTTTCCTATACAGTGAGGGGTGAAGTGGTGTGCAATGAGGCAGAGGAACTGGAGATGCCATTGGAAAGATATATCGAGGACGTCGAGCAAGCCTTTACAGGGAGAGAAAACTCCAACACCTACAACTTCACTTTGACACCTAATCCCCCAGGTCACAGTTCCACTTTGACACTGACATATGAGAAGATGCAGAAGGATATCTCAGTAAGTGCTGCATGTCTAACTCATGAATGAGTTAGACCTAATATCTCACTATGACACCCAGATAGCAGTGGGTTAGATAAACAGTGTAGTGTGGTTAAGCTGGCCCATTTTTGGCCCATTTTGAGTCGACTTTTCAGTCGAGCGACGGTTGTGGGATCGGCCCGAGTTTCGCTTTAATCGTGTGTTGTGCATCGTGTAGTATACATGGGGTAACGAGAAGCGATTAACACCTCACGACGAGCTCCCGATCAACAATTGTATGGTTGCAAGAAAATCAAACCTGTTTGAAATCCTGTCGCCCGTCGTGATGGTATCAAAGCAACCTCTCACACTGCACACGCGCAAACACAGAAATGAAAGTGAAAAAGACTTATTTAAATGTCAGCAAGCCTTGTATTTTGACTTTTGCACTACTTTTCTGCAGGTTAAATGAAACTACCATGTTTTCTGGTTGTCATGGTTCCTCAGTGTATTTTTTTGTCTTTTTGTGGTTATTGTGTATCTCTGTAGTGTGCTTATTTTTGTCTCTTTCTTCATATTTTGTGGTTATTTGTTGTAGTTTTATGAATCTTTTTGATTTGTTTCTTGTATTTTCAGTTGCTCTTTGTCATTTGAATCTTTGTTCTTGGTTTGTGGCTTCACATTTAATATCGATTAGTGGCTTTATGAAATATGACCTTTAGTATATTTGCACTGCTGGTGTTTCATATTTCGACAGACGGAGTGATGGTATTTGGCAGTTGACTGAGTAATGCTTCTGTAAAGGTTCACTGTGTGAATACACGTACAAGATTTAGACACAGGGCCTATGTTCTCATCGTAGTTGTGAAAAAAATGGAAATGTTGAGTGCTTCCATAACAGCAAAAGGGAAATGAATCTATGTTGCAATTAAAAAAAAAAAAATGAAAGTACCATGTGTCAGTTTACTGACGTGTGCAGCAATGTGTTATTAGAGGTGACCAAGGCTTTTCTTCCGCAACAGAGAAAAGCCCAGTTATTCATCTGTCATAAGGTTTTGAGTCATAACATGAGCCTTCACTGTAATGTCTCCCTATTTCTGCTCCTGTCAAGCTCTGCTGATTGCCAGCAGAGCCCAGAAATGAGTCTCACACTTGGAAATAGTCAACCACTTCAGGGAGCACCCAACTTTAGTATTTTAGATGGTATCTTTGGACACTGGCTGCATTTTCTCTCCTTTTCACTCCTTCCAGTCCTTGTATCTGACTATTTGCGCACCCAGTTTTATCTGATCTCAGAAGCTGAGCAGGGTCAGATGGGTGAATACCAGGTGCTGTAAGCTATTATGCAGCTGTGGTTTAGGTAGTAGAGCGGGCCGTTTACCATTCCAGCGTTTTGAAGTATTCCTGAGCAAGATACTGAAACCTGAGTTTTGAGTGTGTGAATATTAGATAAGGAGCTTGCGTACAGAAAACAGCATGTGGATGAATGTGTGTGTGATTGGGTGAATGAAGCTTGTAGTAAATTGTGCTTTAAGTGCTCCAGGTAGAAAAGTGCTATGTAAGTATCAGTCCATTTACCATTTCTCAGGAAAATTGTGAATGTGAGGGTGAATGAATGGTGGAATTGTAAAGCGCTTTGACTGTCTAGAAAAGCGCTATATAAATGCAATCCATTATTAATATTATTAGTTGTTAATGGGAATACATCTTAGATTTTTAGTGTTAGACTATTAGGTGGGGGGATAAAGGAGAAATGCAACATTCACTCTTCTTGGTTGTAAATTTGGAGTAAGTGGGGGACCAGTCCTGAAATAAAAGTGTCTAGCTGTTAATTTATGTGAATATGTGAATCAGTGAGTCAGAGTTACAAACAGTACTGTTGCTATGATGACATTGGAAACCTGTTGCTCTCAATATTTTGTGTCCAGCTGGCCTGCTGGTGCCTAAAACCAGTCAACAACATCCAGTTTGATTAGCAGCTTTACAACCTACTGCCCCTCACATAAGCCCTCAGGTAACAGTTGGAGGTAGGCTTATGATGACTAAGAGCACAATACTAACTCAGTGAATACAAGGAGAAGATAACTAGAACGTTTTTCCCAGAGCGTCTTAGAAAAACCATTTTCATTTCAATATGTAATATTTCAGTCACATGTTATTTACTTACCATTTGTAAGAGTTGATGAAGTAATAGCTGGCAAAGGTTAGACACAGAAAAAACAGAAAGTGTGGAAATGCAGGAAGGGATAAATTACTGGTTTGTCTATTCAGTAGAAATTGCAGTTCCTCAAATGTACTGCGAGGAAATAGTGAGTAAATAGTGAAATGTAAAGTCTTCCACTTCAGAGAAGAAAAGATTGTTTGTCACGTAATTCTCCCTTCATACAACCCGAACAAGAGCCGAATTGTGACTGTAACTCACCACAATTGGCTTTGTTGATACTTAAAGTTGCGTTGTGGCTGTGTTGATTGAAACACAGGGGAAAACTATCCTTAAAGAATAAAACACTTTTTATTTCTTTGGTTTGTGCCAGGATTTAAAGATGCTTTTTAATGCTGTGAAGCTGAGTATTTTTACATTGTAGTCTGTGGGTAGTTTACGCTGGCATCAAATGATTAATCCAGGAACTGCGACTTAATTAAAACAGTACGTGGAGGATAGTATATCAGCATTTGGTGTTGATTTTCTGCTGTTTATCTCTCTTATCCAGTCTGGAGACACACAACTATTACTTCCCCCATGAAACACAGTTATTTATGGAGCTGTGGATCACAGGGGTCAGAAGTTAGAGCTGATACCCACATTTGTGCTCCATGTCTTTGTGTGAATGCAAACATGTTTGAGAGAAACGTTTGTTCCCCAGAGGCCACTGATCACTATGCTTGTGATATGAGTGAGATGGCCCATAACCTCAAATTAAGTCTAAACATAGTAGTTAAACTTTAATACTGTCAAATCAGACAGTTTTGGTTAGAGTTTTATTTCATTCTTTAAGTTTTCACTCTCTCTGATAGCCTTTCTTTAGTATTTAACCTCTCAAAATACATTTAGTAGTTCATCAGTAATGAAATACTTGGTAGTAGGGCTGTCATGTTATGATATGGTTATGACAGCCCAAAGATCTTATCAAGAATATCAAATCATCTGTCAGTTATTTTGGATAAATACGTTATGAACATGTGCCAGTAATACAGGTCCATGAGAACACCACAGCTTGGTAGTTGTAGCTCTAAAAACATATATTTAGGTCACAAAGACTGCCTTTACAAAACTAAACAAGTCAGTTTGTTTGGTTGATTTTTCACTCCTTTCTTCCAGTTCAGGCTGGGCTGCGTTCTGCTGAAGGCCGTCCCAGAGCCAGCAGAGGCAGTGAGAAATTTACTGATTCACAGTCTGCAGAGGGGAAATAACCTGCAGCACCACAACCAGAGACTACAGGAGGAGAACGAGAGACTTCGAGGAGAACAGCAACACATCACTGCAGAGTAAGTACATGCATGGATGAACACACATGCATACAAAATCACAGTAAAGTCAACTTTACACCCAAACCACACAAACTGGAAGGTGCGAGTATGTAATCTTGTGCTAGCACATAGTGCACAGAAAATACAGGAATATTTTGGTTAGGGATGGGTACCGGTGTCCGGTGCCATGATGGCACCGGTTCTGACATAAACGGTAGTAACCAGACCGAAAAGCAGCGCACATTTCGGTGCTTTATTTCGGTGCTTTTTTTTCCTGAGCTGTGATACACTTCTAGCCAATCATTTTACGTTTCCGAGGATAGTAGGCGGGTCCAGGTACGTACGTTCTTTTAGAGCAGAGCTACAGATTAAAAATGCCCAAGGCGAAGCGGTCAAAAGTCTGCCTGTACTTCACAGCAAAATATGCAAACTCAGCAGCAACAAGTGCTTTAAGCTGATACTGTGATATTGTCAAAGGAGGTAACACCTCGAATCCGATGAAACACCTGGCGACGCATAGCGTTTTTTTTAAAGTCGAGAAATGCGCCGTATGATAGCTTGCTGCGAGACCTCACATCGAGCGCATCTACTCTGCGTGGGTTGCCTGTTATCTGACCCGGAGTTAGCAATATCCCCCAAAAACCCCGAAGAGGAGAGTCCTGGCCCCTAGCCCTGCCAGTGTAGCAGAAATGATGACGGATGATGATGCAGCAGCAGCCGTTCTTCTCTGCGTGAGTAGCTTAATGTTGTTCGTGTGTCATTTACGTTGAGTAGGCTAACCACGTTATTACATTAATGCAGTAAGGTGAACTAGCAAACACCGTCGTAGTTACATGCAGCTGTCTTCTTGTTTGATGGCAGATACTCCCTTCACCCTGCCAAAAAGGCTAAAAGGACCAAAGAAAAAGTGGAAAACAGTTAAACATGAGAGGTTTTTGGATAAAGTTTGTGTTTTTTCCATTGTTTAAGCACTGCTTCCAGCCAAGAGTGATACCATATATGCCCCATAGCTGCAGAAAAAGCTAACATTGTTATCTTTTTACAAAAAACAGCTGAACATGAGAGGTTTTTGGACCAATTTTGTGTTCTCCATCCTTTAAGCACCGGTTTGAGCACCGTTTGAGCACCGGCACCGTTTCAAAAGTACCGATTTGGCACCGGTATCGGATAAAACCTAAACGATACCCATCCCTAATTTTGGTCCACACCAAAACTGTTGCTTTGTCTTCCTGTCACTGCACACTCTGTTTCAGATGTTTTGTTTTCTATCCGTGGCTCTATATAATGTCATAAAGTGTCAGCATTTTTAATATGATCATCTAGTTTAGTCCATGTTAAATGGACTGTAATTTATGTTTTGTTTTGTTTTTTACTCTCAGCCTTTTACACTAGTAGACTGTACTAAATCCTGAGTCACCATAAACATTATTATATTTGAAGAGGCTGAGTCAGGTTTCAAAATTCATTACAGGATAGAAACAGCTCTAGTACAGGTTACAAATGATCTCCTTAGGAATTAAAAGTCCTCTTCACACACTAAGGATAACAATAGAGTTCCACAGGGTTCCGTGCTAGGACCAATTCTATTTAAAATATACATGCTTCCCTTAGGCAGTATCATCAGAAGGCATGGCATACATTTTCACCAACTTGATCTTTCCATGAAGCCAGATTACACAGACTAATTAGTATATTTGGGTTTGCTAAAGAACTTTTTTGTTTCTGTACATTCAAGACTGAAGCGTTACATTGGTGGTAAGGAAGCCCTGGAGGCAGAGCTTTACTCTCGGTTTGTCCTGGTTCTGAATGAGAAGAAAGCAAAGATCCGCAGTCTACAGCAGGATGTCACAAAACTGGAGGAAATGAGGTGCACTGCTTATACCACATTGACTCTCAAACACTGAAGCTTTTCCAAATGTTTAAAAAGTAGATTTTTAGCTGTGAGTTTTAAGGCAAGCGTTTTTTTAAATGAAATATATGCCATAATTGCTTATTAAACAGGTCAAGGGTATTTTTCCTTAATTACAACATTCCTCTGATTTCTTTGTTGTAAAAGTTATGTTAAGCAGTGAATCATGTATAATGTATGGTTTCTGATACAGGAGTAATGACCAACGAAAGAAAGACTCAGTAAAGTCAGGTCAGACAAGAGGTCAGGATGATGGTGTTGAAGAGGATGATTATGGCGGCAGTACTGATGAGGACCCAGTGGAGACGCAGTCGACTCCAGCCTCCAGTTTGGGTAAGACTGGTGACACTGGGGAAAAAACAATTAAGTACAATTTCGTCAAAACATCAAAACAAATTGCTAAAAATCAAACTGGGAATCATTGTTGGTGAGTTTTTAGCTGCTTTTAAAAAGAGAATCGACTGTTCTCAAGCTCAGAGGAAGAGACTTCGAGAGTCTGGGGTTACAAAAGCTCTGTCTGCTTTAGTTCTCAGCCTTGTATGATGCACAGGCAGCAGGCCCTCAACCTGAACACCCAGAGTGAAAACTGAGTCTGAAGTTACACCAATGTTCTTGAACTGAAGATTTAGCACAAGAGGTAAGAGGACCTAGAGTTTCCATTACCTTAGCCATCAATCTGTCAGGGATACAAAAAACGAATTTCTGTTTTCTCTTCATTAAGTTGGAGAAAATTGTCATCCAAATAACTATTAATAGAGTCTAAGCGCCTATGCGGGATAGATTAGAAGTATCTTGGGGATTAAAAGAGACGTACAACTAAATCTCATCTGTGTAGCAGTGATAAGAAGTGTATTTAAAAAGGCTCAAAGTGTGTAGAAGAGTGTGTAAGTGTGTCACAGATATAACAGAAACAGTAAAGGACCCAGAACAGAACCTTGTGGCACAACGTCAATAAGAAAAGAGGGAGCTGCTCTTAGAAGCTGCCACAGAAAATTAAATAACCAAGTAAACTTAATCTTAATCTCTTAATTAATCTCTTAAATTAATCTCCAAACATTCTTGTTAAACCATTACTTTGAGGAGGTACTTGTGCTCCTTTTGTCATGACCAACTTGTTTTAGTTCATAAATAGATGTCACGATATTTTCCTTGCGAATTTACTGAAAGATTCCTAGCTTTTAATATCATTGATGGTAAGCTTTTCTGGTTTAATGGTAACTAAACAGGTAAAAACCATAATACCACCACAATGTTTTACAGATGTAATTATGCCAAATTCTGTTATTGTCTTTTCTCCAAACTGAACACTTATTTAAAGTAAACATGCTGTTTTGGCCACATCCATCCAGAACATTGTCTCGTGGCTCATCTATGTCATCTTTAGTAAACTGTAGATGAGTAGCAGCGTTCTTTTTGGAGAGCAGTGCTTTCTCCTTCTAGCCCTGCCCTAAACACCAGAGAACCTCAGGGCCTTCAGAGTTACCTTGTCTTCCTTCGTGACCTCCCTGACTCACGTAGAGGGTAATGCCGATCTTCAAGTCATTTCGTTGAATAAAAACAAGGTGCTCACCTGTACTGGATCATCCCATTGATTAAAAGGCCTGACTCTAATTTCTGCTATAAATTTGCTGGTAATCCTACAGGTTTGCATACTTTTTCTCCTCACTCGTATGTATTCCCAGGAAATTTCATTTCTTTTACTGGTTTCAGTTTGTCTACTTTTAGATCTTGCACATATATTATTAAATATAAAAAAAATCATGAAGCCATGTCCATTTTAATCTGAGTCTTACTTACATATTTTTGTGCTTTGGAGTTTGGCGGAGAAGTGCTTTTACCGTTTTTTTGTTTTTTTTTACTTTGCTAGCTGATAGAAAACACCTGCTAAGATGAGTGTGACATGTCACTGAGAGCAGGTCTGAAACACCACTACCTTCACATTTATTGCTCTAAAGTTGGCAAACCAGCAAACGTTGGGCATTTCCACACTTTGACTTGTCAGCTATGGCTTAAAATACATCATTGGGAGCTGTTGTTGTGGGAGCTAAGTGTGTTTGGACTATCAAGAGACTTTGTTTTCCTACTCAGAAACTAACCATGACCTCAGTTAGCAGTTATGCAATGCAGAGTAGTGTGCGTCCATGTAATGACTTCAATAAACACCTTTAAATGTGTGGTGGAAGCAGGGCAGACAGCAGTTCCGGAAGCCTCAGTGTATATCCCCGACTCCATTAATGAGAGGTGAGCCATTATTGAACAGTCATCAGCCTTTCCCTTCCCCAGTGGTCTACTGGTGTTGTTAACCTGCCAGCTAAGAAGCCCTGTTAACTGCCAATCATATTAAAAATGAAACCAATCACAACGTTGTTGTCCCTTCAGGCTGTGTGCTAGCCAACATTAATGCCTTAACCTGAGTCCTACATACAAAACAAATAGAGAAGGTGCCAAAACCCTCAGACCAGTCAGAAGATCGTACTCAGTCTAAAAAGATCAGTTTTGACTTTGGAAGTAACTTGTCTGCTGAATGGAAAGATTGTGTCACAAATATGCTTAATTCAGTGCCAGAACTGTTTTCACAGCATGAGTTATATTTTGGACAGACAGAAAAAGTACACCACCAAATAAAGCTTAGTGAGGAAACGCTTCCAAGAACTACTCGACATTGGAGTGATACGAGAATCTGAATCTCCTTTTGCCGCCCCAATTGTAGTTGTCAGGAAAAAGGACGGGTCTGGTAGTTTGTGCATCAATTAAAGGAGGCTAAACCTCTAAACCATAAAGATGCATACACACTTCCCAATCTAGAGGAAGCATTTTCAGCTCTGGCAGGGTCAAAATGGTTCTCAGTCTTGGATCTCAAGTTCGGATACTATCGGATTGAAATGTTGGAGTCAGACAAGCAGAAAATTGCCTTAATGTATCCCTTTGGGTTCTGGGAATTTAATAAGCATTTCAAAGGCTCATGGAGCGGTGTATGGGTCTGATGAATCGTAAGGAGGTCCTCGTCTTTATTGATGATCTCATTATTTTCTTGTTATCCCTCGAAGAGCATGAGCAGTGTCTGAAGAGAGTCCTGTTGAAATTGAAAAAGTTTGGCTTGAAATTAGCACCCGGCTGAGATATTTAAATATCTCAGTTAAGTACCTCAGCCATATAGCATTAGAGTATGGAGTCGAAACAGATACAGAGAAAATCAAAGCCCTCACAACTTGGCCCATCTCCACCAACTTTAAGGAGCTAAGGATCTTTTTTGGGCTTTGCTGGGTATTAGCGGGGATTCATCCAGGACTACTCTAACATTTTAAGGCCATTAAATGAGCTAACCGCCGGTTACCTACCAATAAAAAAGGGGAAGAAAAGATCCACAAAGCAATAAAGGTCTGTATACCAAAAGAGCCATTTGGCCAGAGATGGACTCACAAATGATCTGTTTGAACGTTTACCTCAGCCCCAGTGTTGGGTTTTGCAGGCCTCAAACTCCCAGTGTAGATGTGAGAGGGCAGCCCCTCTCATGAACATTCAGACAGGTAGTCCCCTTGAGTTACTCTTTATAGTTTATCTATCTATTGAGTCAGAGCAGTCTAACACAAAAGATGTATTAGTTATGATCGATGACTTCACTAAGTTCGCAATGGCTGTCCCTACACCCAATCAATGAGCATGCACTGTTGCAAAAGTCTTCTGGGAAAAGTTTATTGTTCATAACGTTGTCCCAGACAGACTTAAGCGATCAGGGCCCCGATTTTGAATTGAACACAATAAGCAAACTATGCAAGATTGATGGCATGAAAAAGATACGTACAACACTGTATCATCCCAGAGCCAATGCCGTTGAGAGGTTCTATAGGACGCTCCTCCAAATGCTTGGTACTTTGAGTGACAATGAAAAGTTGCATTGGAAAGAATATGTAAAACCTCTAGTACATTGGTTCTCAAACTTTTCACAATGAGTACCACCTCATAAAATATATGGCTCTTAAAGTACCACCTTTATGAACAACATTAAAGTACAATAGTATAGGCCTATTTAACACCATATACAGTTTACACTAGAGATGGACCGATCCGGTATTAAGTATCGGTATCGGTCCGATACTGACCTAAATTACTGGATTGGATATCAGAGAGAAATAAAAAATGCAATCCGATCCATTAAATATCAAAAAAGCACCTCACAAAACTTGCGACATGGCATAACTCGGCTCATAACTGTAGCACGTCGGAGCAGTATGCATCACCTGATAGAGCGGCTGTGGCGTGCGAGACCTGTCGTGGTCTGGTTGAGCATTTGGAGCCTCGCTACCAAATTGGCATTTCATCTCTGAGAAAGTGATCGCAGAGAGAAGTAAAGCAAGTGTGTAAGTTAATCTCTGAATGTTTCTAAAGCATTCCCGCGTTAAGCTGAACAACCGATATATGGAGCAACTGCCTCTTCTCTCCCCTCCCTCTCCTGCTGGTACTTCAATCGTGAAACTGATCAATGATCAGCTGATCGGCTTTTCTGTCGCAAGTCTGTCTCTCTTGCTTGTTTTTGGCCCACTTCACGCCAGAAAGAGGAAACCAGCGGCTGAACAACAGCAGCACGTTTAAGCTTGATAAGCTGTTGTTAGAATTTATTTAATATTACTTTGTACACCAGGATCCTTTTCTACGTAGCTGACGGCTGGTAACTGTGCAGGGGCGGATCTAGCAAAATTTAGCCAGTGGGGCTAACAGGGAAAAGGGGGCACAAAGACATACTTTTCTTTCTTATTCTCATTTAAAATATCTAGCTTTTAATAAATAATTATCTGAATCTTACACCCAAAGTTTTAATCTTATGTAAAACGTATAGAAGTCCATTACTGTATATAGTAACTATTAAGTCTAATATACCCTAGTAAGCTTTACTACTTTTTCCTTTGGGAAGGTACCATCTGTGCAGTCTGCAATTCTGTTGAAGAAAGATGTTGAATCTATTTAATTATTCTTGAAAAAGAATTGATTTCTTTGCATTTTTTTTCACACTGCATCAAATTAAAGTTGATTACGTCGATTAAGCGTCATGAGGTGGAGGGTGGGGGGTGGTTCCTTTTTTTTGCTGGGAGTTTGCAACCCTATTAGTTAGGTTGCTTACTCTTTAAAATACCAGAATAGGGAGGATGGAGAAGGTTTAAGTTCATTAGATTGATCAGTATTGCTGAACTATGAAATATTTTCGGTGCAGTATAGTTTTTGCATACAGGTATAACAGAATAGCTTTAGTGTTTTGTTTTGTTTGTAATTTGAGTTTGAACTTATACAAAATGCAGCAAGATATTAAAAAAACAAAAAAAACAAAAAAAGTTTTATTGATTAAGAAACACTATATTGGATTCATATCGGTATCGGCCAATATCCAAATTTATGATATCGGTATCGGACATAAAAAAGTGGTATCGTGCCATCTCTAGTTTACACAAGACAATTTTACTTCTTTTATGAATGTAATTTTTTTAACTGTCATAAACGGGATGTGACAAGTAATAATAATAACAACTGCACTGCTTTAAAACATTCACAGCAGGTGGGATATCCGGTCTTTAAGTGATGACATATGAACCCTGCTTCCGCGTCCAAACTACTCTAATGATGTGATGCGTTAAGTTCAAAGCTATTATCCAGTTTTGCTTCTCTCCGTGAATGTTTTTTTGTAGAAAGTCAGGGCTTAGAGGTGGTGCCATTTCATGCTACTGTGGTCTCATCTTGAGTGAAATATTTTATCTTTCCATGGTTTATTTGCACTTTTTATGAGTTCACTGTAAGTAAAACATGTCTAACCTTTACTGAAGAAATAGTTTACAATGTTTTGTACTTTATTTTGCTGAAAAACATTTTTATTCAGAATGTTTTTTTAAATTGTAAACATTTAAACTATTGAGATTAACACTGAAGAAGCATTTAAAACCAATGTGAAGATTTTTACATCACTATTTTATTTTCTATTGTAAACAAGATTAATGTTACAAGCAGTACTTTTATGTGCTACCAAATATTGAAGTGTAATTATTTGAAAACTTGGTGTGTCCTATGTCACTGACAGGTCAGGTTTTTGTTTTTGTTTTTTTCGGGGTTTTTTCCCACACCCTTTCGACTTTCAAACCTTTGTTGAAGTCTCATTCATTTCACTGCTTCTGTACATAGCCAAACCTTCTGGTCCAAATCATTTGAGCTCCTTTAAAGGTTTTGATGAAGTAAATTAAGGTGAAGTTAAGTTTTTTTTTAAGTAACTATAGTATTACATAAGCAGCTTCTACCATTGACATTACCCTTCATCAGCCACTAGATTTTTACTCCCAGATGGCATGGATGTAATTAGTGTGCCAAGTATGTAAGTGTAAGTAGTGAACATAAGTTAGCAATAAAGACACTGCAAGAGATTTTTAGGGGACTTTTGCCTTTCATGATTTTTCCACTTTGAAATGGTTTACTTCCAGATTAGATTTCTTTTTTATACGTCAACAATTTTTGGATGCTGTTTTCCTTGTTGGGCTTTCCCTTCCCATCACCAGGCAAAACTTGCACCATTTGTGTTTTTTCTGTTGCCACGACAATGACTCAGATGGCTAGTAGGGAAGGGGGGCGTGAAGGGGTAAAGTGAATTCGTGGAATACTGTAGTGTTGCTGTGTGTCTGCATGGGTCTGTTTTGTGTAGTGTAGAAAGTGCTGCTAAGGTTCAAAATGTGTTACTTAAACATTGGATTAGTTGGTGATCCCATTTAAGGTTGGGAAATATGTGTGTTAGATTCTTTCAGTGGGCTAATCCAATGGGACTAGTAGCAAAAACCACCTGTTCTGCACTTCTTCCAATCCTTCATCCTGTATTTAGTTGTGACTCAAACCATTAACTTACAGATGACATCCACTGAACGTGACACAGTGAAAACAAACACAAATAGAGACTGCATCATTGCTTTTGCAGGGGGGGCAATTAAATGAACATAATATATACAAAAATCCAAAGAACTGGGGTTTATAATGAATCTTTTTTTTAAAAACACATAGATGTAAATAGTTGCTGTATGTGTGACAATGTTTTGTTTAGACTGGCCCCCTGGTTAATGAGGAGATGGTGTCCATACTGTACAAAGATTATCATCAGTATAGTAAGATTGCTCTCATTTTGTTTGACTACTGTTTTTCACTCTCCTGACTCCATGCTCTTCTCAGAATCACCGACTCCGGGACCACTGGATGAAAGCCTGAGTGACCTCACAGATGTGGCCCCGTCTCGCAAACGGCGCTTTCGTCACCTCAGGGCCCCAGAGGCTGCAGTAAAGCGACCAAACCCAGAGACATCTCAGAGAAAAAGGTATGAGTGTCTCTGCGCTGCCTCATTCACATCAAGATCACTGCTGGTTATGCTGCTGTACTTCATTTTGTATTCAGAGTAGCTCCTCCAACTTAACATCGCTGCCTTTATAGTTTCAAACACATCATCTAGGTCTGTTAAAATGTGTTCAGATGTGACAGGGAGGGACAGCTCCACCTGAAATAACACATTTTATATCAATCAACTTGATTGTCATAATTCACACATCTCCCTCTATTGCTGAGGAACTAAAATCAAAACACAAAGAGCTTGATCTGTTTTTTAATTTCCCAGTCCTTTCTGCTGTGTCATATTTTCCTTTCCTTCACATCCATCATCCCTTCTCTTCAGGGGTGGATCCAGAAGGGTGGCATGGGGTGGTATGTGCCACCCTAAAATGATCTCTTTCCACACCAAGTGCACCCTAGTTTTGCATATGACAGTGTTGTTTATTAAAATAAGATAGCATTAACACTTTGAGCGTAGTTACAGTTAACAGTGAACATAAATTCTAAAACTGAATATATTGCATAGTGTCCACCCCCTGCACAATTAACAAGTGGTTCAGCCCATAGCGCAGAATGGCTTTTTGTTTTCAGTAGCATGTGATGCCTATGATTGTGCCAGAGCACATTTTGAACAACACCATGGGAATTTCAGATTTCACACAGGTGGTTGGATGTTACACTCTGGAAATGGAATGAAGGTGAGTGTTACTAACCCTCTGGGGTCCACGGACATGCCACACCTCCAGATCACATGACTGATATAAGCTGACATCAAGCTGCAGCCGCGCAGTCTCAGCCAGTGTTTAAAGTTCTGACTTCAAAGTATACACCGGTGTTTAAATTTTAATGACAGGCCACTAAATCCAGAGTTTTATGATTAGAAAGCATACATAAGCAATGCTTTTTTCTAAATACTATTGTCACGTTTTTTAAAAAGCATTTACTAATGACAGCGCAAAAACAGTAAAGAAAAAAAAATAGCCACCTCTTTCCTATTGGTGGAAAAATGTACCATGTCGACCAATTAAAAAAAAGTCAACACGTGGGATTTGGTTGTTTAGGAAGAGGGGCACGTTTTGGGAGTGACGGCGGAGAGACAGAGCGAGCGAGTGAGTAAGACAGAGAGAGAGAGATATCAATAGCGATTAGATTTGGGAGATTTGTGACGTTGAGCGTGGAGTGTGTAGTTAGTGTGTTGCGTTGTCTTGTGTAGTTAGTCTGTTGTGTAGTCGTTGTTTTGTTTTGTGTCAGTGAGGGCCCTAATGACTTATTGTGACACCTGATTGTTCTCTCAGTTCAGTTAGAGTAGTATTTTTAAATTGTTGTACAAAAGACAGCAGGTGTATTGGTTGCATTTTTAGATAAATATTTGGATATGTTTACAAAATGTGTGCATAAGGTTTCCAAAATGAACAATTTATATTTGCATTTCAAGTTATAAAAATAATTTACTAAACATGTCTGTGGTTTTTACAGTAAAAAAAAAACTACTACTAGGATTTTATTGTCTTTTGTGTGATTTCAGATGAGTTGTGATAATACAGTATGTCAATGAAAAAATAACTGTAAATTTAGACACGTGAAGTTGTGCTGAAAAGAATGATTCCAAGCTAGGCAAACAAATAAAATGAAGCAATTTAAAGGTGAAATACAAATGTAAAATCAAAAGGAGTCAAAAATAGCCAGTTATATTTTGGACCTCAGAGGGTTAACTCAACAAATCATGAAAAATTAGGTGTAAAAGTTTGTTCATGACAGTGCAAATTTCTGACGTTTTGTGGAACAATTTGATTTTTTTCTAACAAAAAAACGGTGTGAAACTCAAGTTAGCTAGTTGAGCTACATATTTATTTATTTATTATACAGGCTATACAGTACATAAAATCAAAATTTGCACGTATTATGTAACTAAAATGTTTAATTATGTGGGCTACAGAAAATAATTAAGTTATAGACTATATTTATGGAAAAATGTGTATACTTACTGCATTTGAATCATTTTAACCATATGTAACCACCTGCATATGTGTTTAGAAAAATAAGGCTTTGATTTTGCCACCCCATTTGTTTTCCTTCTCACCCTAAGAAAATTTCTCTAGATCTGCCCCTGATCTTACCCCTTGGTAGTTACTTTAATAAAAAATATCAAACATTCACTGTAGGGAATCATCTTTATGCTGTGTTATTAAGCCCAGTGTGTAGAGACAACTAAAGGAGGCCCCTACTGCCTTGCTTTTAATTTTTAAGGCACTTTTTTGCACGGAAGCCACATCCTTCTTTTATATACAGTCTATGCAATGTGCAGATTTGGATAAATGTTTGTAACACAAATTTTGGATTAGGATTCAGATATGTGTGTTCACTTTTAAAAGAACGTGCTTTATTTTTACATAAGTGGATAATATTTTTTTTTCATAATCAACCCTTTTAATATCTTGGATATCAGTGAATGCCGTTATTGTCTGGTTTGAAGACAGTTTGGAGTGCGGCTGCTAGGATGGGGTGGGGGATTGTCAAAGGAGGTCTAGCATGTGAAGTGAGGAGCCAAAGAAACAATTGTGCAACTCTCTTCTATTCTCCTCGCTGTTGTTTCTATAGCCCCTCTTTTCAAGCTCAGTCAGACCATCACACTGCTCTGAAAGCCCCATTGCTGCACATCCAAAACCTCTCAATACCATTGCTCTTGTTCCCATTTCGTCCATTTGCCAGCTTCTTTTGGAGGTGTCTGTTTAGAAAATATTCTTAAAAGCATGTCTCAATCTGACATTGTTTCTGTAGCAGTCCCTACCAACAGAGTAAATATACTGTGTCCAGGTTTCTCAGAGTGCCAGTGACTGTAAAACACATGCAGATAAGTGTTGCCATCCATTTAAAGCTGCTGTCAGGATTTGGTACTGCTGCCCATTACCAGCTCTGCCTTCTCTAACAAGAAGCAGCAGTGAGCTAATGTACAGTTGTAGCTGCTGGATGTTTGATCACTGCAGTGGCTGCTAAAACTGCCCCCCTCTGAGCTGGCACACACAGCAGAAAAGAGGCCCTTCTCCTGGTGGTGGCTATTAACCACTGTTACCTCCACAGAGAAGATGGAGACCAGGATGAGGAAAAGTTAACATAGTAAGAGAGCCACATAAACAGAAGCATGGCTGGCAATGTAAAAAAGTGCTCAGCATTTTGGGAAATTCCTTTTTGTGTCACTTAACCTCACTGTGACTCCAGCAGCACCAAGCAGGTGTATAAAAGCAGTCAAGTTTGTATTTAACAAAATATTTATACTTGAATGATATATAGATTAGAGATCAGTGGCTTAACAAAGAACCCATTTATGTCAAATTGGTCAGGTACAAGGACTGAAAATGTGTGATAAAGCAGGCAATGCCAAAAGGAACAATTTTAAAGACCTACAGGAAGCTGGAGAACTGTTGCTCAAGAGCACTTGAGCACAAAAATACAAGAAAGTCTGACTCCTCGGATACAAACTGTGAAGAAGTGAGTTTTTCACAGTACTGCAGGCTAGCAGCTGTTCTGCTCTTTGCAGTAAATATGTATTCCTACAATAAACTAACCAATTCCCATATTCTCTTCTTTACTTCACTAATACACATATTTCTAACCCAAAACTCTTTGTTTGATGAAAGAAGGATTTCTCAGTTCCTCTGAAAATAAAGAGAGGTTTTCAGTTTACTACCCCATCTCCCTCTCCTGATCTTTGAACATGTGGTTGGGATATAATTGTTTGTGTACACAGAGGACTGTTTTCCCATGAAAGGAAACTAAAAGAAAGTTACAGTGAAATCCTTCCTCCCTTTTACACATGGACTGGTTCTGTAAACGATCAAATATCGCTCCAAGCCATCACAGATAATCACTACAAGCCATGGCACTGTGAGGGTCTCACAAGTGTTTTCATTTTGATTTATACTGGGATCAACACAGATTTAATACATTCTTTGTCGTTTGAAAACAGTCTAATTCATATATATATATTTTCTCGATATTTTAGGTTTAAAAAATATGGGGTGGCTGTAGCTCAGGTGGCAGAGCAGAGCAGGTCAGCCACTAATCAGAAGGTCGGTGGTTCGATCCCAGGCTGCCTCCTGGCTGCATGCCAAATATCCTTGGGCAAGATACTAACCCCATGTTCGCCTACTGGTGGTGGTCAGAGGGCCCGGTGGCGCCAGTGTCCGGCAGCCTCGCCTCTGTCAGTGCGCCCCAGGGCAGCTGTGGCTACAGTGTAGCTGCCATCACCAGTGTGTGAATGGGTGGATGACTGAATGTAGTGTGAAGCGCTTTGGGGTCCTTAGGGACTAGAAAAGCGCTATACAAATGCAGGCCATTTACCATTTAAAGCGTCACAGTCTAATTAGCTAATTAATCCAAAACACCTGCATAGTGGGCTTTTAAATGGTCTCTTAGAAGAGGTTGGATGTTCCCAAAGTGCTCTATCAAAGCACATTAATAGAAAGTTACGTGGAAGGGAAAGGTGCACAAGCAGCAGGGATGACCACAGCCTTCAGAGGATTGTCAGGAAAAGGACATTCAAAAGTGTGTGGGACCTTCACAATGAGTGGACTGAGTTAGTACATTAAGAGCCACGGCACACAGACGGATCCTGAACATGGGCTTCAAATGTCGTATTCCTCTTGTCAAGCCGCACCTGAACAACAAACATCAGAAGCATCTTACCTTGGCTAAAGGAAAAAAAGAACTGGTCTGTTGCTGGTCTAAAGTCCTCTTTTCTGATGAGAGCAAATTTTGCATCTCATATGGAAACCAAGTTCCCAGAGTCTGGAGGAAGAGTGGAGAGGCATACAATCCAAGATGCTTGAAGTCCAGCGTAAAGTTTCCACAGTCTGTGTTGATTTGGGGAGCCATGTCATCTGCCGGTGACGGTCTACTATGCTTTATTAAGTCCAGAGTAAGCGCAGCCATCTACCAGGACATTTTGGAGCACTTCATGCTTCCTTCCGCAGACAAGCTTTATGGAAATCCTGACTTCATTTTCCAGCAGGACTTGGCACCTGCTCACACTGCCAAAAGTACCCAAAACCTGGTTCAATGACACTGGGACTACTGTGCTTGGTTGGCCAGCAAACTTGCCTGACCTGAACCTCAGAGAGAATTTATGAGGCATTGCCAACAAAAAGATGAGAGACATGAGGCCGAACAATGCAGAAGAGCTGAAGGCTGCTAATTAAGCAACCTAGTCTTCCAAAGGCTGATAGCATCCATGCCATGCTGCGTTGAGGCAGTAATTCATGCAAAAAGGGGTCCAAACCAAGTACTGCGTACATATGTATGATCATGCTTTTTAGAGGTCCAACAGTTCTCTATTTAAAATCCTTGTTTTATTCATTTCATAAAATGTTCTAATTTTCTGAGATTTTGAAATTGGGGTTTTCATAAGCTGTAAGCCATAATCATCAAAATAAAAAAATAAAGGAATGAGTCTATATCATATTTTAGTTTGAACTTTTAAGTTGAATTATTGAAATAAATGAACTTTTGCACGATATTCTAAATTTTTGAGTTTCACCTGTGTACGTACACACACACACACACACACATAACTCTCAATGGTCATGAGAATTTGCATATTAATAATCAAGGAACTGACCTGCCAGCCCATTGTTCATTCAGTGGTGCTAGTTTCAGTCATTGTGCAAATATAAGATTGGGGAAACCTGCTTTCAGCTGAGGCTGAAGAAGTCACTTGGATGAACATTTCTCCCACTGAAAAAACTATCTCCTGATGAACAGAATCAACGTTTTGGGATATGCACCAGATAAGTTTGATTTTGCTACATAGAGAAATCACATTATAAAACAGCTTTCAGTTTTTGATGTATCGGCTGCCTAATGTGCCTTATCTACAAAGCTGTAGTCTTCAGTGGAAATGCAGAACAAAGGTTTTGGACATTATCCTTGTAAATAAAGTTTCCAGGTGGGAATGCTGCTAAAGTACTTTATAAGGAGTTCATACGCCTATGGCTTTGCCAAAGTTAACCAGTTAGATATAACACGCTCATTAATGGCAGAGGTTGTATGCCCCCACCCTCCCGTCACTCCCACTTTCTTGCTAAGCTAATATATGTTTCTATTCATCAAGATGTAGCACAGAAATGTGGAGACTCTTAAAGCACTAGTGTGACCAGCTGGCCCACATTTGTGTTTTCCTTATCACTTTTTCTCCCTTGATCCCCTCTTGATTTCTTTTCTCTGTTACCCATTGAGCTTTCATGATCCCCTTTTGTCCTCTCTTATCTCCACACTTAAACATCACATGGTGTCACCATGGTTTCTAAAAGGCTGATCATTTAAATTTTGTGAGCCCTTTAAATCTTTTAATGTAGCATAGAACCACTGTTGGTAGTCACACGAAGAAAAGAAAAATTACAAAACCAGTATTTATTGATGAAACTATTTCATGTTTTGGGGTTTGTTTGTTTTTTCTCAGAACCTCACATGAAGATGACCTGCACCACCTGGGTTCAGGTGGCCTGTATATTCATATTCAAATAACCACAAAGAGAAAAATATACAAGAGACACAGAAAGCCGCAGAGTCAAAACCGGAAAGGCATAACAGTGAGAAGAAAGAATCATGACAGACGCAGAAGCAGGAAACTTCTTATGGACAGGGGCGTATCTAGAGAAATTTCTTAGGGTGGGATGGAAATCAAATGGGGTGGCAAATCAAAGCCCCCCCCCTTTTTTTTTTAAACACATATGCAGGCCTGACAACAGGTGTATCACTCCTCCGGTTTTCCACCTCAAGACGGTGTTTTCATTGCAATCTGCTTTTGTGACATTCATTAGTACCCTCACTGACACAAAACAAAACAACGACCACACAACACACTAACTACACACTCCACGCTAAACCACAAATCTCTCACATCTCAAAACTCGCTTTCTCTCTCTCGCTCACTCCTAAAACTTGCCCCTCTTCCTAAACAAAGAAATCCCACCTGTTGCTATTTTTCTATTGGTCGACATAGTACATTTTTTTTCACCAATAGGAGAGAGGTGGCTTCTTTTCTTTCTTTACAGTTTTCGGGCTGTCCTTAGAAAATGCTTTCTCTAGCATTTCTTCCTGCACAAACTTGATGATAGTATTCAGAAAAAAAGCATTGCTTGTGTATGTGTGTGTGTGTGTGTGTGTATATATATAATATAATATAATATAAAAATTGTAAATCTGGGTTTAGTGGCTTGCCATTAAAATTTAAAACTGGTGTTCACTTTGGAGTCTGAACCTTCAAAACAAGCTGAAATAGAGATTCAGGGTGGCTGCAGCTTGTTGCTATGTCAGCTTAAATCAGTCATGTAATGTCAGGTGTGTCGTGTCCTTTGACCCCAGAGTGTTAATAACATTCACCTTCTTTCCATTTCCAAACAACCAACCACTTGTGTGGAATGTGAAATTCCCATGGTGTTGTTCAAAAGGTGCTCTGGCACAGTCATAGGCATCACTTGCTTCTAAAAAAAACCAAAACCCATTTGTTAATGGTGAGTGGGGGGGCACTATGTAATATATTCAGTTTTAGAATTTATATTCAGTGTTAACTGTAGCTACCCTCAAAGTGTTAATGCTATCTTATTATAATAAACAACAACCCCTGAGCAAGGTACCGTCCCTACACACTGCTCCCCGGGCGCCTGCTTAGTGGGCTGCCCACTGCTTCACTGAGTGAATGGGTCAAATGCAGAGAAAAACAAGTAATTTCCCCATGGGGATCAATAAAGTATCCATTATTATTATTATTATTATTATTATTATTGTCATGTGCAAAACTAGGGTAGCACTAGAGGTGGCAAGAGATCATTTTAGGGTGGCACATGCCACCCCATGCCACCCCTCTAGATCTGCCCCTGCTTATGGATTAACTAGTTTAAAGTATAAAATGTAAAAAATATTCATTGCTTGATGAAGCTAAGTTTTAGAGACCTTCAGTGTGACCTTCAACCAAGGCAGCTCACTGTCTGGGCATTATTTCCTTTTAGAGCTCAAATGTGACATGATATTTAAAACCCCTGTGTATCGTTCCCTATGTGCTTGTAGGTAGAACAACAACCGTATGAAACATAGTTTTAAAAAGCTCGATATTGATTTACTACAGCTTTAACCATGTCAGAGGTCAAATGTGACATTATTTGTCAATTTTTCACCAATAAATCATAACATTTAAAATATTGCATACAACAGCTATGATGTATATAGACCAAATGCACGCTTATGCCACAGGAAAAAAAGCCTGCTTTGGGGAGGTAACATCATCAGACTTAAAAACTGGTGGAGAACATGAGCCTCTATGTTGAAATGCACAAAAACAAATAGAAGTAGTGATGTGTTTGATGTAGAACACTTAAAGTAGGGGAATTGCTGGGCCACAGTTACACACACGCACACACACATTGCCCATGTGTTTCTTGTCTTGTGTCCTATAGAGCACATGACATATTTCCTGTTTCAACAGGCAAACGGTCCTGTAAACCAGTCTCATTAGCCCACTGACCTCTTTTCTGTGTGTGTGCATGTGCGTGCGTGTGTGTGTGTGTGTGTGTGTGTGTGGTTGACAGGAATGACTCCCCTGCAGGATCCAGTAAGCATCAGACTCCACGGCTCTCTGCAGATGCTGCAGCAAGTTCTGCAGTGGAAGACCTTTTTGAGGAATTCTGATGTTCCACGTCTGCACCTTATAGACGTAGACAAGACCACAGCAGTGAAATGCCAAGGCATCATATTTTTATTGTGATTGAATGCATCTAGTGCTGTATCTATATGGAAGGATAAAGCACTGCAAAAAAAGGCGTTCAATGGATGCTGATGAGAGAAATGCTTGGTGATTCTTTATAAAGCACTGTAGAGGTTGCTTTTTTTTTTTGTAAAGTACACTAATGACCAATGTTTGGAATAGTAAAAATAATAAACATGTTTTTATCAAAGTTTACATTAGCTCAGGACTTCTTTGAAATGTATTTTTTCTGATATACTTTGCAGGCTACACATCAACAACTAATTTTGATATTTGTGTAAATAAAAAGTGAAAGCAAATAGTTAATGGACTGATTCTTACATAATTTTCTACTCTTCTGGAGCACTTAAGCGAAGCATCTATAAAGCACTTTTAGTGCTTTCTGTCTAACATTCACACTCCGATGGATACATCAGGGTTAATATCTTGCCCCAGGATATTTGGCAAGCCACCAACCTTTTGATTAGCAGAACTGATCTAACTCCTAAGCCACCCGGGCTGTAGCTTAGGACTTGAACAGCCAGGGATCAAACCCACAACCTATTCATCAATACAATTACAATTACTTTTTTTAAATTTGTCACATACACAGTATAACATATAGTGAACATGCAGTGAAATGCTTGTGTCCTGAGCTGCAGACAGGCTGCAGCTGTAGCCGTGCCATTCCAGGGCTGGTTTTTAGCAGTAAGGATACCCACCTGGTATCGTGTATAATCTGGGTTGTCTGTGAAGGTTCTCAGTCATCCAGGTCATCGTAGTCAAAGGAGCTTGCAAAGAAAAGCGTCTGGACTTCTTTAAGTTGCTTGAAGACGTTTCACCTCTCATCTGAGAAGCTTCTTCAGTTCTAAGGTCAAATGGTGGGGAGTCCCAGATATAACCTAGTGGGAGTAACCCCCCACAGAGGGACAAAAGGACCCCCTGATGATCCTCTAATCGCCTGAGCCAAGGTGTGAAACTGGGCGTGGGTCAGCCAGAGTTTCGGGTGTGTTCATTGTGAAACCTGGCCCCACCTTATCATGCGAATTCCTGAGGTCAGATGGCCCAGGATGTGAGTGGGCGTTAAGGCGTCTGGGAAGGGATCTCAAAACTGGATTATAGATGGCAGAGAGTTGGTGTCGTAAACCCCCGCCTCTGTTCAAAGATGGTCGCTCACAGTGGACATAGATGGCTTCTTTCACTCCTCTTTCAAACCATCTGTCCTCTCTGTCCAAAATGTGAACATTGGCATCCTCGAAAGAGTGTCCTTTATCCTTAAGATGCAGATGGACTGCTGAGTCTTGTCCTGTGGAGGTGGCTCTTCTGTGTTGTGCCATGCGCTTGTGAAGTGACTGTTTGGTCTCTCCAATGTAGAGGTCTGGGCATTCCTCGCTGCACTGTACAGCATACACCACATTGTTAAGTCTGTGTTTAGGAGTTTTGTCTTTCGGGTGAACCAGTTTCTGTCTGAGCGTGTTGCTGGGTCTGACATCCACAGCTTCCTTGTGGATGTCATGCTTGGAGAAAACTCTCCTGAGTTTTTCTGATACACCGGCTACATAGGGGGTGACAATGTTGTTGCGTCTGTCCTTCTTATCCTCCCTCGCTGGTGTCTGGTCTTCTTTTCTGTGCCTCTTTGCTGACTTTAAGAACGCCCATTTAGGATAGCCGCACGTTTTGAGTGCTTCCTTTACATGTGTGTGTTCCTTCTTTTTCCCTTCAGGCTTAGAGGGAACATGTTCTGCCCGGTGGTGTAGGGTCCTAAGTACTCCAAGTTTGTGTTCCAAAGGGTGATGGGAGTCAAAGAGGAGGTACTGGTCCGTGTGTGTGGGCTTCCGGTAAACTTCGATGTTGAGTTTGCCGTTCTCTTCAATGTGCACAGCGCAGTCCAGGAAAGGCAGACAGTTGTCCTTTGTGTCTTCCCTGGTGAACTTGATGTTCTTATCCACAGCGTTAATGTGCGCAGTGAAGGATTCCACTTCTTGTGTCTTGATTTTGACCCAGGTGTCGTCCACATATCTGTACCAGTGGCTGGGTACTCTTCCTTTGAAAGAGCCAAGAGCCTTCCTTTCTACTTCCTCCATGTAAAGGTTGGCTACAATAGGTGACACGGGGGAGCCCATGGCACAGCCATGTTTTTGTCTGTAAAAGCCTTCGTTGTATTTGAAATATGTAGTGGTGAGGCAGAGGTCTAACAGTGTGCAGATCTGATCGGGTGTGAAGTTGGTCCTGTCCTCCAAGGAGCTGTCTTCTTGTAGTCGTTTTCTGACAGTCTCCACTGCCTCCGTGGTGGGTATGCAAGTGAAGAGAGAGACTACATCAAAGGACACCATGGTTTCATCTGGATCCAGGGTAAGTTTCTGGACCTTGTCGGTGAAGTCGGTGGAGTTCTTGATGTGGTCTGGGGTGTTCCCCACAAGAGGCGCGAGGATGGTAGCAAGGTGTTTAGCAATGTTGTAAGTGGCTGAGTTTATGCTACTGACTATGGGTCTGAGTGGGACAGCTTCCTTGTGGATCTTAGGAAGTCCATAGATGCAGGGTATGGCATTCCCTGGGTAAAGGCGGTGATATGTAAGGCGGTCAATAATTTTGTCCTTTTCAAAGTCTTGAAGGCAAGCTATAACTTTCTTTTTGTAGCTGCTTGTGGGGTCTCGCTTTAGGGCTTCGTAGGTATTGTTGTCACTGAGGAGAGTAGTGATCTTTGTATGGTAATCTGTAGTGTTTAGGACCACGGTGCACCTTCCCGTATCAGCTGGTAAAACAGTGCATTTCAGACCCAGCAACACGCTCAGACAGAAACTGGTTCACCCGAAAGACAAAACGCCAAAACACAGACTTAACAATGTGGTGTATGCTGTACAGTGCAGCGAGGAATGCCCAGACCTCTACATTGGAGAGACCAAACAGCCACTTCACAAGCGCATGGCACAACACAGCAGTCCATCTGCATCTTAAGGATAAAGGACACTCTTTCGAGGATGCCAATGTTCACATTTTGGACAGAGAGGACAGATGGTTTGAAAGAGGAGTGAAAGAAGCCATCTATGTCCACTGTGAGCGACCATCTTTGAACAGAGGCGGGGGTTTACGACACCAACTCTCTGCCATCTATAATCCAGTTTTGAGATCCCTTCCCAGACGCCTTAACGCCCACTCACATCCTGGGCCATCTGACCTCAGGAATTCGCATGATAAGGTGGGGCCAGGTTTCACAATGAACACACCCGAAACTCTGGCTGATTGGGACCCACACCCAGTTTCACACCTTGGCTCAGGCGATTAGAGGATCATCAGGGGGTCCTTTTGTCCCTCTGTGGGGGGTTACTCCCACTAGGTTATATCTGGGACTCTCCACCATTTGACCTTAGAACTGAAGAAGCTTCTCAGATGAGAGGTGAAACGTCTTCAAGCAACTTAAAGAAGTCCAGACGCTTTTCTTTGCAAGCTCCTTTGACTATAATCTGGGTTAGACTCTCAGTGTGTATTTTGTCTTCTCTAGAGGTTTAGGATAATTTGACTTTAAAGATTTGTATGGTTTGAATGAATGCTTGCTGTAATTTTCCACACAAAAATAATAAACAATGTTCACTGTGTCATAGGACAGCATTTAAGTGGAAACTAAAATATTGGAAGAAAAAGATTCTCCCATTTAATTCAGTGTCACTTTTATAGTGCCTAATCACAACAGCAGTCGCCTGATATTGTAAAGACCCTGCATTGCTATTCGTAATTGGAACATGAACTGCAGAAGCACCTGGCTCTCTATTAAAGTGCATAAAACACTACTCCACAGTCCGTACAGATGTTCGTTGAACGTGTGTGTGTTCATGATCTGCTGATTAGCGTTACAGACTCCTCCACAGTGTTGAAAAGTCAATCATACTTATTATTGAGTTAAGACAGTTTTTGCCTTGCCCCCTGGAACACCCTTCATTGTAACCTCCCCTTGTTCTTACTAATACACTTGTCCAGATGTTAACTTGTCGTCACTTAACCGATTAAATACATTGCAGACTGTGTTCCTACAGAGTGCGAGAACAACATTAGGGGAGACCGGGGATAGTTGTAACATTTTTGACATTTCTGTCTGTAAATTGGAGCTCTTTTAAGGTAGTGGATTCAAAATGTAATGCAAAGTATTTGCATGTCTCGGCTATTAAATAGTGCAGCTATTTTCTCTGCAGCACAATTACCCATTGCATGGTATGGCCTCAAACACAAAGAGTGAAATGTTACAATTAACCCCATAGTCTGGGTTAGTTGTAACATCCCGGGGTGAAATGTAACACAATGAAATAAGGGTACTGACAAAATATTAACATGTAATCTTTGTTTATTCAACACATGAATGCACTTAGAGCCATTTATGTAGCTGTGTGTGTGTGTGACAGAATGCAGAAATCTAGCTTTTGAACATATTCCAACCCCCCAAAAAAGACAAATTATGGAAATTTCTGCAACTGAATATTTCATTAATTTTGGTTGGTCTTCCTTGAGTTTGGCCTCATTGGCTCAGTGGGCATTAGAACCTACAACTCTTGCACCAATTTTGAACATAACAATGAAGCTGAAAAAATGTAGTTGTTCACCAGCATCGCAATTCCATTACTTTTTATCATGGCTTACCTTGGTGTGGTTTGCAAAGTGCTTCAGAAAGATGAGGAAATCTGTTTCTTGCACCCATCCTGATTTATTTCCACTACCAGTACTTCCTACTGGTCCATCTCTGACACAGTGATCTGCATAATGTATGTGTGGGAACACAAACAGTGGAGGAATTGTGTTGCCAATGGCATTAACCGGATATACAAATGCGACCAGTGAACGTCTCTCTGCTGATGTCGTTGCCCCAACTTGTTTAATATAAGTTAAAGTAATAGTGTGGTAAGTTGTAACATCTGCATTATTGTTACAACTAACCCAGACTGTTGCTGTTACAACTGACCCAGACTCCTATAGCCATGAACTAGCTAACATTACAGCCAACGGCTAAAACATTAGCACTAAAGACCTACACAGAATATATCCCCATAGACATACAAATAACATAATTTAAGTTTGATGAGTTTAACTGCAAAGCGGATAATGCTATTAAACATTGAAATAAAGTAGAAAAACTTACTTTTTGGCATACAGATTACTTTTTTTCATGTTAAATTGTCTGTGTTTGACAAAATGTGCTGATTTTTCACATGTGACAGCAGAACTGAATTGGGCATGCACAGGATGAGTCACATCATTTGAAACTTAGCCCTGATTGGAGAAATTTGAAGTGTTACAACTGACCCACGTTACAACTATCCCCGGTCTCCCCTACTAAACAAATCACACTCGTTAAAGGAATATGAGGCAGTTAGGGTTCCAAAGCCATCCCGCCCAGGAGTCAGGTCTTTCTGCCAAAGAAAAGTCTCTCCCTTTCCTTCATTTCTCCAAATTCAGCCTATCTATACTTTGCTCTTTTTTGTCCCACTCAGATCTCCTTCCGCCCCCAAGTCCCTCCCCCGTTTTTACGTTACTTTAGGGATTGTGCGCTCCTCCTCTTCTTAATATCAAGATAATAACGCGTGCAGAGTGGATTTGAACTTCCAGCCAGACCAGTGAAGTGGGTGAGTACAGTGGTCTGAAAAATAAGCACGCTCACACTCCGCGGATCATTTGGAGTCTCCGGCAGTTTCATTTGGAAAAGTTTTAAGAAATCAACCCGAAACGAGCCAGCTGGACTTTGGATACACTTCCAAGGTTGTATTACATTATTATAATTATAATTATAATAATCATAATAATTATGATTATTATTATGTTTTCTCCGTGGCTCACCTGATGTTAACTAAGGGTAATATTTGTGTGGTTATTTAGCGATATTACTCTAATGTCAGTGTTTTATTCCCATATCAGGAGCTGCTTTTTAGGTGACGGGAATGTTCCCACACTAGTAGATCCAAGTGATTAGACACTCATTGATAAAATTGAGCCAGGGACCAATTACGTCCCCTCAACCAGCTGATTGATCACTTGATAAGCGGTATCACTGCAGCAGCCTCAGTGAAGCCCTGGAACAGCTTAGCACACACGTGGTTTCAGAAGCAGCGCTTTTCTCTTGTTTTTGAATTATTTTTTAATAATAATTATTATGCAAACTAGAGCTATGTAAAGCATTAAAGCAAAACCTAAATGTGATTCACCGACACGAAGTGTCCTAATAAGATTAAGAAAGGTTTCTCAGTTATTCATAATTACTCAGAGACAGTTAACTGTATTTATGAATTAATTTATTTTTATTTAACGTTGAAATAGAACAAATAGTACTTTATATAGTCCAGGCAATGTGAATTCCAGACATACATGTCCTAGTTCGTGCAATAATGGAAGAAAATTGGGAAAACATGTTATTCCATTATGTCTGTTCATTTATTTTAGTTAACAGTGATTCAAAACTGTAGGTTATATGAGCTACAATAAAACATTTGATTTTATTTCTATGAGATTAAGTGAGTAAAGAAAAATAAGATTTTAAAAGCCTAATTTTGTCCAAGTGAAACTGTACTATAGATTACTGAAATGCTGCATAAAAATCCACTTCACCTGGAAACACAGTCTAGTCTTTTTATTTACAGTCTAAGGCTACAGCGCAGCAGTATTTGTGCTCGTCTGCACCAACACTACTGGTTGATATTCCTGTACAAACTACTAATCTAATAATTAATGGCTTGATTGGTCAGTTGAGACTAATTGACTACAGTTTAGAGGGTATTACTAATTTTTAAAATCATTTTAGGTTATGCTACTAGGTACTACACTAGACTGCACTTTCTGTGGTTTGTGGTCACTGTGTCGCTTCTATGTTTAAAAAAAAAAGCTTATCTCATTCGAACATTATAACATATATTAACTAAAGTTAACTGTAGTCTTACAGTAGGCTAATATTTGGCATTTATTATAAGGTCCCACACTGACTGTCACTGCTTTTTTTTCTTTCTTGCAGATACTGTTGAGATGATTAAACACATCCTTATACTCCTGCTCTGTCTTGTGTGTCTGTGTTCACCCCGTCCTCAGCCAGGTAAGTTGAGTCTAGCAGGATATGATGATTTTGTAGCTGAATCCAAACTTTGTAACCCGCCCTGGTGCTTTCTCTCTGACGTAGCTGTAATTACGTGCCAGATTTGCAGATCCAAGACTGACAAAGTGGAAAATTATTATACTCTCAACACAACACAAATTCACTCTGCATACACACGTAACCAGCATTCCCTGGTTAAGTGTGTATGCAGTCACACACACACACACACACACACACACACACACACACACACACACACACACACACACACACACACACTCTTTCACTTGTTTTTTTCCCCATTTTCTTCTTGCAGCTGAACGCTCCCACACTTTCTCAGATATATTTCCATATAGAATTTCAATTCTCCAAATGGATTTATAGTTGAACTCCACAGAAACTGGTTTCCTGCTTTGAACCAAACCCTGCTCAGGTGTAGCTGGTCACTACTCTTGCTTTGAGATTGATCTGCAGCTATGTGTATATTGAGATCAATACAGCCATTAGGCCATGGGCATAGACTTCTGGGTATGACACATGGGCCTGAGGGGTCTGGTACTTAGCTATTGGCAGCAGATCCTACTTTTCCTGATTCTATTTTGGGTCCTGAGAGCTAAGGAGTGGGTCGCTGTGGATCAGTGTTTCATTGGATGGGAAGTGACGTTGATTCACTGCATTGGGCCTCTGCCTTGTATTTTTGGAGCCAGACATGATCATATTTAGACAGGGTGGAGTACTAAGTTATCAGCTAATGTCAGCAAGCTGAGTTAGCTAGCCTCACACAAAGACGCGGTGTAACACACAGACAGAAATAGCAAAACTAGTAAAATACTGGAATTGCACTCATGAAAAGTGGAGTCTAGACTTCTTAGTTAGGTTGTACGTCCATTAAAATGCTGCAAAAAGCATTGCTTTTATTCATTTTAGACTCAAACTGGTTCCTGTTTTCCTTCCAGCACCTCCAGAGATGGCAGTGAAGATGGAGGAGAAATTGGCTGTAGCTGGCTCTCTAGCAGACACAGTGGTGCTACCGTGTTACTTCTCCATAACGCAAGCTTATCCCAGCAGCTCCGCACAAGCTCTGACGCACACCCCTACACCTGCGCAAACTCACAGCCAGAGCTCTGATGACTACGGCAGGATCAAGTGGACGAAGCTAGATGGGCAGGAGGAGAAAGTGGTGCTGGTGGCCCAGGGACTGGGAGTAAAGTTGGGGCATAGCTTTGAGAGCAGGGTGTCAGTGCTCAGCTACCCACAGTGGTTTGGAGATGCTTCTCTGGTGATAGGGAAGCTCAGGGCCAGCGATGCTGGGTTATACCGCTGCGAGGTGATGCATGGGCTAGAGTCCACTCAGGTCACAGTCATCCTCACTGTCAGAGGTGAGTAAAACATACAGGAACACTAGCAACTCACCATTTTATAGTCAGATTAGGAGTCTGTATGCAAGTCTACAAACTTCATTGTCTGTATCCAGATGTGCCCAGCTGGCAGAGACTTCAAAGTTGAAGGTGTCGCCAAAAGTATTGACTGAAATGTGTACACGTGCCATTTTCTTTAAAGTGCCCTTCCTCTCTGGTCATTGTAATGGTCTGTTTTCTAATCCATCTGCTGAAAGAGGAAAGATTCTCTGAGATGACCTAAAAACTTTTAGGCAACTAGTCCAAAGCTAACTGTGTCCAGCAAACACTTTACTCCAGTGTGATGTGGAAACCTAAAGTCTGCTTTACACAAACACTCGCACCAGTCCCAAAAAGCTGATTCTGTTCATCGTAGCGTTTTCAGTGGGAGAAATGTTTCGGTATCATCCAAGTGACTTCTTCAGTCTCAGCTGACTGCAAGTTTCCCAACCTCATAAACAGTACATTTGCACAGTGACTGAAACTAGCACCACTGGCAAACAATGGGCTGGGAGGTCTCACATCACATCAGATCTGCATTATTTGCAGCCTAGGAGAGTGGCCAGCATTCATTTTTTAAAAGTTTAATTCTGATTTTTTAAAATTCTCAAAACACAACCTTTCAATTTTAGACAAAACTTTATTTAACACAGGCATCACTAAAGTCAAAGCATGGTGGACAAAGAAATTCACAGGACTGGGAGCCACTGCGATAGAGGGAGAGGTGTGTTATTTCACAAGCTCAGGTAGAAGGTGTGTATGATTGCAATGGTGAGTGAAAGGAGAAGGGTAAGAGGGCGAAGCAAGGCTACAGAGAGGGGTGGTTCACTGGGTGAGTGGGTGAGTGATAAACGAGCAGATGTCCGACGTCCTCTTTTCCACAGCGGGGGTAACTTGCAGCAAGCCGGAGGGCAGGCAAGTGAGATTTCAGGCTTACTCCAGGAAAACTAGAGGTAAGACCAGTGGCAGCTGGTAGGTAGCAAGTGGGCGAGGAGGACCAGCATCAGAGGGAATTTGGTTCTTAGTGGAGATGAGTGAATGCTGATCCAAGGATGCAAAACTGGAAACACAGAGCAATGTTACACAGGGAAATGAGTATGCTAACGGAACATGGAGACATAAGGAAAGGTGGACCTGGGAACTAGAAACAAAGCCTCAGGAGCAGAATGGAAAATATGCCAGAATACCAAAACACACCAGATCTTGACAGTACCCCAAGAGTCACCTCCAGGCACTGATCAGACACAGACCTGCAAAGACACTCGTAGAAGAAATAGATTAAAGAATGGTCAAGGATGAATGCCCGCAGGACCCAGGAATGCTCCTACGGGCAGTACCCCTCCCAGTCCAACATGAACTGATTGCGCTGGCCTTGCTGACAAACGTTAACGAGCCAGCAAAAATCATAGGCTGGGTGGCTGTCGATGAGCCGGGTGGGTAGTGGGGGAGGATCGCATAGAGGGCACAGTTGACTGGAATACACCAGTTTGAGTCGAGACACATGAAAGGTGGAATGACTGCGCAGTGATGGGGGCAACTTGAGTTTGACAGTCATGGGACTAATTACAGAGTCTATTTCATATGGACCCATAAAACGAGAAGCTATTTTTTGGGTTAATGATTTTAATGGTAAATCTTTAGTTGGAAGCCATACTGACTGGGTAAGTAACTGGGTGCAAGGGAGCAATGACAATCAGTGTACTTTTTGTTGTGGTTTTAAGCAGAGTCCCCCTGGTTTGAGTCCAGACCTGCTGACTCAGTTGGAGGTAATGTAAAAGTAATGCTGCTCATCACCCTGAACACACCATCCCCACTGTGAAACATGGTGATGGCAGCATCATGCTGTGGGGATGCTTTTCTTCAGCAGGGACAGAGAAGCTGGTCAGAGTTAATGGGAAAATGGAAGGAGCTACATACAGGACAATCCTGAAAGAAAACCTGTTGGAGGCTGGGAAGGAGATTAACCTTCCAGCAAGACGATTATCCTAAACATGCAGCAATAGCTACAATTGAATTGATTAGATCAAAGAATATTCATGTGTCAGAACGGCCCGGTCAAAGTCCAGACTTAAATCCCATTGAGCATCTATGGCAAGACTTGAAAATTGCTGTTCACAGATACTCTCCATCCAATCTGGCTGATTGGCTATTGATTTTGTTTTGATTTTAAGTTTGATTTCCTGATATGTAGATTTGTTTTTCAAGCATGAACTGAAACCTTGACTTTCGGATATTCATAATTTTGGTCATATATTTTGTCTCGAGGACCTTCAATAATGGATCTAAAATTATGTTGATTTAATAAAACGCTATTGAAGGCATCCATATATTCCTGATTGTTGATAACCCTTCTGCAGGTGTGGTGTTCCACTACAGAGCTAACAGCAGCCGCTACAGTCTGAACTATTCTGAGGCTGTGGAAGCGTGCCACTCTGTAGACGCATCCATCGCTACACCTGAGCAGCTGACGGCTGCTTTTGAAGATGGCCTCGACCAGTGTGATGCGGGCTGGCTTGCAGACCAGTCAGTTAGGTATGTTCCTACATTTCTTTAAACAAATAATCTCAAGTTTAATGTCCCTCGTAATTTCATGATAAATTAGCAGATAAAATAACCGAAATTCAAAAGTTGAAGTGCCATTTTGAATCTCAGCGAGCCCAAATGTGATGGTAAATCAAGTGCGGTAGGCCAACTCTGCCACACCAACCCTCTGTATTTCCTCCTTCATTACATCCATGGATCTTCTCTGAGACTCTGCACTTAAGTCACATTTTCGTCGTGTGCAGTTCACTGTGTTGGTGCACAGAGGCAAAACTACAAAAACTGTTATTGTACACGTACTTAGGGACCCAACTATAGAACATGAAAACCGAATAAACAAATAAATGTGACCTCTTTAAATATCAGATCATTTCTTGCTCTGCTTTTAAAAATATTGTCATTATTATTGTTCATTTTTCAGATATCCAGTCACAGTGACCCGTCCAGGCTGCGAAGGTAATCTAAAGAATCGGCCAGGTGTGAGAACCTACGGCATCCGTGACCCCATGGAGAAATATGATGTGTACTGTTACGTAGACAAACTACACGGTAAATACACATGCAAGACACATACATACTGAAATACAGAATTATAGAGGCAGTGGTTAGCTTAGCTTAGCATTAAGTGTTTAGCAGAACACTTTTCTGAAGTTAAAATTTCAACCTTGTAGCTCCTCCACTAGTTTCTGCTAGTCTGCTGCGGCTCTATACCAGGGGTGGGGAACTCCAGGCCTCAGGGGCCGGTGTCCTGCAGGTTTTAGATGTGTTCTTGAAACAACAAAGCTGATTTAAATGGCTAAATTACCTCCTCAACATGTCTTGAGGTTCTCCAGAGGCCTGGTAATGATAATAATCATTTGATTCAGGTGTGTTGATCCAGGGTGACAAATGTAATTCATTTAAAACATCAAGTAAAAAGACTGTGGTTAGCTGTAAACTGACTTTGTGTATCTGCTCTGTCTGTAGGCGAGGTATTCTATCCTACTTCCATCAGCAGTAAGCTCACCTGGCAGCAAGCAAGGGAAGAGTGCGAGAAGCATGATGCCGTGCTGGCATCGCCCGGTCATCTGTTTGCAGCCTGGAGGGGGGGGCTAAACCGCTGCGACTTTGGCTGGCTATCTGACGGCAGTGTCCGTTACCCCATCACCGTCCCCAGGCCTCAGTGTGGAGGAGGCCAGTTGGGGGTCCGCACACTTTACAAGTATGAAAACCAGACTGGTTACCCAGACCCCACTGACAGGCACGGGGCTTTCTGCTTCAAGGGTAAGACAGAAACACACATTGATCCAAACTGGACAGTAATTTACTCTGCTCATTTTCTTATTTGCATGAACTTAGTCTTGCAACAGAGTGGTCTCATATCTATTAAGTGTTTATCCCGTTATCTAGTTTCAAAGGGTGAAAAAGGCTGCGTAATAAACAGTTTTAAAAAGCATGTCAGTTTCGGCAGCTTCTTTCATTTAAGCCACATACATCGAGCTGGTTTCACAGGACAGGAGTCTGTCTCTGTTATTTAAGGGTTATTTTACCTTATATAAATATTAAGCACATTGACATGTCTGTGCTTGTGATTTGGCGCTATATCAATAAAATCAAATTGAATTGAATCGAATAGTTGAAGTCTCTGCATCCTAGTTGGCTTTTGAAACTCCAAAAACCACAAGCTTTAATTACAGATACAGTCCCACTCAGGACCTTTGCAGGTCACAGAGCAGTGTTTCACAAGACACCGAGCATGTATGTGCAAATTGTTTGGTCATATTTTAATGAGGAATTCTGCTTAGAGCAGTTGTGTCTTTAGATGCATTGTGTAACCTGGTTAAGAAAATTAATATTACAGATAAAAAATTAAGACAAATTACAAAGTGTATGGAATCCAGGTCCATGCTGCACTGTTGAGCTTGCAATACTTGCCCTCCTCCAAACATCCACAACACTTTGACAAGAAAAGTCTAATTTGGTCAATAAACACTGAGGTGTCACAATCTGCAACCACTTAAAAGCCGAGTAAAAAGAAGTTACAAAGAACAAACCCAACCAAGAGAAGAATGATCTCTTAGTAGCCATGTTAATGGTGGGCCATGTTTTTTACGAGGGGAAAAACCCAGCACGTGCACTCTAACACAGATAGAACAGAAACAGGACAAGTCCCTAATGTTTCACAGCTGCGACCCTGCCCAAACTCAGACAGACAGACGGAGGAGGAGATGTAAAAGAGAGGGATTTCTCCCATAAGTGACATCATTGTATAAAAAGCACAAAACTTTAACAGTGAGCCCAGCTCAGTCTGCAGTGTGAAGCTGCAGCATCAAGTATGAGGCACTAAACATAATTTCACTCACTTGCCTTTCTGAACATGAAACCTGTGTAATGTGCTTTACCAAGACTTAAGTATAGTGGCAGGACTGCAAGAGAAAGTAAATGTACAGTGACGGACAGACCCCAGCCAGATGGTTGAAGCTCGCCAAATACATGACATCATATCTGGGAAGGACTTAACATGCAGCCAGGGTCTCCTTCACTGTGCAAAAAGACAGACTCAACCACAGTTAAAGCACAAGTCTGCAGGCAATTCACACCTTTAGCAAGCTCTTTGATAGAAGCAGTAATCAAAAAATGCAGTTTAACAAGTATTCCTTCAATAAAAGTCACAATAAAGGTACAGACGTATAACAGCTTTTACTTAGTAAAAGTAGTGCAGAAACATTTGATTCAATTCAGTTCAATTTTATTTCTATAGTGCCAAATCACAGCATCGGTTGCCTCAGCATCTGCTCTGTGACTGCTTCACCTGTTCTGTTACAGACTTTCTGAGGACTTGTGTAACCCAGTGGAGTCTAACTGAATGGAGCATGACCGTAACATCATTTTCAGTTTTGTTTTAGGTTGTCAGAAAGGTATTTTCTCTAGATTATAGAGGATAATAGTGGTGTTGTACCTGCAGTATAAAGCATCATATAAGAATCAGTCCATTTGCCATTATGTTGAAAAGTCTTCCTTATATGTCTCTCTAGATCTAAAATTATGGCTATAGTGCTAAAGAGAAACAGGAAAAAAGCACACTCACAAAACCCACCCAACCAAACACCCTCCTGCACATTCACACATGGAGGGGACTATGTTACATCCAGTTTATTAAAGCATTATGTATGTGACGCTCAAACCCCCCACTCACTCCCAGGACACTAACCATTTGAACTCAGCACTTAGACACATACAAAGGAATGCATTGTATGTTCAGGAGCCCTAATTGTTAGTTTTTCATGTGGTATATGCTCCATGATAACAAGGCATTAATCTTCCCTTTGTGAGGATTTATTCATGCACAGCTCTCTGAAGGTCCACTACATCATTTCTATCAGGTTGAGGTCTGGAGCACTGATTCTTTGCTTTTTCAGTTATTCTGTTGTAGATAAGCTGCTGTGTTTGGGATTATTGCCCTGTTGATGACCTAGTTTCACCAAGGCTTTAGCTGTCAGACAGATGGCTTAACATTTGACTGTAGAACTGTCACGGTCCTGGGTCGGTGACCCAGTGTTTTGGTTTTTGTCTGATTATTGATCTTTGTTTTTATCTGGAGTTTGACTGCTAGTGTGATGGTTTCTGTTTTGTATTTCTAGTTCTTAGGTTTTGGTCCCCTGTGTAGTTTCAAGTCCCTGCCCTTGAGCCAGTTGTATTTCCTGTTTTACTTTGAAGGTCCATGTCTCAGGTCATGTATTCTGCTTTGCTCCCCTCCCCCATTGTCTTGTCTAATTAGGTTCAGCTGTGTCTCACTCCTGTGTGCCATCTCCTTGTTACCTTGTGTGAATATTTAGTGGCATTTTAGGTCAGGGATAGCTCAGTAGGTAGAGTGATGGCCCCATGATCGGAAGGTCGGGGGTTCGATTCCACTGAACGGTGACCCTGAGCAAGGTACCGTCCCTACACACCGCTGCCCACTGCTTCACAGAGTGAATGGGTTAAATACAGAGAGGAATTTCCCCTCGGGGATAAATAAAGCATACGTTATTATTATTAGTGTGTGGTTACCTCTCTTCTTTGTTGGAGCATCTGTGTATCATTCTGTGTATTATGCCTGTTAGTCATCTTGTTCATCTTCCCCACTGTCTCTCCAGCTAAGTTTCCATGTTTCAGGTTATTTAGTTTTATGTTTCTAGCTTCATGTTTAGCTGTCCCCAGTTTAGGTTTTTATAGTGGTTTTGAGGTAATTCTTACAGCCACAATAAAGGCTCATTCTCAGTTTGAAACACTCCCCTTCATCATTGTCTGCACCTGGGTCCACACCTCTTATCTCCACGCTGTTTGTGAGACAAACCGTGACAAGAAAGCAGTTTTCTCTGCTAAGATGACTGGCAAAAGTCTTCTGTGTTTTCCACTTATGAATAATCGTTCAAACTGTACAATGATGGACTTGGAAAGGTTTGGATATAGCCTTACATTATAACCCTTCCTAGACTGATTGATTACTGATGTACAATTGATAATGTGATAATGTGCAAACTGCCAAACCATCAGTATTTATAGAGGTGTTCACACTTACTGATGATCAGATAATCAAGTGAATTTGGTTAGCAGCTTAAGTCCCGTGGAAACACAGAATTTTACGTAGTTTTTCACACACTTTCTGTATTTTGCCTCAGTTGATACGGTGTAATAAGTCATGTTTTTGTTCTTTATCTGAGGTTGTATTTAACCAATTTTAAGATAATTTTTATTATGTCTTGAGGGTGTGCTATTTTTTCTGGGGACTGAAACAGCTTCATTCTTGACAGGTGACTTAATGTTTCCAAAATCAGCAATCAATCTGCTGCATTTCCTTTTATAGCTTGCTGTGTGCTAGCTGCCGTCTGACAGCTTCCCAGACTCCTGTTTCTTTATTTAATGACTCATTGGTTTTGCTGATTTCATTCTGTGAACATTTTTCACTCAGTATAAATGTTGCTTGCTTGGCTAAATGGTTTTTAACGCACTCATAGTTTTCCACATTTTCCCACTGCCGGTGCTGTGTCTTATTTTCCAAAGCAGACGGGTTTATTTTCTACCTAATCATTCTTTACATTACAGGGAGTGCAGAATTATTAGGCAAGTTGTATTTTTGAGGAATAATTTTATTATTGAACAACAACCATGTTCTCAATGAACCCAAACTCTTTAATATCAAAGCTGAATGTTTTTGGAAGTAGTTTTTAGTTTGTTTTTAGTTTTAGCTATTTTAGGGGGATATCTGTGTGTGCAGGTGACTATTACTGTGCATAATTATTAGGCAACTTAACAAAAAACAAATATATACCCATTTCAATTATTTCTTTTTACCAGTGAAACCAATATAACATCTCCACATTCACAAATATACATTTCTGACATTCAAAAACAAAACAAAAACAAATCAGCGACCAATATAGCCACCTTTCTTTGCAAAGACACTCAAAAGCCTGCCATCCATGGATTCTGTCAGTGTTTTGATCTGTTCACCATCAACATTGCGTGCAGCAGCAACCACAGCCTCCCAGACACTGTTCAGAGAGGTGTACTGTTTTCCCTCCTTGTAAATCTCACATTTGATGATGGACCACAGGTTCTCAATGGGGTTCAGATCAGGTGAACAAGGTGGCCATGTCATTAGTTTTTCTTCTTTTATACCCTTTCTTGCCAGCCACGCTGTGGAGTACTTGGACGCGTGTGATGGAGCATTGTCCTGCATGAAAATCATGTTTTTCTTGAAGGATGCAGACTTCTTCCTGTACCACTGCTTGAAGAAGGTGTCTTCCAGAAACTGGCAGTAGGACTGGGAGTTGAGCTTGACTCCATCCTCAACCCGAAAAGGCCCCACAAGCTCATCTTTGATGATACCAGCCCAAACCAGTACTCCACCTCCACCTTGCTGGTGTCTGAGTCGGACTGGAGCTCTCTGCCCTTTACCAATCCAGCCACGGGCCCATCCATCTGGCCCATCAAGACTCACTCTCATTTCATCAGTCCATAAAACCTTAGAAAAATCAGTCTTGAGATATTTCTTGGCCCAGTCTTGACGTTTCAGCTTGTGTGTCTTGTTCAGTGGTGGTCGTCTTTCAGCCTTTCTTACCTTGGCCATGTCTCTGAGTATTGCACACCTTGTGCTTTTGGGCACTCCAGTGATGTTGCAGCTCTGAAATATGGCCAAACTGGTGGCAAGTGGCATCTTGGCAGCTGCACGCTTGACTTTTCTCAGTTCATGGGCAGTTATTTTGCGCCTTGGTTTTTCCACACGCTTCTTGCGACCCTGTTGACTATTTTGAATGAAACGCTTGATTGTTCGATGATCACGCTTCAGAAGCTTTGCAATTTTGAGACTGCTGCATCCCTCTGCAAGATATCTCACAATTTTTGACTTTTCTGAGCCTGTCAAGTCCTTCTTTTGACCCATTTTGCCAAAGGAAAGGACGTTGCCTAATAATTATGCACAACTGATATAGGGTGTTGATGTCATTAGACCACACCCCTTCTCATTACAGAGATGCACATCACCTAATATGCTTAATTGGTAGTAGGCTTTGGAGCCTATAAAGCTTGGAGTAAGACAACATGCATGAAGAGGATGATGTGGACAAAATACTCATTTGCCTAATAATTCTGCACTCCCTGTATATGCCAGCTTTACAATAGGATTTTCGCAAATACTCATTCGTAACTCACTGCTACGTTGATCACTAACACTTCTTCCTTCCTAGCATTTGTTTCTGAATGACTGACAATAACATGGACAAATGGAAAAGAAAGAAAGGAGGAAATGAGAATGATTGCACTGACAGCACTGGTGTTGTTAGGCCCTTGCAGTGATTCAAACCAGTAGGGAGCGCCTCTTGCTGCCACCACATTTGATATAAAGAAAGACTTGTGAATATGGCTAGTTTTAGTGAAAATGTTGCTTCCTTACATTAGTATTATGTGTTTTGCAATTATTTTTTTTGTAGTGACTAAGAAAAAATTATGCCTTTTTCATTAACAGAGTTGCAGTTGGGCAGCACTTCTTAACTGCCGAGCTCTTTGTAGGACCCACTTCTAAATTCTTGTCTTGCTCCTGTGTTCCCCTCTTTTACAGTTAGACTGGAAGAGCCAACAACTACGAGTTCCCTGATGACTCCAATTGTGTACAAACCTGACATCCCTACATATAGTCCCCATGCAACAATAGCTTCACACGTTGAAAGAGCTGAAATCCAAGGAAAAGGACCAGAACCTGTTGGACATTCACCCACAGACAGCCCACTTACTTCTACACACACCACAGCCTCTGCAACTCTTACTACCACTTCACAAGAGCTTGTATCAGGAGATATCTTGCAGCTGCCTCCATTACCCACCTCCCGCACTCAGCCTCCACGTCTGGACATCTCCCAATTAGATCAGGCAGGACCGGGCGGGGGTGAGACCAGTGGCAGAGGGGAAGAAAGCAGCAGCCAGGGCAACTCTGGTGGGTCTGAGGTAGGAGCAACAGCAACCCCGGAGATCACATCAAGGCCTAGTAAACTTCAGGACATCAGTGCACGGGTTGAAACGTCATCAGTTGAAGACGCCGCTGCACACCCAGTTCCATCAGAGATCCTTACACCAAAGCCAGACATCGCAGCTGGGACTACTGAAGTGGAGGAACAACCTGCAGTTGTTTTCAAAGAGGATTACACCATTAGAGCTCAAACGATATTTGACCATGAGAAGTCTCTAGACATTCCTGAGACGACATCAGCAAAACCTCCTATCCATCTCATCATTGTCGATGTGCAAAGCACCAATGGGTCAGAATCAGGTGAGCTGGGTGGGGTGGGGTTTTAAATAAGTCATGTAGTAATTTAAGTCATACTGTTAGGCCCTGGAAAGCATTAAGAGAAATGGCATATAGATGCCAGTACTGTGTTGAAAATTTGGTTGGAAGTACTGGCAAAAATAATAAGTACATGTTAGCATGTCATGTAAGCATCGTTCTCTAGAAAGAAGGAGAAGTATGATGACAAAAACACACATATGTCCATGCCAAAACATGTCTTTTTTTCTTGGCGTGATTTAAATAATAATCTATCCCACGACAGAACATATTAACTGGAAGCCAGCTGGCATTTAACCCTTTAAGACCTACCATAGAACCAAGTTCGCCAGAGCTTATATTATATTTTTACATGCTGTGGAGCCATTTTTGGGAGCATTTCAAGTTGCTATACATCAATACAACCATTATAGCCCAAACTTTAATAATATGTCTGCATTAGGTGCATAGTAATTACATAAATTGCAAAAAAGTGCAATAAACTACAAAAAAATTGAAAATCGTTTTTGTTTTTTTAACATATATTTCTAGTTAGAGAAATTTAAGAGGCTTATCCCTCAAAACTGTAAATACAAAAAAGTTACACAAACTAGTTTCCCACCACAGGAAATTTATTTTAAGTGTCTTCATAGTTTTATTTTTGAAATACACCAATTTTTATATACTGCAGGAAAAACGAAAATAAATATTATAGTGCAAATTTGCAAAATAACAGCATATGCATCAAAATAAACTATTTCCAGCAGTGCAATATGAGTCTTAAGCATCCCAGAAACGACACAGAAAGTAATAAAGTCAAACATAACTTTTTAAAACACATAACAAGTAAAACACAAGCTCATAAGGCCCCGATCGTAAAAAACTACATTTCCGCAAAATGACGTCACTTCCGGTTTCGGGCAGGTCATGCGGTCATGTGATAGTTCGCGCTGATGGACGTAGGAAGTGTTACAAACAGCTGATGGATCGGCGAAGCGTGTTTCTGGAATATCATGTTTTTGTTGCTGCAAGTGATTTTTATGCAGTTTTTGCAAAGCTATATGTGGAAGGAAACTGTGACCTAGGACAAGCTGATGGCATAAGATGTAAGTACAACTCCTCCAGTTTCATATGCAAAAGAAATTATTGCGCTAGCTTACTTGGTTGCAGAGCTACCGGGATTTAAAAATAGTTACGCAAAACAGAGCGTGCCCGCTCCGATCGGCTGTAAAGGGTTAAAGCCCCCAGTATGGGGGCTGTAGAGGTAGACCTCCAGAGTGGGAAAATTTCACCATTGGCAATAAAAAGATTATTATCTAACATGTGGTGCAATGTGCCCTCCTGAATCTTGTAAAAGGCTTTGGCTGAGAACATTTATCTTGGGAATTACTTTATGTTTGTTATGTTGTGCTGTCGAGGACTGAAGAACAGCTGATTTTGTTGTCTCAGTGGAGCCACATACACCACAGCCTTGAACTTGTCTAAATACTAGTCTAAAGAGGTTTATGTGTAAACATAAGTGTCGACACAGCTTTAAAATGATTGAGAAATCTTGAATGTAAGCACACTGATTTGCAGCACTGTGATAACAGTGCAGATAATTCAATTCAATGTTATTTACACAGCGCCAAATCACAACAACAGTTGCCTCAAGGCTTTATGTCGTAAGGTAGACCCTAAAATAATACATACAGGAAAAAAACCCAGAACAACAGAACCAGGCTCAGGGAGGGGCGGCCATCTGTCACGACCAATTGGGGTGAAATGGCACCTTGCAAGTGGCTCTCCTGTCTACTGCATGTTATACCGAGGCAGCATCCATTGCAGCAGTGAAATAACACTGAAACAAACTGTAGACTGACCCGATTCTATCAACAATTTGTAGTAAGAACTTCATGTGTAAAATGGCAAAGGACACAGCTCATGGTGTGCAACCTTTTTTTTATATGCTCACACATTTTCACACAAAACATGCTGTATTTGTAGAGCCAGATGTGGAAATGAAGTCAGTCATTGCTGTGCAGCCAGTTTGTAGTTAAACACACTGTAAACACACCACAGCACTGGAAAAAACAGGATGGGTTCGGCAAAAGACAAACACTGTATATCAACAGTCTTTCTGAACACTTTCTTTTCTTTTCACTCACACGCAAAGAGACAGTGGAGGTCTGATGGAGTGATTAGTCTGCTGGCTTTAGACATAGGTGATCAGTCTCTGCTGGCTTTAGACATGCCTACAGAGTTTGGTCTTCAACTTTCCCATCAGGATTTCTGCACAAAGAGTTGCCAATAAACCACAAATACTGGACTGTAATAATCTTTTCTCCAGGGAACAGTTTGAGTTGCTAAAATTAACAAGTTCTCAAACAATCCCTATATTCTACACTTCATTTTCTCTTAATTCGTTTGAATTAGCACCATTACCACCAATGTTTGATTACATTAAACAGGCTAACCAAGAACTGGCAGACAGTCATGTTATTTCCCCCCCTTCTGATTAGGCTGGATATGGCCACAGTAGGTCCTGTGTTGTGTCTTTAATCTAGGTTCTCTGGAGAGAAGAGAAATTTCTCCGTTCGAATTACAACCATATCAAAAGTACATATTTATAATTAAAAAATTAAAATCACTTGCTGACAAATGTGAGATGTAGGGCGTGATTTGCAGTGAATGCAGTGGGGTTTACAGCAGTAAAACAAAGACAATGTATTTTCACCAGCTTGCTCAGATCTTTGTTTTGGCATATTTTGTGCCTGGAAATGGTTAATAGCACTTGACAAGAGAGAGGCCCTGTCTGCCCAGAGCCTAATAATCATTGATTCAGATTACAGTGCATATGTGTTTGCTACCCTTAGCCAAGTGGTACCATCTTCCAGAAGTTGTGTTTGTTATTAAAATGATGAAGGCCTGTTCTGTTACATGTGTAATATACCATCACATGAGGCTCTCAGTTCATATCCTCAGGAAATTAGGAAAGTTGAACCATTGAGTGTTACAATGAAGAATGACTTCTTCATGTGGTGTCAAGTTCAGAGTGACACAGAGGTTGACATGGACCAATTAACTAGTCACTTAACAGTAACAGCATGCTTCTTGGTCAACTGTTTTTTTCTGTTGAAGTTTTGTACATATTTAGACAATTTAAGGTCTGTAAGTTCTCTGTTATGACTCTGTATACATTTGCATACTCTGCTTCCCCTCTGTATAGCTTCCATGTGTACCACTAGGTCTTAATGAAGAGACACAAGCATGCATTGTTTGAGAGAAGCCGCTGGCACAGACTGACCTTAATTATAGGAAACTCATACTTTTAACTGTTAACCATCCAAATATGCTCTTCGGCTCATTTTAACAAATATCAGAAATGCGCTACTGTGGGTTTTTGCCAGAGCTGTAAGATCTTAGATCCTTCACTGAAGTTGCAGTACCACAATGCAAAAGCTCTGCTTTCAAATGCTTTACTGATGTTAAGGTGAAGAAACGTCATCAGGAATATTAAAAAATTAAAAATATAAAAACCTCTGCAGGTTTACGATGAAAAGATCACCATAGCTAGTGTGTCTTCGAAGTGAAGCCTTTAAGCTTGGATTCTGATGGCAAACCAAGATTTCCGAATGTATTGTAGTCTGTGGTGAAGCCACCCTGGCTGGATTTTGTGAATGTAGTACAAACTCTTCTGATGAGTCTATGGTCTCGATCACATTGATTTTTAAAGCTTAGTAAGCAAGATATGCTTTAAAACTGGCTACCTTGATTCTAACTATAACTGCATGTCTGTCAGTATCACAGTCAAATCTGACCCTTGGTCTTGAGTTTTAAAAGTTTAAGGCAGCAAAAATGTCTAGCTTGAGGCATTATAACAGAACTTAACATAACAACATATGATGTTGTGGTGGATACATCCATCTTTTTTTCTGCTGTCTGTGATTCCCTCGCTCAAGAGCACACTTAACTACGACGAAACCACCAGAATGTCACCTGTTGTTCGGGATCACTGACTGATCTTTAGCCAGTGTGAGTGGGGCTTTAGCAATCAGTTTCACATAAACTGCCAGCAACCTGCCTAGGAACATGTGTTTTTCCTCTCAACTGCTGGTTGCTAGTTCATGACTGACCCGTCTCTAGACCTGTGTTTCTGAGGCCTTCATTATACATGACTTTATGCTACAATACCATGATGATCTAGTTTAATTATAATAAGCAAAACTTTTCTACCAGGCTGCAAACCATTTTAAATTTGCTCTAAAGTTAGTCATTTTAACATAGAGGCTGTATGGTGATTTATTTGATTTTTCCCAAGAGGCTGTGGCCTGGTACTGACATTGCACTTTAAGTAAGGAATAAAATCATAACACTTGTTGCTTGTTTTTCTTTTCTTTTTTTGTTTTTTGCCTTGATGTGTTATATGGCTGCTTATCATCTGCCTCTAGTGAAACGTCTCGTGGACCTCCTGAAGCAGCCTGTGACCAGTAAAGGTATCCAGGGCAGCGGGGAGATCACTTCCCTTGAGGTGCCTCCGATTGATATGGCACAAATAGTCAGCTTTTTCAATGGAAAACATGAGGTACTTTCTATACACTGATATGTCTACTAAATAATTCTAGTTTAATCCTCCAATATACATATATATGTATGTCTGTGTTTGTGTGTTCTCCCATTTTTTTCTATCACTACTAGTAAACACAGCTGTGTCTTCAGCAAACTAATTCATTCAAATCATTCAACCAGACGCCCTCTCCGTGAATGTGTAAAATAGTCTAATCTGGTCTGAGTCAAGCTACTGGCTCTTTGTCATTCTTTCTCATTTGTTAAAAATAGCCAATTTGTTTCAATCCATCCAGGTAACACCTGAACCACAGCAGCCAGAGGAGGCCAGAGGAGATCAGTTTGAGACGGCCACTCCTGGAAATGTGAATGAGACAGAAGTAGAGGAGGAAGAAGACATCAGCACGACTCCCTTTACCTTCGAAACTGGAACCGGGGAGATATTTCCACAGGAAACCACGGACAAGAGCATTTATCTTCAAGCTGTATACCCAGATGATGTTGCAGTCTCAGGCCTGGATGCAGACACAGTTTCTTATGTTTTTACAGATGCCATGAGAGTCAACACTCAAGAACCACATGAAACAGCAGTCTCAACCACATACACTCCCCCTGTCTCTACAATATCAACTCCAGTCCTGCTTGGTGTTTCCAAGGATGTTGCTCATGTTGCCTTAACTGATGAGGACATGGAAGGCTCTGCAAGCAACTCCACAGACGATGAGGTTGGCAGTATGCAGGAGGGCTCTACAGATGGTGCTATACCCACCCTGGCTACCGGACACCAGTTGGATGCGAGGACTGATGAGACAGAAATCGGAGGAACAGAGGTTGTGACTTTTATCCCAGACACAAAGTCACAGGAAACCACTGAGCAGGCCCAGACTGGGGACTTTGAAGGGTCTTCCTCTGGAGAAGATGAGGCTTCAGGTCAAGATGTATACCCGTCAGACACACCCAGTCTTAGCACCATGCTTAGCACTATGATTTCAAATGACCTTTATACCCAACAGCCTTCACCTGCAGTACCTACAGAAATCGCAGATGTGCTTGGTGTTTCATCAGGTGATGTTGCAGTTACAGACCCAGACTCTGGTGCAGACCAGCTGTCTGATGAGGAGGGAGCTTCTGGGGAACTTTTCAGAGAAGTCGCTATTACTGTTTCACCAGCCATGGCAGCTGTGACCTTCACCAATGTAAAGAGCACAACTGCAGAAATGAGCAAACTTAAACCCTTTACCCATCCCTCCTTTGAAAATAAGAGCCATCCAGCTGTCGCTACTGAGTCTCCGTCTGCCTCCTCTGACATCCACGCTCAGTTTTACAGAGAACATGCTGACCTGTCCACCATGGAGAACATAGACCAGACCACACTCTCCACTACTTCACCCTTTTATACTTCTGAGCAAAAAAGCTATTCTGTCCCCCAGCGGGCTCTAATCCCTGACCCGGCTGCCACTGCTGTAGCAGAGGAGAAGTTTGTAGACAATGATAAAGACATCACCCCCTTTTTTGTGGAGTCCCAACCTCAGATGCCTGAACAGACAGTGGCCACAGTTCAACCTGAGACCAGCTCGGACACAACTTATTCAGTCATGACCAGCACTATAAACATTACAGGTACATGAACTCTGTTGTTGTTGGTTTGGTTCATAGCTGCTTCAGTTGTTTTAAACAGCACAGCAGCTTGGTTTCGTTCCCCTGCTTAACATTTTTGCCAGTTTTGGCAGCAGCTATAATGTTTGAGCTGAGCCCTCTCTCAGCCTTCTGCCGTAGTTAAAAGGGATAGAACATGCTTTTTCAATGGTAATACCCACTTGTGCTATCAAAAGTCTGTAATACACTTTTAAAGTTCCCAAATACAAGGTTTTCCCTTTGCACATCAAGTATTAAATAGACAGCTTAATAGCTGCTCACAAAAAATTATTACATAGTTTCCACCTTCATAACAACTCACCCATTGTTAACACACCCTCATGGATTTGTAAAACTTTAGGGGCATGATGATTTCAGTCAGATGTGAGGTAGCTAGCAGGTGTCTGGTAGGCCTGACCTAGCAGTTTTAATGAAATTATACGACAAATAATGTACTGTCAGATCTGTGAGCTGACCTTACTGTCCTTAGCTGACATGTTAGTCCACCTGCTTGTTCAAATGCGGTTACTTCATGGCTTCACAAAACGAACATTTTGGCATTGTGTGATGTTTTTCAAACCAGAAGTGACCAAATCCAGCTTAAAAATGCAGAGTCTTGAACCCAAGACATTCAATTTAGTTTTATTTATCCATTTATTCTCTTGTGCTTACCTTTTTCAGGGTGGCTGCAGCTTATCCCAGCTCTCTTAGGGCAAGAGGCAGGGTACACACTGGACAGGTCGCCAGTCTGTCGCAGGGCTAAGCAGCATTTAGCATTTAGCTTCCAGGTTTGCCTATGTGATTTGTAGCAACAGTGTATTTAAGTTGTCCCTTGTTGGCCTCGCTTTTCTAGAAGATGGAGAGGTTCTACAAATATATGCATTAAAAATTCACAGCAGGATAAAAGCCTGTCCTGTTTGCAATTGAAGGTTCCTTGTAAACATTTGTGCAGATGTTGAATTTTCTGATATATTTTAATATGAGCAGGTCAGCCCACCAACAAACCGAGTGTCTATTACCACAAACGTGGACAGCCCTGCTGTGCCAATAAGGAGTTGCAAAGCCTTTCTGAACTGCAGTACGTTTCACCGCTCTTAGTGATGTTGATGATTTTAATCGTTTTCCATTCTCATTGTCTCCTTGGCAGATCTCCTGCCATGCTCAACCAATGTGTGTCAGAACGGAGGCTCGTGCTACAAGAAAGGACCACAAAATGTCTGCATCTGTGCACCTGGATACACCGGGTGGCACTGTGAAACAGGTACAGAGAGCCTCAGAGCCAGGTGTGCTCTTTTAACAAGCCATCCTGACCCTTCCTGACAGGTGGATGTATAATAATGCTGGTCTGTGTTGCATGTCTGAAGATATTGATGAGTGCCAGTCTAACCCGTGTCTGAATGGAGCCACTTGCCTGGATGGGATCAACTCCTTCACCTGTCTCTGCCTCCCGAGCTACAAAGGAGAGTTCTGTGAACAAGGTCAGGAAACAGAATTAATAAGCAACTGTGTCAAAATCATTCATCTATGGAAGTCAGTTCTCAGATATATTCTTTTCAAGTAAGTCTGAACTTACTGCAGAGTTTGGGTCTTTGGGCCATCATTCAGCTTTGGGCGTTGGCTCTTCAACAGATGAGTTCCAGCCGTAGGACTAATATTTCTGCCGTTACTCAGCAGATAATCAAAACTCAGGCACACAAGAGGACTCCGAGGATTAATATTTTCCAAACAAGGAAACAGTTCTCAGCAGCAACAGTTTTTTTTTCTGCTGCTCTGAGCAAAATGTTTGGTTTCAGAATGAGGCCCCATAGTTTTTCTTTTGTATCATGTAGTCATGATAAGAAGCCATTTAACTAAATTCCGCTTTTATTTGCTTGCTTAAATTATTTTACTCAGTCTATTAATGGTTTGGAGTCATACATTATACACTACTTAATGTATTCATATGCAGTCATTGTAGAATAAAAGTACAACAACTGGATCTGTCAATTCTGAGGTTTCACAGTATATATCAGGATATTTAAAAAGTTATTTGGTCCTTAGCAAGTCTTGAAATGAGTTAAATACAACCACAGATGAACAAGAACAAATTACATATTATGTGCTATTATTTATTTAACAAAAATGTAGCGGAGGTGTAGTGTGGTGTGCCACTCCACTCGCTAGTTCAGTGACACTGGGACCTGGAGAAGGGTGTGTGCCAAGCAGAAGATGCTCCACTCAGTGACTGCAAGGTGCTCAAATCATCATCGCTCCACCACTGTGCTGACAGTTGGTCTGAGGTGTTTAGGCTGTTTGGTTTACTCCAAACATGCTGCTCTTATTATGGTCAAACATCTCCATTTTGGTTTTGTTGTTCAAATTTAGCTCTGCAAAGCTAAGCCATGCCAACATCTTCTTTTTGGAGAGAAGCGGCTTTCTTCCAAACATCCTTTGCGCTTAATATTGTGGTACCTACACTCCTGAGGAAATTTGCATTTTGTTCTGCTTATCCAAGTCAGCATTGTTGGGGTCTTGTGGAAAAAATAGAGACATTGGTGCTATAAGAATTCCCAGTTTGCAGGGCGTATCTATTTGAATGATGAATACAGTGTGTAAAGCTAAATGTAGACACTCAGACATAAATTATGGACTGTTTACTGCTTATTTTTCCTTCCTAGTATATGCAAGAGTTCAAAAATCAGGGACACAGCTGTCCTCTTGCAGCTTTTTGCCAATGGAAAGAATGAGGGAAGAAAGATAATTGCCCTCTATTTTTCCAGAAAGCTTTTGCAGCTGCGTGTGGAATTGAATCAATACTGACAATACTGCTTCAGTTTTTTCAGGCTGGGCTTAATATCCTGGGTGATGCTGAGTGATGCTATGTTTCATACTCAACTGACCACTCTGCTAATTTCAAACTGGCAGACAGAGAGCTGTGGCTTATAGTGCTGCATTCATTAGAGACCTCACCTTTCATTCCAGGTAGCTGCACAGAGGCAGGATTAAAATGAGGTCAGTTGATGATGGCTACTACCTTAAAAGACTCGACAGATACTGTCCATCATGACTTTACTGGCATGTATAATTCTGGTGCCACTGATACAAAACAGCCATTGTTTGTATGGTCAGACAAAGCAAAGGGCTGATTATGTGACTTGTATATGAAGTTGAATGTGTGTTATACATGAGCTCTTTGTGTGTGTCTCTGTGTGCTTGACCTGCAGACAACTGGATGTTTGTGAGACTTAATGAAGTCCAACTGTGTGTTGCTGAGCTCATTCAGTGAGGGGCTTTCACTCCCCAGCTGGACCTCAGCTCTCTCTGTGCCTCTCTTTCTCTCTCACCGTCTCTGGCCAGAGCACAGAAATAAAATTCAGAGCTGTTGTGTTGCTGTTAGCTTCACCGTTACAACAGCATGTTTCCAAAACAACATGTAACTTCATCAACAAATGAAAATCTGATTCCAGATTATGAAGTGTACTAGAAGGCAGTGATAGGCAACCAGGGAAATGTAGTATAGCTACTTTTAGACAGAAGTTCGATTAGCTACACATTAACACCTAAGGAGTGGGTAAAATGTGGTTACGAAGCAGCAAAGTCTAAACATTTTCTTGAATATGCCACATGAAGTTTGAAAAAAGGCACTTATTCATAGTAAGAGATATTGTGTCTTACAGTCTGTTTAGTAGAAACCGCATACTAATGCTGGTTGAAGCTTCCCTTTGCTCTCAGACAGCTTCAGCTCTTTATTGTCATGATCCTAGTTTTGGTTGTTATAGTTTTGATTGCTAGGTTTTCATTTGTTATCTAGCCTTACATTTTCCCTCCTCCTGTCATATTGTGTCTAGTTTCCGGTAGTCGTATCCCTCTTTGAAATCAGTCCTGTCTCAATGCTCAATTTGTCTGTTTCTCGGTTATGCCTCCGTGTGTAGTCCATGTCTGTTATGTATTTTAAGTTCTATCCCTTGTTCGGTGTCTCCATAGTCTCGCCTCCGTCTCCATGTTTATTCGCTTCTTTCCCAGTGGTGCCTCTGTCTCTTGCTCCCTCTGTTCCTTGTATTTAGTCAGTCTGCATCTCAGTGTGTTTCTCATACTTCCTGTTTTACTTTGATAGTCTTCTGTCCTGTTTGCAGCATGTTCTGTTTTCGTTCCCCGTCTCGTTAGTTAGACCATGTTCAGCTCGATCCCCACCTGTGGTCTGTTCCCTTGTTTGCCTCTGCTCATTGTCATGATCTCTCTCAGTTTTGTGTGTTCTGCCACTATGTTTGTTTAGTTTATACGGTTTTTATTTTCATCGTCAAATTAGTGCTGCTGTCCTGCTGTATCAGAACCTGTGTAGTATCAGGTCCATAGACCATACTGTATAAACACTGATTTGCACCTGTGGTCTTTCTAATGGTGATGTCTGCAAGAGCAAAAAGGTTGGTTCTGTCACGATCCTGGGTCTCTGACCCAGCGTTTTCAGTTTACGTTTTGAGTTCTTAAGTTATTCCTTTATTATGTTGAGTAATTGGATTATCTTTTGGTTGCCTTTAGTTTATTTATGTTTCACTTAGGTCTTTGGTGTTAGTCTGTCATGTTTCTTGTCTTCTTGTCCTTGTTGTGAAGTTGTATTGTCATGTCTGCTTTCCGTTCAGTTTCCTGTTTTATTTTGAAGGTCTATGTCCTATGTCAGTGTAGTCAGTTTTGCTTCTTTTGTCTCGTTATGTCAGATTAGTGGCAGCTGTTTCCTCCTGTGCTTCCACTTCCCGCTCGCCTTTTGTTAATATTCAAGTTTTGGTCCAAGTTCGTTGGTGTCTATATTTTGGGTCCTCTTCGCAAATTCATACAGTGTGGTGCCGCATACTGTGACAGGTTCTATAGAAGTCTTTTCCTCCTTTGAGTTGTGATCTTGGTAAACACTTTATTGATTAGTTTAAGATCTCAGTCACAGCTTTTAAGTGTTATTGAATACACTAGGATCCATCACAAGGAGAGGTGACTTGGATTAGTTTGCTTTCGACTGACACTACCACGTGATAAGCTGTGATAAGGCATGCAGTGTCAAACCTGGTTTTATAACACCAAAAGAACGTGCTCAGCTCAAGGCTTTACAATGCGACCTCACCAACCAAAGCTGAAGTCACTATCTAACATTTTATTTCCAGTCAGTGATCTAGTTGCTCAGAAGGCCACTGAAAGCCACTAAATTAATTTTCTTCATTAAATTGATTTGCCAAACAATTTCTTTCTGCATTATCCTGATGAAAGTAGCTGTTAAAAGATGCCAAAAGGGATTCAGGTGATCTGTCACAATAATCAGTCAGAACGTGGTATTTAATTCAGAAATGAGAGGTGTACTATGAAACAGGTGTACATAGTCTTTGTTAGCTGGCCTAATAAAACCAAGAACCCTAGTCAGAGATACTGGCTATCACAACAGTGGTTCACAGTTTTTTGGGTTAACCCATGGTGTTAATTTCTATTGTAACATCTGTATATTAAAGCTAAGTCCTTGGAGTTTAGTCCTACGAAATGCACAACGTTTGGTGAATTGAAGATTCTAGACTGGCTGTAGGTGTGTAGGATAAGTCTCTTACCTGTTAATCTAATAGAAGGGCATCCCTCGGATACAGGCAGGTTGACATTCAGATTGCAAGCACGGCATCTGCCGCCAGATTAAATGTAGCTTTATCAAACATGGCTATGGTTTTAAGTCTTCAGGAGTGCAGTTTCAGTGAACCTGTTCATAGTTAATGACAGTAGAAACAAACATTCTGAGAGCCTATTTGATGTAGTTGTTAACCGAAGCTCCTGGCATGTCCTAAATTTGATATTTCAGTATGTGGATTTTGTTTTATTGCCTTAAAGATAAGTAGGGACTTGTCATTAGTTATGATATAGCCACATACATACCACATTTTTAATTCTGCACCAACACAAGAAGTCAAGATAAAGTGTATATCATATGAAATATTTTTTCCACCTCGTTTGATGGTTCTTTCACATTTTGTTTTTCTCTTTCTGCAGACATTGAGATGTGTGGTTTTGGTTGGAAGAAGTTTCAATCTCACTGCTACAAGCACTTTACACACCGTCGGACCTGGGACGCTGCAGAGAGGGAATGTCGGATACACGGAGCCCACCTGACCAGCATCCTGTCGCATGAGGAGCAAATTTTTGTCAATAGTAAGTTTGTGTTGTTTCGATGAGGTGTCTAAAATGTTCCTTATACTATCAGTCGACAGTATAAGGAATTATGGGTCTAGAGAGTCTGTGAAAAAGTCCTTCGGGGTACAAATACTAAAAATGCATATCATAAATGAAACAGTTTTTGGCCGTGCTAGCAGCACAACTTTGTTGTTTGTGGTCAACCACTCGTCCAGACTACTTTTGGTTGGACGGTCTAAAACTAAATCTGATCATATTTTTGAAAATACAGTAGAAATGGCTACCTAAAACATTAGTTACATTTTGAGTAGCTGCTTTGTTATTTGATTGCATTGATTTCAACATGTCTTTGGGTTTCATTCACAACGAATGTATGTAAAAAAACAAACAAGCAAACAATGAAACTTTGATGATAAATAATAATTTTACCAAATTTGAAAACGCAAGCAAATGCTACACGATTTGCAGTCACTGCTCTACTACAGAAATCAGTCTGAGAATAGTGATGGAGCTGCAAGTAAACTCTGGTGAAGCTACTGACACTGAGCTCAACGGTGCTTCACCATAATTCTTTGTTGTCTGTTTACACTCCTCTCCAAAATGCTTTGTTTGGTATTGATCAGGTTCTGCTTCGGTAAAATGATCTCGGACTCACTGCATCGTGCTTTTTCCCTGCAGATCTAGGAAGTGACTACCAGTGGATTGGCCTGAATGATAAGATGTTTGAGAGAGACTTCAGATGGACTGATGGCAGACCAATGGTAAGATAAGCACTATTGATAAGATAAGTGGCTATGGATATAGTTAGATTTACAGACATCAATGATTATTGATCGTGGGGCGATCGTGACTCAAGAGTTGGGAGTTCGCCTTGTAATCGGAAGGTTGCCGGTTCGAGCCCCGGCTCGGACAGTCTCGGTCGTTGTGTCCTTGGGCAAGACACTTCACCCGTTGCCTACTGGTGGTGGTCAGAGGGCCCGGTGGCGCCAGTGTCTGGCAGCCTCGCCTCTGTCAGTGTGCCCCAGAGTGGCTGTGGCTACAATGTAGCTTGCCATCACCAGTGTGTGAATGTGTGGATGACTGTGTGTGTAAAGCACTTTGGGGTCCTTAGGGACTAGTAAAGCGCTATACAGGCCATTTACCATATTGTTCCCCAGTGTAACCATTTGCAATTTGATTTAAAATCAGCCTTCAATGATACATGATGGCTCTCATATAGCAGTAGCAGAGGTGTTTTATTAAGGTACTGTTAATAGCCAGAGTATAATAGTTTCACATTTAACTGAAAGAAAGAAAAACACATGGCAGCTTTCCAAGTCTTTAATAAATGTAGAGCAAACACGTTACAAGAAATGTCTCGGCTCTTAGGGAGCTGTCTACTATCTACATTAGTCAGGCTTATTTCAGTACAGTTTCAAGATGAACCATTTTACATGAACGAATCCAAAATAGATCAGAACCAGATGAAGTGGGGAATGACTGGAACCGAACTGGACTTGGGCCAGATTGGGCCTCAAGATTCATTCCATGATCTTTATTCATTTTTGATATTCTTATTCATTCTACTGTGCAAGTAGAACCAGACGTGGTTTGCTAATCTGTTATGGAGCCTACAGGTTCAGGTAGATTTCTTTGATTTTCAGTGGAAAATATGTTGGGGTTCAGATGTTCTCAGACACTGTACCTTTCAGAATGTTGTTTGACTTCAAAAAACACGAGTCCAATGACAGAATCATGCCTGTTTTTAATGCTGTGCCACCTGAGGGCCCAGATTGATTTTCAGCCTTGTCCCGTGAAGGCAGAGATGATGATATTATGAACTGTAGCTGATGAAATATTGAGGCCTACTTTTTTTCTTCATTGAAGAAAATTATTCAGAAAATGTTCCACAATTAGTAGACAGTTTTTGTGTGTGTGTGTGTGTGTGTGTGTGTGGGTTTTTTTTTTGCAGATTGGGGAACCTCTGCCCATCTTTACTTCTGCATCTCTAAGTTGCTGATTTTATCCTCAGTCAAGTTTACGACCTGTTGCTATATTTAACTTGCTGCTGTACCACTCTGAGCATGCCTGATCTCTGGTTAGTACAGTACAATCTGGGAATACCAGGTGCAGTAAGATTTCAATCTTAAATATCATCAGCCTCTCTCTTTTAATGGGTTATGTCCCACAGGCGTTCAAGCTGGCAGTAATTAAACCACTACTTAAAAAGCTACTTAAAAAGCTGGGTTAAGATCACTTGAGTTAATCTCTAGGAATAGAGATTATATCTTAAAGATATAATGATGTGGATGATTAATTTCCTTCTTCTAAATTCAGATAAAACTGATGTTATTTTACTCGGCCATAAATATCTTAGAAATATGATATCTTACACTTACACTAGATGCCATTACCTTGGCCTCCACTGTGAGAATTCTTGGAGTCATTTTTGACCAGCATATGTACTTCAATGCGCATATTAAGCAACTTTGCAGGACTGCTTTCTTCCATTTGCGCAGTATCTCTAAAATTTGAAACATCCTGTTTCAAAGTGATGCTGAAAATCTAGTTCATGCATTTATTACTTCTATGCTGGACTACTGTAATTTGTTATTATCAGGAGGCCCTAAAAACTCCCTGAAAAGCCTTCAGCGCGGCAACAAGGCTACTGACAGGGACTAGAAAGTGAGAGCATATTTCTCCTATATTTGCTTCCCTTCATTGGCTCCCTTGTAGATCCAGAATCAAATTTAAAATCCTGCTCCTCATATACAAGGTCTTGTATAATCAGGCTCCATCTTATCTTAAAGACCGTTATAGTACCATATCACCCCATTAGAGCACTTTGCTCTCAGGCAGCTGTCTTGTGGATATTTAAAGTAGAATAGGAGACAGAGTGTTGAGCTTTCAGGCCCCTCTTCTGTGGAACCAGCATCTAGTTTGGATTCGGGAGACAGACACTTTTAACATTAGGCTTAAAACTTTCCTTTTTGACAAAGCATATAGTGAAGTTTGGCTCAGTTGACCCTGAACCCGCCAAAGTTATCCCACAGCTAAGAGAAGATTCAGGCTACTATGGGGCTTCTCATCATGCACTGAGCGTTTCTTCTTCACTGATCTTTTATCACTCACTATGTGTTTATAAACCATTTTGCATTAGTTATTATTACTACTCTGGCCACCCTTCCCTGAAGCTGGTCCTGGTGGAGGATTTTTCCTATTAAAAGAGAGTTTTTCCTTCCCACTGTTGCTAAAGCACTTGCTCATAAAGGGGCATCTGATTGTTGGGGTTTCTCTATATTATTGTAGTCTTTACCTTTTAATATAAAGCACCTTTGGTGATATATAAATAAAATTGAATTGAATTTAAATTGGCAATAAACCTTATTCGGGGCAAAATGTTCATGTGATGTAGCAGTTGTAGGCAGTGATGACACAATCTCAAACACATGGTTCATCTGCTGGAAACTCAGAGCAAGAAAATTGAAATCTGATCCTGAAGAGGGAGGACTGTGTCATGTGTTATCATTCTTAATACAGACACACCCTGAATGGGGTCAAATCGGAGCCATACACCATGTTAAGTGCGTGCAGTAGATATACAGTATAAAATGAACAAAAATGAACTTTTTGTGTATTTCGTCTGGTATATAAGGCCACACAACCTTGGGTTTGTTTAGGCCTGTTGTTTTTTGTCTCTGCAGCACCACTGTCTGTATATTTTATGAATTACATCCAGTCACATGTGATGAGTATTGACTGCCTTCTGAAGAGGATAGGTGGGGACTTCATAGTCTATATTCACAAAAGAGATATTGTCCATAAGTTGTCCATAAGTAGATACAGCTATCAGTAGCTACGATCGTAAAGAGGACATTAATGAGAAAAATACTGGCAACAGCCAGTGCTGCCCCTTAACCATCCAGCAGTTTCAAAATCCTACATTACCTAATTTTTGAGTTATCGCATTGACAAGTTTTTCAGAAAACCTGACTTCGAATTTGAGTTTGAGGCCACTAAGATTCTAACTTGTAGATTTTTAGCAGATACAACTCATTTTCAAGTTCTCTTATTTACAAACCTTGGTGTCCACACAGTGTCAGGCTGACAGGTTAAAAATCCCCCCAAATGATCTTGTTTTTTTAAGTGTGATTTGACCCTATATAAATAAACCTGAATTGAATTTGTTTTTTTCTGTGCATTTTCCGAGAACAGGAAAGGTGCTTAAATCACAACTAAGATCACAAGTACCTAAAATATTTGGCCAGTAATGTATGTTTTTGCTAAATTTGCAGTTCAAGGTTCAAGATTACTTTATTTCTATCCCTAGGTAAATTTGCTTTACATAAAAAAATGATAGCATTTGGCATCCACTCACAAAGCACACACACACCCATTAAACCTGACAAACACATATTTGATAATTAGATGCGTGATAAAAAACAATATAAATAAGATGAAGATGAATCAAATAAAACAGTAGCACCAGTAGGGACAAAGCTGTTTTTATATTACTAACTTGGGACTAGAAACCTCCGTCCAGAGGAAAGAAGCTGAAATTCACCCCATAGAGGATGGGGGGCCATTATTAACAATTGATAAAGCCATCCTTTGTATCTGTTGAAAGTACAGGGAGGCTAGACAGGGCTGTGACTCACCTGTCAGGACCATCTCACTATCTGATTCAATGAGTTTTTTCTCTGTGACAGAGGTCTGACTGAACCATGCCACCAAACAAAAAAAGTGCCTGTAGCTTATGCCCTACTTCTGTGATAATGTTGAGGTGGAGGGGGAGAGGTGAGCCCTCGGGTGAACATAGACTATAGTACTGAAAAGTTGTGGAAACTCATGAGGGGGGCAAAAAGGGCACAGTGGCAACCGATAAAAGTTCAACGTCTGGTGTGCAAATAAACTCTCTAACAGTCACAGCGCTATAGTAACGTTTATTCACATACAAGCATACTCCCCCTCCTTGGGATTTCCCCTTTACCCCCACATCCTGATCCCGATGAAATGGAGCTCCAAATCCATCCATCCATCCATCCATCCATCCATCCATCCTCATCCGCTTTATCCGAGGCTAGGTCGCGGGGGAAGCAGCCTAAGCAAAGAGGCCCAGACCTCCCTCTCCCCAGCCACCTCCTCCTCCAGCTTATCCGGGGGAACACCAAGGCGTTCCCAGGCCAGCCGAGAGATATTATCTCTCCAGCGTGTCCTGGGTCTGCCCCGGGGCCTCCTCCCGGTGGGACATGCCTGGAACACCTCACCCAGGAGGAGCCCAGGGGGCATCCTTGTCAGATGCCCGAACCACCTCAGCTGGCTCCTTTCGATGTGGAGCAGCAGCGGCTCTACTCTGAGGGTGAGGGACCAGACAAAGAGCGATTCAGAAGACCCTTATGAAAAGAACATCGAGGGAACAGTTTACCCTGCCCGGGATAGGGTTACCGGGGCCCCGCCCTGGAGCCAGGCCCGGGGCGGGTGCCTGAGGGCGAGCGTCTGGTGGCCGGGCCTTAGTCCATGGGGCCCGGCCGGGCACAGCCCGAAGAGGAGACATGGGCCCATCCTCCCGCAGGCCCACCACCCGCAGGAGGCGCCATAGGGGTCGGGTGCATTGTGTGCCGGGTGGCGGCCAGGAGCGGAGGCCCTGGCGGACTGACCCCCGGCTGCCAAGACTGGCAATTTGGAGCTTTCTGAGCTCTTTCAGAGAGCTCCAAATCCGTCAATTGAAAAATCGACGTCCTGGTCCTGCTCTGTCAGCCATGTCTCAGAAAAAGTCATCACACAGCTGTGCCTGTGTGAAGTCTTTCTGGAACCTAACGTTCCGCTGGAGTTCATGCAGCTTGCTGCTCACAGACTGAACATTTCCCAGGATAACAGAGGGCAGGGGAGTTCGACTGACCTGTTGTCTCCTCAGACACAATTTAACACCTCCATGTCTCCCTCTTTTTGTCTTCCTCTTATCACTTGTTCTGTCTTTTGGTATAAAACCCAGCATACATGGGGTGAGGTCCTTACCACCATACAAGAAGTTAAGTTGTAGCAGCTCCTCACGGGAGTAAACAATCCTCAGCGGGCTTACAGCCTCACACGCATCATGGGAAACAGGCCAGCACAGCTGGGGCCTTATTTAGAAAAGGAAAAAAAACAAACACAAAAAAACAGAAAAACAAACTTAGGATGCTAAGCGCTTGTTCATTGCTGGTCGCTAAGTGCACATGCCATCTTAAATGTAACAGCATTACTTTGTAAACTAATTTAATTAGACAGTCTGTAACATAATGCCCTTTGTAATTTGTCTTCTGATAGCAATATGACCATTGGAGGCCAAACCAGCCGGACAGCTTCTTCCAGTCAGGAGAGGACTGTGTGGTGATGATCTGGCATGAGGGAGGACAGTGGAATGACGTGCCCTGCAACTATCACCTGACATTTACCTGCAAAAAGGGAACAGGTATGCACATGGAAAAACATACGTGTTCTCTTTGGAGACTAAAGGACAACTGGGAAGAATGCTTTCTTTAAGTAAAAAAGCTTAGAGAAGCTTTTTTATTTAACTTTAACTTTGAAGCTTAGCTTCAAAGTTATTGGCTAGGGATAGTAAACATAGAATGAGCTGCATTCATAAACTGTGCAGGTGTAATACACAGACACATATTAGCTAATTTGTGCAGACTAAGTCTGCAGACCAAGTAACAGTCTTTTCAATTTAGTTTAGTTTTATTGCCAGCAGTTGCCAAAGCTGTGTTCTGTACCAGACTCTTCAACATGGATTAGGTTTAGAGGCCAGCCTCAAGTGGCCACGAGAGGAACTGTACTTTTGCGTTAGCTTTGTTTTGTTCAGTGCAGTACTTACATGGGGTGTGGATGAAAAAGTAAGTGTTGTCTGTTGCTTCTAATTTTGTCTCGGTGATCATTCTAACCTTAAACAACAGAATCACAGTACAGTCTTTATCTTTTACTTATCTTTATCTTTCACTTACAGTGCTGTGCATTGTATTAAAAAATGCACATTTTTTTGCATATTTGACACATGTTTCAGATCATCAATCAAATTTTGGTTTTTGACAAAGAGTAAAAACAAAATACAAAGATGGTGGTGTGTGGTCTAACGGGTGCCAGTTGCCATTTAACACATCTATAGTCACATGGAGGTTGAGAACATCATATTACAGTGTCAGGGTATAGTTATTAGAGAGTTCCACGGGAGTCATATGTTGTACAGCATGCCAGATATAGCCAGACTGCCAGAATCTTCCTGGTTTGTTCTCAACCCTGGAAAGTAGCACAGGTGGCATAGGGAGCACAGCTGGGATACCAAGCAAGCATGCTAACCATTTAAATCCCCATTACTCAACATATGGAAGAGCCATCTTGCATATGAAGACCAACAAACTAGAGCTATTGCTGGAAACTACCTCCTCTATTTGGGACTGCTGCGTGTTAATAATCATGGAGACCTGGCTACATCATTAGAGACCATGTTTATTCACACCAGAAGCTAAAAATGACATGAAGTCCAGTTACCACTACTGAAGTCCAGTCACCATGTTTGACTGGTAGTCTGATGTTCTGTTTATGAAATGCTGTGTTAGTTTGATGCCAGATGTAATGGGACTCAAACGTCCAAAAAGTCCAACTTTTGCCTTGTCAGTCAGTCTAAAGTATAAAAGTCTTGGAGATCATCAAGATGTTTTTGGCCGATCTGAGATGAGCCTTTGTTGTGTTTTGGGCAGCTGTAGTTTTCTCCTTGGGACTCACAGAACTGCAGCAAATATGTAGAGCTTTGCTTATGTTTAGAGTTTCCTGCACTGTCCCAAGTGTCAATGGAAATGATTGGTACAGGTTTGTGAATAACATTATTAAACTCTGCATCTCCTGCCAACAGTATCATGCGGTCAGCCTCCTGTGGTGAAGGATGCCCGAGTTTTTGGGGCCACAAAATTGCGCTATGACATCAACACCCTGCTCCGTTATCAGTGTAAGCAGGGCTTCATTCAGAGACACACCCCAACTATACGCTGCCAGGCCAACGGCCAGTGGGACTCGCCTAAAGTCACCTGCACAAGCCGTGAGTCTCCTCCTAATTGTACTTTAGCTAACTTTTTCATTAAAGGTCTGTAAAGTATTTTCAACTGTACTCACTTTTAGTTAATTTCTACATCTGTGCTCTCAGCTGCAACCTACCATAAGACATTTGTTCTTCAACGCCGCCACACCCAGAACAAGCATCAACACAGGCACTATCAACACCACACCAAGAGTCAGGAGGAACACAGACAAAACCAAGGGCAACAGCAGATTTCCAACATCCTGCAGAGCAACTGGATCGCCATTCAGAGTCATCGACAGCTGAGTAAGGAGAGGCAGCTGCAGGTCCGCACTCGCAGCCAGGATCAGATGAAACACTCAGTGGGTTTGTAGTTGTGGACATCAGATTTTTGGTGATGACTAATTGCAGCAGTCTGTCTAGAGGCACTGATAGAGAGTGATGTTCCACTGAACTGTCTATCAGTGTCTCTTGAGGGGACATTTTTACAATTACATTCCAGGATCAGACACCAAGGACAGTTTAGCTTCATTTCCAAACTTCATTTATTGACCACATCAGTCTCCCCACAAAACCATGGTGCTCAGATTATTGATATGCTTCCTTTTCACTGCTTCAAACACCAGCTAGTGCCATTGTTCAAATACTTGGATATGTTGTGTCTGATATAGATATACACAGCCATGTCTCCTAAGGAGGTCGCCCTAAAACCAGGTCTATCAGTCACAACACAGGAGCACTGCAGCCTTTAGCTCCTCAATGCGTTCTACACTTAATAGTCAAAGTGTTCAGTGTAACTTAAGCCATCAGCTTTTAACCTGTGCTCATAAGTCTAGTGCCTTCTGTCAGATTTTAATGCAGCTCAGTGGCAAATTTTTCATTAAAAGGAATTCAAGTCTTTATTCTTTGTTAAACAGCGTAGTCACGTCCAAGCTGGTTAAAGACACTCACACTTTGTTAACTTTTAAAAGGGATGGAAATGGAAAAATTAAATGGAAACATTTTAGCAGTTCTTGAGCAAAACTAACAAAAAATGACAACTTTGAACTTGTCACTGAATTATAAAGATGAGCAAGAATTCCTCACCTCAAATCACCTCAGATTGTTACCTTTGACCACATTTTCAATGTGTCTGCCTATCTGAACTCATTGTTTTTCATTGTTTGTCTATGATTTTGTACAAAATATTTTACCTGAGTTTTTTTCTTAATTGAGATTTGATGAACACAAATAGGAAATTGTGATGAATATGTCGTCTGTCTATGCTGTGGCTATTAATCATAGGATATATATTATAAATATTATCTGAAGCCATAAGAATTTAATTTATTGTATACTTCAAAACTATGAAAGGACTGTGATATTGAATAAAGGTCCATGGAACTGAAGTGATATCTTCTGCACTGTTTACAGACTCTTGTCATGATCTTTCTTATTGAGAAATCATGTTATCATTGACAGTATGTATACGCAATGCCGTCCTCTAGTTTTATTGAGATTGTTGATTTTCTTTATTGTGCTGTGACTCAAAATCGACTTCCTCTATTGTCAATGAAAACACTTCTGGTTATTTCTACGTTATTTTTACATTATTAGACACATACCTTCATGTTGCCTTTTCCTGTAGACGTGGAATCAGTTTGTTTATTGTTTTCAAGGAATAAGAGAATGTATAAGAAACAAATAAACATGACCACCTGCTCTATAAGATTTTTTTTATGCATCTCACGTTGTCTTCATGTCCTTCATACATTTTCCTTTAGTATGCGTTAACTGTCCGTTGCCATGCGTTTACATGCGTTGTTATGGGTTAACTGTCCGTTGCCATGGGTTACCGGTCCGTTGCCATGGTAACCGGTCCGTTGCCATGGGTTACCGGTCCGTTGCCATGGTAACCGGTCCGTTGCCATGGGTTACCTGACCGTTGCCATGGGTTAACTGTCCGTTGCCATGCGTTAACTGTCCGTTGCCATGCGTTTACATGTGTTGTTATGGGTTAACTGTCCGTTGCCATGCGTTTACATGCGTTGTTATGGGTTAACTGTCCGTTGCCATGGGTTATATGACCGTTGCCATGGGTTAACTGTCCGTTGCCATGCGTTTACATGTGTTGTTATGGGTTAACTGTCCGTTGCCATGCGTTTACATGCGTTGTTATGGGTTAACTGTCCGTTGCCATGCGTTTACATGCGTTGTTATGGGTTAACTGTCCGTTGCCATGGGTTACCGGTCCGTTGCCATGGTAACCGGTCCGTTGCCATGGGTTACCGGTCCGTTGCCATGGTAACCGGTCCGTTGCCATGGTAACCGGTCCGTTGCCATGGGTTACCTGACCGTTGCCATGGGTTAACTGTCCGTTGCCATGCGTTTACATGTGTTGTTATGGGTTAACTGTCCGTTGCCATGCGTTTACATGCGTTGTTATGGGTTAACTGTCCGTTGCCATGGGTTATATGACCGTTGCCATGGGTTAACTGTCCGTTGCCATGCGTTTACATGCGTTGTTATGGGTTAACTGTCCGTTGCCATGCGTTTACATGCGTTTTTATGGGTTAACTGTCCGTTGCCATGGGTTATATGACCGTTGCCATGCGTTAACTGTCCGTTGCCATGCGTTAACTGTCCGTTGCCATGCGTTTACATGCGTTGTTATGGGTTAACTGTCCGTTGCCATGCGTTTACATGCGTTGTTATGGGTTAACTGTCCGTTGCCATGGGTTACCGGTCCGTTGCCATGGTAACCGGTCCGTTGCCATGGGTTACCGGTCCGTTGCCATGGTAACCGGTCCGTTGCCATGGGTTTCCTGACCGTTGCCATGGGTTAACTGTCCGTTGCCATGCGTTAACTGTCCGTTGACATGCGTTTACATGTGTTGTTATGGGTTAACTGTCCGTTGCCATGCGTTTACATGCGTTGTTATGGGTTAACTGTCCGTTGCCATGGGTTATATGACCGTTGCCATGGGTTAACTGTCCGTTGCCATGCGTTTACATGTGTTGTTATGGGTTAACTGTCCGTTGCCATGCGTTTACATGCGTTGTTATGAGTTAACTGTCCGTTGCCATGGGTTACCTGTCCGTTGCCATGGTAACCGGTCCGTTGCCATGGGTTACTGGTCCGTTGCCATGGTAACCGGTCCGTTGCCATGGGTTACCTGACCGTTGCCATGGGTTAACTGTCCGTTGCCATGCGTTTACATGTGTTGTTATGGGTTAACTGTCCGTTGCCATGCGTTTACATGCGTTGTTATGGGTTAACTGTCCGTTGCCATGGGTTATATGACCGTTGCCATGCGTTAACTGTCCGTTGCCATGCGTTAACTGTCCGTTGCCATGCGTTTACATGCGTTGTTATGGGTTAACTGTCCGTTGCCATGCGTTTACATGCGTTGTTATGGGTTAACTGTCCGTTGCCATGGGTTACCGGTCCGTTGCCATGGTAACCGGTCCGTTGCCATGGGATACCGGTTCGTTGCCATGGTAACCGGTCCGTTGCCATGGGTTACCTGACCGTTGCCATGGGTTAACTGTCCGTTGCCATGCGTTAACTGTCCGTTGACATGCGTTTACATGTGTTGTTATGGGTTAACTGTCCGTTGCCATGCGTTTACATGCGTTGTTATGGGTTAACTGTCCGTTGCCATGGGTTATATGACCGTTGCCATGGGTTAACTGTCCGTTGCCATGCGTTTACATGTGTTGTTATGGGTTAACTGTCCGTTGCCATGCGTTTACATGCGTTGTTATGAGTTAACTGTCCGTTGCCATGGGATACCGGTCCGTTGCCATGGTAACCGGTCCGTTGCCATGGGTTACTGGTCCATTGCCATGGTAACCGGTCCGTTGCCATGGGTTACCTGACCGTTGCCATGCGTTAACTGTCCGTTGCCATGCGTTAACTGTCCGTTGCCATGCGTTTACATGCGTTGTTATGGGTTAACTGTCCGTTGCCATGCGTTTACATGCGTTGTTATGGGTTAACTGTCCGTTGCCATGGGTTACCGGTCCGTTGCCATGGTAACCGGTCCGTTGCCATGGGTTACCGGTCCGTTGCCATGGTAACCGGTCCGTTGCCATGGGTTTCCTGACCGTTGCCATGGGTTAACTGTCCGTTGCCATGCGTTAACTGTCCGTTGACATGCGTTTACATGTGTTGTTATGGGTTAACTGTCCGTTGCCATGCGTTTACATGCGTTGTTATGGGTTAACTGTCCGTTGCCATGGGTTATATGACCGTTGCCATGGGTTAACTGTCCGTTGCCATGCGTTTACATGTGTTGTTATGGGTTAACTGTCCGTTGCCATGCGTTTACATGCGTTGTTATGAGTTAACTGTCCGTTGCCATGGGTTACCTGTCCGTTGCCATGGTAACCGGTCCGTTGCCATGGGTTACTGGTCCGTTGCCATGGTAACCGGTCCGTTGCCATGGGTTACCTGACCGTTGCCATGGGTTAACTGTCCGTTGCCATGCGTTTACATGTGTTGTTATGGGTTAACTGTCCGTTGCCATGCGTTTACATGCGTTGTTATGGGTTAACTGTCCGTTGCCATGGGTTATATGACCGTTGCCATGGTAACCGGTCCGTTGCCATGGGTTACTGGTCCATTGCCATGGTAACCGGTCCGTTGCCATGGGTTACCTGACCGTTGCCATGGGTTAACTGTCAGTTGCCATGCGTTTACATGTGTTGTTATGGGTTAACTGTCCGTTGCCATGCGTTTACATGCGTTGTTATGGGTTAACTGTCCGTTGCTATGGGTTATATGACCGTTGCCATGGGTTAACTGTCCGTTGCCATGCGTTAACTGTCCGTTGCCATGCGTTTACATGTGTTGTTATGGGTTAACTGTCCGTTGCCATGCGTTTACATGCGTTGTTATGGGTTAACTGTCCGTTGCCATGCATTTACATGTGTTGTTATGGGTTAACTGTCCGTTGCCATGCATTTACATGTGTTGTTATGGGTTAACTGTCCGTTGCCATGCGTTTACATGCGTTGTTATGAGTTAACTGTCCGTTGCCATGGGATACCGGTCCGTTGCCATGGTAACCGGTCCGTTGCCATGGGTTACCGGTCCGTTGCCATGGTAACCGGTCCGTTGCCATGGGTTACCTGTCCGTTGCCATGCGTTAACTGTCCGTTGCCATGCGTTTACATGTGTTGTTATGGGTTAACTGTCCGTTGCCATGCGTTTACATGCGTTGTTATGGGTTAACTGTCCGTTGCCATGGGTTATATGACCGTTGCCATGGGTTAACTGTCCGTTGCCATGCGTTAACTGTCCGTCGCCATGCGTTTACATGTGTTGTTATGGGTTAACTGTCCGTTGCCATGCGTTTACATGCGTTGTTATGGGTTAACTGTCCGTTGCCATGCGTTTACATGCGTTGTTATGGGTTAACTGTCCGTTGCCATGGGTTATATGACCGTTGCCATGCGTTAACTGTCCGTTGCCATGCGTTAACTGTCCGTTGCCATGCGTTTACATGCGTTGTTATGGGTTAACTGTCCGTTGCCATGCGTTTACATGCGTTGTTATGGGTTAACTGTCCGTTGCCATGGGTTACCGGTCCGTTGCCATGGTAACCGGTCCGTTGCCATGGGTTACCGGTCCGTTGCCATGGTAACCGGTCGTTGCCATGGGTTACCTGACCGTTGCCATGGGTTAACTGTCCGTTGCCATGCGTTAACTGTCCGTTGCCATGCGTTTACATGTGTTGTTATGGGTTAACTGTCCGTTGCCATGCATTTACATGTGTTGTTATGGGTTAACTGTCCGTTGCCATGCGTTTACATGCGTTGTTATGAGTTAACTGTCCGTTGCCATGGGATACCGGTCCGTTGCCATGGTAACCGGTCCGTTGCCATGGGTTACCGGTCCGTTGCCATGGTAACCGGTCCGTTGCCATGGGTTACCTGTCCGTTGCCATGCGTTAACTGTCCGTTGCCATGCGTTTACATGTGTTGTTATGGGTTAACTGTCCGTTGCCATGCATTTACATGTGTTGTTATGGGTTAACTGTCCGTTGCCATGCGTTTACATGCGTTGTTATGAGTTAACTGTCCGTTGCCATGGGATACCGGTCCGTTGCCATGGTAACCGGTCCGTTGCCATGGGTTACCGGTCCGTTGCCATGGTAACCGGTCCGTTGCCATGGGTTACCTGTCCGTTGCCATGCGTTAACTGTCCGTTGCCATGCGTTTACATGTGTTATTATGGGTTAACTGTCCGTTGCCATGCGTTTACATGCGTTGTTATGGGTTAACTGTCCGTTGCCATGGGTTATATGACCGTTGCCATGGGTTAACTGTCCGTTGCCATGCGTTTACATGTGTTGTTATGGGTTAACTGTCCGTTGCCATGCGTTGTTATGGGTTAACTGGCCGTTGCCATGCGTTTACCGGTCCGTTGCCATGGTAACCGGTCCGTTGCCATGGGTTACCGGTCCGTTGCCATGGTAACTGGTCCGTTGCCATGGGTTACCTGACCGTTGCCATGGGTTAACTGTCTGTTGCCATGCGTTTACATGTGTTGTTATGGGTTAACTGTCCGTTGCCATGCGTTTACATGCGTTGTTATGGGTTAACTGTCCGTTGCCATGGGTTATATGACCGTTGCCATGGGTTAACTGTCCGTTGCCATGCGTTTACATGTGTTGTTATGGGTTAACTGTCCGTTGCCATGGGTTATATGACCGTTGCCATGGGTTAACTGTCCGTTGCCATGCGTTTACATGCGTTGTTATGGGTTAACTGTCCGTTGCCATGCGTTTACATGCGTTTTTATGGGTTAACTGTCCGTTGCCATGGGTTATATGACCGTTGCCATGCGTTAACTGTCCGTTGCCATGCGTTAACTGTCCGTTGCCATGCGTTTACATGCGTTGTTATGGGTTAACTGTCCGTTGCCATGCGTTTACATGCGTTGTTATGGGTTAACTGTCCGTTGCCATGGGTTACCGGTCCGTTGCCATGGTAACCGGTCCGTTGCCATGGGTTACCGGTCCGTTGCCATGGTAACCGGTCCGTTGCCATGGGTTTCCTGACCGTTGCCATGGGTTAACTGTCCGTTGCCATGCGTTAACTGTCCGTTGACATGCGTTTACATGTGTTGTTATGGGTTAACTGTCCGTTGCCATGCGTTTACATGCGTTGTTATGGGTTAACTGTCCGTTGCCATGGGTTATATGACCGTTGCCATGGGTTAACTGTCCGTTGCCATGCGTTTACATGTGTTGTTATGGGTTAACTGTCCGTTGCCATGCGTTTACATGCGTTGTTATGAGTTAACTGTCCGTTGCCATGGGTTACCTGTCCGTTGCCATGGTAACCGGTCCGTTGCCATGGGTTACTGGTCCGTTGCCATGGTAACCGGTCCGTTGCCATGGGTTACCTGACCGTTGCCATGGGTTAACTGTCCGTTGCCATGCGTTTACATGTGTTGTTATGGGTTAACTGTCCGTTGCCATGCGTTTACATGCGTTGTTATGGGTTAACTGTCCGTTGCCATGGGTTATATGACCGTTGCCATGCGTTAACTGTCCGTTGCCATGCGTTAACTGTCCGTTGCCATGCGTTTACATGCGTTGTTATGGGTTAACTGTCCGTTGCCATGCGTTTACATGCGTTGTTATGGGTTAACTGTCCGTTGCCATGGGTTACCGGTCCGTTGCCATGGTAACCGGTCCGTTGCCATGGGATACCGGTTCGTTGCCATGGTAACCGGTCCGTTGCCATGGGTTACCTGACCGTTGCCATGGGTTAACTGTCCGTTGCCATGCGTTAACTGTCCGTTGACATGCGTTTACATGTGTTGTTATGGGTTAACTGTCCGTTGCCATGCGTTTACATGCGTTGTTATGGGTTAACTGTCCGTTGCCATGGGTTATATGACCGTTGCCATGGGTTAACTGTCCGTTGCCATGCGTTTACATGTGTTGTTATGGGTTAACTGTCCGTTGCCATGCGTTTACATGCGTTGTTATGAGTTAACTGTCCGTTGCCATGGGATACCGGTCCGTTGCCATGGTAACCGGTCCGTTGCCATGGGTTACTGGTCCATTGCCATGGTAACCGGTCCGTTGCCATGGGTTACCTGACCGTTGCCATGCGTTAACTGTCCGTTGCCATGCGTTAACTGTCCGTTGCCATGCGTTTACATGCGTTGTTATGGGTTAACTGTCCGTTGCCATGCGTTTACATGCGTTGTTATGGGTTAACTGTCCGTTGCCATGGGTTACCGGTCCGTTGCCATGGTAACCGGTCCGTTGCCATGGGTTACCGGTCCGTTGCCATGGTAACCGGTCCGTTGCCATGGGTTTCCTGACCGTTGCCATGGGTTAACTGTCCGTTGCCATGCGTTAACTGTCCGTTGACATGCGTTTACATGTGTTGTTATGGGTTAACTGTCCGTTGCCATGCGTTTACATGCGTTGTTATGGGTTAACTGTCCGTTGCCATGGGTTATATGACCGTTGCCATGGGTTAACTGTCCGTTGCCATGCGTTTACATGTGTTGTTATGGGTTAACTGTCCGTTGCCATGCGTTTACATGCGTTGTTATGAGTTAACTGTCCGTTGCCATGGGTTACCTGTCCGTTGCCATGGTAACCGGTCCGTTGCCATGGGTTACTGGTCCGTTGCCATGGTAACCGGTCCGTTGCCATGGGTTACCTGACCGTTGCCATGGGTTAACTGTCCGTTGCCATGCGTTTACATGTGTTGTTATGGGTTAACTGTCCGTTGCCATGCGTTTACATGCGTTGTTATGGGTTAACTGTCCGTTGCCATGGGTTATATGACCGTTGCCATGCGTTAACTGTCCGTTGCCATGCGTTAACTGTCCGTTGCCATGCGTTTACATGCGTTGTTATGGGTTAACTGTCCGTTGCCATGCGTTTACATGCGTTGTTATGGGTTAACTGTCCGTTGCCATGGGTTACCGGTCCGTTGCCATGGTAACCGGTCCGTTGCCATGGGATACCGGTTCGTTGCCATGGTAACCGGTCCGTTGCCATGGGTTACCTGACCGTTGCCATGGGTTAACTGTCCGTTGCCATGCGTTAACTGTCCGTTGACATGCGTTTACATGTGTTGTTATGGGTTAACTGTCCGTTGCCATGCGTTTACATGCGTTGTTATGGGTTAACTGTCCGTTGCCATGGGTTATATGACCGTTGCCATGGGTTAACTGTCCGTTGCCATGCGTTTACATGTGTTGTTATGGGTTAACTGTCCGTTGCCATGCGTTTACATGCGTTGTTATGAGTTAACTGTCCGTTGCCATGGGATACCGGTCCGTTGCCATGGTAACCGGTCCGTTGCCATGGGTTACTGGTCCATTGCCATGGTAACCGGTCCGTTGCCATGGGTTACCTGACCGTTGCCATGGGTTAACTGTCAGTTGCCATGCGTTTACATGTGTTGTTATGGGTTAACTGTCCGTTGCCATGCGTTTACATGCGTTGTTATGGGTTAACTGTCCGTTGCTATGGGTTATATGACCGTTGCCATGGGTTAACTGTCCGTTGCCATGCGTTAACTGTCCGTTGCCATGCGTTAACTGTCCGTTGCCATGCGTTTACATGCGTTGTTATGGGTTAACTGTCCGTTGCCATGCGTTTACATGCGTTGTTATGGGTTAACTGTCCGTTGCCATGCGTTTACCGGTCCGTTGCCATGGTAACCGGTCCGTTGCCATGGGTTACCGGTCCGTTGCCATGGTAACCGGTCCGTTGCCATGGGTTACCTGACCGTTGCCATGGGTTAACTGTCCGTTGCCATGCGTTTACATGTGTTGTTATGGGTTAACTGTCCGTTGCCATGCGTTTACATGCGTTGTTATGGGTTAACTGTCCGTTGCCATGGGTTATATGACCGTTGCCATGGGTTAACTGTCCGTTGCCATGCGTTAACTGTCCGTTGCCATGCGTTTACATGCGTTGTTATGGGTTAACTGTCCGTTGCCATGCGTTTACATGCGTTGTTATGGGTTACCGGTCCGTTGCCACTCTTCTCTTTCTTTGCTGTCTTAACACTTGGAGTCCCAGGCTTCTACCTTTCTACCTTTAAAACCCACCACCAGCCAAATGGCTGGTAGCCAAGTGGAAGCTAAATTGGCTAGTCATTCATATGTAAATTAGGTTGTTAGCTGGGAATTCTGGAGGGAGGGGAGTGGGGGTGTGTGGATGAGGGGGTGGGGGAGCTGCTAAAAGCTGTGAACTTCCTTTTGTGTTTCATCTTGATGCATTCTCAATCATCCAGGGAAATAAATCTCCAAAAGTCACCAACTTGGAGTGTTTCAGTTTGCCATCTTAGGGAGAAATCAACACACATGGGTGTAGGTCCTTTGTTGCTGAGATTTATTGATAAAAACAGTACAAAAAACCAACCATTTATACACATATTTACAAATAATAATAAAAAGTGAGTTTCTCAATATATTCCTGTCCTTTGGACGTCTAGTGAAAAACAGTTTTCTGTCTTGACTGATCTGTAATCACTTTTCTACATTTATATCCAGTTTTTTGCCATCGAGATCACCACAGTCCAAATGCAAAAGCTTTAAAGCAAGACTTAGGAAACCAGTGGGTGTCGTTATGGTATTTACTTCTGGCATCTGTAATGAATTTTGGAATGAATATTGTTAGAATTATGTGAATCATATACTTTAGTTCTGATGAGTGGCTCCATAGTCTCATGGTTTACACGTTGTGGCTCGAGTGGTTTGTATACAGATCAATGCTTGGGCAAGATACTGAACCCTGAGTTACCTCTGTGTGTGTGAATGCATTCAGCAGATAAAAGCACAAGGCACTATATAAATACCATTTCTTTTACATTCACCTAAGAAGTGAAAAAATCTCCAGTTTAATCCCAGCTGGAGACAAAAATCCCTTGGGGGTGTCAGGAACGGAAATCCACTGTGAATAAGGGGAGCAGCTGAATAAAGCTTTTATGCTGGAGCCCTCATGGTCACTATATTCAAACACTTTTCACCACAATCATAAAACATCAAATGAGGAATTGTCCATAAAGTCCTGAGTGCTTAAAAAGAAGTTGCAAGTTCTTCACTGGAAATACACCTACTGGTTTGTTGGGGGCAGATGATTAGTGCCCAGACTTTCAGAAACAAATAACCAAACACAGAAAACATAACAAACCACAAATGTCTGCCAGGGTTTCAGCACTGAGCTGGGAAACATCTTGTTATTTATGCGAGCTGAGCCTATTTGAATAAGAAAAATACTGCTTCTTTCACAATATACCAAAATCTTTTCATTTCTTTTGCCTGAGTCACTGAGAAATTTTCTTCACTCCGCAGCCCACCAACTTCACGAACCCAGTGTATGCCACCCTGTACATGGGTGCCCACAACAGCCGCAATTCTCTGGCGAGCACTGATGAAAAGAAGGAGCTCCTCTCCCAGGTTGACGAGGACATGAGCGACCCCCTGGCATAGACCTCGGCATGGACTGAACTCTGCCAACATTGCCCTGCCTCGCCCAACCTAGAGCCAGCGAGCTCTCTCATTTTATGCCTTTACCAACTGAAAAGAAAAGCAACAAAAAAACATAAAAACGAGAACACTGTATAAAATGTATAAAATGAAGAACTACTTTTTTTAAGTGATTGCAGTATTATATTTTGTTCTTTGACAAAAAGGAAAACAAATCCTCTGGTGACGGAAAAGAAACCATTTTATAGACATTTTATCCAGTTCTTTTTCATTTTGCTCACTTCCTCACAACTCAGAATGGCTTACTGAAGGCCAGACAGTCCTGATCTCCAAGGACCCCCAGAAGAGAACTTTCCCATCCAACCACTGGCCAATAACCTGCCTCAGTACCACATGGACGCTGCTGTCAGGCATCATAGCAGCTAAGAAGAACAATACATGAGTGGGGGGACAAAAAGGAATTGTCAGGAATACCGGTGTTCTGGGAATCCATCCTACCTGACAAACCATCCTACCCGTTGTTTCTACGCATGCGCGCAACACGAAATTCAGTGGCGAACCGTCTTACCTTTGTGAATATAAGCTACAAACATACTCTGACGGGTAAAATTATGTGCCAAACCGTCCTACCTTTGTAAAAGTGATGTACAAGCATACTTTAACAGCTATAATTAAGTGGCAAATCGTCCCACCTTTGTTAATATGGGCTAGAAGCATAATTTTACAGCTAGAATTCAGTGGCAAATCATCTTACCTTTGTTAATAAGAGCTAGAAACATACTCTGACGGGTATAAATACGTGCCAAACCATGCTACCTTTCTGAATGTGACCTACAAGCATACTTTAACAGGTAAAATGAAGTGGCAAACCATCCTGGCTTTATGAATGTGAGCTACAAGCATACTCTGATGGGCAAAGTTAAGTGGTAAACCGTCATACCTACTTACGTTTGTGCTGGAATTACTGTGTGACAGCAGAAATGTGCATAAACTACTTACGGTAGGACGTTTTGCCAAAGTAGGACGTTTTGTCAGAACAGCGGAGGAGTGAAAGACCAGCTACTGGTAGACAGGGCAGTGCGGACTAGGCTGACCAACCTGAGCACTCCCTGGAATGATTACAAGAAAGCCTATGACTCGATGCCCCACACCTGGATCCTGGAATGCCTGGAACAGTACAAGATCAACAGGACCCTAAGAGCCTTCATCAGGAACTCAGTGGGGGTGTGGTGGACAACACTAGAGACCAACTTCAAGCCCATAGGACAGGTTGCCATCAAGTGCGGGATCTACAAAGGAAATGCTCTATTCCCACTGCTGTTCTGTATAGGCCTGAACCCCCTCAGTGAGATTACTGACAGGACTGGCTACGTATACTAACTACAGAATGGAGCAATATGTATGTATGTATGTATGTATGTATGTATGTATGTATGTATGTATGTATATATATATATATATATATATATATATATATATATATATATATATGTGTGTGTGTGTGTGTGTGTGTGTGTGTGTGTGTGTGTGTGTGTGTGTGTGTGTGTGTGTGTGTGTCATTGCAAGACATAATACAAATAGGCAACTGAAGTTAAAGAGGAAATCATGGAATCAATTATTAAACCAAAGTGTATTCTAAATTTTTGACTCATCAAAGTAGCCACCTTTGGCAGATGTATCAGCTGAACACACACGTGGCATTCTTTCTACATTCTTTTCTACTTCAGAAAGCTCTCCCCATATCTGTTGCTTTCACTCCAGTTCATCCCAAAGCAGGTCAATGGGGTTTAAGTCTGGAGACTGTGCTGGTCACTCCATGTTTTCAAGCTTACCAGCTTGTTCTTTTTTTCCTAAGGTAGTTCTGGCATAGCTGGGTCTTATATTTGGGTCATTATCTTGCTGTAGAATGGACCCCTGACCAACTAGGCACATACCAGAGGGTACTACATGGCGCTACAGAAAGTTGTGGTAGCTGTTTTGGTTTAGGGTGCCTGTCACTCTGTACAAGTCACCGACCCTGGATCCAGCAAAACAGCCCCAGACCATCACACTTCCTCCATGTTTAACAGTTGATGCCACACACTGTGGAACCATCCTTTCACATACTTGACGGCGTACAAAGATCCTGTGTGATGAACCGAAGATTTGAAATTTTGATTCATCAGTTCATAATACCTTCTTCCAGTCTTCAGTATCCCAATGGCAATGTTTCATGGTCCAGGGAAGCCTCTATGTCTTATTCTGACATCTTAGCAATGGCTTTATTCCTGCAACTTGTCCTGTCAAACCTACAGCTTGAAGTCTTCTCTTCTTTTTTTTTTTTTTTTGCCTGTCCCGTTTGGATCTTTAGCCATCAGAATTGTTGTCTGAAGGCCAAGAAAGATGCCAAATGGATTTACTTTACCAAGTGGATCATCATGGCCTTGCCATATCGGTCCATTTGATTGACCTTTATTATAATTATGTATTTATTTTATTTTCGTTTTTTAAAGACGGGACAGACATGACTGGGGGAGAGGGAGAGAAAGAAAAATAGAGGGGAGAAGAGATGGTGAGAAAGGGAGGAAGAAAAAAAAAGAAAAACAAACAAAACACCTGGATCACCTGTATGGAGATAAAAAAAAACAGAAGAGAAACAAACAACAAAGAGCAACGTAATAAAAACAACACCATCACAATAAACTAGCTAACAATAGATAACAGTAGATACTTTTTTAATTTCACCTGTTGAGAATGAAAAAACAAAGCAAGTAGAAGAAAACGAGAGCAACATAATAAACAACATCACGATGATCTATGGGAATATGACAGTAAATACTAAATATTGAATATTATTGTGCAGCACGTAAGATCGACAGCGCACAGTGTGCTTTGAGGTAGGAGCCAAAAACGGTGTAGTTTGTGTGTGTGAGCACCCGTGTGTACACCTGTGAGCATGAACGCGCTTGTTTTTAAAAGGTTCCTTCATGTGTGCACAGCCCCGTCCACCAGGGCATGAAGCAGGTATGGAGGAGATCAAAACTCCAGACATCCAGAGGCCTCCAGAACACAAGAGACCAAGGAAGACCAACAGAGGGGCAGCCGCGCCACTGTCCCAGAAAGAGCTGAGGAGAGTCCCAGATGAGGGGTCACTCAGCTGCCGAGGAGCAGAAGAAGTCGGGGGGGGTTGCAGTGACATGCCCGTGAGCTCCGCCGGCAGCCAGCTGTGCCAGAGTGACCGAGCCCCAGGCCGAGAGGCCGAGGGCACCCCACCCCCGAAGTGGCCCGAGCGAGCCCCAGGCTCCAGACCTCTTCCTGTTTGAGTTTGCCCCAGTTTCTGAGTGCCTTTTGATGGTGAAGGAAACTGTACTCACTGACACCTTAACTTTCTTTCCAATTTCTCTGTAGGAAAGACCTACATTTCTAAGTGTTATGATGGTCTGTCTCTCTTCCCTTGTTATTTGCCCTTTTCTCACCATTTTTCTAGCAACGCACTACTTTCTGCAGTACAAGACAGTTCAACTGATGTTCACGAGGGTACCACAGTGTGTTCCAGCACTGCTGTTATGCAGACAGAGGGGGTTGTAAGTGATCCAGAAAAGTTGGAACACCTGTAGGAATTAGTAGCACGAGCTTTGAGGGTTTGATCAACCTCCATTGCTGCAGAACAACTTTAAATTGTTAACGCATTTTGTGTTCCCTGAAACAGGCCTTTTTGTATAATTCTGAAAATCTTTGACCGGTACTGCTGTCTTTGTTTATTGTGGATGTCTATATATAATCTGTGCTCTCTTTGTAATGTTAAACAGACAGCTTTCCTGAAAATAGCACAAACAAAAGAATCAGCATGAAAACCAACATGCCGTCACTCAGCTTTTAAAACAGTCATTTACTTTGGCAACATGCTGTATTTCAGTTACAAAATTAACTGATGCAGCACCATGAATGGCCTCAGTGTTCCCACTGGAAAAACATTTTCATGTAAGCAGGACCCCTCCCTCTGCAAACATTTACACATTACAGCATTACCCAAGAACTACAGCTCTGCAAATACACATCCTAACAAATAAAGGGCAGACATTAACTTTGATGATTTTTCTTTTCCGCTGCAACTACAGTGGAATCGCTCATCGTTGCTATGATGTATTTATGTTAATTCAGTAATGGTTGTATACATTGATAGAGGCTGAGTCATGGTTTATATATTCTTTTATTATCCCTTTGTCTGCAAATCCCTAAGATTGTTTTCTATGCTGTGGTTCTCGAAGAACAATATCAGAAAGACAATAGAATACAAAATAGAAGCTTTAAAATGAACAGTTGAAATGGTGAAAACATAAGTGACAAAAGTGATACCACTGTCATATCTGTACAGTAGATACAAAGTGGTAGATAAGCAGGAGACACGTAACTTCATTTAGCATAAAAGAAAGGCTAGTAAAGAGATGTGAAAACATTTGCTGAAATGTGATATTCCTGACAACTACTTGAACTTTAGCTACACACAGAATTTAGACTAGCAACTGGTAGAAACAGGTAATCTGGTTAGGAAAAATGTAACATACTAAGTAAGGCAAGTAACAAATGTAAACAGGTAGCTGAGCTGCACTAAACTTGAAACACTGGACAACGAATTAGCAAAATTTCCCCACTATTTTCTTCATTTAACGAGTAGCAGGTTGAGACAACTTGACTGTAGGAAATATGGATGATGTAACATCAATTGTGAAATTGCTTTCAATCCGCACTGATGCACTGAAGAACTGCCTTGCATATCTTATTATATATCTTATATATTAGTTTCATTCTATTTATTTTACAGGATTTTCCAGGTATTTTTCTATGCTAGCTAATGAGCTTGTGGGTGTCCTAAATTTAAACACTGGTGTGAGCTTGGTGTCAACATGTAGCTCAGAATCTTACCAATTAACACATAATACTGTTTACTTTCAAGAAATATCTTGATTTTATAGCCCATTATGAGATCTAGCTATTACACAGCTGTGTGTTAGCGTACCAGTTTGCACTTTCACAAATGTCAAACTATTCATTTAATTGACTGTAATTTCTGCAATAATTCTAATCAATACACTAATACAAAAGGAGTAAATTAAATAAAACAGATCTTTAGTAAGTGTTTACTTCATAGCTGTTATAGCATTTTATCTTCCACATCATCAGTGTGTGATCATTACAGGCTATTTTCGTCCAGCAGTTCACTGATGATAAGTATAGCAAAACTCTGATTGTGCAGTGACTTGAGTAGCCAAGTATAGCCAACTCTGCACCATTCCAATTAGATTACCTAAACTTCAGTCTTTTCCATCCTGGGCTGTGTACAGTGAGCTTACACGTTACATTTACTGTTATACCCTTAAATGGAAGAAACCTTTAGAGGCTCCTGCAGGAAGAACTGGTCGGCTGCTTCATGGCTGTGCCTTGCAGAACTTAGACAGCAATTAGGGGGCCAGTTCAGGACCTTAGACTTCATCTCTATATACATTAGTGTGTAAGTCAGTCACAGAGTGTTATCTCTGTTAACCTCAGCACCTTATTCTTTTACCTGGTATCCATTAGTAGGTTTTCTGAATACTCTGACCTAGCCTAGCATTAGTCCCAATTTATTCAAAAGAGTTGCATATTATTTTTAGTCACAATTGAGTTTCTTGTCAACGTAAACTAAGACTTTATTACGTCCCCCCCCCACACACACACACAAAGCATCAATACTATATGACTTGTTAAAGAGAGGGTAGATTTTTGGGTCCAAAGAGTTTGCAAGTCTTGTTTAGGCTGACAATCCACAGTGTGAGTAGTAGTCATTGGCCATGTGTGTCTGTTAGCATACTAACAGTCACTATTTTGCTTTTTTCTTTGTATTTGGCACAAAGAACTTTGCAATTTCAGTGGTACAAACAACTAAATCTTTGCTTTTGTGACATGACTAATATTTATTTCTTTTTATTGTTTTGCTTTTTTGTTGACTAAAATAGATCAAACATAAACCTGAGCATAACCTGGATTTAAATCTAAATTTTCCAATTCTAGCTACAATTCTAGTTAACAGCAGCCTAGCACCATCATAGGAGAGGAATGGAGTAGAAAAATGTGATTTAAAGGTCAAGCAACATTGTATGCAGAAAGCAGATTTTTATGATATTACAAACACATGCTGAAGGTCAAACCCACAACTGAATAACAGGATTTTTTTGATTGTCCTCTCAGGTTGCACTGGGATTGCTGGGCTAATGAGCAACATCAGTCACAAGCAGGGCAAAGCCTGGCTCTGGTAATAAGCTAGAAGAATCTATGGCATTTGTATCAAAAATAGCAGTCTATAAGGTGCTAAATAGATAGCAAGAGTAGCTATACTCTAATAGCAATTTTGCTGTTGAAGTCAAGGCATGCTCTGAAGAACAAAACGTACTCTAGCACTGCAAAGCATTTTTTCATGCCAGGCATTCTGTATTGCTGCAAAGAGCAAACTGCTGTTTGCCTTGTCTTCTCTCCTCTATGCATCATATTCGGTAAATTCAGTGCAAAATCATTTTTTGTGGTGTTTTTTCCACCGTTATTGTATGTTTCATGTAAACCCAATAGACTTGGATAGTTTGACCAGAAAGATAAAAATTATATTCTAAATATTTCTACAGTATATCAAAAAATAGTCATTAACAGAAATACATTTCTAGATTATCACATTCTACATACTTAGAAAACATAAACAATGCTAACAGTTAAATGATTTCTTTTTCATTTTGGTGATGAGACTAGTGTTTGGTTCATCACGTTTGTATAAAAAAAAATAAAACACTGGGTGGTAGGATGATTTACAAAGTACCTGTCTTAGCACCTTGTTAACATTGAACAGCAGAGATTGGATTAGTTACGTTTCAGACTTTCAGACTTTCAGACTTTGACGAGCCTAGTCCATTTGTAAATGACAGTATGTCTGTAGCCGTAGGTTATCTAATCCCCACAACAATGTGCCCACCTCTCTGAAGGGCATTGATGAAATAATATAAACCTTAAATATGCGTAAACTATCCCTTGTAGAATATAAGGTCCCAGTTTACAAAGCACAACATGAATCGGTCTGGATAAAACATCTTAAGGTTTCCATTAAAAAAAAAAAAACTATCACAGTTTGAATGTGCTTTTTTCTCTGTTTTCTTTCTCTCAATTATTATGCTCATTATTGTATGTGTTGATGCATGTTAGTGTATGTAATTGTTTGCTGGATGTGTGTTGTGGCTCAGTTGTGGCCCTTGAAACAATACACTCCATACAGCTTATGCTTCTTGTCAGGGAAGCCACTGAACCTAACAGCAGCTTCAGTGGGACTGCAGCGCCGGCGCGGGTGGGAGATGGGGTAACGGACACTGCCATCCTCCAACCAGCCTGCATCACAGCGGTCATAGCCCAGCAGCTTCCAGGCAGCATACATCTGGCCAACCTTGGCAATTTGAGCACCATCTTTTTGGCATGCCCTGACTGCCTCATCATAGGTCAGCTTAAAGGGTTGGATCAGGTAGTAGAAACGACCTGAGGTGACAAGAAAACAGAAGGATGAACATAATGGGTTAGAACATACAGAAAATATATCAATGTATCAAATTCCTGCAACCTAACATGATCCTGTCACCACAACAAGACAGGATATACATGCTTTGATGCCTTTACAAATTTGACGAAGTTAAAACATCCATCATTTCATATTATACGCCATCGTTTGTTTTGTGGTGTTGCAAAATACACTGTTTACGGCAATATTGAGATGATGAAGATCAGATGAGAAGCAAAAAAGAGCCGTCAGGTGCTGAAAAATGAACCTTAGACTCAAACGTTAGAACAGCCTTTTTCACACGGCACGCCATGTAATAAATAGAAAGTAAATGGCAGCCGTTACAACAATCTAAAGATATATAGTTTCATGCATTGGTCACAGGTACACTCCAGGTACACAACGCCCAGCTGAAAACACTTTACCCAAGTCGAGTTGCCCAAGATTCACAGAATTTACCAAAAATGCGATATATATCATTATCGGGATGAGAAATGTCTTACATCGGGATAAGAGATTTTGGTCATATTGCACAGCCCTCAAAATCTGTTGAGACCATGTGTAACATTCAGACATTCCGGAATATAATAAAATAACTGTAATTTGTCATTTTCATCATAAGATAATGATGTGATTTACTATCTTTTTTCAGCTATTTTGTAAAACTGTACATTAAAAGAATTTGGACTAGAATATTTATATTTTATGATTAAAAATATTATCATAAAGATCTCTCAAATATTGGTGGAAGCATAAAAAAATCATTTTGATAATTACCAGTACTTAGTACGCAGCTGTGACATAAAACTTACACTGAGTGGTGGTCTAAAAAATCGGATACCACATCCTAACCCCACAAGCTCTAAGTTACCCTCTGTTCCACACTATTCAGTATTGTGCCCTGGGACACCTGAACAAAGAGGGAGGAGTCCAGTGGTGGAAACCATGGTGTGTCTCCTGAGCCACATCTATTCTAGGTGCTGCTATAGGAAGTAAGATGCAAGCATCCCAGTTGGAGCTCACATGGCTCTTCATACTAACTCATATTAAAGCTGGATTGAATAGTGTGTAAAAAACAAAAACAACAAAAAAACCAACAACAACAATTTGATAAATATGAGGTCACTAGCTACATTTTAAAGACATGTTAATATCAAGTGTTAATTAACTTCTTTAGACCTGCTATCCATCAGGGCACTAGCATCCCATTTGTGGTTAGGGCTGGATTCTGTTTTAGCCACATAAAAAAGAAGCACACTTTCAGAAACTCTTACATGTTGGTATTATAGTATTAACATTCGTTTCTTTTTCAATTTTAGGTGGCCAAACAGGTAAAAATGTTTTCAATCAACTCATAACCCAGTAACCACAGAGAGCATGTTGCCCTCAGTATTGCAGATGTGTTTGTCGCCAATACCTACAAAAACACAGTTTTAGTGCTGTTCCTCACCTTTGTAGTGGGAGGTAAAGCAGAAAACATCATAGTGGTTCTTGTCCTTGTCTCTCAACCCATAGTTCCGAATGCCTGGCACTGTGTTCTTGCCACCACAGGGTTCTCTGGGGGTGTTGATGGGATACTGGACTGTGCCATCAGACAGCCAGCCAGCATTGCACCAGTCCATCCCTCCACGCCATGTGTCATACAGTTGGTCAAAAGATGCCACGATTGCATCCTGATCGTGGCACGCCCGCTCTGCATCGTAGAAATTAAGGTTGTAGCGTCCCAAGCGGGGGTAGTATGGGAAGACAACACCTGCACAGACAGGGTGAAAACAGAAAATGAGGGCAGAGAAGGAGATGCAATAGAATAGAATAGAATTTATTTTGAACATGTCAATATAACTAAAATAACAAGAAAACACATACACAAAACAAAGGCATCAAAGTTGTCATTAATATCTCTATATCCACTCAATTAATACGCTTGAAAAGGAGTAGAAAAGATAGATTTACACTTATTTGTTGCTACCCGCTTGTTTCAAATACCAAAATTTGCTAAAAATATAAAAATGAGACAAGGATTCAATAGAACACAATGATACAGCAACATTCATGTAACTTATTGTTTTTACATGAATCCTTACTACATAGGGTTTCCTCTAAGGGTATTTGGTCTTATTTGGAACAAGTTCTGAATGTTGTGGCTCAAAGATTTGTTTCCTACTTTATACATTATTTGTGCAGTTATCAGGTCAACCAAGTCTTTAAATTTAAGAATATTTAATTTAATAAAAAGTTGATTTGATGGTTCTTTTTTGCAGAATATATATTGGATGGGTGTGTGTTCTATAGGTGGCTCCCCACAATTCCACACAGTACAGAAGTATAATGGAACAATACAAAGTATATAATATATAATGATGTTTGATTTAGAAGATCCTTAACTTTATAGAGATGACCTGCAGCCAGGATAAACTGGATGTGTTTGGTCAGCTGTGTGTGTGTTTGACTGGCTCCAGTTTTTGTCTTCAGCTGACATTACCCCCCCCCCTCCCCCCTTTTCCATATTTAAATTCTAGTAATTTTTGAAGTAGTTCCAAATATTATACCTTCAAGGTCCAGCGACACCACTGCTGTTCCATCTTCCAGCCCGTCAATTACTTCACATTTATACCTCCCATAATCCTCCAAAGTGATTTCTGTAATGACTAGAGAAGCATCCATGGCCGAAGAACCTTGTAGGTGGACACGTCCATGGAATCTGCCATAACTCCTTTTGTGATAATCCATGGCAACAAACACATCCACCTAGAGCACGATGAAAAGTGTTCATGTTATACTTTTCCACTGCTTTCAGTTTTTGGAATTTCTTAAGAATAGTCCAGCACATTTTGAACAGAATAAACAAGAAATTCAATTCAATTTTATTTATACAGCGCCAAATCACAACAACAGTCGCCTCGATGCACTTTATATTGTAAGCTAGACCCTTCAATAATACAATAATACAACAGAGAAAACCCCGACCCTGAGCAAGTGCTTTGATGACAGTGGGAGGGAAGATGTCTTAGCAAGTGATGAATAATAAGATAATAAGGCCACCATTGGACATGTGTAACAAAACTAGTTTATAATGCTTCTACATAAATTATATATTGATACTTTGGAATGCTACACACAATGTTTTGAAAAAAAAATTACTAATGACAGTTCATGTCAAATAAATGATAACCTCTTTTAGATAGTCTGAGGTCAGCTTGGTCCATTTGATCCGCATCTTACGGTTTTGTGCCAGTGTTTGGTCCCTTAGAATCGTGCATGGTAAAGTAGCATTTCCCCCTCGTCTTGACACCACTTTGGTTTTTTCTGCTACCACTGACAGTTGGGGGCCATTTTCTGAAAAACAGCAACCAAACAGAGAGCAAAGTGCTTCAATGGGACGGATTTTAAGAAATGAATGCAGACTGATTATTAGCGACTTTATATGTGAGAAGAAGGGTTCTAAATTCGATTCCATATTTACCAACGAGGCAGTCAAGAGAAGCTAATAGACAGACAAAGTATTTTAGAAGTATGATTTTCTTTCTAGTCCCAACCAGAACTCCTGTCGAATGTTTTGGATCAGCTGACAAGATGTTTCTAGTCTTAGCAATTGTGCAGGTGAAAGAAGACAGATCTGTGGGGTATGAACCCTCTAAAATGTTTGTCCTCCAGTTTTAAAGAGGGAAATTCTATTACATTTTAGTCTCTAACTGAGATCAGACTATAACAAATTTGAGAATGCTGCAGCTATGCAGCTGAATATCCAAGCCTGCTGAAAACTTTGAGGTTCTGGCATTCTGCCATCTTCTCTATGTATGGTCATGTTAGACTAGAAAAACAAAAGTAAATAAATGAATGAACAAACAATAACAAAAAAACCCCAAAATGAAGCAAAACGTTAAAAAATGCTAGTCCAGTTAAGACGAAACTGCTCCAAGGTCTCAAACCAAACAGCAAAGAATATCTGTGCCATAGATCCAAACAGTGCCAAAGACTCAGCTGCTGCTAAACTGCTTTAAACTTTACTTTAAACAATAACTAATAGAGATTAATTTATCATGTTTTATTTTACTAAAAATATTATACAGTAGCTAGGGATATTGAAAAAAAAGGAAATTGGAAGTCATGCTGGTAAAGATTTATATCATCGTTCTCACTGAATCACGCAGCCTAAATGAAAAGGGCTTTGGTTTTGTTCGTATCTCACAAACAAGGAAAACCAAACAATAGATAAATAAATAAATTTCCGAAGTGACTTGCATAACAAAATAGCTGTTATGTGTTGTTGGGTTTTTTTTTTACCATGTAAAAACTAGAGATATACAGTGTTTTAATTTGCTGATAAAAGCCAAACTGGATAGCTCTGTCTAAGTTAGCTAAAAGTCCCTACATAGCAGTCTTATCACTGAGAACATGCTGATAAACTGAGGGAAGAAAGGACACTGCAGAGTGAGTGTTCTAAACGAAACACAGAAACAGACGCTGGAATGACATTGTCACTCTCACAAAGAAACACAAGTGAACATGTACTCACCTGTGACATAAATGGTTCTCGAATGCTCCAGGTCAGGGTACAGAGCATCTAAGTCGTTTTCTGCTACATTCAGTGATATCAAAGCCCAGATCAGCACAGGAATCATCTTCACTCACCAGCTAGGTTCTGACCACTGCAGAGACACACAGACAGAGGGTGGGGTTATGCTACAGTGAGGATGCTAAGGAAAGTTTTCCATGTATAAGCTATACAGAAAGCCCGTTTATAAGCTTCTTCTGTATGCAACTGTATGACCCTGTGTTTCTATCTGCAGTGCTTTTTCTCCCCCGAGAGCTCCGTAATTACAGTTGCTTAACAGGACGCCTGCCTGCTGGGTACTGAGCACATCTAAAGAGAAACACACACATCTCAAAATCCCATTTCTAAGTTGTTGAACGCAGTTAAACATACAGTCAGACTCAGCACATTAAAATAAAGCTTCTCAATGCACAAACCAGGCATCCCTACAAGCTACAGCCCACAGAAGACGTTCACACAAATACACATTCTGTGTAAGCCATATAGTACATACTGTGCAGGAAGTATTCTGTCATTCAGCACTGTGAGAAAGCAGCATGTCCTGATGACAGCCCACACTTTTAGAAGGAGACTGCCACCGTGCAGCGTCACCCCTGCACCTCAAGCTTCATTCACACTCACACACTGGCGTAGCTGTAGTTGCATCTTTGTGAGGACACCAGCTGACACAACAGAAATTCTTGATTTAACAGCTAACTAGCCCTTTGAGTTTCCCACATTTTGTTCATTGCCCTCAATTTGACTTAAAAAATTACATGTAAATATACATGTAATGTATTTACATGTAAAATATATATATATTGGTGGTTTCTGTGGTATTTGTTTAGGTGATGATGGGTGAAAAATTATTGTTGTACCCTTATATATCTTATACAAAATATAACAGAAGAAAAAAAACCAACAATTTCATTTTAATATTGGCAGGACAGGTTTTGTATAACCTGTAAAAAATATTTCACAGCTTGTGTGGCAATATATGTGCTGGAGGATGGTTAGGAGTGCTGGCCGACTTTGCCAGGTGGAGTTCCTGAAGTCAGCAGAAAAACTGCAGCGTATACACACACACACACACACACACACACACACACACACACACACACACACACACACACACGCACACACACACGCACACACACACACACACACACACACACACACTTACTTTATACCCCTCCCAGCCTGTCATTATGGGCTGGGGAGGGTGCAATGATAAGGAAGTGAAGTATGTTGGGAAAGATGTATGTCGTTTAAAAAAAAGGTAAAAATGCTTGAGTCAGAATGTGCACTGCAGGACACAAGAAGAGCAGGTGATGTGTGAAATGATAATAGAGAAGCAGACAGAGAGCGACTAAGACTGGGAGATACGGCGAAAAAAAGAAGCTAAAGCAGGGAGGGAGGGAGGGAGGCGGAAGAAGCTGAGGGGACTGCAGCAGCAAAAATGATGCAGTTTGAATCTTCACTGGCACCATTAGGTGATGAGCTTCAGCACCTCATCATCCACAACTGTCATGTGCTGACTTTATTTGAACAAAATGTTAACATTATTAAATAAATATAAAAGTTAATAAGTAGTGTTTTTTCCATACAGCTGAAGAGTGGAAGTTTAGATCAGTTTGATAACATTTGCATTTATAGTACACCTCGTACGAAGAACTATTTCTTTTACCTACTTGGATACTTACCAAGTTATAAGTTCATTGAGTCTTTTTACTTATCCATTTAATTCATGTTTTTCAGTTGTGTAATCCTGGACATGTTACAGCAAGGGAATGTTTTTAATGTCTCTACATTGAACTGCAGGTCTGTGATGTTTTATCAAATTCTTGATGCCTGATTTACATTCACTTTTAAGACCTTGTAAGAGAAAATCTTATTTAAGTTTCTGAAGATGTTTCAACTCTTATTCAAGAGGCTTCTTCAGTTCTAAACCCAAAAGGTGGAGTGCACCAGGTATTTAAATCCTAGTGGGATTCTGTCTTCTCTGTCCAAAATGTGAACATTGGCATCCTCTAATCTCTGGCTATCTACTGCAAGATCTCTTTGATCTTTCTCCCCTCACCCCAACCAGTTGCTCAGATGGCCTCCCCTCCCCGAGCCTGGTTCTGCTTGAGGTTTCTTCCTATTAAAAGGGAGTTTTTCCTTGCCAATATCACCAAAGTAATGCTCATAGGGGGTCATATGATCATTGGGGTGTTCCGTTTTCTTGTCCATTTTTTATTGTAGTTTGTACCTTACACTTGAGTCAACTGCTATATAAATAAAATTGAACTGAAGAGGCATGTTTGTGTCTGTAGAAACCCTCACTGTATTTAAAATATCTCGTGATGAGGCAGACGTGTAATCGTGTGCAAATCTGATTTGGGGTAAAGTTGGTTCTGCTTTGGGAGGAGCTGTCTTGCTGTAGTCATTTCTGACAGCCTCCTCCTACAAGGTACAGCATCCCCTGGGTAAACATAGTGGTATGTAGGGCTCCACGTTCAGCTGCATGAAGCGTAAACACAAAACCTATTTGTACTCAAAGAGCATGATGGTTATGCTCAATCATACTCTCTCTCTCTCTCTCTCTATCGAGACAGAGAGAGATATAGATATATACCTAAATAGAGATATGTATGTATATATGTATATGTAGAGGAAGACAACCATTAATGGTCACAACTTATTTAAAATCACTAAACTGATCCTTGTCTTTGGACTGTTGGGGGAAGCCAGAGAACCCACCCAGAGCAGCTGGACAACCCCCAGCTAGTTCATTTAAAGCCAGGACCTTCTTGCTGTGAGGCAACAGTGCTAAACAATGAACCACAGCTGAAATTGGAAAAGATGAATTCTTTTGAGATCTTATCAAAAATGTATGTTTTGCCACAAAAGGATAGCAGCAAGACAGAAAGGGAAGCCTTACGTAATAGTAGTGTGACCTGCTGTAAAGTATGGTTTTGAGAATGAAACAGACAAAGGATGTTGAACATGGAGCTGCCAGGCAAGAGAAAAAGAGAAAGACCAAAAAGAACATCCATGAATATAGTGAAGGAAGACATGCAGAGGGCTGGTGTGAGAGTGGAGGATGCTGGGACAGTGAGATGGAGGCACATGATCTGCATTTGGTGATGAAGACATGCCAAAAGAGATATCGTGTCATTTTTCAAAAAATAATACTTTTATACATTTGTTTTCCTAACGGTATCTTGAGGTAAAGCAAACTGTACCAGAAACAAGTGCATTCATGGGGTTCCTACCATTTTCAGCATTGCCTGTAGTCACTTAATAAATCAGTGTTTATGGTACAAAATTACATAATGCATTAAGTTGGATATGTTCATGCTTGACTTTGTTTTTAAGTGTATTAGTATAAGGTACTCAAAGTACAGGATCTCCAGGATTTTGTCAGACACAGGAACAGAAATACTCTCTCTTAGTTAAGTAAATGGTAAATGGCCTGTATTTGTATAGCACTTTACTTAGTCCCTAAGGACCCCAAAGAAAAAACTTTATACTACATTCAGTCATTCACCCATTCACACACATTCGCACCTTGGTGATGGCAAGCTACATTGTAGCCACAGCTGCCCTGGGGCGCACTGACAGAGGCAGTCATCAAAAAGTTTTGCTTCAAGTGCATATATTCAAAATTTCCACTCCTTGTTTGTTTATGAACATTTTTTAACATTTTTTTAATAGCAGCAACCAACCAAATTTAGTTTAACAGTAATTAAAGAAATCAAATGTCCAGTCACCATCTGCTAAATCTCTCATATTCTAATTAGCAAAAAGAAAGAAAGAAAGCACCTTTTTAAAAAGAAGCTGTTGAGTTGCATAAGGAGGATTGGAGGACTGAGTTTTTACACAGTTTGTCACTTTGTTGGAGCCCAGAAGTAAGATATTTTGCTGTCTTTTGCCTTGAGTTTGACATTGGCTGCACAGTAGAGTAAATATGCTGCTGGTGCTTCAGTTCATTGCTTTAGTCTAAGTATTATGTATGAAGAGGATGCTAGGGACAGGGCAGATTCTTTACCCTGCTGTTGGACATCCATTGATTTTTTCCCCACCTTACTCATGAACCCACAGGTAAGTCTTAGTTTCAAAACTTACTAGTTTAGTATTATGCCATAAAAATAGAATTAAACCCATTTGGGATATATAAGTACATTCCTTCTTTAGCACTGAAAAGACATTGTGTATGACATCATAATGTGCCTTTACCCTCAGTTTTGGTTGAGTTTGATATGCTCAAAATGAGAACAGCAGGTATTGGTGAAAGGGGCATATACATAGCCTGAGGCTGGAAGGGGTGTGAATGATCCTGTTCCTGAAATTCAGATGCTATGTCCACTTGCTTCTTATCTGCATTTAACATATAAGATAATTGACTAATATGCTAATATGTCCTTTGGGCATGATAGCACAGGGGTCACAGCAGTCATAGTTTGGAATCTCTTGAACCTTTAGTGTTCCATGACTAACAGAGGACCAGAGCACTGATGGAAACTGGGAGTTTTCCAGTTGAATCTCCAACTTTAAGAGCTATTCCAGGCTACTTTTTCAAACAGACTGGATTATGAGCTGTGAGTTGAATCAAATGCAGCATTAACCTTGTTTAATTAGTCTTTAATCAACCGCCACTGGAACACTGTGGCACTATTTTAAGTGGACCCATGAATTCATTAAACCTTCAACATTTCTAACAAACTGCTGTGGCAGTGGATGTGGATTGGAGACGGGCATCTGAACCACCTCAAATCGCTCCCTTTAATGTGGAAGAGTAGCAGTACAGTACTCTGAGCCCCTTGTGAACGACTGAACTTCTTGCCCTTTCTCTGAAGGCCAACCACCCTTCAGAGAAATCTAATTTCTGCTGCTTGTATCCATAATCTTATTCTTTCGATCACTACCCCACATAGTAGACAGGTCTGGCCTGGATCTGGTGTTAAGTCGGCACTGCTGGCTGACAGCTGGCATGGTAAGTGGTATGTCATTCAGATATGGGCCAGGCCTGGCGTAGATGGCACTGTTTATATGATGGCATGCCACATCTGGCCCGATTGTGGATTGGTTTATCTGGCCAAGGCTCATAGAAAACAGGTCTGGCCTGTATCCGGCAATAAGCTGGAACTTCTGACTGACTGGTGTCATGTCAGGGTGTATGTCAACCATATGTGGGCCAGGTCTGGCAATGATAGTGCTATTTATTTTCCTATTTTAGTTAGAGGACCCAAGTGCCATGTTGCAATACTATACTGCTATGGTAGCCAACTTTTCAAATGCAGGTTTGACAGGTTTGTGAGTGTACACTTCATCCACAACCTAGTGAGGGTTTACTTATGTCTACTACCGGGCTCCTGTAGCTCAGGAGTTAGAGCGGGTTATCAACTGATCGGAAGGTTAGTGGTTCGATCCCTGGCTCCTCCAGGCTGCATGTCAAGAGTGTGAATGTGTATGAATGTACAGAGTTGGCCATTTATATGGATACACCGTAATAAAATGGGAATGGTTGGTGATATTAAAGTCCTGTTTGTGGCACATTAGTATATGTGCAATTGCACACTGCTTGCATGATCTCTGCGCACAGAAAATCTGCGTTGCGCACACAAAAAAATCCAAGCTGAATTGCAATTAAAACCTTAATAATTCTGTTTTGCGGTGTTAGTCAGTAAGTGACTGGCGGCTCCCGCATGGGATTAGAACGATGCCACCTTATCCCATAATCCAGCCAATATTTACTTTGGGGAGAAACGGTAAAAACGGCGTTTTATAAGGAAAGCCTCGAAAGCGCTCTCCACCTGTGAGCAAAACCAAAACCAAAAACCCCAGCCTTTCCTGTTGGTCAAAAAATGTACCATGTCGACCAATCAAAAAAATGATATGGCAACATGGTATTTAGTTGTTTAGGAAGGGGAACGTTTTGGAGTGACGATGGTGTTTTGAAATGTGAGAGATTTGCGACGTTTAGCGCAAATCTTGTGTAGTTAGTGTGTAGTGTAGTCAGTAGTTTTCTTGTGTGTGTCAGAACAATGAGGCGACTGCTGAATGTGTAACAGCAGTCTGGCGAGGAAGGAGCGGCTAGCCGGTCCAGCGGGCATGTGGTGTGGAGGTTAGCCGGATAACACGGAGCCAGTCAGTTAAATTAAACAACAGACCTTTATTCCTTGTCAGCAACATAAGACCATACAAGCCAGGTCTCCACGGCTCTACACTGTCCGTACATACATGTGCGGGGATCGGTAGTCGCCGGTGCCAGGCCGTTACAATGGTGAGGTCTATCCTGAGAACAGAACACGAGCAGCATGTAATGGCTGCCACGCTATACTCACACACCCCCTAGGAGACTCCCCCCCTAGTGGTGCTATAACCCAAAAGGTTTGTTACAAATGTTACAGGTGTTACAGCAGTGATACATCTCCTGTTGTCAGGCCTGCAGGTATCAGGCTGTTGTTCCCCTTTATCTCATAGTGGACAGAAATTATGTTTTGGAGTGCATAATTGTGTGGCATCAGATTTGATGCAGAACAGCTGATTGTTCTGTAAATAGTTTGAAATGTTTATTTTAAAAAACGCCTTGGCTGCATTTTTAGATAAACAGCTGCAAAAAACTTGTTTGCAAAACTTTTTTGAAGAAGTAACTACATAATTAATTGCCCAACATTGGTCATTATATACTGTATTTTGCAGGCAGAGAGTTACAGGACTCTCTCCCAGACCACAGACTCATACTCATAATACAAGTCAGAGCTTTATTTAAAAAAAAGAAAAAAGAAAAAGAAAGAAAGTTGTGTTTTCAAAATTGGAGTTCAAATTATTTTTACTTCCAAAAGTGTTAACATACTACGCAGGTCATGAACAAGATTTTTTTTTAATTTTCATTGTAATTGGGCTAAACACTTAATTAAAAGTAGTCTAATGCTTTCATTTGATTATTTTAATAAACCATGTAACTTGGATGGATTTGATGCTGGCGTGACCCCAGTGCACACGTCTAATGTTGCTCTCAGTGGTCCAAGTGTCCGCTCAGGGAGTTTGTGTGTTCGCTCAGACACATGAAAAATTAGAGGGAACATTGCCTACGAGACCACCCATCTTCCATGCTACAGTTAGCAAACTGCTTGCTAAGTTTCGTGAAACTGGTTCAGTGTTGGATTTGCCAAAATGTGGACGCAAGAAAACTGTCACTAATGAAGAAACATTACAAACTGGTGTAGCTTGCCATCACCAGTGTGTGAATGTGTGTGAATGGGTGGATGACAGGTTGTGTAAAGCGCTTTGGGGTCCTTAGGGACTAGAAAAAAGCGCTATATAAATACAGGCCATTTACAGGCCAAGAAACATCAGTGGCTGTCCTAGCTTCATTCAGCAAGAACCCACAGTGTAGCACTCGCCGCATGTCACTGGAGAGTGGCATTAGTCGAACATCCCTTCGGCGGATATTAGCTACTCACAAATGGCACCCTTACAAACTCCAGCTACTGCAGCATCTCAGCGAGAATGACCCAGATCGGCGGACAGAATTTGCAGAATGGGCAAAACAAAAATTGGAACAGGACCCTCAGTTCACGCAGAAGATTTTGTTCAGTGATGAGGCAAACTTTTATGTGAATGGTGAAGTTAACAAACAAAAACACTGCTATTGGTCTGACACTAACCCACATTTGATGGATCCCTCCAAGACTGTTGGAACAACAAAAGTGATGGTTTGGTGTGGTATATGGGGACAACGATAGTGGGTCCATTCTTCATCAATGGAAACCTCAAGGCCACTTGATATTTGAAATTGCTACATGATGATGTGTTTCCCTCTTTATGCACTGAACCTGGCATGTTCCCTGAGTTTCTCCAGCAAGATGGTGCACCACCACATTATGGGTGCCAGGTCCGAGCATTCCTAGATGAACAGTTTCCTGGAAAGTGGATTGGTCGTCGTGGGCCAGTTGAATGGCCCCCAAAGTCTCCCGATCTGACCCCCTTAGACTTTTATCTTTGGGGTCATCTGAAGGCAATTGTCTATGGTGTGAAGATACGAGATGTGCAGCACATGAAACTACGGATACTGGATGCCTGTGCTGGCATTTCTCCTGCGGTGTTGCTATCAGTGTGTGAAGAGTGGGAGAAGAGGGTTGCATTGACAAGCCAACACAATGGGCAGCACATTGAACACATTTTATAAGTGGTCAGAAACTTGTAAATAACTCATGAAAGAATAAAGTTACATTGAAACCAAGCACACCATTGTTTTTCTTGTGACATTACCAATAAGTTTGATGTGTCACATGGCCCTCTTCCTATTGAAAAAACAAAAGTTGTATCCAAGATGGCCGACTTCTAAATGGCCACCATGGTCACCACCCATCTTGAGGAGTTTGCCCCCTCACATATACTAATGTGCCACAAACAGGACTTTAATATCACCAACCATTCCCATGTTATTACGGTGTATCCATATAAATGGCCCACCCTGTAGTTAGGAAGCACTCAGTTTAGAGAAATTGGGTGAATATTGTATAGAGCACTATGAATAATCCAGGAGAGTAGAAAAGCGCTATGTAAGAAACAGTCCATTCACTGTCTGAACAAAGTTTCATCATGTTTCTTTTGTGCTATCATGTTCTGGCACATGTTGTTATTACATGGCTTGATTAAGGTACACATTAGGCTGACATCTGGGGCCAGAGCTGAAACTGTTCTGGGCCAGCACAGGGCCAGCAGTGTGTCTGCAACTGGCCTGTGGGTGCACACAACTTACACATGGCCCACATACCACAAAGAATGATGAGCCTTTGGTGGCCCAGATCTGGTTTCCCAGAGGTAATCCAAACATGGGCCAGCACAGGACCACCAGTGTGTCTGCAACTGGCCTTGTGGTGGCCCATGTGTGGATCTGGACCATACCAGTTTTGCTATGTGGGACCCAGAGCTTATGACCATAGGTAAGGGTAGGGACATCTTTGCTTTTGCACTTAGCTTTCTCTTCACTACGACAGATTTGTACAGTGTCTGCAAGACTGCAGCCCCAATCCATCTGTCAATCTCTCGATCCTCTATCCACTCACTAATGAACAAGACCCTGAGATACCTAAACTCCTCTACTTGGGGCAGCAACACATCCGTGACACAGAGTGGGCACTGCACCTTTTTCCCACGGAGGACCACGGCCACAGATCTGTGCTGATTCTCATTCCTGCCACTTCACAGTCAGCTGTGAGCCACTCCAGTGCAAGCTATAGAACACCTCCTGATGGCTAACTAAGCCCAATAGGACGGACTCCTCCTTCAGCTTGATGGCTCTCTTCTCGGATTACCACCACAAAAAGCACCAACCACCTTGCAGTAAAACTGCAGTAAAAAACAGATGCCACAGATGTTCAAAAGCAGCCACAAAGCATTAAAGTAAATGCAGTTTAGAATACATCTATGTCATGGGCTTGTGAATTAATGTGTTGGGTTGATTTTGCTGCCTTACAATTTGTGTGGATTGAAAACAGGCCCCCACATTCTTCTTAACTCTTATGTAGAAGTTGCTAAGCTCACTTTTCCATTTCAAAGCAACAACAGGAAATTTTACTGAGAGCGTTTTATATAAGGTTTTAAAAGCCGTGGGGTTACTTTTTTATTAAGCTGAGAAGCAGCAGCATGCAGAGAAAGCATCGGGATACGAAAACTAGGCTAACACTAGCTAGCTAGCAAGTTCATGAACCTGGTGCTAAACTGCAAGAAAGCACAACATAACAGTAAACCACTTACTCACCAAATCAGTGTACCACACATTAGAATCACAGCGGTGCCAATAATAACCACTTAAGTGGAAGCATTCTCCAGCTGCACGCTGGTTTGCTCAACATATTCTAGAAGACCCGTGCTGGCTACAATATTCTCATCAGGTTGAAAAGAAGGGTAAACATCCTTTAAACTTCTTAAATGTCTCCTTTGCACACGTCATTACTACATGTGATGCAATTTTATCATATGTATTCAGAACTGTTTTTTTTTTTATTAATATCCATATACTCTGTTTTTTTTATTTTTTTATTTAATGTTCTTTCCAAATTCCAGGTTTGGAATATGGAAATTATTTACATTTATGACTAAGCCACAAAACAGAGTAACTTGAACCTCAACAAACCTCCTTTAGAGAGAAAACTAAATTTAGTGTAAAAACCTTAAAAGAGAGACCTGATGAGCCACTTAGAGGGAAAGAAAAGTCTGTGTTATTTTCTTTTTTATTTGTAAGACATCATTTGCTCAGTTATGGGTTATCTCCTTTAAGGTACACATTTGTGTGGGAGCCAAGCATCTCTGGACTGTTGCCTTCTTTTTAAACAAAAGCACCAAAACCTCAGGACAATGATACATGCAAAGGAATGCATGGGTAATGACATTAATGAGACAATGAGATGTGAAGACCACCACAAAGAGACAAAACAATCATTTATGTCATTGTAAAGTGACAGTACTTGTTCTTGTAAGAAATGCATAAGTGATCATGAGATTTGGAAAGTTTCTTTGAACACTCAACTGTATAACTAGAAAATAGTTCACAGGTTAATGCAGACATCTCTCTATCTTCTTTCAGTTATACAATTCAGGGTCACAGGGAGTTTAGAGGCTATCACAGAACAAGGGACAGACTCCACCTGGGAGAGGTCACTAATTTGTCTTAGGGCTAACACATACAGACAAACAACTATCACCAATGCATGTTTATGGACTGTGGGAAGAAGCCAGGGAGTTCATACAGAGAAGAACATGCAAACACCACACAGAAAGGCTGGATATAAGCCCAGGGCCTTCTTGCTGTGACGCAACAGCAACCACACCACCACACTTCCCCAGTGTAAGCTTACAAATAAAGTAACCATTATGAATTAAAGAGGCGGAGTTTTGTTCTGCTTGAATGGACATCTCACTTCTGACTGAGTGAGAAGGTGATGTAAGAGCTCCTGAGACTTTGTAGCCTGAGCGATAAACACAATACTTTCATTACATACAAGTTGTTAACCTGGCTTATGCTGAAAACCAGTACAAAGGAGATGCTTTCCTCCATGTGTTTATAGACCACTCTGCATTTAATTGTTAATCATTTTAAACTGTAACTCTTTTCCACAGCGTGTCTTTTATCCTGTCTTCCTCCTCTCAATCCATACTGGTCGTGAACAAGAAAAAAAGAAAGAAATCAGCAAGGGAGCATATACTTTTCACAGCACTGTACATGTCCTTCTGAGCGGTAGATTAAGCAGGACAATTGAAGCATTCAGTTTTAGTCAGTATCTTAACCAGCTACAGAGCAAGCTTCAGCTACAGCTATAAAAAGACAAAAATCTAGTGATAAAAGCAGCTTCTTTATCTCCCAAGTTGTAAAAGAGTCTGGGGAAAACTGGTTTCAGACAGGTATCAATTTGTAGGTTGAATGTGAATTCAATAAATGAGATTGCATTCAACAAACGTAACAATGCAACAGGCCAGATCAGGCTGTTGTGGTTGGGTGAATAACTTCATGGTACAGATAGTGACAGACTCCTTTAATGTGCTGCTATCTCTGCTGCAAGCCTGCAAATGTTCAGAGCTCTGGACAACATTTAGGGTTACCTGGCTTACACTAAAACTTCTGGCGAACAGAGAGGCATTCAGTCTCTGCAGCACCAGTGCAGAAGTATAAATGCTAAACATATTTATTTTTCTTATGAAGGAGTCCACAAAGATCACATTAAAACTCTGTAAAGGTTACATAGGAGAATCATTCTTAAAATAAACTGAATGGAAACTTGGAGGTTTAGTGTAAACCTTAGCCTAGGGTATGCTTATGCATTTCTTTTCCTCGTGTAGTCTTTCCACAGGGAAATGATGCAGAAAACATTCTATATTCACCATCTCTAAAGTGGAGTAGGAACACCCTGTTGGAGAACGTCTTTTAAAAGCTGTGAGGCAACCTGCTTTGGAAAAGCAAACCCTGCCAAGCATACAGACATTAGCAGTCTCTAGAATCTACTATGTGTTTGCATGTGGGTGGGGTGCAATTCGATGGGTGTGGTATTTACTGTATATGCAGCCTTAGGTATTCACAAATAGTCTGTGTCCTTATTGCACAGCTGATATATTTTCCTCCTATGGTTGACGTGGTGAGTTCAAACTAGTCTACTGAATTCTTTATTATACATCACCAGCACACCACGTCATACCTGCCACAAAGAGCCCTCAGTACAGAGCACAAGATTTTCCTTTTAATATTCCATATAAATACTATGAGAAAACAGTAATACTGTTGGTGACACTGATTGTATTGCAGGAACGAGAATAGCTAGAAATGTATGATCCTACAATCCTGCCCATCTCTGTTTTTGTTTCTGCTTTTGTTTTCTGTGGGAAATCAAGCTTTGGTTAGGGTTAGATACACTCCTCATAAGCATCTAAATGGGTACAGGGTACTCACTGCTAGCCAAACACAGGAGGCACTATCAGAGCTAAAAGTAACTAAGTGTTCAAGTGCTTTTTTAATCCTTGCCTTGTTAACTGTCCATCCATTTTATTCCACTTATCTAATTCAGGGTCACGGGGTTGCTCTCCGATGTGTTCAGTAAGGTGTGAATTTTAGATAGAAAGCACTTAGACTTAGAAAAAAAAGTGCTTCTGTGAATGGGTAAATAAGGTAAAAAGAAAAGTACTATATAAGAATCAGTCCATTGGAATGACCGGCTGCATCTTCTCCTTAACTTGCTGTCTGTCTGAGTGTTGTCTAGAAAAAACTATGTAGGCTTTATAGATAATTGAGAAACTTTCTGGTGGAAACCTGGTCTTGTTAGAAGAGACAGCATCCATCCCACTTTGGATGGAGCAGCTCTCATTTCTAGAAACTTTGCCAAATTTATTAACCCCCCCAAAAACGTTATTATCCAGAGTTGTGACCAGGAAGCAGAATTGCAGTCTTACAAGCCTCTCTGCAGCTTCTCTCCTCCTGTTATCCCCCAAACCCGATCCCCTTAGAGACTGTGTCAGCTTCCAAACAGACAAAAAACAAACTAAAAACCAGCAAAAAATAGCTTCAGTATGAGAAAAAGTTACCAAGAAAGATATTTCACAAATAGTCTTGTAGTGAGAAAAATCTCAACCTTGTGATTTCGTCCATCCACTCAACACCACAATAGACTCACCTACAGCATTTAACTGGGAGCATGGTTAAATAATAAATAAGGTAAGGTAATGTTACTGAAGAGAGAAAACGTTCAGAAAATTTGGCTCATGTGTCTTGCTTGTCATTTGCTATATAAAGGTGAATACACATAAATAGACACACACAAGACATACTGATGCAGATTTTTCCCTTTCAAGCTAGCAGCCAGTAGATGTTGCTGTTTCCTGCTCACTACTAATTCATATAAAATGTGTGTGTGTGTGTGTGTGTGTGTGTGTGTGTGTGTGTGTGTGTGTGTGTGTGTGTGTGTGAAATAACACCCCCCTTTTGATTAAGGGTTGACATGGTCCACTGCAGGCCCCAGTCTGAATGTATGTTTGTGTGTGTGTGTGTGCTCTGGGTGGGTGCAGGGGTAATGGGTGGGGGTCCGGGTGGAGCCGCAGAGTCTAAGCCAGCAAACAGAGAGGGGTTGTTGAGCTGAGAGCTGCTCACAGTCCTGATGTTTTCAGCTCTAAATCACTTGGCCTGTTGCTGCACAACATGGTCGACCACAACTATTCTCAGAAGTCTCACAAATATGATCGGCTGCACGATTCCATGATGAGCAGATGAATGAAGATGGGGAAAGAAAACAAAACCTTGGTTTATAGCGCAATGGAGTTTATAGAAGCAATTTCTGCATTCCACTTGCAATAGTCCAATAAGTAAACTGTGAAAACTGTCAATATCAACTATTCTTAAAAAATAAATTCATCCTTGTTATGTAAGACACTGCTCTTTGCTCTTTACAGGTTGCTGCAGTGGGACATTCTTCTTTATTCACAGATATTCATCTCTTCCGTGGCTTGGTTAGATGTTCCTCCAGAACATTTTGCTTAGTGTTTCCATGGCCGGGCCCCTGAACAATGAAGCAACCTGGCTTTGAATAGCACAGATTTCCAATTCCCTGTTCGCAGTGTATAACAAAACCTGTATGTACATCAGTTGTAATATGTCTTGGTCTGCTCATGCTACAAGAAAAACTACCCGACTGCCTTTACAGATATTAGAAAAAAAATTCAGGTTGTATTACTTTACTTCAGAAAACAGTAGACTTATCACTGATAAGTTGATAAGTATCACTGAGCTGCAAGTCCCTCAACAGATGTTCCTGAACTGTGTGAAAGTACTACCCCCAAGCAGGAGCATTTTGTGGGTAAAAACTCCTAAAACCTAAGCGAGACCCTGCCTCATCTTCACTTCATCAAAAGATTACACCCTCTAGCATGCATATTGAAAACTCAACTAAAGCTCAAGTACCTTTAAGCCTATGTCTAAATATAGCACTCAACGAAGGGTGTTTGGAGTCTACTGCAGTGGAAATCCTTAAAAGTCCAGCTCCACAAGGAGACAAATATTTCCGTTACCTTTTACAAAATCCCCCAAAATGTTCCAGACCTGTGCACAGGACACAACCTCAGGCAAGTATTTATGTTGAGGAGGAAAAACAAGCAGGACTTTTTAAAAGGAAAAGTAAATAGTTTTTGATCTGTGGCAGTCAGAATGCTTTTTGTTTCTTTACATTTTAATATTTGTTATAAGATAGTAGAGTTGATGATGATAATAATAATAATAATAATAACAATAACAGTAATAACTACAACAACAACAACAACAACAATAATAATAATAATAATAACAAAACAACAACAACAATAATAATAATAAGAAGAAGAAGAAGAAGTAGATTTACAAGGCGCTTAGTGAGTGAACGTTCGTTTCTGCTGTTAAAAGGACAAGTCGGTTTTCTTTATGAAAACAGTTATATAGCAAAAACAAAAACAAAAAACAAACAAAAATAGTGTTACTGCTTATTCCTATTAGGTTTGGTTTGTGATACGCACTTTAACGTCTTCATTACTGTTACACGTCTTTCCTTTTCCCTAAAACACCTTGAGATTATTACAAGGTGTTATATTTATCATTCCAATAAACATCGCATTAATTCTCATATTCTTTGTAATGCGTCAAAGTGACAAGAGTTTCACAGGACTTTTTTTTTTTGTAAACACAAAACGAAATAAAAAAAACCCCAGCTCTTTACCTCGCCCTGTGCGCTGTTTGGAAGCCTCAATCCTGCGGCAGCCAAGAAGGTGATTGAAGCGTAAACCGTTTACGCACCAAGTTAAGAGCAGCAGGCGGTGCGGGTGTTTCTCTATCTGCTCCAATAACAGGTTCCACTATCAGCACTAATAGCAGTGCGGCAGCGCGGTCCTCCAGTTTACACGCACGTGGGTAAGAACAGTCCGACTTGCGAGCGGCACCGCGCGCATGCAGGTGAAGTGCGTGAAGTGCAAATCCACACTGTGAAGTGGATGTTTAGCCTTTTTGGACAACTATTTCCAAATGCCTCACACCCATTTCAGGAAAAGTGTCAAACAAAGGAGGTACCCGGCCCTGTTGCTCAATCTGTGCTTACAGACTAGATTTGCACAAGCCCATCACCCCGCCTTCTCATTGCTTCTCAGTGCCTCTCAGCTTTAATCACACGTCGTGTTTAAAGTTAGTAAACATTCAAACGTGCCTTTGTCAGCAGTAGTGATGTACTGTTTATGTGTTCTTCTCTTTTTACCTGAAGAGAAACGAAAAATCAGACATCAAATCACAAACATGCTCATGAAAAGAATGAAGTGTCTCGTGAGAGAGAGTCAGTCTTTCTTACACTCAGTAAAATGTAGTTCAGTATTTGAGTTCCACCATGATGAGCTCTTTTCACTGCTATGACAGAACAAATCAACTGTCATGGGCCCTATTTCAGGAAGCCGGTTTAGAAAACTCAGAGTGAAAAACGATACTCAGGGTTGAGTAACCCCGAACTGTCCAACTCGGATTTCGGTTTCAGAAAGGCTGATAACAATTAGTTCAATCAACGCGGAGTTGCTTTAACCCCAAGTTAAGCGCGCGCACGAGGATACATAAAGCCCTGATTAGTGGAGCACAGATTAAGCGAATTACCATGGAGAAGGAGGGAAAGAAGGCGCGGTCAATGTATTTTACAGCGCTTGAGGCCGAAATTCTGATGGCAGCATATGCTGATAACATGCAAATTTTGCAGAAAAAAAGTAACACAGCCTCAGCTGCAAAAGAAAGGGGGCATGCATGGCAAAACATAGCCGACAGAGTCAATGCGTGAGTGTTAATTTAAACATTGATCTAGGGATTTCCACCCATTTAACACGTTATTTTATTATATTTTATTTTGTATTTTATACCTTTTACTTTGTGATGTGATTTGAGCGCAGGTGCAACCCAACAGGCCCCCAACGTTCCTGGCAGCAAGTAAAAATGAAATATAAAAATATAGTCCAAACAGGTAAGGTGTAATTGTATTATGAGCCATAGTGCTTGGTCTGTTTGTCCCATGTAAATCAATTGCAGTTAGAGGCTACATTAATTTCCCCTCTGTAAGCACTTATTGAAATTATCTGAGCACATTATAAGTACATATTTGCTTACTCTGTATGCTCAAATGTGACCCATTATGGCCACTAGAAAAAAAGCGGAGGCCCGAAAAACAGGTGGGGGTCCTCCACCACCACCACTCACAGAGCCTGGCCACTTGGCTTCCACATTTGTGATAATGTTGGCAGCATCACATATGATCTTCACAGTGCAGAGAACACAAATTAGCATCCATTACTATAATGAAATAATTTGTTAGTTTGAAATGCTACAGGGAACTATGTACCTGTACATTAATGCTGTGGAAAGACTTCCTGTTCACATAGTCTCCTTCATTTACTGAAGGAGCAATGATTGGAATGTGAGTCCCATCTGTACAGCCAATCACGCCTGGGAACCGTGAGAATAAATGTAAAATTTAAGTAGTAGTTCAAGTATCACCACATCATGTATTAAGTTTTGTTCATCCTGCTACCTGCAATTTTGTGGCATCCCTCTTTGATAAATCTTGTGGGTCTATGACCGGGGAACACCACAGACGAGTACAGGAGACGTTTCAGTGCAACTGTAACATTCCTGACTGCCCGACAGACGGTAGCCTTGGGAACGTGCTCAGCATCACCAATATTATACAGAAAGCTCCCGTTTGCAAAAAACCGAAGTGCAATACGAATAATATGTACAGAACTGAGAGAATGTCCGCGATGTGTCACATGCGTAATATATGGCCTGAGGATGTTATTCAAATAAATTATTGATTGTGCTGAGAAACGGTAACGTTCACACAGGAAATCATCAGGAAATGATAAAATGTCCAAACGCGCTCTAATCACTCTCTCCCGGCGGAGAGCTCTGCGGAGAATTTGGGCTTCAAGATCTACTGGCTCTTCAAGGAAGGGACACGCCATGTCTGACACTTCCTACTGTCAGGTTTCCGACAAAGAGACGGGGACAGTCAGGGTTAGTTGTAGTAAACCTGCTAGGGGGCAGGTTAGCTTCACGGAGTGTGTCGTCAGTGACTCACTCAGGCTTCAGCTGAACTCGCTTTGTGAAACCGAAAACCCAGAGTTTTCGTTAACTCAGGGTATACTTACTCAGAGTTTGCACTAAACCGGCTTTCTGAAACAGGGCCCTGGTCGGACGGTCCTTCCCAGGGCGACCTGCCTGTGTGTGTCTGTGTGTGCTTCTCTCTCTCTCCTCCTCCACCCAGTGGCTGACACACCTGCACCTAATTTGCCACCCAGCTGTCACTGATCATCCTTCGTTGTGGGCTGAGGTATTTAACTGTGTGTCCGGATTGTACTGGAAGCTCGGTAGTAAAGAGTGTTTGTTACTTGTAACATAGCTTTAGCCGGCTACCCTTCTCACCTGTTGTTGTCGTCACTCGTTTGTAGGAGGAAGTGATACGGAGCAGAAGGTTGGAGAGAAGGAGCCCGCTGGATTAAGCTCTCGGAGGAGAAACACACTCGGATAATCACTTGGGAGACTCACCTGCACACCACTGGGAATTTGGAGATGATCACCGTTGAATTTTTGCACTTCGCTTTGTGTTTTGAGACTGTTTTTGAGCACTGTAAATAAACGCACTGTTTGCTTCGCATCCAGAGCTCCGCGACTGAGTCCATATTTCCCCATTACCCGTGACATCAACAAAGTATTATAAACTGAGCCTTTACAGGGTCACCAGCAAACTACTGATATTTGGCATGCAGAATGGAGCTACAGTCACATAGTTTAGTTCAAGTTTGTAACAGGCATAGTTTCAGAAACTAGAAAATGGTAGATGCATTTTGGCCAGCAATTTTAATTCAATTCAGTTTTATTTATACAGCATCAAATCACAACAACAATCGACTCAAGTTGGTTTATATTGCAAAGTAGACCTTACAATAATACGACAGAGACCCCAACAATCATAGGACCCCAGAAAGCGCTTTGGTGACAGTGGGAAGGAAAAACTCCCTTTAATAGCAGAACCAGGCTCATCTGGCATGACCGGTTGAGGTTAGGAGAGGGAGACAAAACAAAAGACATGCTGCACAAGACAGCCACAGATTAATAACAAGCACGATTCAAAGCAGAGACGTCTATTAACACATAGCAAGTGAGAAAGGTGGCTGACTAAGAAATACTCAATGTATCATGCGAATCCCCCAGCAGTCTACAGCTATTGCAGCATCACTAAGGGAGGATTCAGGGTCAAATGATCCAGTGAAAAGGAAAGTTTTAAACCTGATCTTAAAAGTAGAGACAGTGTCTGTCTGCCAAATCCAAATTGGAAGCTGGGCGCCTTAAAGCTGAAGGCTCTCCTTCCCATTCTACTTTTAAATACTCTAGGAACCACAAGTAAGACAGCAGTAAAAGAGAAAAGTGCTTTAATGGGATGATACAGTACTATAAGGTCATTAAGACAAGATGGAGCTTGATTATTCAAGACCTTGTATGTGAGGAATGGGACTTTAAATTCAATTCTGGATTTAAGAGGGAGCCAATGAAGGGAAGCCAATATAGGAGAAATATGCTCTCTCTTTTTCTAGTCCCTGTCAGCACTCTTGCTGCAGAAATTTGGTTTATCTGAAGGCTTTTCAGGGAGTTTTTAGGACATCCTGATAATAACAAATTACAGTAGTCCAACCTAGAAGTAATAAATACATAACTAGTTTTTCCCAAGTCACTCTGAGACAGGATATTTCTAATTTTAGAGATATTGTGCAAATGGAAGAAAGCAGTCCTACATATTTGTTTTAATATGTGCGTTGAAGGACACACTATTGTCAAAAATGACTCCAAGGTTCCTCAAAGTGTTACTGGAGACCAAGGTTATACTATCAAGAGTATAAGTATCTGGTTAGATACCATATTTCTGGTTAGATAATGTTGGATTATAATACTATTTTATGCCATGTTATACCCCTAATTAAAGATTGTGAATTATTATGTAGTTTTAGTTTGCATTATTCTCCTGAATTAGAAGAAGCTGATAACTATTGCATTTGTTAAACTGATTTGCATTACATTAGACTGCTGATTTATTGTGAATGAATGATATTGTTTTATGATGCATTATACTGCTGAGTTATAAGAAATACTGTTCGCAGAAAGTCATCGCCTTATTTGTCTGATTCGAAGAGAACAGAACATACTGGAGTTTTCTGCCCCATCTCAGCAGGAGCAGATAAACAGGGAGCCAAGGTCGTAGCTTAGGCGCTGTGTGAGAGAAAGAATGTGAATGTTTAGGCTTTTATGATTAGGTGGGGGCCACTAGAGGCTATAAGAGTTTGATCAATGCTCCACCATTTTGAGATCTGATGCTGTCTGCGTACGGTGTCCATCTCCCACGCATGTGAAAATCATTGTTTGACTCAACCCGGCCGGACCAGTGTTGTTATTGTGGTTTTTCCTCTTGTATCCATCCCCAATATTTGAATCCGTAACAATAACGTGTGTTATCTGGCTTCATGAAAAGATAAAGTTGGGTGTCATCTGCATAGCAGTGAAAATATATGCTATGCATGCTAATGGTACTGCCTTAAGCAGCGGTTCCCAAACGTTTTTTTGCCAGGCCCCCCTTTGTTTTACAAGAAAAATGTCCTCCGCCCCCCGCACGCACGCAAAAACACATCCTCCACACACCCATATTTTGCTCCATTGCGATTTATTTCACACCTCAAACATTTAGTAAACAGTTAAGCAAATACAGGTAATCTGCAATAAATTACAGGTAGTAATAAAATAAATTACTAACTCTTTTACGCTACGTCCACACCTACACGGGTATTTTTGAAAACGCAGCTGTTTCGTCCACACGTAAATGGCGTTTCGAATCACCGAAAACTGAGATTTTTAAAACTCCTTATTTTGCGTTTACGTGTGGACGAGGAATACAGAGTTGGTCACGCAACGTCAAAGGTATGTGCCGTTTTTCATGTCACGCTGTGCGCCACATTATTGTTTACATGAGATGAATTGCAGAATGGCAGATTGAGACAAAATACTGTTAATCTGACTATCTGCAGTTTTTACACGCTTACATACACACCCACAGTTACTGTCCCTCCATTTACAAAGGCAGAGGCTTCACGGTGTGATTATTTTAGGTGTAGTTGTTTTTTTCCTGTGTAACAATATTCAACATTGCTATCAATACATTTTTCAAAAAATGCTTCTCTGTGCAAAATGGGTTTAAAAACATAAACAGATGTGGGATACCGTTTGTCCGTGATTTGAACCGGGAGAACAAATTGTGGCAGGATCAGCCTGATATTATTTGTATCCCGCTGTAACTTTACTGTATAAAGAGCTAACATCTCCAAAATGTCAGGAGTAGTTAGTCATTACAACAAGTGTTTGTGAACTAAAACTCTAGAATGTGGGACACTGTTTGTCTGTGATTTGGAGAGCCCAGCTCCCGACGAAGGGAAAACCAATTCTGCTGAGGAGACCTACCTCGGCACTTGTGCAGATGAAGCCAAAGGGAGGATATGCTTCACCATATTTTCTAGTATTTGGCTTAGAATGAAGTTGGTTTGGAAACATATTCAGCTTCATCTCCTGCGTTGCGTTCGTGTGGGCGCCCCGTGCTAGCAGTGTCTAAGCGTTGTTTCCCCTCCCCCCCTTTTCATACCCCCCCCACAATGGCTCTGCGGGCCCCACACTTTGGGAAGGTCTGGCCTAAAGGAAGCATGTATAATGTAAACAGAATAGGTTATGCCCTGAACCCTGTGGAACTCCATAATTAACCTTAGTGTGTGCGAAGAGGACTCTCTGTTTACATGAACAAATTGGAGTCTATTAGTTAGATATAATACTGTACCTGTAATACCTACAGCATGCTCTAAATGCTCCAGTAAAATATTGTAATCAACAGTATCAAATAGTGCACTGAGGTCTAGAAAGATAAGCACAGAGATGAGTCCACTGTCAGAGGCCGTAAGATCATTTGTAACCTTTACTAAAGCTGTTTCTGTGCTGTGATGAGCTCTGAAACCTGACTGAAACTCTTCAAATAAGCCATTCCTCTGCAGATGATCTGTTAGCTGTTTGACAACTACTTATTACAAATTTGTTGAGACAAAAGGGATAGAGATACATTTCTTCTGTTATCAGATCTCCACTCTCTTAAAACAGAAGTGTGGAAAACAGTTGTAGGTAATCCCATGCACCCTTGGCAACAGAACAACCTAGATAGAGTATCTCTTTCAGTAAAAAAAAGTGCTTGGCAGGCAATTTTGGTTGCAAAGGATTCCAAAATAACCAGTTACTGTAATTACATAAAAATTTTCAGTAACATGCTAAATTCAGTTATCACAAAAATGTTGTAATTGTTGCTTTTGTTACAAAGATCCTTAAGTTATCTGCTCACAACCGTTGGACAAAAAAACAAACCAAAACAAACAAACAAACAAAAAAAAAAAAACCCAGGCATACTTTTTTTTTCCTGTGCAGATAGTCAGCTGATTTCAGTTCCTATGCAGGGAGGTGGAACTTTTAAGGGGTGGAGATATGGACATTACTTTTACTTTTATTGCACAAAAGGACAAGAGCAAGATGTTAAAGTGTAAGTTGTGTCCAAGACATAAAACAACTGCATTATGCTGCTAATACAACTTTAGCTCTTTGCAAGCATCTCCACATATAGCATGCTAACGCAAACCTCACCCAGAACCTAGTGAGCTGTTATAGTTGAATGTATGCCGCTGTTGAGCCAAAAAGCGATCACCTGGCAAAAAACGATTGCAAGTGTTTCTACTCATTATTGTAAAGTGTAATATCTTTGCTTATATTGGGAAATAGACATTATAAATAGACACTGGGAAATTGGGTATAGACAACAGGAGTTACAAAAGGATTATATATATTATTGATAACATATAAAAACCATTTTAACTAGCATCTTTAAAGAAATCCAAGGATACTTTACAGAAGAAAAGAATTAAATAAAAATATAAAAAATAAAAAGGCTTGAACTACAGTTTCTCTTTGTTATTAGAATAAATGCATTTCTTTTTCACCACTTAAAATATTTTTGTAAAAGCATTATGTTTGTTGAAATTTCTGCTTCCCTCTTCACCACATTTGTCTTGAAAAATACATTTGTAACTTAAGATTTGTAAATTGTGTTTTTTAGCTGCAAAGATAAAAAGAATATCTAAGAATCACTTTGCCAAAATTGAGCAGTGTCACAGCCCGGTGGTCGATGTGTTGTAAGTGAAGACCTTAATGTAATAAAACAAGACAATGAGGCGGGAACTTAACGAAAGGTGAACCGATTTATTGGCTGATTCAAGGATAAGAAACAAAGGCACACGGAAACTGAGGCAACACTAACACTAACACTAGGGATAAGAGACAAAAAAAAAACCCTGAACATGAGATACATTGAACGTGATACATGATAAAAAGATAAACACAAGTTAAGCATTACGAGACATGGGGAAGCAAAACAGAACACACTAAACGCAGCACATGACACTGTCAAAGTAAAACAGGAAACACAAGACGCTGACTAATCACACACCAGGAAGGAAGGAAGGCTCAAGGAAACTGAACGGGCTGGGGAGACAATGAGGGGGGACACAAAGAGGGGAACACAGAAAACTGTCAAGGGAGATGAGAGGTAAAGAGGGACGCGAAGCGAGAGAGACACAAGAAGAACTGGGGAGAACATACACAAAGGAAAAACAAGCAGGGAAACTTGCAAACAGGAAGATAAGATAAGATAAGACTTTATTGATCCCACGGTGGGGAAATTTGTGTGTTGGGGGAGATGAGACACACCAACAAGACAGAATGAAAACAGAAATATAAATAAAAAGATAAAGCAATACTAAATAATAGAAAGTAAAACATTACAACACAATGAAATCACAAAAACACCATACCCCAAAATGCTGGATCAAAATGACCCAGAACCACGACATGCAGTTTCTACCTTGTGACAGGAACGATCATTGCTGCTCAATATAACTTAACAAAATTCATAAGAGATATAGGCAAACAACTCATTCGAAATATTTTAAATACTGGCAATGAGTTTTTGGCAAATACTGGAAATTGCAACCCACCAGCTAAGTCTGAACTTAAACAGGTAACAGAGGTACCAGTGAGCAGTAGGACTGTAGCCTCTGTTTCTACCTGTTTACGTAGAATCACTGTGATGATCATCTCGAAGTCTCTTTGTGCTCATCTTTGCTTTGCTGGTTTTATGTTCATTTGTGTGGTCTCACTAGGAGACCACACAAATGCAGGAGTTTGTGTTGGTATGTGGAACTGTAGCCTCAGGTTTATATTGTTAACTAATAATTATGGGGCCATCTATCTTTATGAAGTAGCGAGAAAGTAATGTAACAAGTTACTTTCTCTGAGTAATTACTGCATTACTGTTAAAAAATAAATAAATAAACAATTTGTAATAGATTGCTTTTTTTTAACAACTACATCTTTGCCATGGTCCCTGAGATTAAATGTGTTCTTTGCTTAAAATTCTTAGAGAATATAACTGAGGTTGAGTTCTAGTGTTGGGAGATTTTGACTCTTGTGTAATTCTTTGATTGTTGTTTTCATCTCTTGCTATCCTGGTATGTTGAACATCAGTTTTACGGTATTATTTGAATCTCGTTTTGTGGAATTTGTAATGTCTGTTTTGATGATTTACTGATTTGTCTTTCTTTGAGTTGGTTAATTGTGTGTTTGAACCTTTGTGCTTTCTTATTCATGCATCCCTTTTCTTACATTTACTTACTTTGCTTTCTTTCTTTCTTTCTTTCTTTCTTTCTTTCTTTCTTTCTTTCTTTCTTTCTTTCTTTCTTTCTTTCTTTCTTTCTTTCTTATCCATCCATCTATTTTCTTCTGCTTATCCAATTCAGTTTCAATGGAACATTAAAGGAACAGTAAAGTGGAAAATGAAAGTACTTATTGTTCTGTGATGAGATGTAAACATATTACAGAACATTATGTCATAGTGAACAAACAGGCACTGCTACACGCTTTCAACATTCAAATTTAAGAAACTGAGAGCTAAATGGAAAGTGTCCTATAGGAAACGACCTTCTTCTTTTTACATCTGTTTGCCCAGTCTTCAGGCTAATTAGGAGCATTTCTCAAGTGTCTCCAGTATGAACCACATGCTGTGGGAATGTTTCACAACACCCTAAGCCCAGAATTAATTACACTCTTGTTATCACACCCCATCCCTCCCCCCATGTCTCTCCAGCTATCATTACTTATCTTCTCCTAACTGCCTCACCATTGTCTGCTTTACAGCTTTTCTGGACACTGTGCTTCCTTCTTTTTGTTTCCCTATCTTCTGATCCTGTTGTTCTGGGGGTACAGTACGAGACTGTTAAAGACAAAAAAGGTACAAAGCCAAATGTCAAACAGTTAAACATCAAATAATCAAAGCAAACAATTCCTTAAGCTTAGAGTGCAATTCAAACTATTTAGAAAGGATTATACTAAGTAAAATGTAATCTGTGCTGAATGAAGACAGACTGCTTTTTCCATGGAAAGAGTGCTTGGCTGGTGAAGCTTAAAGCTTGCCTTTTCTTTTCTTCAGCAGCTGCTCCAACTGGTTATGCTCCATTCCATCGCATCCTAAGGCGTCTCCTTTATCCTGTTATCTCCTCTCTGGTTCCTGTGGAAGGACTATGTGTCCATAACCCTGCTAGCTGATGTTTTTCGCTTCTTGATAGTCGTGGAATAAGCTTTTTCAATTTTCGCCCATTAACTTGGGCTTCACAGACAACCTCTACCCAGGCTCTGGCTCCAAAGAGGATGGCTCTAATACAGTCCTGATCAAAAGTTTAAGACCACTTGAAGAATGGCAAAAATCATATTTTGCAAGGCTGATATTAACAAGGTTCCAAGTAGAGCAACATGCAACAAGAAGAAATGGGAGTGAGACAAAACATTTTTTTAAGCGTGCAACTTATTGAATACAACGCTTAAACTGAAACGGGCTGTTTTACAGCTGATTGAAAGTTTAGGACTGCATGCCTTTAAACAGCTAAATCTGTGCAAAAATGGGGATTCTGTCACGGCGAGTGGAGTGAGCTGTGGAGAAAATAAAGGAGGATCCAATTGCAGGCAGTCGTGAAGGTGTGAAGGTGGTTTATTGAACACAGGGAAAAAAATGGCAAACGAAGATTAAACTAAACTATACTGGGAATAACTAAACTACTAAACACAAAAATGAAGGAGGGTGGGCAGAGGCAAACGACGGTTGACAGCAGGTAGAACACACGGGTGATACATGGTAGATACACAGACAGACCAGCAAGTATTACAACAGAAGACACGGCTTAAATACACTCAGAGAAAAACAGGGCGATTACACATGGGGGACACAGCTGGGAGTAATTAACAAGACGAGACAAGGGAGGTAAAACTGAATACACTCACATGAGACGCAGACCTTCACAATAAAACAGGAAACAAGAAATCACTACACAAAGACGCAGACTGGGCACAGATCAAAACCCACACCAAACATGAGAACACAAAACCTGAGAGCAAAAACCAAAACCAGAATCACAGAAACAATAGATAAATAATAATAATAATAACCAACAAAGCGCCAGCGAACAAAACGATCATTCAAAAATAAACCAAAGCAAGAGAACTCAAAATGCTGGGTCGAACTGACCCAGAACTGTGACAGATTCATTGTCAGTTTCTGTCAGGTAGTCACACTGTCATGACTTTTTGATGGCAAAGGCAAAACACCTTTCCCTTTTTGGTCGAGTTGTTGAGCTGTATAAGCAGGGTCACTCGGTAACCTTGATGGCCCTGATGGTTTCCAACATTACTGGCATAACAAGCAAATCCCACCTGAGATGAATTCTATGCGCCACAGTGTAGGGGGCGCCATAATGGTCTAGAGTGCTTTGTCCTCCAGTGGAACAATGGAACTTCAGGAGGATCCCTATCAGGATCCAACAATGCAAAATATAATTTTTTGCCATTTTTAAGTGGTGTTAAACTTTGAATCGGGGCTGTAAATGTGTAGTCTTTAGGAAATAAAACATTCATTATACTTTTTTTTTTCTGCTAATGTGTTGGATCTCTTTTTTGTGACTGAGACATGGATGAGAGTTGGTGAATCTAGCATTATTTATGAAATGTTACTCTCCAACTGCTCATTTCTTAATGCTCCAAGGATGTCAGGTAGAGGAGGAAGAATATTGACTGTTTTTAAATATAATTTTCACTGCTAACTACTCCAGGTGCTAGTTTCCTCCTCCAGCTTTGAACTTGCATATTTGAATGGGGATGTTCTCAACTAGTAGTGTACAGTAATCTAATCTAATCAGTTTAAAAAACATTTTTTAAATGACTTTTCATGATTTTGGCTGAAATTGTGCCTAAATATTTAGTGATTTTAATATTCATGTCTGTTGCCCTGATAAACTGTTAGCTTAGGAGTTTTTAAATCGTATTTAGTGTTTTAACCTTGTACAAAAGACCCTACACACTGCACACTCTTGACCTGGTGTTATCATGTTATATGGTTTATCTGTTTTTAATTTGGAAATTGGGATTCAGTGTTTTCTGGTCACAAACCTGTTTTATTTGAAAGGCGCTGCTGTACGTTTAACTCCTCCATTGCGGCTCTCTTCTCCTCCACTTTTATGAAGAAAATCTTTAGGCCAAGCACCCAAAACGTATTCCTCAGTCCTGGTTAAATGAATCGACCCGAGCAGTCAGGCATCAGTGTAAGAGAGCAGAGTGAAAGTGGAAGAAAGACAAATTGCAGGTTTCGTTTGAAATGTAAATAAAAGAGAAAAACAGAGATTTTTCTCAGATCACTCTGCCAAATTGTCATAATCCCAGTGTTCTTTTTAAGACTATCAGCTCTATTTTAAATGTGCCACAGTCTACCGCCCTGAAAGCCTCTGCTGACTCATGTAATCAATTCCTTTCTTTCTTTGTAAACATGTCGAGGTCAGGTCAGCAATAGTACTTCCAACATATGACCCACCCATGCTAATTCCCTGCTCAGCTGTTTTACATCAGTTTGAGCCTGTTTCATTTAAGTTCTCAAAGAGGTGGTTAGGCAAATGAAACCCTCTGGCTCTCACGAGATGTTATACCTGCATGGCTCTTTAAAGAGGTTTTTCCCTCGACTGGAACCTCAGTCCTTGCCATTATAAAAAATAATAATAATAATAATGGATTGGATTTATATAGCGCTTTTCAAGGCACCCAAAGTGCTTTACAATGCCACTATTCATTCACTCTCGCATTCACACACTGGTGGAGGCAAGCTATAAAAAATAGCAGTATTACTTCCAATGTGTTTCCTGGTGGTTTTAGACATGCAATTGTAAATCTTTTATTTAAAAAAAACTGGCCTTGACCCTTTACTTTGCTCAAATTTTAGATCAATCTCAAATTGATCTCATCCTTTCAAAGTTATTAGAGAAAATAGTTTTTACCCAGTTGAATAATGGTAAATGGCCTGTATTTGTATAGCGCTTTATTAGTCCCTAAGGACCCATCCAGTCATCCACCCATTCCTACACACACTGGTCATGGCAAGCTATATTGTAGCCACAGCCACCCTGGGGCGCACTGACAGAGGCCGGACACTGGTGCCACCGGGCCCTCTGACCACCACCAGTAGGCAACAGGTGAAGTGTCTTGCCCAAGGACACAACGACCGAGACTGTCCGAGCCGGGGCTCAAACCGGCAACCTACAAGGCGAACTCCCAACTCTTGAGCCACGATCACCCCTTTAATCGAGGATTTTTAGTCAGGTTCTAAACATTTACATTCCACTGAAACAGCACTCTAATGGGTTTTCAATTACATCCTTATAGCAAATGATTCTGGAAGCTCTGTGATTCTTGTGCTTTTAGATGTTACTGCAGCATTTGATACTGTGGACCACAGTATTCTTATCTCACGTTTGGAACACTGGGTTCCAACTGGGTGGCAGAACATTTAGTGTTACTATTGAACATTTTTTATCCACCTCAGTCCCCCTTTCCTGTGGGGTACTTCAGGGGTCAGTCCTTGGTCATCTTTTTTTCCCCTATTCTTGCAGCCTTTGGGCTCTATTCCTAGAAAACATGAGATATCCTTCCACTGCTACGCAGACGACTGCCAAATTTACCTGCCTTTAACACCTAATAATCCAGGCACCATCAAACTCTTTTAAAACTGCCTTTAAGATGTCAAGGCTTTGATGGCTCTGAACTTTTTGAGCTTCAATGAAAGCAAAACAGAGGTAATTATATGCAGGCCTAATAATACCTGACGCAACCCAGTTATTAATTATGGTTGGCTTGGGTCATACATCAGACAGCATGTCACAAATCTGGGAGTCATTATGGACTTGGATTTTAAATTTAATAAACAAATCAGTTCTGTGTTGCAACAAAGCTTTTTCCACTTAAGGCAAATAGCAAAGCTTCAGCCAGTTTTGTCAAGGCATGGCTTGGAGAAAATAATACTTGCCTTTATCTCAACTCGGCTTGGGTATTGTAATGCACTTTATGCTGGAGTCAGCTAAGCATCCCTCTCACGTCTTCAGCTTGTTCAACATGCTGCTGTCCATCTCTTAACTGGTACACACAGGCATGAGCATATCTCTCCTATCCTGTCCTCTCTTCACTGGCTTCCTGTTTATCACAGAATTTATTTTAAAGTCCTAAAGTTGGCTTATAAGTGCCTAAACAGTCTTGCTCCTCCATACTTTTCTGATGTACTTCAGCCTTATATTCCCTCCTGGGCCCTTAGATCAGCCAACTGCTGAGAGAGGCACCTTCACTTCCTGTTTTTAAGTCTCTTTTGAAAACACATCTTTTTTCAAAAGCATTTGGACCAGTGTGAGTTGACATGCTCTTTTTATTCTCTTTGTTTTACTGGTGGTTTAGTGGTTTTGTCTTTCGTTTTATCTCTTGTTTTGTTTTTGTACAACAAGCGCTATATAGTCAGTATTGTATAATAAATGTCACTTCAGGAAGTATCAATTATCTTTAGTGCACAATTTTATTTATTTGACCACATTTTGAAATTGACTGTTAGTAACAACACATGGGAAATACAGTGGAACCCCGGCTTACGAAGACCCCATTTAACGAAAAAGTCAAGTTATGAAATCACTTAACGGCAATATTTTTGCCCGTGGTATGGCAAAATGCCCGCGTAACATACACGTACGTATGTATGCTTTCTTCAGCCTCCACCAAGAACTTCGTCTTCAGCCAGCATCGCCTCACTCAAAAAGGCGATGGAAAAAGGCTCTTCGACATACGAAAATTTGGACTTACGAAACACCCTCTGTTCCACTGTATATTATTCTGAGACAGAAATTGTGGTATTATGATATTGAAGGCAAACGTCTGCAGTTAACACCACTTTCCTGATTAGTTTATTGGATGAAAAGTTAATTTCACTTCTTGAGGGAAACAGTAAGCTGTTTAGTTTGTTTTGTAGGTTAGAGGTCTCATTAAAGTGAGAAGGGGGGTAAAGCAGTGTATGCTTATTTGTGAATGACTTATCAATCAGTACAAAGTACAAACAACTAGATGGCACTTTGTTGGTATAGATGAGACATGGTCAGTGTTGGGAAGGTTACTTTTAAAATGTATTCCACTACAGATTACAGAATACAGAATACATGCCCCAAAATGTATTTTGTAACGTATTCCGTTACGTTACTCAATGAGAGTAACGTATTCTGAATACTTTGGATTACTTAATATATTATCATGCTGTTTACAACTACGTGAATGTACTATTGCTGTGTGATTTATTACTATTACTGAAGGTCCGCGGCTCCGAACCGTAGTAAAGGGACCTCTGGCTAATACCGTGGGTTCCGTAGCCGAAAAATAGCTTTACTTTGTTGTGTGGGTCAACTTTGCTTGCGAGAGACAGAGAGAGGTTGGTTGGAAGAATGTAGTGAGATTCTTTAACACTCCTAAACTCACAGCTCGGCAAACAGGCTCACAGAGCCAGGGCCTATGTTGGAGAGGTTGTGGAACCCCCATGGCAAACCATTTTCATGTCTTCTGGGCCTGCCCAAGGATTCAGCCATATTGGGGGGAGGTGGCCCTTGAGATAAACAAAATAATTGGGATTACAATAGACTATTCATTTGATACGTTGTATCTTGGCAAATTGCCTACGGCACTCCCACATAAAGATATTTATTTATTGAAAATACTTTTGGCTGGCTGCAGAAAGGCCATAACCCGTAGGTGGCTAAAGGCAGACCCTCCAACTCGGGCCCAATGGCGTGGGATAGTGGAAAAAATTTTTGGAATGGAAAGGCTTACCTTTGTCCTTAGACTCGAGCTCGAGAAATTTAAGAAGCTCTGGGAAAAATGGGTTGTGTACTCCCCTTTGCACTGCATAAATGAATATTACCATGATGTAAGTAGATGCTATTACTGGAACTGTGAATGTCTCCCATGCTGACCTTAAGTTTTGTATTCCCATACTGTAAAATGATAAATAAAAAGTTATAAAAAAAAAAAAACTTTGCTTGCGAGAGACAGAGAGAGGCGTTGAAAGGCTGCTCCAACGGAACTTATTGTTTTTGGAGGAAAACACGAACACGGTGTACAGTCGAGTCTTAATAGCTTACTTACAACTGGGCTCGTCAGGCACTCTTCTTGGCTGCAGTGGTTATTATTATATTTACATGCTTCCAGCTCTCGTTTCTGCTCGATGACAGCTCGTACTTTTCCTTTTTCTCCCTCCCTTGCTCACAGACACATAACGTGTATGGCAGTCCATTCTCCCTGCAGCACGGACTACACTGCCCATGAGGCTACATTCTTTAGAGCTATATCTGTAGCATTCTGCCTGTTAGCTTAGCACAACAACAACAAAAAGGCGCTCTCTCACCCAGGAAACACGCAGAGAGAGAGTCACCCTGTAACCATGGCAACCGTAACGCTGCCGCCTGGGACAACAGAACACGGCTGTCAAACAAAACCCAAACAGTCCTGACCCGCCACAATATGAAACAGGAAAGTACCGTACTGTAATCAATTTATTTCAACAAAGTAACTGTATTCTAAATACCACCTTTTTAAACGGTAACTGTAACGGAATACAGTTACTCATATTTTGTATTTTAAATACGTAACGGCGGTACATGTATTCCGTTACTCCCCAACACTGGACATGGTGAGGGGCGAGGTGGCTACAGGTGGAGGTTGACAGGTTGCTGTCCAGTCAATCATCCAATCCTAACTTCAGGAGCTTGTTGGAATCAGCCAATCACAGACACACCCACACAACCAGCCTTGTGGAAGGAGAAAGAAAATACACACCCAACACCCCAGTGGGAGGAGTGACACATCAACACAGGCGGCATGTGATCACAAACCACAACACTGAATCATAACAGCAGAAACAGCTCTAGCTCAGGTTAAAAATGATCTTCTTATGGCCTCTGCAGTGGACTCATCTCTGTGCTTGTTCTGCAGTGTTCAATATTGTTGACCATAATATTTTATTACAGTGAGAAATGTTCCCTCCGTGTTTTCCGTGTCTGAGCAAAACTCCCTGTGCGGTCCCTTGGACCACTGTGAGCAACAGCAGACGTGTGCACTGTGGTCACGCCAGCGTCGAATCCATCCAAGTTACATGGTTTATTAAAATAATCAAATTACAGCGTTTACATTTATGTTAGACTACTTTTAATTAACTGCTTTAGCCCACTTACAATGAAAATTTAAATAAATCTTGTTCATGACCTGTGTAGGATGTTAACACTATTGGAAGCAAAAATAACTTGAACTCCAACTTTGAAAACAACTTTTTTTTTTAATTATTAATTTTTATTTTATTTTATAAAGCTCTGACTTGTATTATGAGTTTGTAGTCTGGGAGACAGTCCTGTAACTCTATGTCTGCAAAATACAGTATATAATGACCATTGTTCCTTCAGTGGGCTAGTTTCAGTCATTATGCAAATGTACTGTTTATAAGGTTGGGGAAAACTGCAGTCAGCTGAGACTGAAGAAGTCACTTGGATGAGTGACGAAACGTTTCTCCCACAAAACGCTACGTCCAGATGAACAGAATCAACCTTTGGAGATTTACTTTCCTGGATGATTGAGGATGCATCAAGACTGCAAAACAGAATTGTTAAAGTATTAATTTTAATTTCAATTAAGGTTAGATTTTTTTTTTGTGCGCAACGCAGATTTTCTGTGTGCAGAGACCGTGCCAGCAGTGCGCAATTACTTTTTACTAAAGCATATAGTTCAGGCTAGATCAGATGATCCTGATAATAGTAAAAAATATTAGGTATTCAAGCCTGCAGTGGTTTGAATCATATCTATCAAATAAATCCCAGTCTGTTCATCTAAATGGAGAGTCCTCTTCACACAGTAAGGTTCCACAGAATTCTGTGCTAAGACCAATTTTGTTTACATTATACATGCTTTCTTTAGGCAGTATCATCAGAAGGCATAGCATACATTTTCACTGCTATGCAGATGACACCCAACTTCATCTATTCATGAAGCCAGATAATACACACCTATTAGTTAAACTGTAGAAATGGCTTAAATATAAAAAGACATGGATGACCTCTAATTTTCTGCTTTTAAATTCAGATAAAACAGAGGTTATTGTAGTTGCCCCTAAAAATCTTAGGAATATGGTATCTAACCAGATTCTAACTCTTGATGGCATAACTTGGCCTGCAGTAACACTGTGAGAAATTTTGTCTTTCAATGCAAATATTATACAAATATATAGGACTGCTTTCTTCCATTTGTGCAATATCTCTTAAATTAGAAACATTATGTCTCAGAGTGACATTGCAAAAACTAGTTATGTGTTTATTACTTCTGGGCTGGACTACTGTAATTTGTTATTATCAGGATGTCCTAAAAAATCTATGAAAAGCCTTCAGTTGATCCAAAATGCTGCAGCAAGACTACTGACAGGTACTAAAAAGAGAACCTATTTCTCCTGTACTGGCTTCTGTTTTTTGGCTCACTGTTAAATCCAGATTCTAATTTAAAATCCAGATTCTCAGATACAAGGTCTTGAATAATCCGGTCCCATCTTATCTTAAAGACCTTAGAGTACTGTATCACTCCGTTGAAGCACTTTGCTCTCAGACTGCAAGATTATTTATGGTTTCTAGAGTACGTAAAAGTAGAATGGGAGGCCGAGTCAGCTTCTAATATGGACTTGGGAGACGGACACTGTCTCTAAGATCAGGGTTAAAGCTTTCCTTTTTACTAAAGCATATAGTTCAGGCTAGATCAGATGATCCTGAATCCTCCCTTAGTTATACTGTAATAGGTATGGGCTGCTGGGGGATTCCCATGATTCATTGAGTATTTCTTTTTCAGTCACCTTTTATACTTAATAAGTGTTTATACACCTGTCTGCATTGAATCATTACTCATTATTAATGTCTGGCTCTCTTTCACAGCATGTCTTTTGTCCTGTCTTCCTCCCCTCACCCCAACCCGTTGCAGCAAATGGGCGGCTCGCCCTGAGTCTGGTCACCAGTGTCGCCAAAGTACTGCCTCTTAGGGGGTTGAATGATTATTGGAGTTTTTTGTGTTGTATTATTGTAGGGTCTTTACCTTACAATATAAAGCGCCTTGAGGCAACTGTTGTTGTGATTTGGCGAACTGTCACTGGCATGTTGTTAGGGCGATTCTTGCAGATATTATGGTATGTAAATAGGGATGACGGTAAAAATATTAATTGCATATAAGTTGCTGTTTATAAGTGTTATAATTGATTGCGGTAAAAGCAATACTAACCAGCAGCTGATAGTGTTTGTACCACACTTAACATGTTAATAATTGTTAACTGTAAAAGCTTTACATCAATAGTGTATGAAAATCTTTTATGTTTTCAGCATTTACAAAACAGTAACGTCATACCTTTGGTAGGTCCAGTCTCCAGGACTAAATACAGCATGGTTGCTTTTTTCCCCCTGTACATCAACCCATTTCTTCTACCTTTTGAAAACACTCCTGATAACATGTAAAGATCACTTGATGCACATTGGTCTACCTTATTGGTGCCAGAGAACAAGAAAATCAGCTACACTTTAGATTAGACAAGTGGATCTTGATTTGCACAGTTTAAAATCACTTTGATAAAAATGTCTAATGGATCACCAAACAGCATAAATGACTCAGGACCACATGCAATACATCTTTTAGTGTAGCTCACTCTGCTCAACTTGCATCATTAACTACACCATTATGTGACTTTTCCGGCAGAATAAGTAATAAAACGTTGTAAGTGTCAGCAGTCAGGCTGTGAGCCGTAACAGCTGAGGAGGAGGTTTGTCAGAGGAAGTAAATCTTGCTCTGAACTTAATGAGTTTTGCTTGGAAAAAGTGCTGTTGTCATGTTACAGTCAGCGCTTCAGCAAAAATTGTTATTCTTCTGAATAACAGAAGAACAAGAACAAGAATAACAAAAATGAAGCCAGTTTTAAAGAAAACCCACACTGCATAAAAAATTGAAATGGGCACCCAAAAGTTCTCCCTGCACATTAAAGTGATCTTAAAGGTATTCTTGGTGTCATCGTATAACAGCCTCACTTTTCTGATTTCATTTCACCACAGTCACGTCACTATTAAAACTGCGAAACATAACTTTGAAATACATTCATTTCAGCAGTGTAGTAGAGTCCCTGGCAAGGAGCTTCCTGAACTTTAATTTAATATTTTTTTAACAGTGAAACATCCATAGCTGACCGCAGTAGACCTTACTAATTTGCAGTCAACCCAAAGAGAGCGAATAGACAGAAAGGGCAAAGCCGTCTGCATTTTGTAATCCAGTTTGTGATTAACTGCTCCAAAAATTCCTCCAAAATACATCCAAGCATTGAAAGTGAAGTGAGGATGCTTTCAAACATAATGCCACAAACAGTTCTTATGTGTTCAATAACTTCAGCAGACATGCTCACAGCTTTTCAACTACTTGTCTTCTATCTTGTTATCTGTCTTGTTCTGCTGTGGCTTTAGGGCACTCACTGTCTACTGCCTCTATCACAAGAAGTGCTACAGCTTAAGTAGCACCAAGGTGTGCAGGAACTATAGTTGGTATTTCTACTTGTTTAGTGAGAGTTCAGAGGGTATTGTTTTAATAAGGTGAATCACACACGTACACTTCAACTTTAACATTCTGCAGCCCCTCCCCAGACACCTTGAATGACTCTAGGCAACCATTCATAATTCATATTTTATAAGAAATTTTAATCTTTTAGAAACTGTTATTTATCATTTGTAGCTGGTTTATGTTTTTTTAAACAACCATTACAGTACTTGCTGTTTTATTTTGAAAACCTGTTCTATTGGTCAGTGTTAGGAAGATTTAATCCAATAGCATAACTATAGCATAGAACTGTGAACTGTGTGAATTCTGCTAAATCCTACTATGAGGAGTTCAGCGTTGCATTTGTAGTCAACATAAAATATTACAGTTACCTCAGAGGCCACAGAATAACGGTAAGTTCCCATAGAGTGAAGTATACAGAGGTATCCTAATATAGTAGTGAACGGTCAGTCACAGGGTAGTTACACTCTAAAGCATATCCAGATAATCTTCTGTTTTACTTTAAATGTAACTGCAATTTTCAAATATAACTTCACGCTCTATTGAAAAAGACTTGATACTAAAGATTTAAAACCATCAACAGAAGGGAATAGTTTAATAGGGCAATAAAGTGGAAGTCTCACCACTTTGCAGCTACATTAAAATGATGCTGTGTACTTTGCTTTTTCCCCCTGAAAAATGGTACTGCCATTGCTTTTTATTTTATTTTATTTTATTTTATTTTATTTTATTTTATTTTATTTTATTTTATTTTATTTTATTTTATTTTATTTTTATTATTAACTGTATCTAGGCATCTATCTTTTATTGTTGTATTATTCAACCAATAATGCGAAATACAACTTCAAACTATTTTTCTCTGTGATCTGCTAATGTTTTTTAATTGTTATTTTTTTCATTTACACAATCCAGTAAATAGTCTCCAGCAGTATGGTGAGCAAAGGCTTCACTACGTCAAACACTCTGAATTGCTTAAACTTGAATTTCATCAAAAGTTAAAGTTTGACAGCTATAAGTAATTATAAATATAACTAAATTTATAAAGGTCTGCTGAAAAAGAAATACAGTACACTGTACACTGAAATAGCCCAGGGTTCAAGCCTCAGACTCAGTTATCTGTGTATGTAGAGTGGAGTCCTTTAACAAAGCTCCTTTAACCAGAGCTAAGCTTCTGAAAAATGTGAATCAAACTCTGTCCGAGTAGAAACAAGCACTCCTTTCTGAGTCCAGCTCTCTAACCTGCCACCGATGCCTCCATTAGCCTACCTCAGGCAAAGTCAGACACACACACCTACATACATGCACAGGCTGACCGTTTGCTGGTCTGTTTGCATAGCATGTGCTTCAAGCGTCACGCTCACATGTGGCTTCTTGAGAAAGCCACCTCTGTGCAGCCTGCTGATCCTGAATGTGCTTGTTTTATTAGACCTGAAGAACTGGGTTCAACCATGGAGAGGGGGTATGAAATACAAGCTTGGTCTGAGGCATGGAGGTCTGACTCACAACTAGCTACAGTCAAATGCAGTACAGCGCTACTGGTTATTTTTATTACTCGGCTTCCTCCTCCTGACATAACTAGAACACATTACTGATTGTATTCACCTTCATTTGACAACGAAGTCCAAGTCTTGAGATTTAGACTCTCTTTTGTGAAGACCCATGGAGACAACCAGCGCAACCCCCGGGAAAACATCCAGAGTTAACATACTAGAACCCACCATAGGTTTAGTAACAAGCAACAGTCCTAACCACTAATTAAACAGAGCTTAATACTCCAAGTTGCTAGTTTCAAGTCTTCTTCAAAATGCATGGATGGCTCATATGCAAAAAAAGTGTGTCCATTTAGAGTAGAATGAGTGATTAAAGGTGTGCTTTAAGGCATGTCTGTCATGATCCTTGCTTTTGTACCCACTGTTTTCTGTTTCATATATTCCGTTTGAATTTGTTGTAGTTTTCAGTTTAAAAGTGACCTTTGCTTTGGTTAGGTTATGTTTATTTTTTTCTGTCAAGTTTATGTGTGCAGTCTCAGGCTTTTAGTTTCCTACCTCATTACCATGAGGAGAAGATTTATGGAGGGCATGCAGAGGAGGATATTGGAATAGTCATGGCAAGACAGAATTCATCTGTAAACAGCCCAGGATTTTTTTCCTCCAAGTACTATAAAAAGCAATAATAACAACTACATGTTTGTGTTTGTAGCTGACCAAGTGTTCATGTGTTTTGACTTTTAAGAGTGTAATTCATTTGACCTGCTGTAGTCCATCTGTTATGTTTGTGAAACAATATTTTGCAGCAACAGTCCAATTGAAAGCCTAACAGTGGGTTTTCCACTGTAATGCTGAAACTATTTCTAGATGTGAATACCATTTTTGAAAGCTGCAGTGTCTACAAATTAAAGACCACGCCACAAATTTCTGTGATGATGGACAAAAATCTCATAAAACTATAAACCTTCAGAGTTCTCTTGAAATGACAATACATAACGACAATCTATTTTCATAATCTGAATGAAACACAGCTTTAAACACAGCAAATAATTACTGGTCATTTAATCTCACTATGTTCAAACCGATGGAACATCTGTGCAGGAACAGTCGCACCCATCTCTTCTTCAGTATGATGCTTTACTGCACTCGAGGGAACCCATTCACTGCAGCAGGGTGTAGTTTGGTTATGAGCCATTTGTCATTTCTGTCATTTTGCTCGTGCAAAAGGGAATGAAGCCTCAGATTTACAAGAACAGTTTACGCCTGGTTGGACGTCAGGACATTATCAAGTAAAGAAGAGACTTTGAGGAACAGAGATCTGCTTTCCTTCCAGCTTCTATCTCAGCATACACATGTGAAACAGGAGACTCACTTGGAGATAACCAGAGACCCAGTGGCACCTACTTCACACAGTGCTGTCACTGCCAGTGAGAACTCTCTGTAGGAAGTTCATGACAGTGGTGAAGAAAGTCTTTGAAGAGACAGCATTCACATGGACTGGAAAGATAAGCAGATCTAGAACCGTTTTATCTGAAATGTCTGCCTTCAGATAACTACAGAAGAGTTGTCAATGAATGAACCCCCAAGCACTCTATACAATAAACCACATTCACCTACTCATACAGCCTTTATTATATGTGCTTAAGTATTTAAGATAAGATAAGATAGAACTTTATTAATCCCTCGGGTGGGTTCCTCTGGGAAATTCGACTTCCAAAAAAGCACAGCAACGACCGAAGTTACAGTTACAGAATTGTTTTATATATACACATATATACACACACACATATATATATATATATATACACATATATATATATATACATATATATATATACACACACACACACACACACACACACACACACACACACACACACACACACACACACACACACACACACACAAATAAAATATACAAAGGGGATAAATAGAATAAATAGGAATAAAAAATAAAAATACAAGTGAATTGCACATTTCAAGTATTGAGTCTATTGCACTGTTGACTATTTACAAAAAGTATTGCACAAGGTATTGTACAGTGAGGTGAAGAGGCACTACAGCTTAGTTGTTCCCCCCTCCTTTGTCCTCCTGTTTCCCCTCCCTCTCCCCTCCAGAGAGGAGTTAAACAGTCTGATGGCGTGTGGGACAAAGGAGTTTTTAAGTCTGTTAGTTCTTGTCTTGGGGAGAAGCAACCTGTCACTGAACAGACTCTTCTGATTGTTTATGGCCGTGTGCAGAGGATGCCCAGCATTGTTCATAATGTCCAGCAGTTTCTTTAATGTCCTTTTCTCTGCCACTGTCACCAGAGTGTCCAGCTTCATGCCGACCACAGAGCTAGCCTTCCTGATCAGTTTCTCCAGCCTGGATGAGTCCCTCTTTGCTGTGCTGCTCCCCCAGCACACCACAGCATAGAAAAGTACTCCAGCAACCACCGACTGGTAAAACATCCTCAGGAGCTTCCTGCAGATGTTAAAAGACCTCAGCCTCCTGAGGAAGTACAGTCGGCTTTGGGCTTTTTTATACAGGTGCTCCGTGTTGCATGACCAGTCCAGTTTATTGTCCACCCACAATACTTGTTGACCACCTCCACCTCCTCCCCCTCTATCTGAACCGGCAGTGGACCTTCTCTGGACCTCCCGAAGTCCACAACCAGTTCCTTAGTCTTTGAGGTGTTGAGTTGCAGGTGGTTTGTGTGACTCCATGCGACAAAGTTCCTCACCAGACTTCTGTACTCCTCTTCCTGATCATCCCAGATACACCCCATGATGGCCGTGTCATCTGCAAACTTCTGAATATGGCATAATTCAGAGTTGTAGCAGAAGTCAGAGGTGTACAGGGTGAAGAGAAGAGGGGACAGCACAGTTCCCTGTGGTGCTCCTGTGCTGCTGACCACAGTGTCAGACGTGATGTCCTTCAGCCTGACGTACTGTGGTCTGTCGGTGAGGTAGTCGGAGATCCAAGCCACCAGGCAGGGGTCCACCTCCATCCTGTTCAGTTTTTCCTGAAGCATACAGGGCCGGATGGTATTAAAGGCACTGGAAAAGTCAAGAAACAGTATCCTGACCGTGCCTTTTCCCCCATCCAGGTGTGAGTGGGCTCTGTGTAGGAGGTACAGGATGGCATCCTCCACTCCGACACCCGCCTTGTATGCAAACTGTAGTGGGTCCTGGGCATGTTGTACCTGTGGTCGGAGGAAGTTGAGGAAGAGCCGCTCTAGAGTCTTCATAAGATGTGACGTCAGTGCCACCGGTCGGAAGTCATTCAGCTCATTGGGCCGGTTCTTTTTGGGGACCGGGACGATGCAGGACGTCTTCCATAGGGCGGGCACTCTCCCCAGTCGCAGACTGAGGTTGAAGACTCGTTGTAGCGGCTCCCCAAGTTCAGCAGCACACGCCTTTAGCATCCTAGGACACACCTTGTCTGGGCCTGCTGCCTTTCTGGGGCGAAGCTTCCTCAGTTGCCTCCTGACCTGATCCACTGTGACACTGGGAGATGTTTGGGAGGAGGGGAGGGGGGGGAGATGTCTTGCTGCTGAGAGAGGGATTGGAGGAGGGGGGTGTCATGGTGTCAGGAAGGGGAGGAAGCGAGGGAGGCAGGAGAGTGGGGAGAGGACTCTGTAGTGAAGGTGAGGGTGGGGGGGTTGTGGGCTGGTCAAACCTGTTGAAGAAGTTGTTGAGTTCGTTTGCCTTCTCCACAGTCCCCCCCACTGTGCTTTTCTTGGTGTTGTGGCCTGTGATGGTTTTCACACCATTCCAGACCTCCCTCATATTGTTCCTCTCCAACTTCTGCTCCACCTTCCTCCTGTAGGTGTCCTTTGCTTCCCTCAGGCAGCGTTTCACCTCCCGCTGTGCTGCTTTCATCTCCTCCTTCACTTTGCTCCTGAAAGCCTTCTTCTTCATGTTGAGGACAGCTTTGACTTCCTGTGTTACCCACGGTTTGTTATTAGGATAACACCGTACCGTCTTAGCAGGGGCGACTGTGTCCACACAAAAGCTGAGGTAGTCTGTAAGACAGTGTGTCGCCCCCTCTATGTCCTCACCATGTGGGCTCAGGAGCACATCCCAGTCTGTGGTGTCATAGCAGTCTCTCAGAGCATCCTCCTTTTCTGGGGTCCATCTCCGGATGGAGCGTGTTGTGACAGGCTGCCTTTGGACGAGGGGTGTGTATTGTGGCTGTAGGTAAACCAGGTTGTGGTCTGACTTCCCTAGTGGGGGGAGGGGGGTGGCTCTGTATGCATCTCTCACATTAGCATACAATAGGTCAATTGTCCTGTTGCTCCTTGTGGGACAATTCACAAACTGGTGAAAAGCAGCCAGAGTAGAATCCAGTGTGGCATGGTTAAAGTCTCCAGATATAATAATGAAAGCCTCGGGGTTTTGTGTCTGAAGTCTTGCTGTGACTGTGTGTATTTTCTCACAGGCAGCTGTTGCGTCGGCCCTCGGAGGGATGTAAACACACACACAGATCACATGACTGAACTCCCGAGGTAGATAATATGGCCGCAAGCTAACAGCTAGCAGCTCCAGGTCCGGACGGCATACCGAAACTTTAACGGAGACGTGTCCAGGGTTACAGTATCTGTTGTTAACGTAGACAATGAGTCCCCCACCTCTGCTTTTTCCGCTGGCCTGCGTGTCCCTATCGGCTCTCACGGATGTGAAACCGCATAGGTCTACGTTAGCCTGCGGCGTTAGCTCGGTTAGCCACGTCTCCGTGAAGATAAACAAGCTGCACCGTAGCTGCACGTAGACACCGTGCTTCATCTATTGCAAATTTAGAACCACCAGATAATGGAGGATGCACGTTTTTGGAACTATCTGGCTGTGACTAAAATATCTGAAACACTTGTGATGCAATAAATGACATAAAAGCTCCCTACCAAGAGTTTTCTAATATTTGATCATTTTACTGGTTATACATACTTTCCGGACTAATCAGACAGGAGAGTGTGCTTTCAGCCATCTGATAGCTTTGTCTTGTTTGTTTTGCTTTTTAAGTTTCGAAACTTAGTCAATAAACACTATGTTTTTAGGTTAATGTTCTGGTTTCATGGACGTTCCCTGCATGCAAAAAGATCATATCATGTATGATCTTTTTGAGGAGCTCACAGCAATCCCATAATTCAGCATGTCAGAGATCACTGCCAGAAGACACCTTGCACAGAAATGAGCAGTGTGTTTGGCAGAAAAGCATGAATTAACGTCCTGGAAAACATGATAGGCGGATACTTATTACCTTTCGGGCAGATGGTATCTCTTAGAGGGACTGTGTGAATTACATTTTTAAGTTGGGTTGTTTGGGATAATTTTGTATGGGGTAAACTCTGTGTTTAGTTCATTGGCCTCCCCATTCATTAGGTCTCAGTCTCACAGAACACCTTTGGAAAGCGCTTAAAGATCTGCTTAACTGATGTGATGCAATGACATGCTAGCATATGTTAGCAGATTATCAAAGAAGGTTCACCTTTAATACAGAACTGAGTCTTTCTGAAAGTAAGGAGCCATTCCTAATATAGTGGACACTGTGTGTAATAAATTTGAGCAGTGCAAAATAACTGATGGGAAGCATAGCAAGCATTGGTATGTTTTGTTTCATAGGTGTTTCTCTATTGCTGAAGACAGAGGCAGCTCACATAAGCAGCACAAGAAGCCTCTGTCTGCTGTTCCACAGCTGACTGTTTAAGTTGAACTCAGTTCTACAAGAAACAGTGGATGTCCCCAGGTGTGTGTCTCAGTTCAGCTCTGACACTCTTAATGAGATGAATTTGTTGCTTTTATATACTGTGTTCCCATGTTTGGCTGACAAAAATAAATAAATAAATAAATAAAGCCCAGTTCAATCTCAGTGAAGTTATAAAAAAGGTAGACCAGTTTTCTAATTTGGTTTGGTTTAATGTATGTGAAATATTAACTGCTTGCCTCAAAACAAATATGCGAATACTTTTTGCAAGCTTGCAATGCAAGCTTTTATTGCATTTTATGGAAATTTTGGTAAGGAAAGCAAATCTTGAACTCACAGTGAAAATGCAGGCTACAACATGATGGAGGAAATAAGCACGAGATATCTTCATGGTGTAAGTAGTGTTCATTTGGAGCATAATCACAGCATAATCCCTCTGCTGCCCTGCCTGTAACAAAAGGCTCAGTGAAGAGAGAGGCTTTCTCATCATTATTGCAATACTCAGTTTTAGACAGCAGATGTCTTTAATTTAGAGAAAAGACTACAGTTTTTATCATGAGTGGTATACACTGTATACTGCTAAATAAAGATATAATAGAGCAATGCAGCTAATGTCTTGTAAGAGAAACTGCAGGTTTTGGCACTTAAAGCACTGCCTTCATTTTTCATCCCTTGAGGTAATTAATACCTCAGTTATACAGTACTGACGGAGGGGGTGGCTGTGGCTCAGGCAGTAGAGGAGATAGAGTGGCAAGTTGGAGGTTTGAGTCCCACCACTTAGTTATGAAGTACTTAGAGCAGCATAAAGAATTACATGCATGTATGTGCCAATGGGTAAATGTGGCTTTTACTAAAATATGCTGTAAGTGTTAGAATTGAAGGTGATAGAAAACAGAGAAGCTCATTTGGTTAGCAGGAGAAAGATGCCCATTCAGGAAGTGCTGGGGATGCACCTGCTACTGAAATCAAACTCATGTCTGCACCTCATCAAAAGGTTCACACTATGATATCTGCAGAAAAATAAAGATTCAGATTGAAGATTGTTATTAGTGTATGTATAAAATACATACACCTGACGTGATCTTCTCAAACAATAATCCATACTTTGCATTTCAGAGAGAAACAGATTTTTCATTGCACAGCATTCATCTTATATGAAGGTAATTGTGTACAAAACACCTTAAAATATGATAATTTAAAAAATTGTTATAGATTTAAAAGACTCCTGCAGGGTTTCTGTTTGAAGTTGAGAGTTCTTGTTAAAAAGTCAATAAAATCTGAAAAGATTACAAAGAGAGACACAAATGAAAAAAACAACTACTGATTGCTGAACAAATAAATAAAATGAAAATGTATTTTTTTTATTCAGGTGGAGGAGGTCTAGAGTAGGAAGATGGAGACATAAAATACACATATGTGAACACATATGTTCATTGTTCGACATTTTCTTTTTGCATTGACTGCAAAGGTCCAGCATCATCATGCTTAAAAAAACAATCAATCAACTTACCAAGAAAATATCAGCACAACAATATTAAAAATACTTTATTTATCCTACATAGGATATTCTTTTGTTCAGCAGTTGAAATACTACTACTACTACTACGACTGCTAAAAAAATAAAAAGAAATAATAATAATAATAATAATAATAATAATAATAATGCTGATGATGATGATGTCAAGTACATTTTAAACATTAATTTAAATAATAATTAGTCGCAGCCTCGTATAAAATAGCTTTTAAACATAGCTGGCACACAATAAAATGCGGTAAAAACAAAACAAAACAAAACAAAACACTCACAGGATCTTGTTCTATGGTGAATACTGTTCAGAATTATACTTAAATACTTACTACATTTTAGGGACCTTTACGTGTTATAATCGTCGTAGTTTAGATGATATGTATTGATTTGCCATACACATCTGCACGTCTACTGCGTCTACAGTGCAGCACACGTGGAGCTGGCGGCGATACTGCTCCGATCCGCTGCGATTGCACTAGAGGAAATATTAAAATAAATAAATAAGCAGAAGCAGAAGCAGAAGCAGAAGAAGAAGAAGAAGAAGAAGAAGAAGAAGAAGAAGAAGAAGAAGAAGAAGACTCTAAGCCAATCAGAAAGCAATTTGCTGCTGCCTGGTGACCAGCTACCAATAGGAAGCGTGAATGTGAGCGCGGATAAACGGAATTGTTGTGTGTCGGCCTCGGTGATATTGTGTTTGGTGACAGTAATAAGAGTAATTGTTTCAGGGCCGTTAAATCCCCTCACAATGAGCCTGTCTCTGAGGTAAGCCGGTTTGTCGCAGTTATTCCAACATTCCTCAAACCAGCGCACAGAGCTATTCGCTAGCTCTTTCACATAAGAGGCGCTAGCATGTTAACTTTGCAACGCGTTTGCTGTGTTTGTTCGGGAGCGATAGTGCATAGGAATTAGCTGCAGCTACTAATCAGTGTAGAGTCGACGTTAGCTGCTTACTGTTTTTTTGTTTTTCGTTTCTTTGAATGTGACTTGGACGACTACAATGTACTGTACTATAGACCACATTTAGTTGCAAAACTACTGTTCAGATGCCACCCCTGTACGACTGCATAGCCACAGCACAAGGTCATCAGTAACAGTACAAAGGAGCGTTTTTTCTCATTTATTTTTTAAACAAATCAGCATTCTTGACCAACATAGTTGCTGATTCCGTTTTATTCAGTGCACATACACTTTTGTGTACGTGTAGTGGAATTGTAAGGGGAAAATCCTATATTAAATATTATAAATGGATAATCTTGTGTTGAATTGGCACAGAAAGGGGAAAAAGGACCAAAAACTAAGAAAATCTAACCGAGGAAAGTAGCTGTATCAGCGGTCAGCCAAACACTTCCGTGTTATGTGTATCTGACAATTAATGTTATAATGATACTACAGTCAATTTGTTTTGTTATGTTATTTTGTTATGTTGTTGATATTTAGATAAACATGTGTCAGAGTATTACTCTATCATGTTGTTAAGTTGCTGATAAATCAGATATTATTGAATAAGTATTTGGTCGTAGATACTTCGTTAGATTGCTAACGATATATGCACTGCACTCTGCTTGTGTTGCAAACACAGAGCGTAGATACCTGTAAACTTCAGTCTGTAAATAGTTACAGATTTTAAGTTTGTTTTCTCAGGCTGGGTAAAACTGATCACAAGGCTGTGTACGTTGTCTAAACACTGAGTGCACTGCCTGCATATTTGTCTATTGTGTGTTTTGTCAGCCCTTTGCTTTTTAGCTAACCTTCTTCTGTAAAGCTGTGGTGTTCTGCCATACGCTGTACAACATACTCTGTATTGAAGCTTTAATTTGGGGTAACAGCAGATAAGTGTGTCACTTAAGTTAAAGAAAAATGTTTGCAATATGATGTGATGTGCAATACATTTGTGTATCACATGCTGCATCTGTCTCTCTCCAGAACGGAGCTCATGGCAGACAAAACCAAGCGTAAGAAGAGGAGAGAGCTCACTGAGGATCAGAAACATGAAATCAAAGAAGCATTTGAGTTGTTTGACACAGACAAAGACAAAGAAATTGACTACCACGAGCTGAAGGTGAGCACTGGATGATGAGAGGAAAACAAGTTTGACAGCTAAGAACAGTCCGGTGACGCAGTATTTAATCTGCTGTGTTTAGTATGTTAAAATGTGCAATATGTCTGTCATAATGAACTCAAAAAACAGTTTTTCCTCACATGTTTACATCTGCTGTACTGCTGTTGGAATACAGAAACATCTCACTGTCACAAACTGTCAACAGGTGGCAATGCGTGCACTCGGCTTTGAAGTGAAGAAAGTGGATGTTCTCAAGATCCTTAAGGATTATGACAGAGAGGGAAATGGGAAAATAACATTCGAGGACTTCAGCGAAGTTGGTAAGTTTGCTTTCCCTGTATGTGCCCCTGTGCAGACAGGGGCCGAGGGGAAGAAAATCTCTGACATCTTTAACTGAAGTGTTTCAGTAACTCTGATGCATGTTATGTATGGTTCTGCAGTGACTGATCGCATCCTAGAGCGAGATCCGAAAGAGGAGATCATGAAAGCCTTTAAGCTGTTTGATGATGACGAATCAGGAAAGATCAGTTTGAGGAACCTGAGACGTGTGGCGCGGGAACTTGGGGAGAATATCAGCGATGAAGAGCTCCGCAGCATGATCGAGGAGTTTGATACTGACGGAGATGGTGAAAGTAAGTCAGCACTTGCTCTTTTCTTCGACATTGATAATTATTGCTATACATTTAATCCCTAGAAGGGAAATGCGTTCAGTTTGTTTAAGTGAACAGGAGTGGATGAGCGGGACTTTTGTTTGTTTTGGTGTACGTACAAAAGAGGCGTATGAACACCATTTATAAGGTGCTCGTATGGAGACATATTTATCGTCAAGTAGTTTGGGAAAAATACATATCTTAATAGTTTTTTATCTTTACCGTTTACGACTCTGGCTACTGGCGCTCCTCTGAAAAAGAAAGCCTCAAATCTCAAAAAATTGTTTGTGGTTCTGTTAAGCGCTATTGAGTCTCTAAACTTACTTAATAATGCCTTCATGAGATTTTAACCATTAGAGCAAAATTACTCATAACCATCTCACAGACGTACCATTATGTTCAGCTACTTTCAGGACCATTGATAATTACGTAGACTCTTTTTCTCCTATTAATCTTTGAGTTAAATGATGCAATTACTTCCTCCAAACTGTCAATGTATCCATTTTTTTCTACCCTGATTTTATGTTTTTTTTTCTGATTTTAAATATGAAATATACTCAAATTTTAGAGCCAGTTAGGGGTTACAGTGGGATTCAGCTGGTGGGGGGGAACCCTTAAATTGGTTGTAATGGCTTAATGTGGGGAAAAGACTCATAACTCACAATAATTTCTACTGAGACCTTCAGTAGATTTTCTTATTGTAAAGGCTGTGATCAGCTGATCAGATGTACACAACTGAATTCAACCAGATGTTAGCAGATGTTTTATGAGTTGTCCTAGCTGATTTCCATCTTCTATGCTGATAGTAAACTATTTAAGCTGTCTTTTTCCTATACGGTATGAAGGTAGAATTAAGTCAGTGGATTTCAGCATCATCAGTGAAAATTCATGTGAATTTCTGCTACACTGAATGTAACCTCACACTGACCATGGACCCACAGCCAGTGTGCGCTAGTCACACACTGTTCTTTACTTTAAATCCATCACAGTACAGCAAACTAACTTGTTTACCTGCACTAACCTGCAGAGGATTTTCATGCAGCTTTTAAATAACACAACAGTTAGTCTATCTCAGTTTGATTTGCAGCATGTTTCACAATATGAAAAAACATAATGTCACATGTACAGACCTGATATCTGATTTAAAAACATGAGGACTGACATGTAAGCTTTTAAATATGCATAATCTGCATTTAAATCAAATACCACTGAGCAGTCCTTACCTTTAAATCTAAGCTCTCTTCTTCCTCTCCTGTCCTGTCTTTCTTGGCTTTCTAAACTTTTCCATCTTTCAGTGAAGTTAGCGCTCTTTCTTTTCTCTTCCCTGTGAAACCCAGCAGCTGGACCTGTAGGTAGCAACACACTGTGAGACAAACTGTACACAGTTTGTGTGTTTGTTGACCTGATAGAAACCTTGCATTTGAAATTACCTGACACAAATAGCTTGACCCAAATACATTAAAGCAAAAGTAATGAACCTGTTTTGAGTAAAAGTAAAAAGAAGTTGGAAAGATAAATACTGAAGTAGAGTAAAGATACCTGAAAATTGTACTTAAGCACAGTAACAAAGTATTTTTTACTTTGTTACTACTTCCTACTTTTGGAAGCTAGGTTGCACAGAGAGATGGGGGTGCTGGATTTAAATGCCTGCGTGTCAGGAAAATGTGAAGAAACAAGCGAAAAAGTAAATTAAGCAGCATCTGGCTGCATTTCAGTGATTTTGTAGACTGCAAAGCTTAGTGCAGAATTGATTAAATGGCTGAAGTGATACCCTTTCCATTTTCATTGTAGGGGGACAGAAGGTTTCAAACTGAATGGCAGAGATCTAGAAATGTCTGCATGTACCACTTTTTTTTTTTTTTTTTTAAACCACTACAGTTTAAAACAAACCAACAAACAAAATACCCTTTGGGCAATTGGCTACCAGAACCTTTTCTGTAGTTTTATTCTTACAATTTAAGTCCAAAGAGTCCTGTTGACAGATTTCTTTCTTTGTCACGGCAGCTTTTTTTTTGTCATGTAAAAGAACAGTAAATTATGTAACATGTTTACACTGACAGAAAAAGGAGTTTCACAGCTCCAGCCCACTTAAGGTCAAAGTGGGCTGAACAGAGAAACTGTAGTCAAAATAAAAGAATTTAAATAAATGAGATAAAAAGATTACAAGAAATTCATATATACACATACATGCAAAAACGAAAGGTTTTTTTGTATTTTAGAGAACTGAAACTGACATTTTTAAAACTTTTTTTCTTTTGTGTTTGGTGCTCTCATTGACTGACTGGACTTGTTTACCCCCTTTCCAGTAAACCAGGAGGAGTTCCTTACAATTATGGGCGGGGAGTCCTGATGAGGGATTTCTCTGTTGCTGAGGACTTCTTGGTTGGATTGGTTGTCCAATTTGTGAGCAGTTAAGCGACTTGACTGTCAACAAGGACGCACAGCTTCCTCTGAAGCATCGCAGGTGGACAGAAGTTGTTTCATTGACCCTGAGGGTTGTACTTGAGTCATTCCATAAAAGCACTGAACTGTGTGACAGATTCAATGTCAGCCAAACTCATTTCTTATTGAAGGTGAAAGTTAAAGTATCAATATCATGCTAGTCTTTAAAATTAGCTAATTGTTGTTGAGTTTTTTTGTTGGGTTTTCCCCCCCATGTTTTAACATCTTTGTTAAATATTTACGGTAATGTGTTTTGCAACCATTTCACACCTTTCTGTAATTAGATCCTGTAAAAAGATCTTTTCACTCTTTTATAAACACATTAATTTACTGTTGGGGAAAATATAGACAAATAGCAGTAAAATGTTGTTGCTTTTATCAGAAGTGTCTGTATATTGTAAAGGACACCTATTTCATACATGGCTATTTTGAATGGTTGTATTTCCAGTTTACATGTGCATGTTCAAGTGTTCTATTTATTTTTGACACAATAAACTGGTTTCCCACCAAGTCGCACCATTTTTACCCTTTTACTTTCTCTGAGTGCTGGTAAGTGTGTCTCTGTTGTGCGACCTAGTTTGTAGTGATGGCCAAATGAAGCCTTGTGAAGTATTGAAGCTTTTATTGAAAAATGGTTCATTACTCGAACCTTTTCAACACAGTCATCTTTAGTGACATCTGGTGGCCTAAAATATGATGAACACCTTAAATCTACAACTTACAATGAACTGTATGGGCAGAAATCTGTGCCATCAGAAACTGAATTTGAATAAGTTGAATTTGAATTGCTCAGATTGAATCTGAATTGTAACTTGAATAAATGCTTTTGAAAACTGAATTTGAATTAGTCTAATTTGAAATTGAATTTATGGTTTGAAAATGATCATCACTAAATTGAAATTGCATTTTATATTTTGAAAATGAATTGATTTGCTTTGAAACTGCATTTTATCCTTTAAAAATTCAGCTCTCGAATAATTTCAGTTTCACTTCTCACCATTCAGTTTCAGTTCTACAATTCAATTTCAGTTCCAAAATTCAGTTTTTTGGAACTTACATCCGGTTCCGGTTCAAGCGCAGATTAATAGAACTACGTTTTACTAGCGGACCGAAAGTGTTACAGACAGGAATCTATAGCGTCTTGAGCTGAATTAAGACTTCAGAAGTCATTCGTCATGTCGAATGACCAGCGGATAAACTCTCAGGTTGGTAATAAATTAATTACATGTATAAGAACAAGCGTCATGTTAACAAATGATAGCCGTAAGGTAACTTTTATGCTTATTGTAGCTGTTAGCTAAAAACGCTAATTTAGCGTAGTTTGCCCTGAATTCAGCTTTGACAAACAAATATGATCGACTGTTTCTAGTAGAATTCCAAAGTTGTCATCTTGTACCCTCTCAGAGTACCCCCTCTGTATGCTTGCAGAGACCCCTACAGTAGGGAAACATGCAAAACAGTGCCCAAACCTTTGTGTTTTAGCTTTATTTATGTCTTACACAGCTTCCCAACTCTTTAGCTAACTTAATAACTTTAGCTAAAGTGAATAGTTAGTCTAATTCATTAGTGCAGCATTACTGGATCATCTCTGTTTGAAGTGATATAATATGATATACAACTATCACTGTGTTTAACTACCATAATAATTCTTAGGGTACTGAGTGCATGCTTGATTTTTTTTTTTTTTTTTTTTTTTTTTAAAGCATACTGCTCCATTAATGTGTTTGACAGGCTGAAGTTGTCGGGTCACCTCCTAAATCGACCATCTTTTACAGGTGTTTTGTGCCAGAAATGGAGTGTCCACTGAAGACTGAAGATACTGAATCTCTACGCCTTGCCATTGATCCCTCTTGTGCCTTCATCTAGACAAGAGACATTAACTTAACCACTCTCATATGCTCTGTACCTACATCACCTTCCCTGACAGTTGTAGCTTGGCTCATCTGAGGGTGAAATTATGAGAATGTGTTATTTTGCAAAGTGCTCTCTAGGGTTCCTAAATAAAATATGGCATTGAGGTCATTTCTTTTGAATTAAGCCCTTCTTCTGAAATATAAGAACCTCTCCTGGTTTTAATGGCACTTTGGATTTCCTTACTTTCTGTTCCACTCCCAACCCCAAATAGATGCTGACAAGCTGCCACAGTAACATGGAAGAGGGAAAGAAGTTGGAAAGGACTACTACAAATAAACCTAATGCCCAACAATGTAAAATAATAATAATAATAATAATAATAAAGATAAGATGAAGTAACAAGTTTTTAGTATTTTGTTTATTCCAAATGATCATCCAGATGTCTGTGACATGTGATGACAAACACCATAATGGAAGGCCTTAGTCATCACATGCTTAAACTCATATTTTTGCATATGCTGAACAGGCAGTCAGACATGCTGTAACTGTGGGGTAGAAAACAGCATGAACACCATACGGCAGGGGTCTCAAACTCCAGTCCTCGAGGGCATGGAAAAGTTGCATGACACTGGCCCTTGAGGACTGGAGTTTGAGACCCCTGCCGTATGGAATATGACAGGTGTGGTTGAACTGCATGAAGACTCTGAAGTTAATCTTCTCTTCTGGCAGGACAGGAATGTGGCCTTGTCCTGTGAGCCACTGTAAGGATGTACTTAGAGTAGAACTGGACTGTCACCGGCCTCAGGCTCTTCACCCTTTTCAAAGACAAAGCAGTCATTTAGATAAAATATTAGATATTGTTTACCTGTAAATGCACAAAGTAAATTTTGAAATGTAATTATTGTCAAGAGTGAACAAGCACTGATAGTGTAATCTACAGCTGTGGCCAAACGTTTAGAGAATGAGAAGTGTTGTTTGCTTATTTACAAAGTTTGCTGTTTCAGTGATAGTTGTATATCATATTATATCACTTCAAACAGAGGTGACCCAGTAATGCTGCACTAATGAATTAGACTAACTTTAGCTAAAGTTATTAAGTTAGCTAAAGAGTTGGGATGCTGTGTAAGACATAAATAAAGCTAAAATACAAAAGTTTGGGCACTGTTTTGCATGTTTCCCTACTGTAGGGGTCTCTGCAAGCATACAGAGGGGGTACTCTGAGAGGGTACAAGATGACAACTTTGGAATTCTACTAGAAACAGTCGATCATATTTGTTTGTCAAAGCTGAATTCAGGGCAAACTAAGCTAAATTAGCGTTTTTAGCTAACAGCTACAATAAGCATAAAAGTTACCTTACGGCTGTCATTTGTTAACATGACGCTTGTTCTTATGCATGTAATACATTTAATACCAACCTGAGAGTTTATCCGCTGGTCATTCGACATGACGAATGACTTCTGAAGTCTTACTTCAGCTCAAGACGCTATAGATTCCCGTCAGTAACACTTTCGGTCCGCTAGTAAAACGTAGTTCTATTAATCTGCGCTTGAACCGGAACCGGATGTAAGTTCCAAAAAACTGAATTTTGGAACTGAAATTGAATTGTGAGAAGTGAAACTGAAATTATTCGAGAGCTGAATTTTTAAAGGATAAAATGCAGTTTCAAAGCAAATCAATTCATTTTCAAAATATAAAATGCAATTTCAATTTAGTGATGATCATTTTCAAACCATAAATTCAATTTCAAATTAGACTAATTCAAATTCAGTTTTCAAAAGCATTTATTCAAGTTACAATTCAGATTCAATCTGAGCAATTCAAATTCAAATTGAACTTATTCAAATTCAGTTTCTGATGGCACAGGCTTATATTATAACTTATACTATAACTTCTATAATTATAGCTATAGTATGTGTACTTCTTATGTACATTTTAGACCTGGGAGCAGAACTGCTGATAAACTGTTTTTATTTAGGAATAGGCAGAGCGTCCACTCTTCCTGGCTTTATGTCTGTAATTATGTCACACACTGGTTTGCTGTCACACAAAATCACCACCAAAACAGCATAAATCCCACCAATGATTCAATTCCTTAAAAGCCACTAAATCAAGTACTGAAGCAGTCGCATGGCAATTGAAGCTTTGATCACGTCATTGATCATGTGACTCTTTCAGACAAACAAAGCCTCGACACAGTGTTTCTGAAGCAGTGTGTTGATTTATTTATTTTTGACACATGAGCTTCAGCTTCAAACGCGCCATCACTTCTAGTTTGCGTTCGTATTCTCTGCCATTTCCTCGTTATAAAAACCTTTTCTTCTGTTTTGTGGCCAGGCACAGGCATAGTACTTTTTCTTTGGTCTTAACCTAGAATTTAGTGTGTTCTTCTTTTTCCCGGAGGAGTGGGGTTTTTGTTTCTTGTTTTGGCCTTGGAGACCCTGAAAATTAATATGCTTCCTTTTCCCCTCCTAATTAAGTTAACAGTGTAAAGAATTTGTAAATTGTTTTTTTGGAAATTGTAAAATCTTTGACACTGTTTGTAGTCTGAGCTTATATAGCTCGTGCTGTTGCCCTTGTTGTGTTGCACCCCTCATGAACCCTAGACTTTGCTTCATAGTTGAGTGATGCCTTACTCAATAAGGGGGGACATAAGGGTATCGGCCCTCTGCCGGGGTCTCTCTAAACATGTTTTAGATTATCCTGTGGGCTCGGTTGTTCAGTTCAGGTCATACGGTACAGAAAGTGGACTCCATTTTCTTAATTTTAGTTGTTTTGCAACTATTTTTGATCTTCTCACTGGGTACCAATTTATGGTTGACAAGCCATTAGCCAATGAGCATGCAGTTTCAGTCAGAGCTGACCCTGTTCATCGCATCTGGTTTCGAAACACCAAAATGATGTCCTGCCAGCTATATCCATACTATATACTGTAATGTGACTGTGATGAGCTTTGAACTCTTCTTCACTGATCCAACATGAATGACTGATATGAGGTGTGCATGACTGCACAACCAGTGAGACTGTGGGTCTTGATTAAAAGGAAGCAGTGGATATTTAACGTGTGTGAGCAGGGAGCAGGATGTTACATGCTTCAGCTGTGCCCTCCTCTGGAGGGTGGGTGTTGTTCAGCTGCTTAGGGCTGCCAGTAACAGTGAGGGGATTGGTTGTTCCTAAATTAAGAGTGGAGGCTTGTTGCATCACTCGACTTCCAACCAGGGCCACCTAACTTCATAGTTGAGTGATGCCTTACTCAATTATGTAGAGACTTGCTGTGGGATTTAGGAGGGATTTCACTGTGTTCAACTGAAAAAAAGCATTTTCCCTGCATTTTCTGTGGTTGTTTTAATCACCAGTTATTGCAATACTGTTATTGCTCACGAAAGATGACTAATAAAAACAAATTTCTATGTAGCAAAAATAAAGGGCATGTCTACTTATTTTTTATGTAGTTAAATATGGGCTAAAAAGGCGAGGCTTGTGGAGTGGGTACTGAAGACTGTTTCACTCTGGAAATTAAGCATGACATTTTGAGCATCGATTGTTAATCTCTTAACAGTTTATTTCTTTTTTAACCTCTCAGCCTTAAAATGCTCAGGGGGCAGGCGTGGACACCCAAATAAGTGGTTTTTAAAATTTAAGTTTTCTGACATTTAGTGGGAAGTCCTCCTTTATTAGCAGCATATGTGATAGCATGGGATATTAAATATCTCCTGTGTCTGTGCTCATGGGAGTGGAGCTGAAAAAGATGGCACAGTCCCTTGTGGAGCTCCTGTATGCACATCAGACATTTACTTGCATACTGTGCAGCTTATCTCTTTAGCAGCGGGATGGTGTGGGGTGTACTTAGGTTTTCACAGGACTCTGTAGTCCTGTGAAAACTTTCCAAATGGCTGCATAGTAATATTCAAGGTCATGTTAGTTACACTAAATTAGGGCACGCCTTTGCCTCGTGTACATTGCCTCGTAGTGGAAAAAAAATGACATTCAAAATTTATGGTACACAATATAATTGATACACACTAGTATAGCAAAACCACAAATTACTACAAAAAACAGAGTATTTGATACCAGTTACTTAAAATAATATGTAAATCCAATCGGTCTCCTGGCTCGGCAGTTATGAATAAAGCAAACAAAGTGTTTGCTGTATGTTAATGTCTCCACCTGCGGACAGAATGCACACTTGCATGCAGTAGTTTTGAACCAAGCTTGTACAGCCTTCCTGCTTTACTTCGACTGCCCACAAGATGGAGTGATGTGTGACAGCACATTATGCACCTGATCACTGCATGCACTCTGTGTCCTTCAGGTCTTTGTGAGCACTACTTCTGGTAAAGTTTACATTTTAATTTTATTATTTTATGTTAAAATTGAAATAAAAAAAAGAGGACCGTGGATAAAAGTACAGTAAAATTTTAGTTGAGTGTGATTTACAAACTGCAAATGATGTCACAGCATAAAGCCACTAAGCTCATGTTTAAAACAATAAAGGACACCTTCCATACAGACTATAAAAAATAGATACTGCTAAGAAATCTCATCTCATAATGTGATGTATGTGATGAAATAATAACGCCAGTTAGTCAAGGCCTTTGTCACACACTGCACTTGTGATGCAGAATACTGCCCACAGAGCTTTTCGGCGAATCCTCATGAACTCCGTCACTTGACGCCCCACAGGCTTCTACATATTGGTTTGGATGAAGGCATCTGGATCGCATTGCTTTACACTTCATCTGTCCCAGCCCCCATCAAGTACTCAGATGTTTAAGATGATTGGGGTTGAATAACCCAGTTTGCTTTGGTACTACCCTGTGCCAATGAGTAAATGAGTCTGTGGTTTTTCTCTTGAGCAGTAGAGTTGAATTCTGTAAATGGGATAAATGTTAGTGATGCTGTAAAAGGCTGAGAAACAAAGTATTGTATGTACGTGACTAGGCTGAAAGTCATCACTAATGTTGATTATATGAACGTGCATGTGGTTATTACAGTGAGGCCCTGAGCTTAGCCTTCCTCTGGTACATGCTCAGCTGTCACGTCCCGGACTGGAGCAGCACATGCTCTAGAAATAACCCAACCCAGTTCCTTCCTAGTTACAACCTCAAAGTCGCCCCCTGTGGTTTCCACTACATGACTTTCCACACTCACTCTCTTGTATTACTAGTAGTAATCTGTGCTGATGAGAATTCTACAAATGCATCAGATGGCAGACCAAGATCTTATTGCTCTGTGATTGGGGGTAAAAACATAGGTTACCTGTGGTTCCACATGTAGATGGGCTAATTGGCTTGGTTAAAAGGCTTTCTGGTTTCTATGAACAGTCCTTTTGCAGTTGATGGTTTAATCATGTCTTCCTTGAATTCATCTAAATAATCTGTGAAGTGAGAAAACCATCTGCTAAAATGTAATCTTGAAATAATTTGATGGGATCAAATAATTTAGGTCTTTATTCAGGTATTAACTGCATTTGTACAAAGAAAAAAAAAGTCTTAGACAATAATGGTGGGCCATACAATATTATTACCAAGGAATAAACAAATGGGCCTCTTGCACAGAATTCTGTGGTTTTATCTTATCTACTTTGTCATAATTGTTAAAAACAGATGATTTGTATGGGACACATCAGTGAGACTAACATGCTAGGATTGTTTTGAGGACTCAAAAAAGGTCCTTCGCCAGATGCTCCTCCATTATTGTCTAGTATTTGGTTGTACGGAAATAAACTGTGTGGCTGTTCAGTTCAGTTGCTTCAGGTGCTCTGCTGGGCTCTTCTTCCCTTGGTTCCATCAAGATCGCCAGAGGTCTCTGTTATACAACAGCCACAGAAATCTGATGTTCATCTGGGTGTCATGAGATACCATCAAAAGAGTAAGCAACTGGACTGAAACACTGGAAAATCAGTGGCTTACTGCAAAAACATGAAACATGTCTGCAATGGATGATATTCTTCTGAGCTAATACTTTATGAATCTTTCTTGTTCCTGTGATGGATTTCAATGGTTGCACGAGTATAGTGTCATAAAATATAATGATAATCTAGTGTAAGTGTCTGCCATCCACAATGTCCTCACCTCTCAGCACAACGGGGTCTGCACATCTCTTCACTGTCGCCCCAATGCCATCTGGGGCACCCTTGCCATGGGATGTAGGGAATTCCATGTTGCATTCTTGAATCTCAGTTGGAGGAAGGACAGCAAAACTGTTTGCTTTGACCATTATATCTTTCAGGACATGATCCATGTCAGTCCATATGGCTGCTGCATCCTGGTGCTTGGACTGAAGTTGTGAAGAATCCCACCTTTTCATGTTTGGTGTAAAACATGCCCGTGTGAAGTGTTATCTGTAGGTTTTGTCCATAATGGCATAGTTGTATTTCTGAGCTGAATTTGCATTTCCAGGCCTCAGAAGTCAACATGCACAATAACTGTTGTTTCATTGCAACTTCTTATGTTTCTGTACTCCTCATGTTTGATTTTGAAGTAGGTGGACATGGGCGGTTGTTTCACTTCTTAATTTGTCTTGGTTGAGAACCATAAACTCTGACAGAGTACCACTATGTTTCTGAAGTTTGGTGTGAAAGTGAGCTCCATCTTCTATTTGCCTTTGAATGCTTTAATCTCTTTGTAATGCATTTTTTCAAGCTATGTATCTTAATGATTCACCAGCAAGTAGCTGCCTACTACTGCTCGGTTCCTCAAAACTGATGTTTAAAGGAGTCTGTGGGTTTATGTTTACATACTGCTGGACTTGTTGATTTTTTCCCTTCAGATCACCAATGTTCTTTAATTTTTCCTCTTAAATTCCATTTCTCCATCTTTCTCTTTCCTTTCTGAGCTTTGACTGGCTGTTAATTTTCTTTCTCATTTTTTGATACTCCCTGATCATACTTCCCTTCTTCTACTAAAAAGTTAAGTTTTGCCATTCTAGCCTGAAATTGACCATTTTATACTTACTAGAAATTTTTCTGACACGTATTTATCCTTAAGTGTTATTTATATGCATATATACAGATTATGTATTAAGCAACAGATGCTATTACAATGAGACTGTAAAGCTAAATTATACTTTTGTTGTATAAACATTGCCTTGGTCTGCCTTTTAGTTAACTGGGTTAAGACTTTTATGCATGTTTTTAGCCCAATAATAAGGTTTTATCTGGGGGACATGTTTTGTCCATTATTTTGAGAATCGCTCAGCTACATTTGGTTTCAAAACACTTTAAAGACAATGGATTCAGTGAAAAGTCAGAAATTATTGACATTCAATCACTAAAACTAATTTTTCAAGAATGCAAGTAAGTATCTGTTTTCTGGCATCTTAATAAAATGTTTTTAAAAAGCCAAATATTTTTACTTTACTTTTTTCAACTTTTTTTTTAAAACAGCATGGATAACGACTATAATTATATTTTAATATTAAAAATATCCTTTTGATTAAACCAGTCAATTAACCATTACAGATAGATTTTTTTTTATTATTTTTTTTAAAAAGGAGTTTGGTAATTATCAATACTTTTAATTTAAGGCAGCTGTGGAATAAGCCTTACTTTCTGTATTTGCAGGAAAATACTGAAAATGTCAAATATTGTTAATTACACAGGTTGACCACCAGAGGGAACAACAAGATTTCTTGTTCTTAACCAAAAATGTCAGTGTTATTATGTATCTTAATTATAATTCACGTCTCACAAAAATGTATCTTTTTTTTTTTTTTAAAGAAGCTGGTTGAGTGACTATTTTCAGACAGTCCCTTAGTTGTATGACCTAGACATGCACCTCATGGGGGTTGACTTAAAATGCACTTCATGAAATGTAACAGGAATGCCTCCTTAACTGTGGTGTCTCTAGCTGTTTGTGTCCAAAACAGAGGGTAATCTTTTATGAGGTGCTTGTAATCAAGTCCCAGTCCAAAGATAACTACAGTTTTTCATCACTTCTTGTGAGCTATGTTTACTGTTCACTCAGATTTTGTTGTTATGCAAAGTACATAAAAATATCGTGGTAATTTTTAAAAACTTCAATATCCAAAGTTATTCCTATTCATGAGAAACCATCTAATAAATTCACAAAAATGTATCAGCAAGGATATCTCAACATTTTATATTTTTCAAACATTTTCAAAATAATGATTCTACAATACTTTAATTTTGGTGATAAATGGCAGACAAATATTAACAAATATTTTACTAAATAAAATATTTGTTAATATTTGTTTACTAAATAAAATATTTGTTTGGAATAATTCTTTGTTTAGTTGGGTTTGTGTATACCTGTTTGGACAAAACCAGACCAATATTTAAATTTGTATGTCAAATGCTTCAAAACTGCTTCAAAACTGATGGGAAACAGTGCCAGAGTTCAGATCTGGTGCCCACCTGTCAGTCATTAGGCGAGCTATCCCAAATATGTGACAACAGTTACCCTCTAACCCTGACAGGGGAACATGGGAGGAAAGACCACTGGACTGTTTACTGTTGTGCTTGGTTATATCTGTGTGATGGCTGCACTTACAGCCACACAGTGGTAATATCACCATGTTAGTGTAGAGGCTTATAAGTAACCTTGCATTCACATTTCTTTCTTTAAATATAGGAATTTATTTACAGAACAATAAATAACTGGTTTTGGTTTAGTTAATTCACATATCCACATAACACTGCATTCTAAAATAAGTGCGCACATTTTAGTTTACACTGTTATGTATGATTAATCTTTTGTTTTCTGAGTTACCTTAGTTGCAGCTGTTCCAGTCCCTTGATTAAGGAGCCAAGAGGTGGAAAAGGGGCGGAGCGAGCTTTGAAGGAAGACTACAAATTGGTTCATACCATAATTCAGGACCATGGGGGGGAATTGGAGTTGATTATGTTTGGTTTAGTTAGGTTTTGTGTGTTTTACCCCTTCTCCTGTTTTTGTGGGCTGATCAGCCACTATTTAAGTTTCCCCTTTGTCTCATTAAGTGAGGGCAGGTTGTTTGAGTTATCGGTTGTGTTGGCAGCTTTGAGTAGAGTTTTGTTAGTTTGACCTCTTTTATGGGCCCAAGATTTTGATTCTTTTTGCATGAGTTAACCAATTATGTTTTTTGGGTTAAATAAAAAAAAAAATTTTTGGACTTTAACCTGTGCCTAAGTTTCCTTCACTGCTCGGTCCATCACAAGTGGTGTCAGGAGTGGGATCAGCAGTTGAAGGCACAGGATTTTTTTTCTCTTTTTTTCCCCTCTTCACTTATCAAGCCATGCACAGAATGGGAAGGAGTGGCAGAGGAGCAAAAGGAGATTGTCAAAACCAGCCAGTTGGAGTTGTAGAGCAAGTAGAAGGAGGAGAGGAAAATGGATCCTCTGGAGGGGTGGATAGTACTGAGAGCCAAGGTAAGGAGCCGACAATGTCAGAACTGATTTCCATGCTTCGTTCTCATATGGGTCAGCAGGAGGCCCAGGAAGCAAGAAGAAGGGAGGAGTTTACCCGCCAGGAACAGCACTTTAGAGCACTGCAACATCAGTTTCAGCTGTTGCAGGTTGCAAGCTCGTACCTCCCCGGTCCCTGAGCCTCAAGTGGAGGAACCTGAACAACCAGAGGTAGAGTCCTTTGAAGAGGAGAATCCTCCCTGTGCTGGCTCCAGTAATGAGCAAATACATCCTCAATCAGGTCAGTCTTGCTTTTATGAACCCAGGCTGGAAAAATTGACAGGATGATATTGAACATTTTTTAACAACATTTGAACGCATGGCTGTAGTTTGCCGGTGGCAAAAAATGGACTGGGTTTTTCATCTGATTCCTTTACTCACTGGCAAAGCAAGAGGTGCGTATGTTCATATGGATATGGATGACTCTCTAGACTATGACAAAGTTAAAGCAGCTATCCTTCAAAAATATGACATTAATCCTGAGACACATAGACTGAGATTCCGTTCACTGGAGGTAAAACCTGATGAGAATCCAAAAGAACTATATGCAAGATTGAAAGAGTTATATGAGAAGTGGGTGAAGCCAAAGGGAAAAACGGTGCATGAGGTTAGTGAAATATTAATTTTAGAACAATACTTGAGAATGCTGTCTCAAGTATTGGGGGCGATCGTGGCTCAGGGGGTTGGGAATCGCATCTGTAACCGGAAGGTCGCCGGTTCGATTCCTGGGCTCTCTGTCCTGGTCGTTGTGTCCTTGGGCAAGACACTTTACCCTACTTGCCTACTGGTGTTGGTGGCGCTGGCGCGATTATGGCAGCCTTGCTTCTGTCAGTCTGCCCCAGGGCAGCTGTGGCTACAACTGTAGCTTGCCTCCACCAGTGTATGAATGTGAGAGTGACTGAATAGTGGTATTGTAAAACGCTTTGGGTGCCTTGAAAAGCGCTATATAAATCCAATCCATTATTATTATTACTCTGCATGTAATCATTAGTTCTTATGAATCCTTGGGGCTTTTCCAAAGTGTGTCTTTGTGATTTGGCATTATATAAATAGAATTTGAACTGAAGGTAATTCAACAGAGGGATAAAGCATTTTAATTTCTTATTTCATAGAATAATCTCATCTAAATGTTTTTAAATAAATTGGCGGCACAGAACACCACTGTCCATCCTCGAAGCCAACAGACATGCTGGGTCTCCAACTCCAACACAGCACCCGAAGGACACAAAGGGAGGTACACAAATAAACACATAATTTTGCTGTGTGTTACACGCACAAAAGACCTAGGAGACAGCAGCCATTGGCAACAAGAGGGCTGAAGACCCAAGGCCACACATCTCGTTGACAACCATGCGCTCACCCCAGCAGAAGGAAGAGGGAGGCCATGTTCCTGCATTGTAACAGGAACATAAAGTGATAATATACCACTGAGAGAGCCAAAACCAAGTAATGGCCCCTGAGACAATATTTTTGTTATGTTTTCTGGACGTGTGAAGGCCATGAATTCACAAAATTGTTTGTTTAATGGTCTTAAATACCATATCTGTGTTTCATTTTGGGTGTGGTTTATGGCTCAGCTGGAGGATCAGGATCAGGGGACAGCGCCGAGGAAGGCTGGCTGGCACAGCTGATACCTGTCACGCTAACCACACCTTCCCCATTTCAGTACCTGCTGGGGCCTGGAGGTTCGAGCCCTGTGGTGTGAGCCGAGCTGGAGCAGAGGGCTGAAAAGCTGCACATACTGAGCTAAAAAATAAATACAAATCACTGCCGAGCACCAACTCCTCCTTTTTACACACACTTGCAAACAGCTTACTGAGAAACCAGAAACAGACTGTTCACCTTCAAATAAAAAGTTGGGCCTTTTCAGTTGCTTTTTATTTATTTGTTTTGTTTCTATGACTTTTCTACCTCAACTCACAAGTCGGGAAAACTCACAAATCTTTTTCATGAACAGTTGGTTGTTCTAGACTATTGGAATAAATGGCATTTATGATTCTCCTGCGATGCGATATAATGCTAATACGGTTCTAGTCCTGGCTGGGACATTTCTGCATGGAGTTTGTATTCTCTTTGTGTGAACTTCCTACAGGCAGTCAGGTTTCTTCCCAGAGATATGCATGCTAGGTAAATGGTACTAAAAAGGAGGACAATTTTGCAACTATTTAATTATATAATTGGCAATAGGCCAGTAGCATAATTGGGTATAAAAAGAGCATCTTGGAGTTTCAGAGAAGTAACGATGGGCAGAAGTTCACCAGCGTGGCTTTGTAGTAGAAGAGTCCGGGTGCTGAGCTAGGCTGCCTGCAGTCCAGACCTTTCATCAACTGACACCATTTGGAGCATCATGAAACCAAAAATGGGACAATGAGAAGCCAGAATTTGATTTTTTTTTCTGTTATTTTGTGAATAAAAGATTGATTTATAAGATTCTAAAATCATTGCTACTCATCTCAACTCTTTTGGAACTGTGATGGAACTGTGGAGAGTTAGACAATATCTGTGCTGTGCATGCTTTATATATTCACCTCCACCACAACCACCTCTTATTTATAAATCAAGTACTGGATTTTAAAACAGTGAGTATGATTCTGAGACTAATGACTTTACATACAGTAGTGTCACAAGTATTATGTTGTTCAGCAATTCTTTGCAATAAAGTATTTCATAAATTGTATTGTATAAGATAAAAGAAATGCTTAATGCTGATGGAGGAGCTGGAGGAAAACACAGACACAGACATGAAGAGGGAATGTCTTGACACATGCAGTGGATTGTGGACTATGCTTGGCAGCTGGGTGAAGATGGATTCGTTTTCACACGCTCATGGATTTCACAGTAACTTCATCTCTCGACATCCCAGCTTCACCCAGCCACACTGCTGTGGACCCTCAATGGCACTGAAAGAAAAAAAAAATCCTCCTAACAACATTGTAGTTTCCATACATTTGATCATTTTATTGGAATTTGGCAAAGTGATGGAGTGACTTTTCTATTATAGTGGCACATACTTTGCAATAAAGCACACAGAAAAGTTGTAGTTGGACAAAAATAAAACTTGCCTCTAGTAATAACATTTTTAGGATTAGGGTGTGCCCCTGCTATGTGCCTATTGTGGGGAGGGAGCCTGTGACCACTAGGAGTATTAGGAGGTGGTCAGAGGAGGTCTTAGCAGAACAGCAGAGCTGTTTTGAGGTTGCAGACTGGGAGACACTCTGTGAACCTCACCTTAAGGACATTAATGGGCTTACTGAGTGTATCACTGAGTACATAACCTTCTACATCGACTTCATTTTCCTAGCTTGGACTGTCCATTGTTACCCAAATAACAAGCCGTGGGTGACAGAGGACATCAAATCACTCCTGAATGGCAGGAATGGGGCCTTCAGAGTGAGAAACAAAGAGGAGGTAGCCTTACCTGTAGTCAGCCTGCAATCCACAGCCACACCACTCTCTCTCCACATTGCACCATAGCCTCCTGTGAAAGTCCTGACACTCCTTCGCCACCTTTTACTTTCATTCATTAACAAGTTCAGAGACAAATGAGAAGATTCCACTCAGGCAAGTCTGCTGGAACAAAAGAGGTGAGTCCCCGTGTCCTTAAGGCCTTTGCCCCCAGCTTGTGGAGTCTTTCATAAACTGTTCATGATGAATCTGAGTCATTCCTGACACCACGTCCCAGTGGCCCCCAGGATTACAGACCTTTGGTACTGGATGTGGTTGTGGTTGTGGGTTGTGGTTAACTGCTTCATCAAGTGGTGTGAGCGGAATCATCTGCAGCTCGACATGACAAAGATCAAAGAATTGATTGTGGACCCCTTTTTCAATCCAAGAGGTTGATGTGGAGGACTATAAATAGCTTGAGTACACGCTGAGAATAAACTAGGCTACCTCTATTTTAGAATAGAATAGAATAGAATAGAATAGAATAGCCTTTAGTGTCACTGTACATGTACAACAAAATTGTGTTTTTTTTTTATTTTTTGCTTCTTCTTTTTTTTTTTAGAATAGAATAATTTTTTTGAGATGGTTGAGGTCTTTTAACATCTTTTGGACAATGGTCAGGATTTTCTCTGAGTCTCTTGTGGCCAGTTCCATTCTGTATGCCGCTGCATGCTTGGGCAGCAGGTCGAGGGTCGCAGATGCCAACAGACTCAATAAACTGATCCGCATGGCCAGTAATGTTGTGGGGATAGAGTTGGACACCGTTAATATGGTCTCAGAGGGGGATGTTGTCCAAGATAAAGACAATGGTGGAGAATACCTCTCACCCACTCCATGACCTGCTGGCCAGTCACAGGAGCATGTTCAGTGACACACTGAGTGGCACCACTGAACGATCTCCACTAGTTTCCCTGTTCAACAGCTCTATCGTACAGTACACACTGCAATAGTTACACCCTTTTGCACGTCCTCTAAAGTGAAAATAACAAGTAGCAAAGTTGTACAGTTTGCAGTAAAATGTCAGTCATATATATTCTGTATTATTGTAATTGAGCTATTTGTATATATTAGAGCTATTTCTTATATTTTGTAACTTATATATGGAACTTATGCTCAATTCAGTTAAATTTTATACAGTGTCAACAACAACAGTCGCCTCAAGGCGCTTTATATTGTACCTTTTTCTACTTTTTTATATGTTGTACATATATTGGATATATATTCTATTATTTAATTTACTTCAGTCTGTTACCGTTCTTATTGTCTTAGAGGAACTGTAGTCACATAATTTCCTTAGAGATTAATAAAGTATTGATTCTCATTTAAAGCCGGTCGGAGCGGGCACGCTCCGTTTTGCATAACTATTTTTAAATCCCGGTAGCACTGCAACCACGTAAGCTAGCGCAATAAGTTTTTTTGCATATGAAACCGGAGGAGTTGTACTTACATCTTATGCCATCAGCTTGTCCTGGGTCAAAATTTGCATAAAAATTTGCCGATCCGATCAGCTGTTTGTAACACTTCCTACGTCCATCAGCGCGAACTATCGCATGTCCGCCAGGATCTGCCCGAATCCGGAAGTGACGTCATTTTGCGGAAATGTAGTTTTTTACCATCAGGCCTTATGAGCCTATACTTGTGTTTTTAAAAGTTATGTTTGACTATATGACTTTCTGTGTCATGTCTGGGATGCTGGAAATAGTTTATTTTGATGCATATGCTGTTTTTTTTGCAAATTTGCACTATAATATTTATTTTCGTTTTTCCTGCAGTACATAAAAATTGGTGTATTTCAAAAATAAAACTATTAAGACACTAAAAATAAATTTCCTGTGGTGGGAAACTATTTTATGCAACTTTGTATTTACAGTTTTGAGGGATAAGCCTCTTAAATTTCTCTAACTAGAAATATATGTTTAAAAAAACAAAAAAACAAACAAAAACCGATTTTCAATGTTTTTGTAGTTTATTGCACTTTTGTGCAATTTATGTAATTAATATGCACTTAATGCATACATATTATTAAAATATGGGCAATAATGGTTGTATTGATGTTTATCAACTTGAAAACTTCCCAAAAATGGCACTAGAGCATGTGAAAAATATAATATAAGCTCTGGTGGACTTGGATGAAATTTCCCCGTGTGGGACTAATAAAGGTATCTTATCTTATCTTATCTATGGTAGGTCTTAAAGGGTTAAGGATATCAGAGACAACATAAGCAGCCTGTTGAATTTTCAAGTATATAAGTTAAAACTTTATGCTCACACTCAACAAATGCAGCAAAGTTGACCGGACAGAACTCCAGGCTCATGAGAACATAAGAAAGAGAAACCGCATTGTTTGATGAAATTGCAGTCATTAACTCACTACAAAAGCAATCACAAAGTTATTAATGTTAATGGTAGTACCAAACAATATTATTTAGGCCAGTGTTGTATATGCTAATGTGTAGCTCAAACCCTGAGTTCCTGCCATGATGTTAGTCACCACTATTGTTATCATTCAGCCTGTTTAACATTGTGTGTGTGACATGCTGTTGAAAAATACAAGAGTACATATAATATTTTAATTGATTTTATAGTATTCAAATTCTTATCACCAGTGGTTGTTTTTAAATGTAATGGAACCAACTAGTAAATGTATGATTTTGTGATAGCTCTAATTTCCATCTAAAATTTCAGTTAATCTGCTTTGGAATAGTTGTCTCCAGTCTAGAAACAAGTAGGGCTGTTGTCTTTGGGGTTTTCAGACACTCAGCCTGCACCCTTGTCTGATGGTTTCATAGACTAAGAAATTCAACCGAACACACTTGTCCCCTTTCCTCCCTCTGCTCAGAAGTGACAGGAGTGGACAGCTGACCTAATCCTCTGCTGCAGATGCTTGGAGTGCTGATATCTACGACATGCTCACAGGTTTGATCACTCTCTCTATCTCTGTAATGTGTAGAGCCGATGGTCTATGTGAAGTAATCCAGGGTTCTTACACCACGGCCCATGTAGGCTTCTGAGTGTCAGCAACACATTTCTGTCTCTGTAGCACACACACACACACACACACACACACACACACACACACACACACACACACACACACACACACACACACACACACACTGGTAGCATCTGTGGCAAATCTAAATATACCATGAGTGATAACAACAGGTGAGCCTGCTCCTTCAGATACATACACTCAGCTGGCTCAGACATAGGGGGTCACTGGGTGTGTGTGTGTGTGTGTACAACTGTGTGTGGTGGTGGAATGGAGTGGGCGGTGTTTGAGTGTGTGGGGTATCTGCTGCTCAGTGCAGAGAGAGAGCTCAGATCCAAACACTGCCCAGTTCTGGGTACCCCTTCTTCTAAGCCAGCTGGTCTGGCTTAAAATCTCTTCTCGTGTCTGAGTTCTGTTTTTTCTTTTATAAAAAGAATCCTTTCTTGTTTGATACAAGGGATTGACTGAGCAAACCCACAGCTGGAGCTGCTGGGGAACCTTCCAGGTGAAGACTGAACCAAAAGCACCGGTGAGTTGGCGAGAGAAATATGTCTGTTAGTAATGGACAAATGGAAGGACTGAATTAAACTAGAACACTCTTGTTTAGAAGGTGATAAAGCGTTGTTATTACACGGGAAACAAATATTAACTTTGAAGACAATAAGTAAAGTTGTGGTGGAACTGGTAGACTTTCGACCACTTGGTGGCAGCAGAAACAAGCTGTTAACGTGCTAAATACAAATATCCATGAGATATGAAGCAACACTGACACTAAATATAGATGAGCTCTATTAAACCAAACCAATGATCATTCGCATTGTGTTTGCCATTCAAGTGAGGCTCATTTGATTCAGTGTTAATACAAAAATATTGGTTAGTGCAGCTTTAAATGTTGCTCTTTGTTCAGGATGTTTGATGGGCTGGGGTTCGATGCTGGTGTTTAGGGTTAGGAGTGAATTGCACAGTGTGTTTTTGAACTGTATCTGCTTTTGTATGTGCTTGTTATATAGATCAGAAATGTGCAAACTGTATATATTGTTATTTGAATTAACGTGTACGACAAAAGATTCCAAATAAGTGAAAATTGCTGAAATTTAAGTACTGGCATACATTTAAAAATTCACTTCATATAAATGAAGGCAAAATAAAGATACTTTAAAGCAAAGTTTTGCAGATAATACTGAACATAAAGGAATAATAGTATAAAAAGTGTAAAGGAGAACTTAAGGATGAGTAATATTATTTCTTTTATTTAATGTACTTATTTATTTATGTGTATAAATAACACCAAATCACAACAACACTCACCTCAAGGCACTTTATATCGCAAGGTAAAGACCCTACAATAATTTGAATCTAACACACGCACGCACACATGCACACACACACTACCAGTCAAAAGTTTTAGAACACCTAAAAACATGTTGCCTAATTGGGCAACATGTGATTTCTTCTTCTATAACGTCCTCCTCTCCCTTCAAATCTCAAATTTATTCACAGTATGAGCTGGCTACATTAATGCATACATGCATAATAAATCATCTGTCAATCAAACTTTATTCATATAGTGCCTTGCACACAAGTTTGAAGGCTCTACAGCTGACTGAAGAACTAATAATAAGAAAATGTAAACAGTATAAGAAATTGGGAGAAATGCACAAGAGAAATAAAGTTTTATAAATGAAAATTGTGGAATGATGTGCTGTGGTTAACAGCTAATATATAGACCAATGACAGGCAGATGAAAGTGTCACCGAAGCTGTTTATGCTGCCTGTCAGATAAAATAGGAAAGCTGATGACAATTAAAGCAGATAAAACCATCACTCTATTATGTATCTGTTTATGGTGAAATCCAACTAAACCAAGTAGAAGAAGCCATGTGTCTTTGGGTTCATTCAAAGAAGTCATGTAGTAGTGTTTGTGACCAGCTGTTTTCATAAAAAAATAAAATAAAATCTTATAATTATATGTGATATTGTACATGCTGCATTTATCCAAGACTTACAACATTTTTAACACTTTTGACTTTTTAAAATTTATACACTGCACAGCAACAGCTACCTAGTGATATGGTACAAAGCAAACATAACCAACATATGCCACATATGTCAGCATATGATGACATTAAATTGTTGCCATCAGGAATAAAGATCTAAAAATATAACAGATAAAATATTTAAAAATATAACGGACACTTCTTCTGTACTTTCATGGAAATAAAATAGACTTAATTTCTGAGAAGTCTTCCACTTACTTTCTCCATATGAAAAGGGGAATACACAAATTTCCACAAAGGGATTTCCCAGTAAAATGTTTTGACTTGTCATCCTGTCAGCATTTGTGAGGGGACCTATTAGATGCAAAGTTACTCCAGTAGTCTCTACTAGAGTAGCTTTGTATCATAGTTCAACAGAATCCTTATTAACCTAATACAGGGTGTTGGTGGAGCTTAGGTTCACGACTGAAGCCAACAGTTTTAGCTTGAGCTTCTGTTTTAAACAACTTTTTTCTGATTGGCTGCACCTCATGAACAAAAGACCTGAACAGCATGTGGACCAGGAGTCAGTGCACTTGAGGAGACCATATTAGAGATCTACACTCTGCATGGCATCATATAGATCCAAGAGTAGAAAAAAATGTGTGTTTAATGCACCCTGAAGTGTTGGCTTTTTACTCAGTGATACTTGTACATACCTTGAGTTCAAGTGTTAAATATAAGCATTCACCAGTGAAACAGGACATAGATGACAGAAGATAAAGTCCCTTTGAAATAAAGACACTTAAATGTTAAGTTCACACTATGAGCAACAAAGGCTACATTCTTACCAACTTGCTGCAACGTCGTCTGTGGACTCGTGTGTTAGTGTGCCAACATGGCATGTTTCATCACAAGTGCAGCACTGAAAAATTATAGTCGAGGTCAGCTTTGTTGCTGTCAAACATTCATTTATAGCTTCCACTGAAAAGGAGTGTGAACACATAAAATACTCTTGAGAAATGAATAAATTATGACAGAAAGTGAAGAAAACAAAACAGGAACTATCACCGAAAAAATGAAGCCTAATTAACAGGTGTAAATTATATTATGTCTTTGACAGTTCAAATTCTTAACTTAGTTGTCTTGTTTCATGCTCAATCACCCAGGCAAGGAAACCCCCAAATGTTGATTCTGTTCATCTCGACGTAGCATTTTCAGTGGGAGAAATGCACTCACTGACTTCTTCATTCTCAAATGACTGCAGGTTTCCTCAACATTATAAACAGTCCATTTACATAATGACTGAAACTAGCACCACTGACGAACAATGGACTGTGAGGCCAATTTCCTGATCATTAATATGTAAATTGTCATGACCACTAATCAACAACCACTCATCATGAGTACCATTTGCAGAGAATTGGTGCACTTTTCAGTAGTTTCCACAGAGAGACAGTAGTGAGCCTGAACAAGAGTAAACAGTGTGTTCCCGTGTTTGTAGACCTGTTGAAAGTATGAATTCAAATGGAAATAATCAAGAAACAATCTAGACTATGTCTTTTCAGTCTAGATTGTGTAACTAGAATCTAGTTACACATTTATTTTTATTTAACCAATATATCTCGTTGTTTTCCCTCGCAAGTTTCGTTTATTTCATTTTTGTGTTTCTGCCTCTGTGTGTGTGTGTTTGTGTGTGTTTGTGTGTGCCCGCGTGACGATGCCGCCTCCTGACGTCCAGGTGCTCGTTGATAGTCAGAAGCGCGTGCTCTAGGAGGAGACTCACCGATGGAGTGATCCGCTGGACGGAGGGAAGTCACAAATAATTAGACATGCGGGAGTGAGCGTGGAGGTAAGCTGCTTCACCTCAATACGCTTTGTGTGTGCGCGCGCGCGCGATGCTGGCTTGACACGGCATTTGACAAATAAACAAGAGGAAGCAAACAGCAGCGGGTTATCCTTCTCTGTCTGCACATCGGATTCAACAGTCAGAGGAGGCTCGCCGGTTTCGGGACAACTTGTATTCCGGGGTCGGCTCCCTGCCAACTTAATTTAATTGTCTTTATTTTTGTTCGGCTTGGTCGTACTATCGCGTAGTTTACATTTCGGATCGGTACTCGACTTGCCCTCCGGTTCAGACTGGTGGAGTCACTCGGGACCTTTCCTGTACCGTCGCCGCTCCGCCTCAGGAATGTTTCCGCTGTGCTGCAGCAGCGCAGGTAAGACAGCTGGAGTGAGTGCTTGGAGAAAGTTTGCAGCTGATGGAAACCACTGTACTTATTCATCCGCCTGTTTATCGAGGTGCTTATCTGGACGGGATGAATTCCTGATGAGGCAGGTTTGTTGTAAGTGACCACTATTAAAGGCTGAAGCTGTGTAACCCAGAAACTGACCAGCTGTAGCCAATATGACAAGAATCTTGATAAATAAATAATAGTTGAAGTTATATGTCTCCGGTACTGTATCTCCTCAGGTGATCTCGTTCACCAGTTCAGGATCTAAAGTTGTTGTGTAAAAAATGACTGTATAATCACTGAAAAAATAATAATAATAATAAATAATAATATTTAAATTTGGAAAGCAGGCAATATATATATATATATATATATATATATATATATATATATATATATATATATATATATATATATATATATATATATATAAAATTTTTTTTTTTTTTTTTTTTTTGCTCATAGCAACTTTTAGAATTACATTGGTGAGATTACAGGAGACGAAACTTAAGTTTACATACAGCATGCATCCAGGGGGCATGTACAGAGGTGGTCACAGGGTGTCCCACACCCCCTTGTTACTTAAATTCTACTAGAAACACTGTCAAGCCTAAATGAAGATGTGGTCCCAGCTAATAATATACATTTATAATAGGGCACGCATCCATACACAAGCCTGATGTGTTCCCCGTTATATCTATGTAGTATTCTGAGATTCAGAATCAGAACACCCCATTTTTTTCAGTTATATATTGCAGTTCAAGTCGTTCAAGTCCAATGAATAGCTTGAAATGGTACCGCCATTGGTCTACTGAAGACTGGAAGAAGGTATTATGGACTGATGAATCAAAATTTCAAATCTTTAGTTCATCACACAGCATCTTTGTATAATGTCCAGTAGGCATTGGTTCTACAGTGTGGCATCAACTGTCAAACATGGAGGAGTAATTGTGATGGTCTCGGGCCAGCAAAACCCCATCAAGCTGGTTTGGGATGAACTGGACATAAGAGTGAAAGCAAAGCAACCTACAAGTGCCACACATTTATGGGACCTTCTGCAACAGATATGGTCCCATAAATATTTGATTTAAGCCACGGGTGTATTCAGCTTTTATACCTGCCAAAATTTGTGTCTTCCAACAACCAAAAGAACTGGGGATCTTTTGCTTGTTAGGTGAATGTTTAAACCACTACACTATAGAGCCACTCAGTGGCCCAAAAGACTAAATAGTACTTTCTTAAATAAAATGTTAGATTTTTGTGTTGTGTGTTTCTGAAACAGACATTTACTTGCACTCCAGTTCATCATAGCTTTGCACAGATAAATGTAAAACCCTTTAAAGATGCTGCAAATGTCTGTATGATGTCATTCGCTTATGCTGAGCATGTGTTTTAGTGTCTGTGCCACACAGTGACTCATCTGCTGCTTATAGAGGGATGTCCCTAACCAAACCACATGTATTAGATCAGGTTACACATGTCTATATCTGAAGCCTTAAAAGGAACTTTAATCAGAAGTTTAGCCTTGCATACTTATTTGTTGGTAAAAGTTTATGAGAGACTTTGAACTTTGCTATCATATTGCTCTGCCTCGTATCAGGCACCCAAACATAACCAATATGCTTTTTGCACTTTTGAAGCATTGCACAGCTCTCCCACACCACACACCAGCTGTTAGCCTGCTGTGTGCAGTACTCATGAGGTTGCTTTCCTCCCAAAGTTTAAATTTGCCAATAGTAAAAGTCTTCCAACATTTTTTTGATGTCCACTTCCACAGTAGGTAGAAAATTGAACAAAGTTTTGTGCAGAGGTATCAAAATGCCCGAGGTCTGAAATGATTTCTTTATGCCACCGCTGGACAGAACAGCCTGGATGTTTAAGTGTACTATAGTAGTTCCCTTATCAGTGTTTCTGTGAGACAGAGCTGGGTGGAGCCAGCTGGTTTACGGAAAGTAGGCTTTCAAAATAAAATGCCCTGGACTTTTCTCAGTGAGTTCTGTTTATTAGCAGTAGGTCCTCTAAGAGTGATGAGACAGCCATTTCTTCTGTAGCTCCATGTGTTTTTGTCAAAGTGCAAACAAAAAACAGCTAAACTTGATTGTAGGTTTTTTAAAGTGTGAGCTCAGAAATGCTGTAGAAAACACAAAGGTAACATTTTTATCTTTTGGGGGTTAAACATTCTCTCTGAATTTGCATTTATATCCTGGTTCTTCCAGGATAAATCCCCCAGAGAGGTCATCTCCAAAGAAGATCAGGTTACCAAACCTCAGTGTAAAAGTGCACCCTATAAAGAAAGCGCTGTCAAAGACAAAATGGGTGCTTTATAGAACAAAATACAAAAAAAAATCATCATAATAGTATCCAAGTTATCACGTTTTTATGGTCATTAAAATCCAGAACTTCAATTAAGATTAAAATCCAGCAGGGAGAAATCAAGTGAGAGTTCATTAAATGGGTTCTTTTGCTCCAAAAATGTCTTTTGAGTGCACACCATTAAAAAAAAAACCTACTGTGTGCTGTGTGTTACTGAGATATTTAATGATTATCACATGGCTACACAACCATAAATACTTGTTGATCTTTGCACCACCATTACAATGTGTTATCACTGGGTCTGTCAACTTAGCAACAGTATATTTGTACTAAATCAGTTAAGTTGCCAGTGTTATCTTCTACAATAACTTTCAGACAATTTCACCTCATAATAAAAATCATAAAAGTTTCTTAACTAGCAGCGTCTCAGAATCAGAATCAGAATCAGAATACTTTATTGATCCCTGGGGGAAATTATTTTTTGTTACAGTGCTCCATTTTAAACCAACATTAAGACAAGACAGACAATACGCTAACTAAGAATAGTACAATATATACATATATATACATACATACATACATAAGTCACTTATAAATAAATATTTGGAAAAGATAAGCTGAGTAAACTGATGCTCTATTTGGAGTTGTGTTCACTGTCTTTTAGCTCTTTTTTTGGTCATCACCTTCACAGGTAATCAACCTGTTAGGAACAGTTTAGCAGAGGTCTAAACAATTGTTTCTCTCTACCTTGAGGAGTGTTGCTAGCAGGAGTGAGTCCACACATTCAGAACCAGTTCTGGAACTGGAACGCATCAGGTGTGACTTGCTCCTGTTCCTGATGTCTGGTGGTTCTTGTGAACTGGGATGCCTGGGATGGAGTCAGATTTCCGGCATGATTTACTGCTGTCCTATGCCTCACTGTGTCCACCAGCTAGTTGTTAACTCTGCCTGCTGTTTGTTGTGTCTGTGCTGTAGCTTAAATGGAGTTTGTTTGCTGCGAAAATGCTGAGAAAACTGTTTGCAGTCAAGAAATATCAGAGAATTCCCATCTGGACCTGAGATTAAATATTTTCTATGCATACAGCTAATTTCAAGCTTTGTGGCTTGTAGCGGAAAATCACATTTTGTGACTTTTGTTGATACCCATTTAGTAAAACATGGACAAATCCAGAGAACTGCAGTACCTGTTACCAGTGTTGGGCAAGTTACTTTGAAAAAGTAGTAGTTACTAGTTACTTCTTCAAAAACGTCACTGAGTTAGTAACTGAGTTACAAGATTCTAAAAGTAATTAATTACTTGAAAAGTAACTATTGTGTTACTTTAAAAAAATGTTTAATAATGGGGTCCAGGGTATAATTGGCCATTTTTAACTACTTTTGATTTGACCTCTGCATTTCACCTTTAAAAACTATTTACTTTGCCTTGTTTGGTATCATTCTTTTCAGCACAACCTCACATGTCTGAATTTACAGTTGTGTTTTCATTTTGACATACTGTATTAACACAATTGATCTAAAATCAGACAAAAAACATAAAATCTGAGTAGAAAAAGTTATAATTTTTACTGTAACAACCACAAACATGTTTATTGAATCATATTTCATAACTTTCAATTCAAATATAAATATAAATTTTAAAATCATACGCGCAAGTTTTGCAAACAACAAAGTTATTTGCACCAATTTACCTTTTACCCTTTTTTTTAAAAATAACCTTCAAACTATTTACATAACCATCAACTGTTCTGCAATCAATAAGATGTCACACAAATTTTTTGTGCCACTCCAAAAAAATAATTTCTGTCCACCATAAAGGAGAACATCACAGATACCTGCAGGTCTGACAGCAGCAGGTGTATTACTACTCCGTTTTTCATTCAGCAGTCGCCTCATTGTTCTGACACACAACACAAAACTATCCACAACACTACACACTAACTACACAAGACAACACATTAACTACACACTCCAAACATGCTAAACGTCACAAATCTCTCACATTTCAAAACTCGGTCTCTCTGTCTCTCGCCGTCACTCCTAAAACTTCCCCCTCTTCCTAAACAACCAAATGTCATTGGCTTAATTGGCTCTTTCAAAGGAAGAGTACCCAGCCACTGGTACAGATATTTAGACGACACCTGGGTCAAAATCAAGACACAAGAAGTGGAATCCTTCACTGCGCACATTAACGCTGTGAATAAAAACATCAAGTTCAGCAGGGAAGACACAAAGGATAACTGTTTGCCTTTCCTGGACTGCGCTGTGCACATTGAAGAGAATGGCAACCTCAGCATCGAAGTTTACCGGAAGCCCACACACACATGGACCAGTACTTCCTCTTTGACTCCCATCACCCTCTGGAACACAAACTTGGAGTAATTAGGACCCTACACCACCGGGCAGAACATGTTCCCTCTAAGCCTGAATGAAAAAAGAAGGAACACACACATGTAAAGGAAGCACTCAAAACGTGCGGCTATCCTAAATGGGCGTTCTTAAAGTCAGCAAAGAGGCACAGAAAAGAAGACCAGACACCAGCGAGGGAGGATAAGAAGGACAGACGCAACAACATTGTCATCCCCTATGTAGCCGGTGTATCAGAAAAACTCAGGAGAGTTTTCTCCAAGCATGACATTCCGGTGCATTTCAGACCCAGCAACATGCTCAGACAAAATCTGGTTCACCCGAAAGACAAAACTCCTAAACACAAACTTAACAATGTGGGGTATGCTGTACAGTGCAGCGAGGAATGCCCAGACCTCTACATTGGAGAGACCAAACAGCCACTTCACAAGCGCATGGCACAACACAGAAGAGCCACCTCTTCTTCACCACAGGACAAGACTCAGCAGTCCATCTGCATTTTAGGGATAAAGGACACTCTTTCGAGGATGCCAATGTTCACATTTTGGACAGAGAGGACAGATGGTTTGAAGGAGGAGTGAAATAAGCCATCTATGTCCACTGTGAGCAACCATCTTTGAACAGAGGTGGGGGTTTACGACACCAACTCTCTGCCATCTATAATCCAGTTTTGAGTTCCCTCCCCAGATGCCTTAACGCCCACTCACATCCTGGGCCATCTAACCTCAGGAATTCGCATGATAAGGTGGGGCCAGGTTTCACAATGAGCTCACCCGAAACCCTGGCTGATTGGGACCCACACCCAGTTTCACACCTTGGCTCAGGCGATTAGAGGATCATCAGGGGGTCCTTTTGTCACTCTGTGGGGGTTACTCCCACTAGGTTTAAATCTGGGACTCTCCACCATTTGACCTTAGAACTGAAGAAGCTTCTCAGATGAGAGGTGAAACGTCTTCAAGCAACTTAAAGAAGTCCAGACGCTTTTCTTTGCAAGCTCCTTTGACTACGATGACCTGGATGACTGAGAACCTTCACAGACAAATGTCATGGTGCGATATCATTTTTTGATTGGTCGACATGGTGCATTTTTCCACCAACATGAATGGACTGTTTTTTTGTTTTGTTTGGTTTCTTGTTTTTTGGTCATAAGCAGAGAGTGCTTGCTAGCGCTGTCCTTAGGCAGTAAATGTGACAAAACTATTGAGGAAAAAACGCTGCGTATATATTGTTTATCATGACTCTGGTTTTACGTGGCCTATCAACACAATTTAAAAACTGGTATATGTCACCTTGTTGCTTTGTCATCTTGAAGTGGTCATGCGATTGGCTTACCATGATTACTTTATTCTTACTCAGTCAAACAGCAGCACTCGTGCAATGTTTTGCCCCCTTAGCTCCAGGTGTTGTGCCAAAAGTGACTGCCACCCGCGGGAGCGCACACAGCTGCTTAAAGCTGTAGCGCCCAGATTACTTACAGCTACTTCCGTGCAGCTGATATAAGATGTGATAAGCTGAACACAGCTTCAACCGTCTGTTGCAAAATAGTAACGCGACCGTACCGCATTTTCTTGTTAGTGACGGTAACAGCGTTGTAAAGATACAAATAGTAATTAGTTAGATTACTCGTTACTGAAAAAAGTAACGCTGTTAATAACGCCATTACTTGTAACGCCGCTATTCCCATCACGGCCTGTTACTGAGAGAAGACTGATCACAGCAGGTGGTATTAGCAGAAATAACACTCATGCAGTCTTCTCACATGACACATTTGATTCATTGCATGTTGATTCCAGCACCCTTAGTTCTGCTCACTCTGTAGCTGCTGCTTTTCAAATGATTCACTTCCAGGTTGATCTAAAAACACTCAACATTAGACTCACTGAAGGCAGTGATCACATGGGACCATTCAGAATTCACCATCCACATCCTGTATCTGTCAGACCCCTCACACCCGCAGTCTCCACCCACCCCCACCCTCTCTGGCTCTATGTCTCTATATAGAGACATGCGGTGTCCTGCCAAGAAATACAAGGGCATTGCCGCATGTCAGCCATTAGCCGTTCCTATGTAACAAGACACACGCACACAGAAAAAATGTACAGCGCATAGGCACTCACATACACACAGCCACACTCTGTCTGTGAGGTTTGGTGTGTAGGAAAATAATTGCCGAGGGAGCAGCTGAGGGCTGCGTGAGACAGCTGATTTTCATCTTTTCCTTTGTTTAACAGTTGTTCCTCTGTCTGCAAACCAAAAACCAGCCGTATTGTTGTTCAGGGTAAAAAGTTCATTCTTGTATTTTTGGAATCCTGTTTTAAAACGAGTCTAAAAATACCTGGGAGGTTCGTGCATGTGGGCGTGTGGAGTGTGAGCTGGGTGTAGATTTGCCGTCATCCAAGAAAAGATCAAACTCTGCGTTAAATCACTGGCAGACAAGTGCCCACATACTGATTTTTATTGTTTTACGCAATCTTCCTTCACCAGCTTACATCTCCATTTGGCCTAAAATTCCCTACAATATGCTGACTGTGCTCGCCTGTGAGGCCCTAAATTTAAACCATGTTGTTCCTTGTAATGTCCTAAAATGAGGAAGGCTCACAGGCAGGATGACTCACACACGAGATATTCATGTAATGCTCTTTAGTCGGCATGCTGCTACTTGCTGCAGACGATTTTGATACTGTAAAATAACTGCTTAATTTTGGTCATTTGTTGTGGCAATACCAACAACAACTATGGGGCTTCATGTCATGAACAATCATTCTGTACAATACGATAATTATAATTCTACAACTGTTTATAACTTGCATATTTCTGTATAGTTTCATATTTATATCCTGTTTATAGCCTGTACATAGCTTGTATACCCACTACAGCCTGTACATACTTTTAGTTATAGCATATTCATAACATATCTTCTTACCTTGTACATTGTAACATACCCATAATAGACCCATTTCTGTAATATAGCTATATACCTATATTATTGCTAATATATATTTTGTAATATATCTATATCATGGCTAAAGCACTTCTGGATGGATGCAAACTGCATTTCGTTGCCTTCTACTTGTGACATGTGCAATGACAATAAAGTTGAATTCTGTTCTATTATATTCTATGAGCTGTCTCTGTTTGTTTTTGACACAACAACAAAAAAGTAGACAGTAATGGGGACGAGGTAAAGAAAATTACACAGTGTAAGTTTTTTCTCCATTGTATAAGTGAGAACTGAGGCGGAGAAGTTTGTTTCTCTGTCTACAAAGGAAGAAGCCTTTTCTGTGTGGCTGTAGCTCATGAGGTAGAACTGGTCATCTACTAATTGGAAAATTGGTGGCTTGATCCCTGGCTGCTTCAGTCTGCATGCCAGACTTGGGCAAGATACTAACCCCAAGTTGCTCTTAGATGCATGCATTGGAGTGTGAATGTGTGTGAAAGTTAGATAGAAAAAAGTGCTTGTATGAGTGGGTGAATGAGGTATGCTTTGAGTGCTTCTTGAGAGCAGAAAATGTGTACAGTATATAAGAATCAGTCAATTCACCATGAAAAAAGTTACACTTTGGCATCTATTTAAGAGTGAACCCCATGAGATCAGGTGATACCTTATGATCAAACACTGGGTGAGGGCAAAGTCCCTTTTAACAGGAAGACCTCTGGCAGAGTATGGCTGAGGCAGTGGCGGCCATCTGCTGCAAACACAAAACATTGAAAAATGTCTTCTTACTCGTTGTTCTTGCTTTTATAACTCGGGCACACAGTATGAACCACTGAGGGGTTTTGAAGCACATGACGAGTGCAGAAGGGTCGTGATCAACATGAACAAACCACTAAAGCCAGCACTGCAGTTTCAGCTTTAATCATTTAAAGTGATGCTGCCTTTCTCTCCTGTTGCCAACAGCCTTATTTTATACAAAATCTTTTACTGAATTCTCAGTGGTCACATTGAGCGTTTGGTTGTTGTTTTATGGATTATTTATGTGTTATTTGTGACATGGCAGACTGATTCAGCTCACACATTTAGTGTGAACTAACACACTATACAAGAGTGTTTTGGTAGTAATTATTATTTGGATGGATCTTCTCAGAGTGCAGTCAATCTTTGTTCTTTAGATTGTGTAACATGAAAACAAGTAGAGATGTGAACACCAGGGCTGAAATGAGAAGTAGTTTTCATAGGTAATTAAGGTTCAGAACCTTCTGTTTTTATTTTTAGATTGGTTAAGCTGAAAAATAGTCACCAGTACAGTGTCCATTGACGTATACTCACCTCTTGCCCCTGCAGGCGGTCTATCTCTCAAGCTCAGATCCTCTACCAGATACATGGGAGGATCCTGCCCAGCATTTTAGCTGTTCCTAGGACTGTGCTCTTCTGGACAGAGCTCTTGGATGTTGTTCCTAGGATCTGCTGGAGCCACTCACCTAGCTTGGGAGTCACTGCACCTAGTGCTCCGATGACCACTGGGACCACTGTTACCTTCTCCCTCCACATCTTCTTGAGCTCTTCTCTGAGCCCTTGGTGGTACTTCAGCTTCAACTGTTCCTTGTTCAGAAGATGCCATCATTCGGTATCGCTACGTCTATCACTACGGCCATCTTCCTCTGCTTGTCTACCACTACTATATTCAGTTGGTTAGCCACCACCATTTTGTTGGTCTGTTTGTATCTGGAAGTCCCACAGTATCTTAGCTCAGTAATTTTCAACCACCCTAGGCGGGGTGTTCCATTTTGACCTCGTAACTTCCAGATGTTTTTGTATACAATGCTGACGACTTGGTTATGGCGTTTCATGTATGTCCTGCGTGCTAGCATCTTGCACCTTGCTGTTATGTGCTGGATTGTCTCCAGCCTGCACCTGGGGTCTTGCCTGGTGTGATAGACCCCAGCCTCTATGGATCTTGCACTCAGAGCTTGTTCCTGTGCTGCCATGATTTATGTCTGTGTGCTGTCTGTAGCCTTCATACCTTTTAAATAGTGATGATGATGGTTATAAAGAGATGAGGCAAAAAAAGAAGTACACTCTGCAGCAAAGTCATTCTAGCTTTTGTTCAGAGAGCACACACCTTCGTCATCGCTTACATCGGCATAAATCCTTATTTTATTGTTCGTTTCATCCTGTGTGCCCAAAGGCTGACACCACCTTAACAGTCACACCTCTTCTGTCCTTGCAGTGCGGCGATGATGATGACGGCAGAGAAGCTGCCAAGAAAACCTGCCATGTGTGTTTGTTTGTGGGTGTCTGTTCCTGCATGTGTGAACATCCAGTTAATTCAGCGTGTTCTTAAGCGCCACTTCAGGAGTGTGACACAGGTCACATGGCATACGCAGTCTCTCTTACTCACACGCGCACACATACACACACACACACACACACACACACACACACACACACACACACACACACACACACACACACACACACACACACACACACACTGCATTAACTGGTACTCTTGCTTTTATATTAAGCATAAATTTTCTATGTCCCCTGTTTAGCTCACATCCTGCTTCATGCTCTGTGCAACACAAGTTATTAACAAACCCTTTGCTTAGATTCATGCTGCTACTAAGAATTGTCACATTCTGCACCAAGAGGACAGGAGTCTCTTTTCTCTTAAATGTGAGATTTAGTAACACAACGCCACATACTGCTCACTGTGATTCTTCTCACACACTCACTGCATAGTCAAAAGTATTGGATCCCTCTTTGAGTTCATGTGTTTTCAGTCGATTTACGACAGGTGTCTAAAATCAAGCACCTATCCATGCAGCCTGTCTTTACACATAGTTGTGAAAGAACAGATCATTTTAAAGTCTGTGCCTTTTTCCAGAGAATTAAATCTTTGCATGGGTCATTTAAAACAAAAAATTAGCCCCCTTTCAGCTGCATTAGAGGCACTGGTATGTAACTTGCATTACATTTTGTGAAATTACAGAAATAATCACAAAAAGTCGGAAGATGCTTTTGGAAGAAATGGAAGAAATGACATATGATGATGTCCTGTACCTGATTTTTGTGTTAACTGTTAGTCACAAGATAAACCAGTAAAAATGCATGTGCAGAGAAATGAAAACTGCCTTAGATATTATACCGTTGAGCTTAGAATAAGCAGGAGAGTATGGTTTTGTGTGTGTAGAGTTTGCAATGTCCGCTGTGTGGGTTTTCTCTGATGTCCCACCACTGAAAACCTGCTACATTAATGTTTTATATATCGACGCTGCACACTCTTAACATCACTAGTTTCACTTCCTTATTTCCTTTGTTTTTTCTTACCGGAATAATGGCTAGATTTCTTCTTGCAACTAACTCCTTGTGGTAACAGTGGGTACCCTGAGAGGTTAGCTCCTCATGTTGCCAAAGCAAGTGAAATTCAGTTGTACTGAAATCACTTACCGGATCTGTGACCGCAGTCAGCCTTTGCCTGATCAGTTTATGGTCTTGTTGATAGTTTCAAGTCTTACCAAATACAACATGGTGTTGGTTTTATAAATCATGGTCCTACTTGAAGTTCTTTTTAACTAGTTGCTGCTATTTGAGTGTGGGTTGTTTGTCATTCAGTTCTGTCCTTTGCTCATCAAGATTTTGAAGGCTAGATTAAAGACGGTACAAAAAAACACAATTTACTGAATAACTGTTAGTTATGTAAGTTCTACTTGTGTTATCAAATTGTAATTTTCATCAGTGAATTGTCCTTTTTTAAGCTCTGCTTAGGACTGATTTTCAAAGACACCAGTTTGAGGGTAAAGACTGTAGTTGAAGTTGGGTCGTGGTGTTTCCCGCTCTCTTGTCCGATTCAGCTCCGCCCAAAGAGGAAGTTTTCTGGTGAGCGGTTGAGATGTACCTAATTCCAGTCTGCGACTTTGGTTTTTCAAACGTAGATGTTTTTTTATATACCGTATGACATTGCCAGACTCCTCCGTCTTTATCATTTGCATTTTGACATGCCCAGTTGTTTCACTTCCTCCTGAGTGTACAGTAAACCCCTTGAGGAAGCTGGGTTTATGGGTGTGTCTGGGGGGATACAACAGCGGTGACATGCAAACAGACAATGTGCTGCCTGACCACGCATGCATGTCAGTTAAACTGTGCATTGTAGCATGAGAAGATACCCACTCACAATTAATTTTTTGGTAATTATTTCAATTATGCATGTATGTGTTCATACATGTTGCTGTTGGAGTCTGTTTTGGTTAATTGGGAGTGGGTTGAAATGTAGAAAACCACACAGACACACACATTTCTTTGTGCGTGTGTGTGTGTGTGTGTGTGTGTGTGTGTGTGTGTGTGTGTGTGTGTGTGTGTGTGTGTGTGTGTGTAAAACAAAAAACGTTCTGAGTTTTGATCATCAACACGACTTACAGACAGTGAATTTTGTAGTATACATAAGTTTTGTTAATCTCGATTTGTTTATTGCTGTTTTTCTGCAGGAACCACACAACAGTTCGAAAGTGAGAAGTGAAAAAGCGTGAGGACTTGGAAGTAAATCGAAGGAACCTGAAAATACGACAGTTCTGAAAAAGAAAAACAGTCAACGATAAAAAGATGGGGCGAAAGAAGATCCAGATAGCACGGATTATGGATGAACGGAACAGACATGTAAGTGATGTAAGACTCTGACTAGCACTTATTTCACAGTGTGCTTCCAGTTTATTATTTTAATCACTGAGATATGAAAGAACAGAATCTTATGAGGTACACTTTCGCAAGTTTAAATTCAATTCAATTAACCACTCAGCCTCCATGCTGCCTTGTTGCAGGCAAAGGATAAAGTAAGGAGCTGCACTGGGCCAAGTATAAGCTGAAGAAGGATTATTTGAATTGAATTGAGCTGAAAATGAGTATAAAACATCTCCTTTAAAGTACTTAAAGAGTTTTTTTTATATTTACCAAACAGTTTTTCTGGCTCAGCCTCTGAACTTAGGACTCATCTTCTTCCTGTGGTTCCCCCTCAGTCTTTCCCCTGTTTATTCTCACCACAGTGTATTTATAGAACAAGTTCATTAAGGGTACATTTTTAGCTCCACTTGAAAACTTCACAACTCGAACTGAAGTGTTTTCATGTCAGTTTCCAAAGTGCGCATTGTTTAAAATAAAAAATAACCTTAATAATTCACGAAGGAAAAGCTGCTGCATTTAAGTAAAAATAAAAAATTAAAGGATAGGATCAAATCAAACAAAAAGATCATACAGCAGAAAGAGGAATTATACAAATTGATGAGCTCATTAAGAAAGGAGCTTCTGTGACATGCAATGAAACATTTATTCATGATTACTCTGAGCAAGAACCCTGTGCAGAGGGATGTCTGTGTTTAGGTGAACACATGAAACGCTGCTGTATATACATGTTCACGCTCTTTCTTTCGCTTGCTTTCACTCAAGTACAACACAAACCAAGAACACTTAAAACAGACAAGCTAGCAAAACCATGTCATGTGACGCCCACAAACACGACTGTGTGATTGTGTGTGAGAATCATTTCAAAATGTGCCAGCACCATCTAGCTCATGGCAAAATAACAACTGTGTTATAACTACTGATTGTAAATAGGTGCACTGACACACACGGGCGCAAACACACACACATATCTTTTCTGGGGGAGTGGTTCCTTTCTTCCTGTTATGACAGGAAATGCAGGCACATGTGCTTCCTGACCCCCCTGACAGGGCAGAACTGACCTCCCAGTCCTTCCCTGGTCTGTACCAAGGTATACCAGTGCCTCTTTGTGTGCAGGCTTGTGGTGTGAACACAGTAAAAGTATGTGTACTTGGTCATATTGATGACAATTATTCATACTGAAAAAAAATAACATTTCCTTTTTTATGTCAGTGGCTCAGTTTATGATGGCTAACATGTGTGGAAAATAGCAGCAAGCACCAGCGATTGCTGACCTGACACACTTGTACTCTTTGTAGTGCAAATGCAAGCTGATTTGCAACCCACCTCCACCCAAGCTACCAAGTTGTTGAGATAATCTTGTTATCCTGATATTTATTTATTTATTTTTTACTTTTCTATGCTTTATTCCTGTCTTCTCTGCCCCTCTCTGACTCTGATTTTAACCATATTTTCAGCATCAAATCATTGGAACATACATTTATCAGCACAGTGTGAAAGGCAATAATGTTACTTATTATAAACATTTGGCCTTCACTTGCCTATCCCGTTGACCGAGCAAGATTCTTGGTAGTTGTTATGTGTTTTTGAAGACAATATAAAATAATTTGTTGTAATACCTTTGACAGTAACCTAGCCACAGAAACCTGTAATTGTTTAAGCTGGACATTTTATCAGTTTCGTCTTTGACTGCTGACACCAATAGTTAGCATGGAGTTAGGAAGGATAAAAACATTATGCCTTTATCTTATATGCTTTTATTCTATAGCCTATGCTTTCATACTGAGATTCTTCTGGTGGCACACTGTACTTCAGATGTTCTGTTATTTTGTCAGGGCCACATGCAATATCTCAGCAGCAGTTTACACCTGTTCACAACCTTTATGGCTTTCCATAATTGATGAAGATGATTCTGTTGCATACCTAAATCCATATATATGACCATGTAAGTTATATATAATATGTCATAGGGTGACGATTTGCAAAATGGTAGATGGACTCATTAATAACTAGACATTTCACGGTTCTCCTTTTACCTTCCTTTCTTCCAGGTGACTTTCACTAAGCGTAAATTTGGCCTAATGAAGAAAGCTTATGAGCTCAGTGTGTTGTGCGACTGTGAGATTGCACTGATCATCTTCAACAGCACCAACAAGCTGTTTCAGTATGCCAGCACAGACATGGACAAAGTTCTGCTGAAATACACCGAATACAATGAACCACACGAGAGCAGGACCAACTCCGACATTGTGGATGTAAGTAAAACACACACACGTTCAACATGTATAAGCTGTTGACTTTGGTCTTTTCAGTTTCCTGATTGAGCAAAAAGAATTCTGAGAAACCATCCATTAATCTTTTTTATACTATTCTTACTTATTCTATTTGATGTGGACACCCTGTCACATCAAGACTACTTTCTCCCAACTAGCTGCCCCTCATATCAGAATTTCAGGAGCGGGACCACGCCTCCAAACATGCTCCCTCTGGCTCTCATCTATTTATGTTCCCCCAGTTCTACAAGCTGTTCATTCTCGTTTACGTCCCTCCCCTTTTCAGTTCTTTAACTTCTTTACTTTTATTTAGTACGTGGGGATCTTCCAGGCCCAGGAGCCACCGCCAGTCCCCTTCGAGGCCTTCCCCAAACCGCAGCTCAATTCATGTTTAAGCCATTCGCCTTTATCTACTAAAACACTGTCAAACCTAAAATGAGGACGTGGGCCCAGCAAGTTAAAGAGCAGTTTTGAACAACTGGTGGGTGGAGCTTATGTCCTCACAGTCAGTGTTGTGTAGCTAAAACTCTTTCTGTATAGTTTATTAATCGGAACTATGATGCTTTGAGGATCTGACCTCACTGTGCAAATGTGTGTGTGACCTACTGTATAACATTTCAGCAACACACAGTACTAAAGTTTGTGCTGGACTGAACCTTGTTCTGCCTAATCTTAATAGTCACAGTATTAGGAAAAGAGCACAATAGCAACTGCCTCTGCAGACACATGCAAACACACACTCTGTGGAAACACGCGCCCACGTTTTGGACACTTGCTAAGAACACCATGACACCAAGGTCAAATCTAAGCTGTAAGATGTCAGAATCCAGGCAGTTCTGAATGAAACATGTGACATATTGCTAAACAACAGATTATGTTTAGGAAATGATGAGGAAGATGACTCAGACAATTAAATGTAAACAGCCAAGGTTTGTTCTCATAAGCAGGACTATCCTGTTGAGACGAGAAGGCAGAGGACTGTGTTGATGCCGTTCTCTGCTCTCTGCCTGCACGTGGACACACCGTATGCGTGCATCACCTGAGCTTTTCCCCCACATTGCCGACCACATGACCTTTCGGGCAACCCCATCAGAGCCAGCTTTACGCACTATGTAATCCTCTGTAATCTACTACAATCCTGTTTAGCTCATTACTATAATCTATACCTGCAGTCCCTTCATCTCTGTGCTGTAAAGACACAGTTTGAACAGCAGCGTTATTTACTGCTCACTGCTGTCGCTGCCACTGTAACCTCTGTACAACTTATCCTCCCTCGCTACTGTCCAGCTTTCTTTTCCTGTGTGTGTGCACACTTTTTCTTTTGCCTAGCCATGGCGTTTTTGTTAGTTTCCTAACCTTCGTAAAATTGTAGTGGAAAGGAGTGATGAATGAGTGGATCATTTTGATAAAGCCAGTGGAGTTTTTCTTCTCTGGACTCATTTTAATTCCAGCTCTGTATGTAAGGGTGCCATTGTTAATTTGTTTTGCCAAATGAAATGGACTGAGACTCTAACTTAGCACTCAAGCACTTTTTACTTGAAGCCTCGCCCAGTGACACAAGTGCTTTTCTCAATACCTAAGCATCTTATCTGCACACACACTTCGATGGATGCTGCAAATTCATTCTAGTCTTGAAAAAGCCCATGATGAGTGGATGGAAACCTTTGAGCACAACTGTAAATTTGTGCCCCATAATCTATGAAAGACGGACCTTTTTTTTTTTTTTACTTTTTTAAATGTATTATGATACAGTGCTATAGTGAATTGCCATACACCCTGAGCTGTGGCTGCATGCTCAGGCATGCAGTCTGAGAAGAAAGCTCTCACTTTAGCTGTCATACAAATAGCCTCACATTTGATTATTTGGTTTATCGAAGAGTTCATGCTCCACTCACTGACTGCAAGCTTTCTCTGATCATTGTATTGTGTGAGCCTGGGGTGAATGTCCTTCACTTCTGTGAAGATCGTGATATTGTGTTAGCACACATCTGAATGCTTCAGTGCAGCAAACTGGCAAAAGTTCAGCTTTTCTGGAGGTGCACACATTCACTGATGATCAGTTAATCAAGTGAATTTGATTAGCAGCACCTGGCTGCTAGCTTCTCTCTTAATTCCTGTGGAAGCAGTAAGATTGAGTAAGGAAGCAGTTGAATGTCCTGTGGAGACTATTTTTCATGTAACTCCATGTCATGCTATAAATTATAGATATTAAAGACTAGACTTGACCACCATAACATCATCTATTGCATTTTTGACTGTTCAATATGAAGGCTTGGTATGTTTAGGTCTGTCTCAGGGTTGATTTTTATTATTTATTTACCTTTTTTAGCATAGGACTGATTATTTTTGCCAGGTTCATAAGCTAACATGCCAGGAAGTGTAGAAATGAACTTAACCCAGACTTCTTGGTCAGTCTATACCACACAGTAACCATATCTTTTGTGTCCTAATCCCTTTACAAATGCCCAAAAAGGGACCAACAGCACAAACAAAGGACTAGTATTCAAATGTGTCAGTTATGTAAAAAACATTCACCCACAGCTGTTATTAAGTGCAGAGTATCTTTAAAGACCAAGAGGATTTTTTTAGTTCAATTTTATTTATATAGCACCAAATGACAACAACAGTTACCTCAAGGCTCTTTATATTGTAAGGTCAAGACCCTACAACGATACGAAGAAAACAGAGAAAAACCCAACAATCACATCACTCCCTATGAGCGAAACGCTTATTTATGTACTGGAAAAACTGAGTTGGATGGGGAATGAAGTGTGAGTTCTAGATGATAGTATGTCCACAGAGATGTGAAAAGACTCCGCCAATGAAATATCTGGCAGGCAGGAATTTAGTAGAAGAGAGGCTCCTTTGTTTTGGTTATCTTTTTTTGTTCTCATGTGCTTGTTTGTGTGTGTACAGGCTACTGGCCAGATAACTATCAGCTTATTGTTTTGTGTTCATTTAGACTGGGAACATTGCTGCTATTTATAAGTCTGCATTCCTCACTTTTACTCTGTTAACCTTCTTTTGCTTTAGCCCGCTGTGTGTGTTTGTGCGTGCGTGTGTGTGTTAAACTGTGGATCCGTGCCGTGTTCTGATTAGAAACAGATGAAACCTACACTCACATATGCTTGCGGAGTGAGTCCAGTTCCTTTGTGTTGGCTGAGATCCCTCCCTGCTAAATGGCTGGAAACCGGTAGTGGTCTAAAAATAGCCCAGAACACAGCTAAGAATAGCCATGACGGGCAGTGAGTGTGTGATTGTGGTTTGCTGTGTGTGTGTGTGTGTGTGTGTGTGTGTGTGTGTGTGTGTGTGTGTGTGTGTGTGTGTGTGTGTGTGTGTGTGTGTGTGTGTGTGTGTGAGGAAAATAAAGAATAGGAAAAGAAGCAACTTCAGACTGAGTAACCACATTGAAGTTCCCCACAACCTCCTTCTCTTCCCTCCTTCCTTTTCCCCTCTCTGTCCAGTCCAGCACATACCTAACGAGAGGAAGTCAAGGACTTCATGTAAAAGTGTGTCCGATATTTATATATACACAATGAGATGTCCTTTTTTATTTCTCATTTAGCAGTGGAGGAAAAGATTAGATCCATAACTAAATATAACAGCAGCATTGCAGAAGCACTCTTGTGAGTTAAAACTAATACAGAAATACTGAAAATACCACATTAACAGTAGAGCGAAACTAATGTTACACTACTGTCTCACTTCTTTAGTGTTGTGGATGGAAATCTGTGTGCTGTTAATGTAGTTAAAAAATAATCACACATATAAACATTTAGATGTGTGATTACGGTTTCATGGACAGGTGTGGACTGTTTTTAGTTTTTCGTGGCAAATTAAGGGTCAGAAATTTTTTCCAGGTCCTTAGTTATGTTACATCCTTTAAAGGAAATGATCCCCTGGGCAGCATTGGGGTGTGGTCTGTAGCAAGATGGTTCTGGGTTCGAGTCCACCAGCTGGCTTGGGGCCTTTTTGTGTGGATTTCATGTTCTCCCTGTGCCTGCATGGGTTCTCTCCAGGTATTCTGGCTTCCTCCCCAGTAACGTGGTCAATTAACATGGTCAGTGAATGCTTATATGTCCCTCTTTGTTAAACAAAGTGGGTTGGAGACCTGTTAAGGGTGTTCTCTGCATAGGTGGCAGTAGGATGGACCTCTCAGTGTGTGGTCTAAAAAGGTATTGCTGCATCACTGAGCTGAAAAAAAAAGCAGACCTATCAGACAGAGCAGAAACTTTGGAGGTGATGAAAGGGACATTCTTCAAAAGAAAGGTAGTCAGACATACCTTTCATGAGCAACATTACACAACATCTGATTCTACAATTAATATAGAAACCGTCATAAAGGGGACAAAACTGCTTAATGATATATGAACTTTTCCAGTACTACAGAATCATGTTGGAGTTTTTCCCATCCTCTACAAACTGTCATTCACCAACCTCAGTCAGAAGTAATAGGTTTACAGCTGATAGCTACATAGAAGCTATTTCTTAAGGAAATCATGAGGAAATTTTCAGAGAAATGCGTAGAAAGTTTGGGATCCATAACTTGAATGTTTACAGTTGTTTCTTGTGTCTTTGTAAATAATGTTGGTCTAATTTTGGACAAAACTGCAATCTGCTGCCTGCGATGGTGTAAATGTTGCATGTCATGTTCCTTGGCACATGCTCACTTTCAGAGCAACTGCGCACACACACTGACGCTCACATAGATTTAAAGTATCGTCTGATGTTAAAGAGAAGGAGACCGCTCACGAAAAGAGATGCCAATGGAGCAAGTGAAGCCAAAAAGAGAAAACAAAATGGATGGAAAAGCAATGAATGGTGGAGTTGGGTGGGAGACGGGCAGCTGATTTGATATTATGGGATCTCCCTTTCCCTCTTTCCTCGTCAGCTGTCTCCCCCTAAGTTGCAAATGCCAAAGCAGGAATCTGTTCCAGCCACCTGCCGTTACACATATTCAGCCCTGACAAACACACACTCCTCATCAGTGGTTGGAAATAACTAAGACCTCAGAACATGTACTTATGTATTTGCATTATTATGTGAAGACTGTGATATCGCTTACTGTCCAAATATCTGGTTACTTTGGAGCAGTCAGGGATCAAACCACCAACCTTCTGCTCTACCTCGTGAGCTACAGCCACCCCCAAATAATGCTTTTGAATTTCATTAAAACACAACAAGACTAAAGATGTAATTTAATGCTCTTTGTATTCAGGCATATTTTGTACAAAGAACCTAAGAACCTTGCACCTGATTTAACAGCACTGTCTGACAACACCAGCTCACACCACTTAATGAATGTGCTGTGATCTTGGCTATATTTACAAATGATCACTGAGCGACAAAGTTAGACACAACAGAGTGACTCTCAAACAGGGCCTAGCTTTGGTGTGGGCACAGCTGCTGCCCAGAGAGAGAGCTGGAGGTCAATGAGGGCAAGAGTTCTGCTATAGAGCAGTACTCTCCATAGATATTTCACTAGGTGCCTTAAAAGAAAGGCACCTAATGCTGTATAAATGAAATAGAATTGAACTCTAATGAATGTTAGCTGAATATTTGCGTGCGATTCTATCAGTCTCACCACTGGCAGCTAAATTTCCCCACTACCTTTTACAAGTAATTGACTGATTGAAAACCACCAGTTAAGTTTCCTCCATTCAGTTTATACAGTAAGAAGCAATGATGTGTATTGCAGTACCTAGAAGTATATGAATCTGTAACACATTAGCTTCGTCTCGGCAAACTACAACACTAGTCCCTTGGAAGAATTTAGTGTATACTGTGTACTTGTATGTTACAACTTGAATTGCTTTTTCTTAAGTATCTTATTAGATGGATGCAGTAGAGATGGACAGGATATATGGGAAACAAATAGGATTCAGTCAGATACGCTATGGAAAGATGAGTTGGATGGAATTTTGTAAGGTAGATCTTACAATAATACAACAGAGAAAACCCCAACAATCATAAGACCCCCTCTATGAGTTAGCGCGTTGGCAACAGCGGGAAGGAAAAACTCTCTTTTAACAGGAAGAAACCTCCAGCAGAACCAGGGTCAGGGAGTGGCGGCCATCTGCCGTGACAGGGGTGGGTGAGGGGAGGAAGACGGGACAAAAGACATGCTGTGGATTGGAGGTGGGTTTCAAAGCAGCTGTTATGTGCAGCAACTGTAGGCAAACCAAAGCAGCTTAAATGATGTGCATAGATTTGTCTGCCGGATGGGTGAAAGTGAGCGGGTGAAGTTGCCTGGCTGCAGTTAAAGCTTGACTGCATGGCTGCTGATGTAGCTGACAAACAGCTACAGATAGGTTTCTGTTAAAGAAAAGAAGCTGCAGACTGAACTACTTGTGAGGCTTGTTAGCAGATTTGGCTGCTTGGTTGTGGAACCTTTTAAAATCCTGGAAAAATTTTTTGTTTTCTTGTCAGTGATTGTCTCTTAACAACAATCGCCTCATCTTGCACACTCTCCCCATGATCACTTATTCTAATTTTCCGAGAGAGAGAGAGAGAGAGAGAGCGAAAGAAACTGTGTGTGTTGTCTTTTTCTTGATCTTTGTGAACATTTTATCCACATAACCCTGATGCTGTAACCTCAGAGGCTAATTGTACAGATGATTGTGCAGACTGCCAATTACTCATCAGGTTATCGTCATTATTATAGAGGTAATTTTTCCTGTGATAATTACTGAGATTAATTTATCTCTCAGCCCTAATTACAATTTTGTTTTTCTTCTATCCTCTCAAATGAATCATTTCACAATCGCTTTGGAGTTGGGTCAAACCTAAATTTGAAACCAGCAGACTAAGACTAACTTTAATGCTTAAACACTGTTTACAGATGTAATACCAGTCATTAGGAGACCTCTACTTTACCTTAAATTCACATTTTATTGCATAAACACGTGAAGTATTTTTACAGTTTGCTCCTTTAATAAGTTAATAAGTAAAATGTTTCCACCTGACTTCCTTGCATTCAGTCTTTATTTCCACTAAAAAAGCAAAGTGATGCGTAATGTAGTAGCACTGTGTGCTCTGTGTGTATTTGATGAGGGAAAAGTAGGCTAGTGGAGTCAGTTTTATGTTTTAATAGAGCAGCCAGATTGACAAATTGCAAGGGAGTGACGAGGAACACTGCGGAGCACAGTGGCAAAAAATAACCTTCTACGGCCATCCTTCCAGTAGCCACACTGGTATTGGTGGAAGCTGCCTCACCCCTCCCCTCACTGCAGACCCTAACCCCCCCTCCCTTTTAAAGCACAACAGGTGTACATGACTGGGATGAGTGGGATAGCTGCTCCAACAGTCATATTTGTATGTCTGTGTTTGAAAGAGGCACTGCCATGCTCATACGGTGACAGACTGGACTAACGGGCTGTGAAGCGCTGAAGCAGGCCACCAAGACCCAAACCACACACATGTACAAACAGACGCACACACACTCACATCACCATCATCATTATCATCCAATATCTGTGTAAGAGAAGAGATTTCCCAATATTCACATGAAGCATCTGACCTTTGAGACACACACACACACACACAAATTAAATTCTGTTTATTCTTCACACATAACATGAGTATAAAAATTCAGAGACCTTTTTGTGAATGCTGTCACATGCTGGTGAAACGAGTATGTTGGGTTTGATTGTACCACTTGCATTTTACACTGCTGTCTGGCTTATAGAAGTCAGTTTGGAACCTCACTGGTGGGATAGCTGCTCATTTATCGCCCTCTTGTGGTTGGAAATGTTTGTTCTAAGTTCGACCTCTTCATTAGAAGAAGAGTCCTGGTGAAAGATCAAAACTTTCTCAGAGCAGACTAACTAACCACACAACCAGGGCCTTTAATTCATAAAAATCATATTTAGATTGCATGTTTTATAGTTTTATAGAGCTACTAATTGTAGTAGTCACAAGTAGCAGTGCAGTGCCAGTCCGATGCCTGTATAAACGGAGAGGCTACCATCAGGAATGGTAGTCATTGTTAGTTTGAATATGTGGGTCATCAAGAATGAGATTTCCATTCCAGATTCTTCTGGACCGGATAACAATTACTGCCTCTGATGCTGTTGGCCAACATGGTGCTGGTGGAAACTGTACTACTGCTGGCTGAATACATAGCAACAGAAATAGAGGGAGGTGTGTTAGGAGGCAGCGAGAGGGAAAGAAAGGCAGGGGTGTGGAGTTGAGAGTAGGGACTATGGCTGCTAAAGGGAAAGCTGATATGATGGAGAGAAGGATGGTCGATTTTGACTTTGGACATCAAGACGACTAAGGAAGTGAAGGCAGACGTAAGGATTTAAACGATTTAAGTCAAAAAAGGAAGAATTATGCACTTAGTTCAGGGAGGAATTGAGAAAGGCTCTGGGTGGTAGGGCAGACTTACCAAATGACTGGAAAAGTACAGTTGAGGGAAACTGCCAGAAGGTGTTTGGTGTATCAGGACAGAGCAAAGACAATGAGGAATGTTGTTGGAATGAGGAAGTTTTAGCAAAGGAAAAGTGCGATAGCCATAAAGAGAAATAAAGTAGACAGGAGTGCTGGGAGGCTAGATGTACAGCAGAGAGAAGGGAAGCAACAAAAAGGCTTATAGTGAGTATGGAGGAAAGTTAGCAAATGAAGAAGAGTTGGATGAAGATTTGGTCCAGGTGACATACCTGTGCAGTTATGCAGATGTGTGGGAGAGAGGGTAATGGACTTTTAGACCAGACTGTTTAACACAAGAGGGTGGACAAGCTTAGAAATGAGGACATCAGAGGGACAGCTCAGGTTGAGGGATGTGGAGACAAAGTTAGAGAGGTGAACCTGAGATGAGGTTTAGGCCATGTGCAGAGGAGAGATAGTGGACACACTTTACAAAAAATGTTGAAGATGGAGCTGCCGGGCAGGAGGAAAAGAGGAAGGTCTCAGAGAAGATCCGTGGATGTAGTACATACAGTAAAGTCACCCTGCTGTGTTTGACTCTTTTGTTTGTCTTCTTTTATCCAGACCCTGCGAAAGAAGGGTTTAAACGGCTGTGAAAGCCCTGACATCGAGGCTGATGACTCTGCTGGCCAGAGCCCAGAGTTGGACGATAAATACCGGAAAATCAATGAAGACATTGACCTGATGATCAACCGACAGAGAATCTGTGTATGTTCACACCTGCTCTTTTTGATGCATAGCGTTGTTTTAAGCAGCTTCGTGTTTCCTTACCAGTGACGACTGGCTTTGTTTGTTCTATGTGCAGGGTCTGCCCTCCAACTATGACATGGGTATATCCATCCCAGGCAGTAATCAGGGTGGGCTGCTCTACTCCCATCAGGGCATAGGGGGCAGTCTAGGTAACCATAGCCTGCTGCCCATCTCTCACTCATCTCTGCAAAGAAACAGCATGTCGCCTCAAAGTCCTTCCAGCACAGGAAATGCAGGTATGTTTGTGGTCAGTAGCTTTTTCTTCAGTCCTCATCAAAGACCTTATTAAATGTTCAGCTGTTTTGGACTGTAACACAGCTAGAGCTCAAAATGGGCCTTTGGGCAAATAAGCAGGCTGGTCCACACCTAGCAAATACTCGGTGTTAACCTACCTAGCACGTGTTTTCCTGTTTTTTGTCTTCTATTTAAAAATCTTTTCACAATCCTGCTGATTTTCCTTTCATAGACAGCCTGACGCGCTGCAGTGTTTCCAGATTTTCTATATGAGAAAAAAAAACAGTATTGGCCAACATTTGGTCCAGCAGTGACAAAAAGGTGTAGCAGTCAGGCATTAATGGCATTTTAGACTTAAGAATACAACTTAAAAAGTGACTCAGCCGTGAGTGTTTTCCTACTTTTTTCTATGATAATGACAATCAATAGATATGCTAAGGCCATAAGAGGATCATTTTCCCAGTAATCTTTCTATTGTGGGTTTGCGTTAACTTTGCATTTCCTAACACGGTTAGTAAAACTACAATTTTGCCAGCTGTGTTAGGTTCTCTTGAATCATCTTTTTCTTTAGTAGTAATTTATTGGGAGCCCTATATAGTATGTTCATTTGAATAATTATTATTCTTAAGAATGAAGACAATCTCTGCATATCAGGTTTGGAATAACAGCTGAGCTCTACATGATAAATAGTTTGCAAAGGTTCCTGATCAAGAATCTAACACCCAAAGTATTATGGCGTTGTATAATAAAAATGAACAACAAAACCCAGATTGTATACTCATTTGATGTGTGTGTTTCTGTCTGTAGGACTGATGGGTTCAGAGCTGTCGAGCACTGTTTTGTCAAGTGTGGGTAAGAACGCAACTCTGTCTTATTTCTTTATATATATCTCTATCACTCTCTTTGTATAGATAGATCTTCGTCATAACAGAGTAAACTGAACACTGTCTTTAGGTCACCTAAATATTAAATGACATAAACGTGTGAAAAGTCAGATAGCAGAGCAGCCATAACTACAAATGTAGATGATGTTTTACATAACAGTCGGTTTTAGGCACTGAAAGAACAGCCAGTTCTTGAGGGGCTTCATCTACATTCCTCCACTCCGTCAGTTGTTGCTGCTGTGGTGAACATGATAGTGTAGTCTTCTAGTGGAAACAGGTAAAATGTGAGTGTAGTGGATCCAGCACTGCTGATTAGGGCATCATTATGTATATGTTTGCGCCACCTTGTGCTCAGTATGAGAAGAAATATGCCTGCTCTAAACAGTAGGTGTTACCAGTGGTAAATGTCATCAGGGCACTGACTGCAGCAGCATTTCCTTAATACAGTTTTAGTTGCTAGAGATGCACTATAGCGCCTCCTGGAGTACATAAGCTCAAATACTCTGTTTTTAAGGGCTGAGTAAATCAGGGTGATGATAGGTAAATCCTGTGCTGTAAATCTCCTCTCTCTTAAAAGTCCAGCTGAAAACACACCATCCTCTTTCAGGCTCTTCTCACACACTAGGATCTTGACAAGATCAAAACTGGTAGCACGTGGTTGGGTGTGCAACTTTTTTTTTTAACCTGGAACCCTTTGGTTGCTAAGATATAGAACATCCATTGATGAAATATCTTGCAAGCACCTCAACAGCTTACTGCTGCTAGACCCACAATTAAAAAAGGTGCTTCTCAGAGTGTCATTTTTCATTTCATTTGGTAATTTGAGGACATGCATGAAGAAAACTGTAGCGATAATGTCTCTTCTTGCTATTTAGCACTCGTGTAAGTCTCCTCCCCTGTGATTGGACAGCTAGGTATCTCCCCTGTATCCAGTTCAGATGAGGAATAAAGCAGTACATTGGGAGTCTGTCATTGCTCATTGTTCAGCTGCTTAAACTCTAAAATATAAAATTCATTTCTGAGACAGACAATCTTCCCTCTCTGGTTATTGACTTCAGCTAGAGTTTGCAGTTATAAAACTTTGAGTGGATGAGCACGTTTTCAGACTTTTTCATTGGAGTGATGCACTTTGAACTTTCTCCCCAGATGTTCCGTTAAAGAGTGCTCCAGTAGCATTCAATCAACTATACATCTGCAGATACTGAAGTTAAAGACACTTTTACCAGCCTCACACTAGAAAAAGGGAAGATTCACCTATTTTATGTAAAAATGGTGTCGCACGAAATCTTAGAACATCCTGCTGAAGTGGTTGGTCAGAATCAGAAGTTTGAAAACAGCAATGATAAATATACTTCCATGAAATATAGGCACAAATAAAAATGGGTTTGGGGTACAGTAGTGATTTTGTAGTCATTTGTAATGAGAGATACCTTTTTAAAACTTTGCCCGACCAGGAAACGACAGCTACAGCAACCACTGCACCTCCCCTGGACTGCTGTCTCCAGGAGGCGCCCCCAAGAACATGCAGGATAAAAGTCCTTCAATGAACATGAGCCGTAAACCTGACCTGCGAACACTGATGCCCCCTTCCAACAAGTGCAACAACATACCAGCTGTTGTAAGTGCTTCCTTCTGCTTAGTCTTTTGATTTGTTTGATTTCATAAGTTGATTTTTATGTGCGGACTCATTTGAGTTTGTGCTTTATTGCTGCCCTGCAGTGTGAGGACTTTGACCTGATGTTGGTAAGTAGCTCTGAAAAAAATCTGATCAGCAGAGAGAACCATACTTTTCATGTATGCCTCCTTCTGCTAGTTTATAGATGATATACAAGCTACAAATATGTGAAATTAGTGCCAATGTCATTTACATTATTACCTTAAGCAAGGGAACTATTTGTACTTTAGAGATATTTGAAAAATTCTGCCGCTGAAGTGATTTTAAGGAACCATGAAGAAAGGCTCCTGAAGATGAGCTTGAAAATTTAGGATCTCTAAAGGAGTTATTGGCATGACCAGGTCACCGTGAATACCAGCAAACGCTAGAAGTACCACTTGAGATTACTGATTTTCTAAAATGAGCAAATCATGATTACCGGGCATGGCAGATAACCATAAAATGCTGGCCCTGAATCAGCTGTCACTGTTTAGCTTGGTGACATCTTACCTTTTCTTTGCAGAACCAGAGAATAAATCACTCCCAGACAGCTCAGACCTTGTCAACCCCTGCTGTCACTCTCTCTGCCACCACTATCCCCAGTCAGGGGATGGGTGGGTACCAATCTACACTTTCCTCATCTTATGGCACAGGTGATTACAACAAAAGCACACTGCTGCTGGACTCCACAGGTTTCCTCGTCTTTGCTCAAGTTTCTCTTTTTGTCCATCTTCAGATTTCTCCCTCAGCAGTGACCTGCCATCGCTGTCCGGTTTTGGAGGTTCTGTTCTGGGATCAGTGAACTGGCAGCAACAGCAGATACAGAATCTACAACACTCAGCACTGGGACACATGGGGTAAGCAGCTGTGTATATTACCTTCAGGCCACAGGCCAAGCCTTAGAAAGAATTGTCCAGAATCAATGCAATAATTTCAGCTGTTAGTGTCCTGGTTTATCCAGCATACACTGGAAAAAATGAAAATTAAAAAAATAGTTTAATTAATAGTAATTGTTACTTAATTATTCAGAAATCCCCTTAAAAAACAGACATTTCCACGGAGCCCAAGTGCAACATGATCACATTTCTGTAAATCAATGTTTCCATCCACTTGTATGTTCAATTGGAAACAGCAGCCAAAAACAAGAATCTTCATATTCTCACCAAAGAATTAAAACAAGCGTTTAATCGACATTTCCTCTAAAGACGTTCTTAAAATTTGCTTTGCTCTGAGTTTAAGATGCTGTTTCTCTTGCTTTGATCTTACAGGAATTTGTGCCAGAACTCAAACCTAAACCTCTCCTCTGGCCATCAAAACGTCCACATCAAGTCTGAGCCAGCCTCCCCTCCCAGAGACCGGATGGTTGGAACAGGACTTGAAGGAGGCATGACCACAGTTGGATACTCCACCACAGGCCGGGGGTCCCATGAACAAGGGCGTTCCCCTGGTGACAGCGTGTCCAGCTGTGGGAGCTCATATGAAGGCAGCGATGAGCGAGAGGATCACCATGGGAACGACAGCTTCCTCCTCCACCCCCTGTCCAGTCATGAGGAGCACCACAACCCATCAGTTAAACGGATGAGGCTATCAGAAGGGTGGACGGCATGATCAGAGCCTCTCTACAGCCGGGGGAGGAGTATTAGTAAAGTTACCGCATAGTGTTATTATTATTATTATTATTAACATCATATTCTTCTTGTACTGAGTGGGTGTGCTATATGTGTAACATGTACATGGGGGTGGGGCTGCTATGTGTGGATACAGTGATTGCTCAGCTGTATTTCCAGCATATACTCTTGGTAGACTTCACACTAATGACTGCTTGAAGTTCAGAACCAGTTTTCAGACATCGAGAAAGAAAAGGAAGAAAACTGTTTGACTTAAATCCAACTTTTTACAGTTTTCAGAGCTTCATATTGTCCAAGGAAGTTTTTATTCATTTGATAGTAAAAGTGAACCAGGCCAATCCCAACCAGAGCCAGATTCTAAAACATCCAAAAGCTTTAAATGAAAGAGTTCAGTCAAATTAAAGAAGTGCTCAGTGAGTTAGATGAGACTTTTGTCTGGGCCTAAAAGTATTCATAATCACTTCTTCTTACTGTTCCAAAGGCAGGTGTTCATATCATTCATTTCCCAATGTTGAGGTCAGTGAATATATGAATAATCCCAAAGAGTCAAGAAAAATGAATGTATTAGAGGAATGTAGGAGTGTAAAAAGAACAATATAAAAATTCTCCTGAAAAGGAAATACTTCAGTAAATCACAAATATGTGAAAAAATTAAAAACAACTAGTTTAAACTTCAACTAGTACAAAGAAAAAAGTAAGAAGGAAATATCCAACTGTTTTCATTCAGAAGTAAAAGCTTGAAATTGTTAAGAGTTTCTTTTCCCCCCCACCTTTTCTACAAACACTGTTGGTCCATGATATCATTCAGGAGCCAAACATATTGAAGCTGTCAGAGGGGCTGTTGGTGTACATGTATTGCTTGTTTTATGTGTGTGTGTTCATGTGTGTGGGTATAAGCAAATAACATATGTACATATGTGCTACTTATGAGCATATGTATGCAAAGCAACAAAAAGATCAAGGTGAGAAAATCTGGTACTCTGAATAGTGACTCTAATGGTGAATTTAATGTCAGGTGGCTAAATGGAGCATCAGTTCACTGCTGCAGGTACAACATATTTATGCACATAATCAATCACTCATGTAACCAGAACATATGGAAAGTAAAGTGTGGCGAAGAAAATGGGTTGAAAAAATGGGAGTATGAGTAAGTGCAGGAAGAGAAAGTGATGTCAAATCGTGAGAGGTTTCATTGTGAGGGAGAAGAAAGTGATCTGGAACAAGTTGGATAGAAAACAAGTTTCATTTATTGTGAAGACAATTTCAGAGCAAAAGGGGGGACTACAGTTAATTCAGACATGATACCAAAAACATCAGAAAACACTGAAGCAAAAAAAGCTGTGATTGGAAGTAACTAAGTAAGTAATTCTGACAATGACCCACCTCAAAGTATTTTAGTTAAAATGTCAGTCACACAGGCTACATATACACAAAATGATGTATATTAGCAGAAGGAAGCTAAAAGCTGTAGGAATTTTATTATTAATTAGAATTGTATCATTAATTATTATTATATAAATAATAAAACCAAAAGAAATGAGGAAATTACACCCAAATTCTGGTTCTAAATGTAGTTTGTAAAATTAAACAATAGATTTACTTACTTTCTTTTTAAAATGTTCAAATGTAAGTAATCTGAAGTGAAGTATAGTTCACAATTTGGTATCCAGTTTATAAAAAGACAATCTAAAAGTTGTTATTCCTAGGAAAACAAACGAGGTCGTGTGTGGAACCAGACAGCAGAGGGCGCTCGCGTGAGGCGACTGCAGCAATGAAACTGTTATTCGTGTCTTTGTAATTGATGCATGAAAGTTAGCATGTGCTGATAGCTTTGCAGGATTTAGCAGTCAGGGTGAGGATCCTAAAAGCCATATTGACTGGGACAAGTGATGCTTTGCTGCACAGAGTTTGTAGTGTAGTGTTTTTCAAACTAAACTTTGCTTGTTAGATCAGATTGATATTTTTGGATGTCTGCAGTCCCGTGTAATAACAACGATATAAAAAGCAGCAGCAGAATGCACACATGCACACCGTTTCCCATCAGATGTTCAGGGAGACGTTTGCTCTAAGGTAGAAAAAAGTTTGTTTAGCTGGTGTCAGACCCAACGTGATCTCACAGCGACAATCCGTCAGAGCACAAAGGACAAAGCTCCTGTTTTCCACTTACCACTTTCATCATTTTTAAATACTAGCAGTGGTGGAAGAAGTCCTCAGGACGGTTAAGTTCAAGCGAAGTACCAGCCAAAAATGTTACCCGTTAGACTGTCCACCATGGTTTAGTCTAGTCAAGGGCGTAGATTTGGCATGGACGGATGGGACAGTAAAGAAAGACATTGAGTTGTTGTGTGGGACACCAGTAGTCCATGTCTGTTGCTGTAACAGTAGTTCATGTTTAGAATAAGAAATCCCAGCTCACTGATTTGATAGAGGCAATAGTGCCTAAAATGTTGCATAATTTTGGTGAGAGATCTTTTACTTAGAGTAGTTTTATGGACAAAAACCACCAGGTCATTCAGTGTTCCCGTAGTGCTAATGTATCAGAGATGTTGGTGTACTATAACTGAAGTAATGTTAAGTCTTTAAAGTCATATTCTTTTATTGTCATGACTGTATTTGAAGCTATTTTTATTTTTGTATGATACCTGATTTATATGGAATATGGCTGAAGTAAACTAAAGCCTAAAATACTTAGTCATTTGTTTAATAATAATTTAACATTATATAATTCACATATAAAACTATGAATTGTAATTTTAAACGGTTTAAAAGCATGTAGAATAACATATGTAGGCAAGTATATTTCTCCTTTTTTTTTTATCAAGAAGCAAAGACAAAAAGGAAAAAAATAAGAAACAGGGCAGCGTTCAGTGGTTGAATCATCCGTCCCCACCAATGCCAAAACCAAATCTACGCCCTTGAGTCTAGTGCTTCCCATGGTCATTTTACAAGATTGTTCATGATTTTACCTTTTTATGTAACAGCAATAATAGAAGCACATGTGAATACATTTTAGGATTTGCCACCATATTTAGTAAAAAATGTACTAAGAACAAGAATTTTGTCCACCATACACTAAGTTTATCTTTGGATATAAAATCTTGCAAAATAAAAAACAAAACATACAGTTATGAAAAGTTAAAGTACTTGGCTACTTTCCAGTACCGCGTGTTTGTGTTTGTGTAACTCTACAAGTGTACATAAGTGACTGAGTTGTGCCTTGCATGTCAGCTGGGTCTGACGCCAGCCACAGACAGGCTGAAGGACTGCAGAGTGAAATCCACTTATTTTTAGTTTTTAATACTGAAGAGATGCTGGTGGCTGAGGCTTGTTCACATTTGAATATTTTGGTTTTAAAACTGTATATTTGGAGCTCAAACCCTCAGCCATCATCTCTACTGTAAATCCAGCGAATAAATTCTCTCACTGAAAATCCCTGTAGCTGTGATGGGATGAAGTGATGTCTGTTAACCAGGGCAGAGCCCAGATGTGTTCACTTCTGCACCCTTTTCCTTTTCATCAAGCTGGTCTTACTGTACCACAATGAAGTGAGAGCCAGGAGCTCATCCTTGGGCTTCAAGTGGAGTGGCTTGTGTACGGGTGGAGGTGAAGCTCACAAAACAGGGAGATGCAGTGTTGACATTGTGAAAGCCCCTCTGTATCTGTTTTCAGTTTGATTACTGCCTGTACCTGAAGCGCCCCAATGAAATAGTTTCATTTCCTTTTTTTGGTGACATCAGTGAATGTCCTCTGTACACTGGGGGAAATGTACACTTTTGGCTCTGTTATGCCATTGTTTCATGCACTAATGTTTCTAATAACTATTAAGTTAGATATTCAAAGAGATTGTTAGCGGCATAAGCTGGCCTTTGTCGCCAATTTGGAGACAATGAAAAACAAATTAAACACACTGTTGTTGCAGATGTACAGCAATTCCCTCACTCAGAAATGTGGTAGTATTTGTATTTTGCAAAAAAAAAAAAATATATATATATATATATATATATATATATATATTAAAATATATCGGTCTCTGTCTGATTTGTTATCATTGCCTCGTTTTAACAGGATTGTGTGAAGACAGATATACTGCAGTTTCAGTCAAAATGATGAACCCTACTGAGTATGTATATAGGTGTACACATCAATAATTTTTAAACTTTCACATACGCTCACATATAATAATATCAAAATGCATTAAAATGGTTTAGTGATGGCATAGTCTGACATTATTTTATTTATTAAATTTCAGTTCAATTTTATTTATATAACACCAAATCACAAGAGCAGTCACCTCAAGATGCTTTATGAGTAAGCACTGGGCGACAGTGGGAAAGATGGCTCCCTTTTAACAGGGTAACTCCACCATTCCTCACTGTGTTACTGGAGGCCAAGCTAAGTACGCATCTGGTTATGAGATCCAGATCCCACAAACAACAGAAAATAAATTTTGATTTGAGCTCTCGATTTTTGCTGCATTGCCCAAAATAAGCAAGAAGACTTTAGCTGATAAATAAGTTTTAGGGGGGGGTTTCAAGGATTCAGCGAACACCTCCAGACTTGGAGATAAAGACTCTTCTCTTGTGATTCTCAAAGACTGGATTGAACTCATTTTACACTAGAAGCACAATCTGTGCTGTAGCCTGCTCTGCTCCAGTATCTTAGGACATTACCACATGTCAGTCACCGTACAAAGTTGTTCTTACTGACCACCTTTATCCTACTGTAACAGATTCTTGTTCTAATGGCAGTAATCTTTTTCTGGATGATGATTCCCATGAACAAATCCATTCATGCTCATCAGATCACAGCAGAGTTTAACAGCTATTGGAGCAAGGTGTTAGACATCCTCTCACCAACAACTGGTTGCAGGTGATGGCTGGCCCTCCCTGAGCCTGGTCCTGCCAGAGGTTTCTTACTGCTATTCCTTCCTTTATTATTGCAGGCTCTTTACCTTACAGCATAAAGTGCTTTGAGGTGAGTGTTTTTATAATTTGGTGCTTTATAAATAAAATTTGAATTGAATTGACGGTGTTGAGAATGAAGAATGTTGTTCAACCCTCACGCAGAGAAATGGAGAATTGCTGTGTAGGAGCTGGTCTCACAGCTGTAGCTCAGGAGGTAAGCAGTAAATGTACTCATCATAAGGTTGTTAGTCTTCCCTTTGTTTTTTCACTCACTAGTATTTATCTTCTTTATCTTTCTTCTTCTTCTTTATTCTTTATTTGTCACGTGCATAGTTATACAAGTATAACACACAGTGAAATGTAGCCTGACACGCTCTTCGACATGTGCAAAAATTGGGGGGGGGGGGTGTAGAGGATATCTGGATAAATATATGATAATTGCAAGTAATCCATACAGCACAAAGAAATCTTCATGTTTGTTTCAGCAGACTAACCACCAGAGGGCAGAAAAGACCGACAGCACTATAAACATTGGTTCTCATTTGTTAGGAATTACACCCTTTATTAGTCCAGTTTCAGTGGATATTTCTTGGTTTAAAAGCCAGTTTTACTAATTGTGTTTTTCATTTGTTACTAATCAAGTGTTTAAAGTCTTTGAATCCTTAAAAAGTATACATTTGATCTCTCCATGTACTCTGAGGCCTTATACACCTGAACTTAATATGACAGCGTGTGTGTGCAGATTAGAAAAGCCTGCGTACCTTCACCACTTCTCCCAGATCTCTAATGCAATCATAGATTGCTTTAACTCTGCATTTATTCACTTACCTGTAAATATACCTGTTTAATCTTTCCCAGTACTTAGCAAGTGGGTTTATGATTCTGCCGATCCATGACAGAAGACTCTGCCTAAAATTCTGCTTTGAAATACCCTAGGCACCACAAGTAAGCCAGCAGTCCTCTATTGTGGTGATACAATACTACAAGGTCATTAATGTCTGTCTATGAGGTCTGTCTGCAAACTGTTTGTTACCCTCAAGCTATAGCTGTCTGTGAACTTTGCCTGCTGACATACTCACTTTTACAAGCTGATATGCAGTGACCAAAGTGGGAACTTATCATGGGATTTTCATATGTGGCTAACACAAGAGAAGCACCTACCGTCTCTACACATCTCCTGCTGTGGAAACATCGACAGCCGCCCCTCCACTTAGTGCTCAGTCGCAGCTCACTGTAACACCACACTCTGGTCCGGTTTGGCCACCTCTGGAGGACATCCAGTCATCTCAGATATCTCCTGGCTCTGGCCGATGACATATGCCAAAGTCCCAATTGTGCTCTGCACCCTGCAACCCAGAGCCTGGTCCTGGTAAAGGACAGTAAGGAGCATACTAGGGAAACAAATCAACAAATTTGACCCACTGTAAAATGTTGATGTACCCTGCTTTCCAGTGCACAACCACCCAAATAACCAGTTAAGTTCTGGTCAGGTGTCTGCTCTAAAGCGGTTGATGCATCTGCCTCAGGGGTTACAGTTTGAGTACTGAAGAGGGGATGGCTGCCCGACAAGCCACTCCAACATCTCTCTTCATCCTGCCACTTCTTGTGATAGCCTGGTTGCCACTGGATTGGCTACTGCAGCTGTGTACCCTCTGCGCTCTCTCATCACTACACCTCTTGTCTGCCCTTTGTGGAGATAATTTCGCATAATTTCTCAACTGCACTGAACTTTTTAAACAAGATCGCCTTCAACAAATCCACTGGGGTTCAAGTATTCTGTCTGTAAACACTAAACCGGTTTATGCTTGACAATATTTTCACAGACCGGCCTTTAGGGTGTTGCGGATAAATACAACAAAATAAAACTAGTAACGGTACCGAAAAAAAGAAGATTTATTCATAACACACGTGAAAAGACCCAGGAAAATTGGGTTAACGATAAAAACGATAACAACGCTGAAAACCCTGAAAACCATACATTTCACACCTGAGCCTCAACTCTCGCCGCCCGGTACCAAACGACTCACGGACCAATAGATAGTAGAATAATACTTTTCTTCTCTCCAGCCATTTCTTTGGATGTTTGGCCTGTTTCAACTTTCTGAGGAAGAAGAGTTTCTGTTGTGCCTTCTTGTCTAGCTGGGGAATGTTAGTGTCAGCTGCACAGAGAGAGTGACTCCCCAACAACTTCTAAGCTTCTCCCCATCAACCTCCTCCAGCTGATCCAGCAGAACACCAATCACTTTGCTTTTATGGAAAGTAGGGGTGCAACGATACTCGTATCGATATTGAACCGTTCATACAGTGCTTTCGGTTTGGTACGCATATGTATCAAACAATACAAATTTTTACATTTATTTTATCAACTTTTCTTCTGACGATGCTGTCTGTGTTGAGAGCTCAGTGGATCTGCGTTCGACTACTCCGCCTAGGCTGCACTGTCGAGCGCATATCCACTGAGCGCAGCAAGCTAGCAAGACAGAAGCGAAGCTCGTTGCAACATGGCAAATTGAACCTCCCTCATTCAGATCTGGCGTTTGGAACTATTTTGGTCTTCATGTGAAGTATGACCCTGAAGGTAAGCGCGTCATGGACAAAAGTAAAACAGTATGTCGGATGTGCCACACAATGCCCAATTACATGGTGGGAACTACTGCGTTAGCGCAGTTAGCTTGTTAACGTGTTGTTGACACCGTCCAGTCCCACGCACGGGGCGATCCGCGGTAGCACGTTATTGGAGATTTGCTGTGTTGTGGCGTTAACGTCATTTCAAGTTAACGCTGACAGCACTAGTGGGAACACAATGAATATGACTGCACATTTACGCCGACATCATCCTAACCTTGTTGGAGGTACCGAACCCCACCAGTTTCATATGCACATTCACTGAACCCCTCTTTAGTGAAAAATAAAATATGATTTTTTTCAAATTCAATACATAGATACGTTTTTTATTCGTGCACAAAATGAGCCGTGCATGTCACGGTGGAGGCTCTGCCGAACCTCTGAGACCGACTCACCGAACCCCTAGGGTTCGATCGAACCCAGGTTAAGAACCACTAAACTAACCCTTCACTCATATTGCACTCGTACAGCATGACCTCTGAAAAGTTATGTTATCTGCAACTCTATTACAGGTACTGATATTTTCTTATCATCACTACTAGATCAGCGGTCTCCAACCTTTTTTGCGCCACGGACCGGTTTATGCCCGACAATATTTTCACGGACCGGCCTTTAATGTGTCGTGGATAAATACAACAAAATAAAACTAGTACCGCTACTGAAAAAAAGAAGATTTATTCATAACACACGTGAAAAGACCCAGGAAAACCGAGTTAACGATAAAAACGATAACAAAATAACGCTGTAAACCGATAAAAACCCTGAAAAGCATACATTTCACACCTGAGCCTCAACTCTCGCGGCCCGGTACCAAACGACTCACGGACCGGTACCGGTCCGAGGCCCGGGGGTTGGGGACCGCTGTACTAGACAATACTTTAGTTGACAAATTGCATAACCACTTTTATACCACTAGCACATGTTTTTCAAGTCTCAAGGTCATCTTTACCAATTCCAGTGATTATAAGAAATATTGTTTATATTTTCCCTACAAGAGACAGTATTGCGCTCGATTGGGTCTACACAAATTTAATGAGAGTTTATGAGCCACATCTATCAGATAGTCATTTGTAATGAAAGATAAGAACATTTAAAATACAATAAGTTGAAGTAATGGTTAATGGGACATTTTTAAATTGGTGAATTGGGGCTGTGCCCCAGTTTGTTGTTGTGAAGAGAGCTTTCCATTAGGGGTGCAACGATACACAAAATTCACGGTTCGGTTCGATACTTTGGTGTCACGGTTCGATATTTTTTCGATACAAAAAAATGTTCATGCTTTTGTAATTTGTCATTTATTAAAATTATAAATAGATATTTTAACTCAAAAGTACAGTTTTTAAATTAAATGTTGCTGAAACAACAAAGTAATAAAAAAATAAATCTATCTGATTGAGCAATCACTCATCTTTGGAAAAGAGAGTTTATTACAGCGAAATGGCTCTTTCCAAAATAAAAGCTATACTATACGCTTCTTCTGGGCTATATTCTCAGCAGCATATTAAACATATCAGGTCCCCATAAGGAGAATCCTGTGCTAACGGCTGTCTAAATGACTCGGCTAAAGTTTGTAGCATGCGTGCTTGTTGTTTTTGTCTGCTTCCACTTGTCTTTGCACTAGGATGATGTCGGCGTAAATGTGCAGTCATATTCGTTGTGTTCCCACTAGTGCTGTCAGCGTTAACTTGAAATGACGTTAACGCCACACACGGCAAATCTCCGTTAACGAGCTACCGCGGATCGCCCCGTGCGTGGGACTGGACGGTGTCAACACGTTAACGAGCAAACTGCGCTAACGCAGTAGTTCCCACCCATGTAATTGAGCATTGCATGGCACATCCGACATACATGAAGACCAAAATAGTTCCAAACGCCAGATCTGAATGAGGGTGGGGAGGTTCAATTTGCCATGTTGCAACAAGCTTCGCTTCTGTCTTGCTAGCTTGCGCTGTGCTCAGTGGATATGCGCTCGACAGTGCAGCCTAGGCGGAGTAGTCTAACGCAGATCCACTGAGCTCTCAACACAGACAGCATCGTCAGAAGAAAAGTTGATAAAATAAATGTAAAAATTTGTATTGTTTGATGCATATGCGTACCAAACCGAAAGCACTGTATGAACGGTTCAATATCGATACGAGTATCATTGCACCCCTACTTCCCATAAAAGCAAAGTGATTGGTGTTCTGCTGGATCAGCTGGAGGAGGTTGATGGGGAGAAGCTTAGAAGTTGTTGGGGAGTCACTCTCTCTGTGCAGCTGACACTAACATTCCCCAGCTAGACAAGAAGGCACAACAGAAACTCTTCTTCCTCAGAAAGTTGAAACAGGCCAAACATCCAAAGAAATGGCTGGAGAGAAGAAAAGTATTATTCTACTATCTATCGGTCCGTGAGTCGTTTGGTACTGGGTGGCGAGAGTTGAGGCTCAGGTGTGAAATGTATGGTTTTCAGGGTTTTCAGCGTTATTTTGTTATCGTTTTTATCGTTAACTCGATTTTCCTGGGTCTTTTCACGTGTGTTACGAATAAATCTTCTTTTTTTCGGTACCGGTACTAGTTTTATTTTGTTGTATTTATCCGCAACACCCTAAAGGCCGGTCCATGAAAATATTGTCAAGCATAAACCGGTCCGTGGCGCAAAAAAGGTTGGGGACCGCTGATCTAGCGTTGGGATGGACTCCATCTATGCCATCAGAATGAAGAAGAAGACACACAGTATCAACAACAATGTCTCCCAAATGGTCCAGGACAACAGGAACAACCTGGGCCGGGTCATGGGGGCAGCAGCCTAAGAGGAGAAGCCCAGACCTCCCTCTCCCTGGCCACCTCCTCAGCTTGTCCAAGGCATTCTCAGGCCAGTCATGATATATCTCTCCAGCATGTCCTGGGTCTGCCCCGGGGCCTCATCCCAGTGGGACATGCCCAGAACACCTCAACTGTTTCCATCTTTGAAAAGCAGAGATGAGATTCTGAGACCACTCAGAGAAGTGGTGGCTTCCACCAACCCAAATTTCCACATGGCAAAGAAACCTCAATACACACAATGCACATTATGGAACTGAGGACACTTTATCTATTTTTTATTTTATTTTTCTTTACATTTAAATTTATGTTTATTTTGTGTTTAATTAATTGCCTATTTTATTCAGTCTTTTTATTTTGTAATTTCTTTTAAATTTATTGTTATCATTACTTTTATCCTAAGATAAAGCGATTGTACTAGTATAATGACAATCAACAAATGATCATTCATTCAAATTTACTGTCCACTTTTGCGTAGTCAATTATTGTAAATTTAGGGAAATTGGAAGAAATAAACACTAAAACAATATAATAATACCCTAAGCCCAAAGATCAAACAGCCCACTTTGAGCAAGGACAGGCATCTGTTGCAATTGGTTAGTGGTGAGGGGAGGAAGACAGGACAAGACAGACTCAGACTGCACATCCTCCTCACGGTCACTTGGGAGGGCCTGCTGAGGGACAGCTAACCAGTGCTAAGCTACTTTGGCCAACACTGACCACCAAGATCTAGTTAGTTTTATGGATTATTTTCAACAGTGTGGAGCCAGGACTCCAGTTTACAGAGCTTGGTTTTCAAAGCAATGAACAAGCTACAATTATTACAAGTACCATTAGCTCTAACATAGGGCAAAAAAAAAAAACCTAAACAGACGACACCTGAGTAAATCATTTAACATACCCATACACTGCATATAAAAAGCAGAGGCAGACACATCATCCACTGGTTTGTAAAGTCCTGTTATGGAGCCTTGAGTTTCACCACAGCCTTGTTGGCGTGGATCTGACTGAGAAACCAGGGGGCAATGCAAATCATAAGTTAATGTCTTCCTTCAATCAAAATGCAGTCCCTACATTTAGCTCGTAGCTCGTGCGGTAGAGCAGGTCATCTACTAATCGGAAGGTTGGTGGTTCGATTCCTGGCTTCCCCCTAATCTGCATGCCAAAAATCCTTGGGCAAGATACTAACCCCATGTTGCTCTCCGATACATCCATTGGAGTGTGAATGTGTATGTTAGATAGGCACTAACACCTTAGAAAAAGTGCTTGTGTGATTGGGTGAATGAATTAGTTGTATAAAGCTCTTTGAGTGCTCAGATAGAGTAGAGGAGTGCTACATAAGAACCAGTCCATTTACCATTCCCTAAAGTGTACCTTGCTTCACTATTCTCTTGACTCTAAGCAAGTGATTCCTGCCCTCCAGGAAAACAATCATGAGCAATGATACTAACAATGTCTGTAAGGCATACACCATTAACAATGACATTTAAGGCACTGTTTAAAAAGTACATGCTTGCATTAACAACAGCCAATGTGTTATTGTACCTTGGCCCAGTTCAGTTCCTCTAAACAGGCCAAACCTTTTCCAATAAGCCAGTCACTGATTTCAGCAGCGGTAATATGGTAATATGAGCATATTTTATGCCACTGTTTATAGACCCAGATCAACGCCAGTAAATTTTGCATCAACATAACTACATATTAATGCTTGACATGTTTGCTGCTTGTGTGGCTGAATAAATTCTGCATCACAGCTTCAGTGTGAACTCTGTCTCCTTGTGTCTCATTTTGGCAGTCTGGCTTAGCTTGTTGGTCATCCGCAGGTGAGCAGGATTCTACAATAAAGGTCAAAGGTTCCAGTACGTTTCATACTTGAAGTAAGATAAATTCATTGGAAATAAAATGAGCCACTGTGCACATTAGCTCAAAGATTAAAACGTATGTTAGTCCATGTGGTAACCTTTTTGGGCAGGTTCAGAAGCAGTTTAAAACACACAGATCTCACCCAGCAAACCTCAGCTGTGTTTAGAAGTCATCAAGGACAGCCTGCCAATTGGCCAACAGCCCAGATTCCTGTCAAGCACTTTGCATGAATGTGTACACGAGTGCCTGGACTTCACTGTCTGCAACATACGCAACTTGCTAAAACACGCAGACACAGCAGAAAACAGGGCTTCATGTTTGTGTGCTGCACAATGAACAGACAGCTTAACCAAAGTTACACTTTAATTATTCATATTAGAAAGATGTCTGTTCAGAGGCATTGGACACAAGGTAACAAAGAGATCCTCCACTTAGTTGAGAGAAACCATCAGCTGTGCTGAGATCAGTGTAGCCACAAGATATTTTTTTCACATATCTGTATTTGCTACATCTTGCATGACTTTGTTGTGTGTGTGTTTTTTTTAATTTGGGGGGGACCAATTACACAGTAAGAGATTTGTAGGATTTGAGTTTCTTTATTTGCTTCTCATATTTAGGAGTATTTTGTGTTATTAGATTGATGCACATTTCTTTGTACTTTGTTTTTACCTGTGTTCTCTTAAACTGTGCTGAGCTGCCACACACTAAAACTGCAGCGCCAGAATCGTAATGTTGCACTTATACCTGTTTGTGCGTTTGAAAATGGTCTTAAAACAAACCCGTTTTCTTTTAAAGCAGTCCTGCCAGGCTAACTAACATGTGACTAAAGTTGGAATTATCTTCAGTACTTTCAATATAGTATACTGTTTTAGTCAGCCAGACACTGAAAAAGGCAACATTTCAAGTCAAATAACAAAGTAAGATTCATCTTTCATGGCAACACAATCAGGTCCTTTTAAAAATGTAAAGCCTATCTGTATGTCTGTCTCTTGGCACATGCCCTGCGTTGTCTCTGCCTGTGTTTCTTCATCCAGTTCAAACCAGTTTCTGTTTATCAGCCGGACAGAAGCCGCCTGTATAGCGGAAGCCAAAACACTATTCATGTGACCTCTCATCATTGTGTACTGGGTGGGTGGGGTTGTTTCGTGTGTGTGTGTGTGTGTGTGTGTGTGTGTGTGTGTGTGTGTGTGTGTGTGTTGTTATGTGAAAGTCTTGTGTAGTTAGATTCAAGGTAAAACTGAGTGAACAGAGGTGCAGCCCTCATACACAGTTTGTTTTTCACAGTAGATGAGGAAGAACAGCCTGTTCTAAGCATGCAGGAGCTCAAGACTGAAGACTCCTTCCCAAAAGGTGGTTGGCAAATCTTTAATTCTAAGTCAGAACTAGTTGGATCAGAATGAAGTAGAATTGTCGTAAAATATTATTATCCAAGGTGTGCTCTGCTTGTCTCCCAGTCACAGCTTGGATAGGTTCCAATCACCCTGTGACCTTGAGCTAGAAATTAGATATATGAGTGATATTTTATCAGAATTAAAGTTGGTAGTGACCGAAAGAACGAGATCGCGGATACAAGCGGCAGAAATGAGCTTCCTCCGAAGGGTGGCTGGCCTCTCCCTTAGAGATAGGGTGAGAAGTTCGGCCATCCGGGAGGGGCTCAGAGTAGAGCAGCTGCTGCTCCACATCGAAAGGAGCCAGCTGTGGTGGTTCGGGCATCTGACAAGGATGCCCCCTGGGCGCCTCCTGGGTGAGGTGTTCCAGGCATGTCCCACCGGGAGGAGGCCCCGGGGCAGACCCAGGACACGCTGGAGAGATTATATCTCTCGGCTGGCCTGGGAACGCCTTGGTGTTCCCCCGGATAAGCTGGAGGAGGTGGCTGGGGAGAGGGAGGTCTGGGCCTCTTTGCTTAGGCTGCTGCCCCTGCGACCCGGCCCCGGACAAAGCGGATGAAGATGGATGGATGGATGGATGGATGGATAAAGTTCTTGTTGTGCAATAAACCTTCTCTGTCACTGATGTAGGTGTTTCAGTGGCTGCATGGCTCTGTTCTAAGACCTTCCTGTGCTTTGAATCACAGATGTGGAAAGTGTTGGATGGGAGTGTTGCAACTCAAAAAAGTAATATATTCCACATTACTTGTGACTTTCCTTAAAATAAGTCAGCAATTACATAATTGCTTTTTGCACTACTCATTACATACACATATAGATTAAAACACATTGTTACATAAATACCAGTGAATAATATTAACTATCTTAATGAGGACACAAACATATGAGAACAAAACAAACAACAAAAAGCAAAAACGAAAACCTTAAACCAGTCCAAAGTGACTTTAAAGACTCTACAACAGTGGTTCTTAACCTTGTTGGAGGTACCGAACCCCACCAGTTTCATATGCGCATTTACTGAAGCCCTCTTTACTGAAAAATAAAATATGATTTTTTTCAAATTCAAGACATAGATATGTTTTTTACTGATGCACAAAATGAGCCGTGCATGTCACAGCGGAGGCTCTGCCGAACCCCTGAGACCGACTCACCAAACCCCTAGGGTTCGATCGAACCCAGGTTGAGAACCACTGCTCTACAAGAATAGGTGTTAGTAGTTTCAACGAAGCTGTGTCTGTCCTGGACAGAGCTTGCATTACAGCATCACACTCTTGTCTTTTGTGCAATAAAAATCAAGGTAATATCCTTAGCTACACTCCTCAAAAGCTGTAGACCCACTGTTTCTCCTCCCTGTGCAGGAACTGAAATCAGCTCATTGTACAGGGTGGGCCATTTATATGGATACACCGTAATAAAATGGGAATGGTTGGTGATATTAAAGTCCTATTTGTGGCACATTAGTATATGTGAGGGGGCAAACTCCTCAAGATGGGTGGTGACCATGGTGGCCATTTAGAAGTCGGCCATCTTGGATACAACTTTTGTTTTTTCAATAGGAAGAGGGCCATGTGACACATCAAACTTATTGGTAATGTCACAAGAAAAACAATGGTGTGCTTGGTTTCAACATAACATAACACACACACCTTTCTCTAGTATTTAACATTATAACAAGCTACACTGGATTAGATTAAAAGGCTGAAGGCTGAAGAATTGTAAAATACTATTACTCCTACAGTTAAATATCTACTATGTTCCCCCAAATTACTTCTTTTTAGCTGTTGCTGACTGCAGCTACAAGATGGCAGTACTGTCTTTACAGCACATGGATGCAAACAGGCAAGATGCTTTATGAGCGTGCTCTCTGAGATCAAAGGAGATCGCTTTACTTCGGTATGTTTTGTAATTCACACCTATTTTTAGATTTGACATATGTCCTGCATTACACTCAACACTGGTAACAGGTCGGCCAGACACAGCTGATCAGGCCCTTTGATTGTACTACATTGTTAGCATGCTTTTAAATGCTATCAAGTTGTCTTTCTTAGCATTGGTTTCTTATCTGTCGCCAAAGTCAAGTGGGCATTCTAAGAAGTGCAGCTCTGACCTTAAAAATTGACCGAGTTCATCATCTGAAATCCTGCTCTGCATGTTTTCAGCAGCTGACAGACAATCTTATCACTGCAGGCTGTGATGCAGCAGCAAAAGTCATCAAAAGAATGTCAGCCAAAGGCTATGAGGTGTTTCTGTGGGGATTCCATGAGTTATTTCACACAGAATAAATGAGTGTTTACCCTCTACACACAAACACTCTATTTTTTCATGTAAGTAAGAGTGTACAACCAGCGTAAGACCAGTTTTTCAATTCAATTCAATTTAGTAACACAGCGCCAAATCACAACAACAGTCGCCTCAAGGCGCTTTATATTGTAAGGTTGACCCTACAATAATACATACAAGACTGTTTCTGAGAGAATGGAACAGAAAAGCATTCTCCAACATTTCTATTTACATCTTTTTCCCTGCGAAGCTATGCCACAGCTCGAGTGAAAACAGCATTAAGCAAAAGCTTGACTCTGTTTTTCCCTCCTTGCTGTTTGCCAGTGTGCAGTGGGGAACTAGGTCAGCAGCTCATGTGAGCTCTGTCCTACATCTGCTTTGCTACATCTCCAGCAGGCTGCTTGCTGGAGAGGAATCTTCAGCTGCAGTAACAAATCACAGGGTGTAACAAAGATTTTTACACAGTGGTGCTACCTCCCTTTTTTGTTTTTTGTTTCTATTAATGTGACACATTTTTGCATTTTACACCATTACTCAGTGATGAAGGCCTCTTCTCCTTAGCAGTGTTCTTTTAAACTCCTGAAATATATAAATAAGATAGCAGTAAGTATTTGTACTACCACTTGATAAAGAAGTCAAATCAACACAAGTTGGAGAGCTTTACCTCCAATGGAAGAGCCACACGCCACATTATTTTTCTTTAATAAAAGTTCTGAAACCAAGTCGTGACATGTACCTTTAAGCAGGTTACGTCTCCAAACAAAAGCAGGCTGAGATCAGGCAGAATTATCAAATTGCTGCACTTTGACTTGAGCATCTAGAACCAGAACGGTAAGTTACATGTGTCGAGAAAAGATAAGAAAACTTATTATTTACAATTAAACCAGAATTTAGGCATTATTGGTTGTCTACATGTCTGAATTTAAATAATAATTTTTTGTTATATTATTCTTATTTTTATTGTTTGAACTTCTTAAATGGTGAGCAGACATGCCTCCTCGTACATAACGCTAAAATTTAGGAAATGTTTTGTACTGTACTGCTTTTTGATTAATGTTTTAAATTCCTGGAGAATTCCCTGCCCGTGATGCTAAGCTTGATTTTTGCAGTTTGTAATCACTGACCCACTGCAGTAGTTTCCTGGGTGTTATTGCAACATATAAGAATGATAACAAATACTCAGATCCACCGTCTTATGTTATAAAATAAATCTTTTATTTTATCAAAAGTTGATCATGACAACAATATAATGCGCAAATGGAATAGACAGCAACAGAGTATATGAAAAACTAGTGCAAAAGAAAAATCACAAATACAAAAATATATTGCACTTGGTAATCTGAAATTTTACGTGGAAGAAGTCATGTTTGGACAACATTCTCAATTTGATATATGCAACTGTAAACATTTACCTTTTATGCTTTGCCTTTTTCTTTTTTCTTTTTTTTGCAAGCACAAAGCTTCTGGATAAATCTACAGCAAGAGAAGCTCTAGTTTAGAGCTGAAACCAGCAGGCGACTTGCGGTATTTTATCTTAGTTAGTTGCAGTTGTGCTTTTTCTGTGGACCCAGTTGGGGTTTACACCTGGTCTCTAAACTTTCTTTCCCTCACTCACACACACACACACACACACACACACACACACACACACACTACGTGAGCTCTAAACGCTCGAGGTGGTCGTTGATGTGACACATTTCTGCATCAGTGATGCCATCTGTCTTTTTTTTTTTTTTTTTTTTTGAATCTCAATGAATTTTCATCTTTGTTCAGGGGGGACAGTGGGGACAGTGGCAGCTTCAGGCCACAGTCACAAGTTCAGCCATCTGAACTACTGCAGATAGCTCTTATCCTGTCACTAATGTGCCCATTTAGAGTGAAATATTCTATGTATACATATACATATATATATACTGTAGCGTATAGGCCTGCGGCAATCTGCAGTATAGAAAACCACTGATAGTAAAACAGTAATAACGGCATGTGCAAAATTCACTGTGAGGCAGGAGGAGGCTTCTTCTGACCACTTGGAGTAGTCTTTGTTCTCTGCCTTGTCAGAGTCATAAAGTGGTGTTAAAAAACTGTCTTTTTTTGCCATGTCTTGAGCACACGATATGGCGGATCCAGCACGGCATGAAATCCCTGGTCCATCACTTCAATGGTCACCAAATACTCTCTCAGCTGATTTTCCCCGGGTCAGGCAGAGTCCAGCCTTATTTACGGTGATATATAATCTGGTGAGAAGCTGGCTGTGTGGGCCAGGTGGCTGAGAGCAGCTCTGTCTTTTTGTGCACAGGCTTCAGCGATCCCGGACTCTCCTCAGCGGGAGGGACAGGTGTCAGGTCTCCTGACCTCCACAGTCCCTTGCACCTCCAAGGGGTCAGGATAAGGATCGACCTAGAGGGAAGGGGTGGAAGGGGAAAACACAGCTTTATGACTACAGGATCCTCGTGAAGTGATAACTATAACACTGAAAAAAGGTGAAGTTTGTTTTTGTGAGGCAAATGTATTTTTGTGTGTCATTAGCCTTTATTAGTTGCGTCTACATCTTGTACCCATACAGGTGCTGCTTCCTAATTCTGTTTGTCAGTGATTTCACTTTGTTTTGGATAGGTCTGAAAATCATAAAAGTGGTTCAAATTCTATTTGTGATTTGGGCTCACTGAATGACATGTTATTTTAGATGTTTTTGTGTCTTGTCTGGATATTTTTTGTACAAAGACTGGACTTCATTCTAGGTCTGTTTATGTTGTTTGGGCACTTTTCCTGTGAGGCGACGGTGTGTGTGTGTGTGTGTGTGTGTGTGTGTGTGTGTGTGTGTGTGTGTGTGTGTGTGTGTGTGTGTGTGTGTGTGTGTGTGTGATAAAAGTACCTCCGAATACAGTGGCGGAGGCAGATATCTGAACTCTGTGATGTATGTTAGCAGAGATCCGCGGTCCTCACCCTCCGCGTCAGACCTATCACATCCCTGCAGATAATCCTGCCTGTGAGACTCTGATATGGCCAGCTCACTGTAGCTTGGTGGAGCTGCAATAAACAAACAGGCGTAAGTTGACATTCTGTACCCTGTGCACATAAACATGCATGCAAGCATCTGCATTTACAGTACATACCCTCAGGTCTCTCTGGCAGGCCCAGCCAGCTCAAAGTGCTGCAGTTGCTGCTGATGCTGGAGGTGCGGGTGGTGCAAGCATGAAGAGGTATGGTTCCTATCACCAACGGCAATGAGAGTGACAAATTCAAACCACCTGGAATGTCCACGTACACCTGCAAGCAGGAAGCAAACATGCAAAGGAGACAAGTGAATGAATGTTTTAGTGTTTTAAAAGCAGGTTTATGATGAGTTTATTATTGTTTAAGGCTATCTGTACATCACAAGGAAGTAATATGTCTTTTGTTTTTGTACCAGCTTATTAGCCAAATAGTGCTAGGGTATTATAAAAAGGTTAGTCAGTTAATCAGATAATCAGTTCATATAATCAGTTAATCAGATGTCAGTAGCAAATAATTGTTTTTCTTTTGTTTTCTTTTATTTTTCGAAGGCATTTTTCATTGGATTTAAAATAGTCCAACGTATTTATCAAGTTGACTTTGAATGCAGTTTTATCAGACAAATGTAACCTTGCAAATATCCTGTATTCTGAATCCTTTGTTTTATGCTCCTGTCAGTGTCCCTGAATAAAATCAGCAAAGGGAAGCTTGGCATCATATTTCATTTAACATATGAAAAAGCATGTGAACTCACCACAAGGGCGTATTCTACTTTGATGATGGGACAGTCCAGGATGGAGGGGGACACAGGAGGGATTTTGAGCAGTTTTCCCTCCCAGCTCTGGCTCTTCCCTTGTGGCAGAGGATCTCCTCGCACATTGGACACCAGCTGCTGGATCTCCTTCCCCTTCCCCTTAGCGAAGAAGGTCTGAGTCTGGTAAAGCGCGGCCTTAGGGACCACAACGCGTGATGAACAGTTCTCCACCTCAGCAAAAATTTGGATTGACTCACCTTGGAAAGAGGGGAGAAGAAATCAGTCTGTCAGACTGAGAGAGAAGCAAGATAAGTGAATTCCCAAAAATAGAAGAGAACACCTGGGGGAAGTTGTAGGAGGTGTGGCTTACCTGGTGTGTAGCCCTTTCGCTCTATTTTGGCACTGAGGGAGATGGGGCCTGAAGCACAGAACCAGCAGCACAGCGTTTTCTCCTTTGTACCAGCCTGAGGGGCCTGTTAACACATATGATCTCTTTAAACTGCTGGCAAAAGATTTTAAAGAAACAGCATTCAACTCAGAACCTGGACCCTTTAAAGGAGCAGTTTGACATTTTTAAAACCACTGTTTTCAGCATGAGAACAATGCAGCAATGGAAGAAGAACTAAGAGTAACACCACAATAAAAGCTGTCTATCTTTTTATTTGTGTGGATAAATAACATGTTACTTGTAGATGTGTTAGCAATGTTTCCAGTCTTAGTGCTAAGCTAAGCTACACAGCTGCAGTGCACTGGGAGTCATACGGATCTTTCCTCGTAAAGTGAACAGGCTTACCAGCAGCAGGGGGGTGTTGATGTCGATGTGTTCAAACACAATGAACTCCTTCTTCACTTTGACGGGGAGCAGCCATGGACGGTGCAGTTCAGCTTTCACCCAGTACCTCACACTGCCATGCTTCCCTTCAAAGGAAGTCGCCAGAGCCCTGAGAAAGAAAAAGAAAAGACGGGAAGGGAGGACGATTAAAAAGTGTGGGTGGTCTGTGGTTATGCTCTGTGTGCAAGTTCAACATCCTTTCCTTCAGAACAAGAACCAGTACAACAAGTCCTGGTACTCAGAAAAAAAATAACTGAAGGTCAGCGTCTCTTACTGCTGTCCCTCATTTTTAAATATACTATCAAAACCTAGGGGTCAAATACCTCCAAAGGTTCACAAGGTAAAACTCAGGGTCCTGGTATACAAATCTGTCTCTAATCTTTGTTTAATCTTCAAAAAAAAAAAAAATTTAGGTAACTGTACCTGTCTGGGCCTTCAAACAGTTATATAAACAAAACCATGTGACAAATACAGACGGCAACAGTTACTTTAGTAAAATTTGCTTATAGACATCTGAAACATGAAGCCTCAGCTACAGTTACACAGGTCACGGAGCAGGTTCATAGTCGTAAGCGAAATCTTTCTTTACAAGGTAAACAGTAACCGCATTATTGTGCCTCTATACTGATACTATTTATTTATCCATACCCGCTCCACCCCCTTATTTTCCTAATTTTGTATTTCATCAGATACATTTGTCTGATTACAAATGTTTTGTTATCCAAGTTTCAGATTTTTTACATCATCAACAAGATTGATGTATCTCTCAATTACTTTGGTTATGTGAATATTAGAAGGTAGTATCTGTGGAAGATATGTTTTTAATGAGACAACATCAAGAGTGGAGACAGCAGTTAGGTTAGTGTAGATCGTACCGAAATAAGACTGATTAGTTTTATGTAATGTGAAATATTAGCTAATGGATACCACCATGGCAGTTTTGTATATTTTTGTATTACAACAAAAACATATTAGCTTAAAAATGTTAATTATACATAATCTTGTCCACGATGTGGAAGCACTCATTTGCAAAAATGTCCAGTGAAGAAACTAAATGTCAATTTTGGATAATGTGGGAATAAAATAGAAAACAGCTCCTCACAAACACATTTTTCTCTGTGCTGCGTTACATTTAAGTTCCAGCAGAAAATATATAAAAAAACAAAACAGGAAGTAGAGAGCATTCAGTTTTCTTTATTAATGTATGCATTTATTTCTTCACAGTCATGTCAGCAACCATGTCATGAACATGTTTTCACATCACATTTCTTCTTGTTGATCTTTGAGAATTTTTTTTAATCCTTTTGTTAAATTCTGATTATAAAAACAATTTGGTGAGTTTTCAATACAGTTTTAATGCAAATTATGTAATTAAATTACCTAAAATCAGGTGATTAGACTTTTAAATAAAACTGTGTGGAATAACTAGTTCACTGACATGAGGCAACAACAAAAGATTGTTTTATTGTAACAGGACAATAGTTCTAAATCTTAGGTTTAATCTTCAAATGTTTCTTCTCAAGACTGTAAAATTGTAAAACCTCAGCTCTGATGAAAATAAAGAGAAATGCAGTGAAGGGAAGAATTAATGATGAAATTCTCATGTACGTGTAGGTGTACGTGTACTCACATCTGAGGCAGGTTGAAGCTGAAAGCAAACTCATGTAAGCCTGGGTGCAGGACAGTCACGCCCTCCTCTGGACAGTCCTCATCTGAAAGACAGAGAACACTGAGACTGAGTACACCTGCACACTGCACCTAGCCTCCTACATTTTGGTACAAGCTACGGATGCACAATGTCAGGTAGCCTTATTACACAATGAACTCCAATTCACCTCAGAGGGATTATTAAACACACACACACACACACACACACACACACAAAGAAAGGCATTTGATCACGAGGACAAAAAGGTTTGGAGATAAAAAAAAAAAATGGCACAATTGGAGATGGAAAAATGGCAATACATTTTTTTTTTAAAGCAAAACTGCAGATTCTCCATTTGTAGCTTCCAGATATGCTGCTCTTTGTCATATTAAACTTTGCTATCAGCAGTTTTCAGCCTCTGAAACAAACAAGCCCTGCTTTACCTGTGCCTGTAGGGTGTTTACAATATAAAGCACCATGAGCCAACCGTACTTCTAGATAAATAAAATTGGATTGGTCTTTTATACTTAATATATTTGCTTTGTTGGTCAATCACAACAAGAATTAAAGATGCCACCCTGGCGACCTTCTGAATTTTATGAGGTTATGCCCTAAAAAATGGGTTGTTGGCTATATCTTACACTTTTTGGGAAGCACTCACATCCAGTCTTCTCTCTACTGTCACAAAATTCATTTGAGAAACTCTAGTAACAGTTGTTTTGCCTGAATGCGAAAAAGCAGCTTGTTTGCGGTGTCAGAGGGCTGCCAAAGCAACACACCCTGTGGGAGAAGCAGCACTTCCTCATTTCATCTCTTATTGTTTGTGTGTGATATTGCGTCTAAATGCTCCTGCTGAACTTCAGCTTCTTTCCACCTCAGTTCTGCTTCGTCCTCAGTCTCTGCTGTTTATGTATGTCTGTGTTTGCTATGAGAACTGTCATCAACGGCCAGTGTGTGTGTGTATGTCAGTGCGCGTATAAGCGTGCGCCCTGTCAAGTCACCGGCAACACGGAGCAAGCAGGAGTAGACCGGTATGAACCAGACTGAGCAGCTTCCTTCAGCTGGAAACTCCAACGCAGGCATTACAACTCGTCCTCCCATTGGTGGACAACGTGACATGAATTTGCAAGTCTCGCTCTGATTGGTTCAGCCCCGGCAAGCCCCTGCCCACAATTAGCCCAGCCATGTGGTGTGTGGCATGAAAGAGGAGAAGGTGGGGGAGGTAGAGAGGAAGGGTGTTATAGACACAGTGACAGCAAACTCCAGGTAACCTGCCGCTCTCACGCAAACTCTGAAACCACTGAACGGATGAAGGAAAAACGTCCTCTTCTACAGTCATGCCCTGTTATCAGAAGACACCCAGCTAGTTTCATCTTTCTTTTCTTACAGGCACTTCTGTGCTTAGAGAAAAGAGATATGACCCACGTAGAAGCAGAGTGAGTGAGAGTTTAGTGTTGAGGTTTTTGAAAGGGTCCAAACATGACCTTCAAGTTAATTTTACCAGCTGAGCTGAAATAATACTTAAAGTACTTTTAGCAAGCAAAAATGATGATATGTCTCCAAAGTCACCTTTTAAATGCGAGTGGTTACATCATTAGACGCTGGATATGTTCTGGTTTGGTTGATGTAAACTGTAACAGTCATTATTCAACTGAGCAAAGGATGACAATGATGAATTTTTTAACAGGAGATATGTGGAATATTCTGCCCTTCCATCATCTGCCCAAAAGAATTTTTATTTTAATGAATGAAATGACAAATAAGCCACTTAAATTGAGTTTTCTATCTACTGATTAAAAAATTGCATTTGTTCAAAAATACTGACAGACCTTTAAAAACATACAACGACTATTAATGGTAAGTCAATCAGTTAAACTTAAAAAATTGCAAATTTCTGATACTTCAAGGCTCGGACTTTTGAAAATGTGTTACTTTTTGTGTTGTCACATTATTGTACTGTGATTTGGTCAAAGTGAGATCTGCAAGGAACTCCAGGATGTTGTAAAGATGTCTTCAACTTACAACAAAGAGCCAAGCTGCATCTCCTGGAAGCTCATGAGATTTTTTGGAAGTCTTCAGAGACAGCCACCAGGTGGATGCAGCACTTTGTTTAAGTCTAAATACTCTGCAAGACCTGTGAAATTGTGTCTTTTCTTATTGACCTTTCCACCATCCATCGTTGAGTAAACAAAGAGCAAAAGCTGTGCCTCTAGACTGCTGGGAAAAGAAGCTCTGTCCACAGACCAGACTCCTGCAGGCTGCATCGTTTCAGTTTTGAGATTATTCATCTTCCCAACCTCTAATAATTCAAAAAAACCTGCTGAACAGACAGTTCACGTGTGACCTAAATCCTTGATGTGACATGTTTTACTCTTACCCAAATCATCTGGTCCTCCAACACAGGTATACAAGTGTTAGGAGCAGCAGCTGATTTTACAACACGCGCTGAGCGTCAGCCTGGTCCTCCCCCCTCCCTCTCTCGCTGGCAGTTTCTGAACAGGTTTGAACCGCTTCTAACAAAGGGAGTTGCCTGTGCTAGCCTAGTTGAAGATGTCATCAGTAAAAAGGTCCTTGTGCCATTAGTTCAACCAAAATGTTGCTCTAAAATACGAAGCGCCATGTTTTCGATTTTGCTCTTTTTCATCAAGTGTTTCACTGGAAGATTTCAACTTTTTCCCTCCTCCCTGTGATGTCAACATCCAGACAGTCCGCATGTAAAAGCAGACTCCCTCATCCCTTCGCGTATCAAACGTTTGCTTTAATAATTGGTTTTAAGTGAGGATGGATCGCGCCTACAGCTGCTGCATCAGTACCACTGCGCGGAGGGTCCCGGTGTTCTGTGGCTCTGGCACACGATTACGCACTCCGCGGTAAGAAAGTTTGGGGACGAGCTTCTGTCAAAAGTTTGCAGTGATCAGTTGCGCCGCACCACTTCACACAGATCACGAAACAGCAGAAGAAAAAGGAGCAACTCCTTACCTCTCTCCTCTCCTATCAAGGTGTCGTAATGATGCAGGTATTCCACCTCCTCTGTGTAGTTCTGAGTATAAGCCGTGTTTGCTCCGGCGTTTCTCGACTCTGTCCACCGGACCTTGGCGACTCCTCTCGCGGTTATGTCCAAGCTCTTGACCCGCACATCCCCAGTGACCTCCACAACAACCCTCCCCGACACCAGGTCTCCTCCGGAGAACACCGGCAGGTTGTTCTCATTCAGACTGTCAAAGTAGATCGCCAAGGCCCTCACTTTGCCCAGTACCATGATGACAACGAATGGACAAGTAAACAGGATGAGGAAAAGTGTCTATGGAGAACAAGTTGTGAGTAGAGCCGTGTGGCACAAATGCATGCGCCTCGCTCCGGGTGCCCAGCGCAGAGCCGGGTCTGCGGCTGTCAGTGATGGCTCATCTGGTAGCTGATGGTCCGCAGGAGATCTGCGCCCTCCTCCTCCGAGTGCGCCTGTGCTTCTCTACCGATCTTTGCTGGCGTCTGCTTCCAGCGCTGCGCTCTTAAAGCTTAAAGCTGGCCAGTTCGTGCGCACATGCGCACGAACTGGCCAGCCTGCTTACACAGAAAGGAGCACGGCTCAGCCTCCGCCGCTGACATAATACGACTTACAGACAAGACGTTTGCCAACTTGTCCCCACAGGGTTTGTCACAAAATGAGAGTTTTTAAAAATAATCTTGGAACGATAAGACGGTTTGTGGAAACACACAGGCACAGTGTGCAATAAAGAATTGAATAAACTGTTTTAATGCTCCCAGTTCCTTATTAATGTGACGTATTGTTACTTAGACGATTAAGTGACTGCTGCAACAGGCATAGGCCATATTTACTGAGGTATCAAATGGCGATTTAAAAGCTATAGTTTTACTTTATCTAAAAAAATATCTAAAAAAAAAAGTGTTAAAAACTGTAAAATATTTAAGTTAGCTTTTTCTGTTTATAAGGTGGAGTTTGTGTTTAAATGCAATATCAATGGAAGAGTATCCAGAGGGGATTGTGCAATACCTTTTAGACAAACGACATTCAGTAAACAGGTGTTATCAGTGAAAGGTAGTGAGATTTGGAACAATATTTGAGCTGTAATAAGAGAATGTGCTGCCTTCAACACATTTAAAACTAATCTCAAACGATGGCTAAAGAGGAATCAGATTCATGATCACTAGCTTGATATTAATATGTGTTATCTTTAATGTTGTATGTTTTTATTTATTTGTTGTTTTCTGTTTCATTGTATTATAACATTCTTTGTTGTAATTTTATGTATTTGTTGTCTGGATTAGATTGTTGTACATTGCCTGATGGCGTGCTAAATTCCTTATTTATTGTGTTTGTCTGACCTGCCAGGGACTGCAGATGCAAAGTAGACTTTTAGCTAATTCTAGAATATTTACATTTATCCACTGTCCCTTTTAAATAAATAAACTATTGTCCTGTTGATGACCCAGTTTTATCCAGGCTTTAGCTGTCAAACAGATGGCCTCACATTTGACTCTAGAACACTTTTGTATGCAGAGGAGTTTATGCCCAAATCATCATCCCTTCACCAGCAAGCTGACAGTTGGTCTGAGGTGTTTGTGCTTTTTGGTTTTCTCCAAAGGTGCTGCTGTGCACTCTCGACAAACATCTCCACTTTGGTCTCGTTATTCCAGAAATCTTGTGGTTTGTTCAGATGTATCTAGGGATGGGAATCAAGAACCGGTGCTTGTAGAGAGCCAGTTCCCAGTAGTTCTATTCGTTGGAAGTGTTAGCCTGCCTGCCTATCTATCCTGCTTATTGATTCCACTTGCACATGCACTACAATCAGCTGAATTAAGTGTGCAAAGTCACAGCAACAGTTGCTTTTTCACAACAACAGGTCATTTTACAGAGAAACCAGAAAGTAATGTAACAAGAATTAATGAATTACTTTCTCCTGGGAGTACTTAAGTAACATAATCCATTACTTTTAAGAAAGTAAGTAGTAGAACACTTTCTTGTTAAGCGAGACCTGCCCTCCGCTGGGAGATTGCACAATGATAAATTTACAAAAGAAAGAGCAGCTCATGAATTAACAGGCTTATGTCTTCTTCTTTTACTCTAATTGATGGGGAATGACAGATTCCCAGGAGAGTGTTATAAGTACTGAGGGAAGAATTGGTACCATTATTGCAAAAGATTTTTAATTATACTTCAAAACAAAGAGTCCATACCCCCAGAGTGAGGCAGTCATTTTGGTTATTCCCAAGAGCTGGTCTAAACAGAGTCTGTGTGTGAGTACCCTGAGTGATGGGAGTTATTCAGACCATGGCCCAGATTTGTAGGCAGGGTTTGGGTGTGGGGTGCTAATGTTTGTTAACTGTCCAAGTGGCCCAGGAGAAGAAGCTGTTTGTGAGGCTATAGTTGTGTAGTCATTGAGGCTGTCTATTCTAGTCTTTTTGTTGTTGGGAGTGATGCTGGAGGCCTTCAGACAGGTGGGAATGGTGGCGTGAGTCAGGGAGAGGTTGAACAACCTGGTGAGGATCCCTGCCAGTTGGTCCCACAGACTTTGACCTATAGCATACCAATGTGTGCCGCATATTGACCAGTCAGTGTAACGAGCCAGGATTTAAAAAAATATACACAAATATACCATTCTAACAAAAAGATTGGAGGAAGTGATGCCCTTTTTAATTGATGAGGATCAATCCGCATTTAGAGCTCAATGTTATTACAATAAGGGAAACGGAGTATAACATTTTTCTTCAGGCAGACAATACCATGATCAGAATTCAGAACGAGGAGTTTCTAGATTAATTAACTTGTTGCAGATGCAGGGTATACTCTTAATATTAATGTTTAAACTTCCCCTAGTCTCTCAAGCTATGAAATATAGGAGACCTTGGGAGCTACTTCTATATGTTATTTGGGTATAAGATTATGAATGTAGTAAATTTCTATTGAAAATTATGCACATATCAATAAAAAGAGAAACAAGGCTCTTGATAGATGGGCTCTCCTGCCATTAGAACTTGAGCAGAATAATGGTGGGAAAAACTAATATCTTGCCCAGACTGCTCTGTTTGTTCTAGTTTTGCTTATCCACATCCGTGATTACCAGTTTAGAGAATGAGACAAAGTGATAAATAGATTTATTTGGAAAGGTAAATTTCCTGGCGTGAATTATAAGCTCTCCAGTATGACACAATGAGGGAGGGATGGGCTTACCAAAGACTATTATTTATCAGCACACATAAAACTGTTATACTTTGATGGAGTCAGAAAACAGGAAACTCATAGAGCTGTCTTTATTAGGCAGGCCACTGCAGATGTTCACACAGTGGCCTTTCTAATAAAGACAGACTTTATATATTATCGATACTAAAATCATCTCAGACAGATGTGAAGTTCCTCATCAAGATTTCTTCTTATATCTCCAATTCAGACATTACTTTGAAAAGAGTATCAAAGGACTCATATGAAGTATATCAACTATTACATTATTACATAGATGGCTTCTTTCACTCCTCTTCGAGTGACCCACACCTGTTTTCACACCTTAACTCATGTGATTAATCAGAAGATCAATAGCGGGTCAAAGACATGAAAGGACGCTCCCAATCTGTCACGCTGGAAAGATTCATCACAGGGCCTTTCTTGCCATGTAAAAGTCTTCTAAATGCTTGACATGAAGATAAAACTAAGTCTGTCAATTCAAAAGCACAAGAAATAAAAGTTTTACTTCTTTCATAATGGTAAGATAAAACAAAAAAAAAAACATCCCATTCTCTGTTTGTTTTCTCTTCCTCCTCACCCCCAAACTGGTCACTTCTGGGATCTTCTGTTCATGAAAAGAGATTTCCTTCTCACCACGGTCTCCCTCTCTCTTCTCACCATCCTCATAGGGGATTGTTGGGGTTTCTGTCTAATCCAGTCTTGATCTCACAGTTCAAAGTGGCCTGACATTCAATATTTTGGTGCTATATAAAACTGAGCTCAAATAGATGGGCAGAGAGCAAAGAAAAGACATCAGTTAAAATCTGGCTTTGCACAGTTTTGCCTGTTTTGGTACTTCCTCATTCAGCATGTGTCTGTATGCTTTCTAAACTAGTTTGCATGGAAGCGATATTCACATAACTTTCTTGCATATTGGTATGGTGCAGGCTTCTGTTGAAACAGCTTAAATCCACTGTTTTTTCACATTTCACACCCTGAATTATAACAACAAGATTTTCTTAAAAACGTAAAACTGAAATATAATAATCTCTGACCTTCAGCTTTCTCAGAAGTGCAGTGCCACGGTTTTCTCCAGACATGGCACACAAAGTGAAGGCCAAATAATTAAATTCCTGGCCATTTTAAGTCTTTCAGCAGTTTTCAGTCATTTCAAGTCTCCTTTTTTCCTCCTTTTCAAACTTTAAACACAAGGCACACAACACCTTGCGAAGGCAATCATGCTCACATCCCATGTCTCAAATTTTGCACTAAAATCTCATCAGACAGGCTGTGAGAAGATTTGATCAGACTGACAAACTGAACTAAAAACATTTCCTGTATACATTGATTTTCTTTCAGGTGAAGTTGAGAGTATATAATGATGTTTCAGTTAGCTCCCACTTTATTCTAAAAATGTAGCTTTTGTTATGCTAGTGAATTTAAAATGTTAGCACATTTAGTTCAGTTTTAGTCAACTAGAAGTCAACTGATACTTCTTGTTAAATTGACCCCAAGGCATCTTCTACCATCCACCATGACTTAAGGGGTCCCCCTGCTGGTAGATAAATACAAAGCCGTTACTGGCAAAGGGAGTTAAAACTCAGAACCTTGTTGCTGGAGTATTGAGATGGTAGTGCTAACTGCCGCCATCCATTTATCAGTGAAAGTAAATTTTGAAAGTAATCTTTTAGTTGGATGTTTGAGTTACAATCCTACCCCAGTGTTTCTTTGTGCTACAGTGAACTACTTAATAAAAAGAAATCGCTGAATTAATTTCATAAGCAAAAATTTGCAATAAAAAGTCAGAAGACTACAGCTTAAAAACAAAAATTTTACATGCAACACAAATCTTTGAAATTCAAATCTTCTACTTTACTCTGAATTTAAAATTCACTTTTCTCATTAACACTTTTTTTCCCTTGTGCTAATTTACTTAAAGTTAAAAGAACTCAATGGATTTATTTAGTCTGTCAAACATTATCATCACTGACACACTGCAGGCAGTCACTGTTTCACAAGAAGTGAACAGGAAGGGTGTAAATCTGTCGGCTTCATGGTTTAGGCTGTTTTAATTTGACCAGAGAGAATCCAGCTCCCCCAGGCCTGTTCCCAGTAAGCCCTATTCATGAGTCCCTCTATGTAGACACTACTTACCACCTTTGGAAATATAATGAATCTTTCTAAGGGATCTGCTCAAGCTCACTTTGTAAACTGCATATCAGACACAGAAAGCCATGTGGGTCTGTGTAGAAATATATTTTGCCAGAGGAATGCTACACACTTGATACAGTCTGTCCTACTTTTGGCTTCATTCCAACCACAGTAATTACAGACAGTGCAACAGGAAACAGAGAGAGATAATGTGCAGCGCGACAGACGTAATGATCTGGTGGTAAGAGTAAACAGTATCAGGTCAGTGCAGTTTGCAGAGATAAACACATTCAGCACCTTGCATATAATTTCAGTCATGCAAAACACATACAACCAGCAGCTTACGCAGACATGCAGATCACATCATGAAAACACGAGTGATTAAAAAGAACAGATGACGAGTAAGTCGAGTAACACTAAGATGTGGTCCAAAAAGGCAAAAAACAAAAAGAAACAGAGAAAGCAAACTGGAAGAAGTGAGAAGCAGACAAAAAGAAAAAAAACCCACTGAGCTGAGATGTTAGTATTTCATCTTTAGAAAGAAATGTTTCCTGAAAAAGATAATATTTCCAAATAGGAGATTTTATTTACTGTAGGTGTATAAATGCATGCAGCTCTATCTTCAACATAGCATGGGACGCTGGCATCCCGTTTGAAATGGCACAAACATGTTGAGAGAAATCAAAAAGCTGGAGATGCAATGCTTACATGCAAACAGAAGCACATCTTCATTACATGCAGACTCTGGGACACACTATACATGTATACTCATGACAATCATTATCATTACCACAGTTACTTAGTTTGTGTGCAGAGTTCTTATGAGAAATGAGAGAGATTAAAAAACATGAACAGCTTCGTCTTGTCTTTTAAAAGATTTAGAAAATCAGTGTCCTTCCTCAGTAACAAAAAGAAAACACTTAACAGTTACAACTTCTCATAATAATTAAAATTTACAAGAAACATATAAACAAGATAGTTTACATTGTTTACAGCTAGCTCAGGTTTGTCCTCCGGCGTTTGCTGGGGCTCTGCCCGGGGTCAACTTTCAGCTCGTGATACTGCATCTGTCCATCAACACAAACAGATAATACTGTGACAACAGACAGACTCCAGCTCTGGTTCATACAGTATAGAATCTACCTAGAGCAGCACCAGTGACCTAATCTAACAACACAGGCCCAGCTTCACTTTCTTACAGAGAAAACACTGAGCTTTCTCTCTGGAAACAGCGTGAAGGGGAAATGCGCAGTCAGAGGTTGAGGGCAGCTGGGCAGGATCAGGAAATTCATTCTCTGAATGATTCCTAAGAGCTTAGATGGAGCACAAGAAAATCCAGGAAAGTCTCCTTCTGAAAAACCACCACATAAACCTGAAACCTGTATCTAACCACACCTGTACAAACGACCACAGAATATAAATTACTGATGTGCTTTTAATCAGGTTACATGTGTGTGTATGAGCAGGTCTCATGTTATCTGCTGCGTGATACCTGTAGGTGTTTATTAAAGCTACACACAACACTAATGCTCAGGCAGCTGTCGACAGCAAACAGGACTATGTGCTTCATCTATCATATAAATGTGACTTTAAAATGCTTTTCTATGACTTTAATGAAAATGCAAACACAGTAAATGACAGCTGTGTGATTCACTTAAATACTGTTCTTCCAATATGTTGAAAAGGAAACATTTCCAGTATTAACTGTGTCCATGCAGTACACTGACTGAGAACTCAGGGACTGAGGCGTGAATGCCTCGTGAATGACAGCCGCTGTAGCCTGAGGATTCGTTTTGTGAAACATCCTGTTCTGAAGTTCTCCTACATACGATGTACCTCTATTTACATGCATTCTTCATGGATTACAAAATTACCCACCACTTGAACATCAGAGGGGACTCTGGAAAGGAAGTCAAGAAGCTCGTTGTTGTCGATCATGTATGGATCACGAAGTTTCTTGGTGAACTTATTCACACCTGCAGAAAAAACAACTGTTTGAGGACTAGCAGAGACCAAGCAGTCCAAGCTGAGACTGAGTCACCATGGTTCATTACATGATATAAATACAACAACACTAAGGCAAGATCTACAAGATCTTTTTGGTAACCATCAAATCAAGTTGCTTTGATAAAGTCCCATGTAAAAATGCTCATTTGCACTATGAATTAAGATGGTTGCAGCCTGGTATTTTAAAGAATGCCATAACTAATATAGTTTTTATTCTATTACTGTGTTACCTGGCAATAAGTAGCAGGTTTCTCTTCCAGGAAACTGCTTGCTTTAAAAGCTAACTCTACTCTCACAAATATGGTCCAAAAACCAACATGGTGAGCATAAATCATTTAGAACATAGAGCCCAGAAGATAGAAACAGGTGGATGTTTATCTAATTGGATTCCCATTAGATTAGTTACAAGTTTACCCACAACCTTAAAAAATAAAAATAAAATATGAGCACTAAGTATTTCATTAAACATCTAGAAGGGCAGAGACCTCATCCCCCTAAAGCCAGGACCATATTTCATAATTTTGAGGTAAACGATCTGGAGCCTCACAAAAATGTAACTGAAACTCCCTTTCTCGTGCACCAGCTCTACACCAACATAGCGTAACATTTTTTTGTCTGTGTGTGTAGTCGTCTGTGTGTTGTGAAATCAAGACTCACCCCATGCAAGCACGAGGTATCGTAAAGGTATGAGGTAGAGAAGAAATGTGGCCAAACACAAGGCAGTGATTGCCAACCAGCTTAGAAAAGGCACGGTCCAGTTAAAAGTGCTGCGGGTAGAAAAGGACAAAAGAGCTCATTAAAAAAAACATTCAACTGGATGTATGTGAAAAATCACAAGTCACACCTAACAGCTTCACAACAAACAGCTGCAAAAAGGAATCAGAGAGGAAACTTGTTAACCCAGAAAACATACTTCTTCACTCTCTCTCCAAAGGACGCCACCTCATCCAGAGCATTCTGAACACTGATAAACACGTCCTGAATGGCGTACAGTTTATCCATAAAGCCTTTGGGCTCTGAGTCCTGACAGGGACAGGAGAAACATCATGAATACATAGGCATCATAGGCATGACTGTCCAGATGGTGATTGTGAAGTAATCTTTCCGTGTGTTTGTGTAGGAAAACACATCTTGACTTTGGAAGCCTTATCTTGGTTTTGAGGAACCTGAGACAGCTAGCTAGTTGTTCTTTCTAAAATGTCAGTCAGCAGCATCTAAACCTTCAAAATAAAAGCCCTAAAGACCTTAAACTCTTTAAGGACTTGAACTTTGTAAGACTGTACACAAAAAAACTTTTTCTTAAATGTTTGAAACACTTGTACTACATAAATTTCTAACAAAGAGCTATTATTATTATTACGAGGTTAATGGTCACAAGAATGCCAGATGCTACTTTTGCATATTTGCCTTCATATTTTTTAGGAAACTAATATTATATAATGTAATACTGAGCATGCAGATAGGCAGAAACACATTTTTATCTTTGAAGGCCTAAAAGGCAATCTGGGATAAGCCAAACACCTGTGTTCCTCTATTAAGAAGTCTCTTGGTTAATATTACATATTAATGTTTATAGTTTTAAAACATCATTACCTTTTCCTCTTTATCATCTTCATCAACTTCCCATTCAAACATGCCATCCATGGACTACAACAGAAAATGAAGCGATTATAACGTTGTCTGAAAGAGGAGCGCTTATAGAAGGCCTGCGTTTTACTTGTTTTCTCACCACATCAGCTCCATCCCTGCTGGAGCAGAAGAAGTAGTTCCACACAAGTAGAAGCAGCAAGGCTAGTGGCAGCATGTAGAGCTCAAAATTCCACACCACCACCACAAACAGCTAATAGAAAGCAAAACAACATGACACTCAGTAGATCATTCATCGGTCATGTGTACAGGGATGTGTGTGTGTGCATTAGTGCCTTTCATACCACAAAGGAGACAATGCTTCTCTGTGCAGACTCCCATTCAAAGCAGCTGTTGATGAAACTTCCCCAGCTAATCAGCACCATAATGCAGCGCTTGACTCTGTTGAAGTTCTGCTGGAGCAACTGAAAGACACAAAGATGTTTCTAAACATTTCAGTTGTTACATGACCTAAGCTGTTCCCCCGAGGATGTATGCTTGGACCACTCGTGTTCATCATTTACATACTGTCACAGATAATCCTCAACCATGGCTTAACTTCCTCTTCTGTGCAGACGATTAGCAGCTCTATATAACTACCAAACGCTCTGCCTAGCAACCCCCTTGATCCCTCTTCACTTATTAAATGTCCTTAGGATGTAAACACCAACAATATAGAGCTCCTGGTTGTGGCAATGCTTCAGAATTAGATTTACCTCTTCTAGTTCGTCTAGTTAAAGGCTACGTCTATGGTTACCAACAATGGTCCACACTCTGAGCATCATCCTGGAGTGCTCTTGTGACCAACATAACAATATAGAATAGAAAAGAAATATGCGTTATTGTCCCTCATTGGGGAAATTCAGAAATTCAGCAAAGAGACAGGCAGACGGAGCACGCAAAATCACACAAAGATTAATTAAAAAAAAAAAACAAGAAACAAGAGACTGTACGGAGCAAATTTACAACATAAAAAAATACTGTACAGCTATTAAAAATAGCATATTCAGATTCAAAGAAATATGCAGCTGATTAGGATAATTAAAAAAATGTACAAATATATTATATATTACACAATTTCCTTAGGGATTATTAAAGTATTCTGATTCTGATATAGATACAAATATATACTTTTAGCACATAGTTGGCCTTCACTTTCCTTTCACATTGTCCTTTCTACTGGAAGTCCTGACAGTCCCAGTGACTCTGCAGTCATGGTTCACAAACACTCACATATGAAGTCCTGTATCTAGACTGGCTCCCACTAAAGTATCACAAAGACACAAGATCACAACAAAGTCTCTCTCCTCCTCACTCAACATCTCTTGAACCTTGTTCATTTCTACATCCTTCCCCCCCAACCCAAACTAACCTAAACATTGGGAAAATGACAGATCCCTTGGCACTTTGGAAAGTTTTCCTCTTAACACCAGAAATCTTGAAATCTATGACCCTTTTCAGAACCTTTACTCATATTTGTATTGTACTGGCTGGTTGTTTTTTAGTCTCAAGTTATAGAAGAATGATAAGTTTTGTCACCGGTTTGAAAAAACATCAGCAGGAAATACTGATACATACTTGCTTGGAGACTTTTGGTTCTTCTTCAATATATTTCTGTTCTGCAGGAACCACAGTCCTCAAAGCAGCTTTAACCTTAAAAAAGAGAAACACACAATACGGTCTGGCATAACATTTTCTATCTGGTCCAGGAGTTTGTAAAAAGTGGATGTACGTATTGTAGAGGTTTTACATTTTTATTGATTACATTTAGAAGCCAAAAACCTTGTTGACATAAATGTCCTGAAGAACTATGTAAATGGTAAATGGCCTGTATTTGTATAGCGCTTTTACTAGTCCCTAAGGACCCCAAAGCGCTTTACACAATCAGTCATCCACCCATTCACACACTGGTGATGGCAAGCTACGTTGTAACCACAGCCACCCTGGGGCGCACTGACAGAGGTGAGGCTGCCGGACACTGGCGCCACCGGGCCCTCTGACCACCACCAGTAGGCAACGGGTGAAGTGTCTTGCCCAAGGACACAACGACCGAGACTGTCCAAGCTGGGGTTCGAATCGGTAACCTTCCGATTACAAGGCGAACTCCCAACTCTTGAGCCACGATCGCCCTGTAAAACCATAACAAAAGCCAGCCTAAAGTCTTGCTTTGCTTAGTTCTAAAATGAGCATTCACAGCACAGCGTGACTCTCACAGCGTTGTAGATGACATCAATCTCTAGGTAGATGCACCCTTTGGTCGGTGCTGTCAGCTCCTTATTTTTCAACAGGTATCCCTTCTGCTCGCCATTACGAACCTAAAACACAAAAACATAATTGGGTTTGGCTTTAGTTACTATAACTGGTTATCGATTGTGGGGGTTTGTCTGTATTAATGTAGTCGCTTTACCTTACAATACAAAGCGCCTTAAAGCGACTTTTGTTGTGATTTAGTGCTATATAAATAAAAGTGAATTGAAACTGAACTGATTCTCTGTGATTCAAAAAGACTTTTACATGCTCAGTGGATGCATGTAAGACCAATCTAATGGGCATTCTCTGTTTTTTTAAGCACCTTGTAAGCTTTCAGTTTTCATGCTGCTATTCAAGGTACTACAAGCAATAATAACAGTCCAGCTACACACATGACATTTTGATCATTTGAGTTTCTGAATAAGTTTAGTATACTAAACATCCGCAAAATAGCTACTACAAGAATGAACTCTTTTTCTTTTCAAAGCCTGTCTGGGTTTGTTTTATATCTTAAAGATAGGAGCATCGTAACGTTGGTACTTGTGCCAATTCAGCCAGCTGTAGCTTATTGCTGTTCTCTAAGTCTCAGAGTTTCTGTGTTGATGGCTTCTTAACCCCTTTAATGAAATGATCAAACACATAATATGGCTTGCTATGTGGTGCTACCACTCTAAGAACTGTGTGCTATAGATTTGGAGAAATTCCAATATTTTCTTTGTCTGAATCGTTTGCACAATTTGCCTAGTGTCTGTTCATTACACCCATACAGCTGGATGCAACTCAACAACCAAACATGTTAGCACTTTACACACATACACATCGTGTGTCTTTCATATACTTTTATTACACTCACATTCAATAATGGAATTGCCACTTTTCCCAGGAAGTCTGCACTCCTGTCTCTGTCTTCATCAAACACTGTCACCTCCAACACAGAGTGAATGTCTTTGACATTACTGAGGAAAAAGGGGAAAAGTATGGTAAATGGACTGGTTCTTATATAGTGCTTTTCTACTCTAACTCAGCACTCAAAGCCCTTTATACAACTTGGCTCATTCACCCATTCATACACGCACTTTTTTCTATGCTCTTACTATGTAAGTGCTTTCTATCTAACATTCACACACATTCATATAGAGACAGATGCATCAGACAGCATCTTGGGGTTAGTATCTTGCCCAAGGATATTTGGCATGTAGATGGGGAAGAGAAAGACGGAACAGTTCATATGTGGAAATGTATTCAATATTTGGGAAGTGGCATCCCCTGCAGCTTAAGAAAAACTATCTATGAACACTATAACTTTTCTTGAAATTAATAAACCCATCCTTCACCCTTAATATAATGCCGTGTACCACAGCTTTGATCCTGATGTCAACTGTGAGTACGCTAAAACAAAAAGTTATCTAAGAGCTCTGTCAGAATGAAAGACAACAAGGCCAGAGGAAATGGCTGACGTCCTGTTGATTGATGTGTCTGACTGAAAATCAGATTTTGTTTTGTTTCTGATTGGCTACAGGAGGCTTTCAAAAGCAGCGCTAGTTCCACTTCTATTGGCATCCACCTCAGAAATCACCAGTCGGTTTGGCTCTACTTCATACATCGCTCGTGGAGAAGCTCATACAGAGATACTCATTCTTAGGGCTGGGTATCGGCTCTGATTTCTATAACTGATGGCCAATGCGATTCAATTCAGTTAGATTCAGTTTTGACTCAGACAGTCAAAAATATTATAATTTGATTATTTATCAGCACATATCCATATTTTATATCTATGTATAAAAACAAAGCTGACACTTATGAGACTTCCACAGAGGCGTAAGCATCACAGTAGATGCTTTTGTGTCGAAGTAACTGAGGATAAAACACAAAAACATAAAGGAGATTTTCCTGGCCTGGCTTGTTATAGCAGATAACCCCGTTAAAAATATTCTGCAGTAGATCATGTGGAGCAGGGAAATTATTTTACTGCTATTGTTAAATAATTGTCATCATTACCATTGCATTAATAATATAATCTGGAGTTTATATTGCATTCAGGGGTTGAACAGTGTGTGTCTTTCAGAAAGGCTAAAAAGTCACAGGCTGACAGGAAACAGGCTTGCAGAGAGTTGCAGAAGCAGGAAGTTATTTTGAGCAGCAGGCTAAGACGAGGCTTTAACAATGTAACAGACAGCTTTAAGAAGGCCTTAAGCAGTTATGACTATTTTATACACAATGCATATCTGTGCTTATTAAAGAGTTGGAGCTCGGTCAATTAATTGGGGGTCGGAAGCTTTGTTCGGCGCGATGTTCGGACAATCTATTGTGCAAGTGACTTGGAGCCATAGAAGGAATTGCAATACATGCTTACAAAACACTTATATATCAGATCATTTTATATTAAGCTTTTAAGTAGAGGTTCTTGGTTAAAACATTTATTTAGTAGAAGACATACACATAGTCTCAGTGAGCCTCTGGTCTAGTGAAAGCTCAGAAGTGCAACAGGTGAATTGAGAAAGAGCATTTGAGGACGAGACACAATTTTGAACCTTAACAATCAAAAACAGAGAAAAACCATGAATCAATATATGAACATTACCTGATGCTGGTTACAAGTTACAGAGGTTTTATTAGAGACACAGCCTAGCATTTTGTAGTTTGGCATGATTTGTAAAAGTTTACATTTCTTTGGTATTAAACAGCAGAAATTAGGCTTTCTTATTGGAGGTCATTTTTTTAAAAAAGGGAAAAAAACAAAACTGGGGCCGACAGCACTGAACACAACGGGAAACTGGTGCGTAATAAACAAGCGAATAATGCAGAAAATAGAGATTTTTTATGGTAAACTGGTAAATTCACGACAATGTTTTTTTGTGAAGCGCAGTTTTGACCTTCTTTTGCTGCTGGTTCAGTGAATTGGGTGGGAGTGACGAAACCTGCAGCATCAGAATCTGTGAGATGCCTCTTTCAGCACGCTATGGTGTGTCTGTGTACGTGCCACCATATTAACATGGGGATTCACACTTTGTGTTTCCATCTTTGTGCTGAATCTGCTTACTGGCTCTTTAATCATTTGCTGTTTTAGCTGTTTGGTGGTTGTTGAAATGATTTCCTGAGCTTTAACCTGAGATTCTGGCTTTACTGGCAAAATTACATTCATATTTAAAAATCACATTCTTCAAATTAAAATCGATTTGAGTCGATTTTTTAAACCCACCCCTCCTCATTCTACTCATCCATAAACTTTTTCCTCTGACAGCCAAGAAGGCTATATATGTATCACAAAAAGCATCCAACTCAATAATCATCATCTGTGTCACCTGCTTTTTAATGAGCTTGATTTGTTAACAGCTTATCTGCACTGAGCAAAGATTCATGAAGTCACAAAATTGCCGTGAAGTCACTAAGGCTTCAGTAACAGCTAAAGGTCCAGGTTCTTCTACTACCTAATTTAGTAGCAACACACAGAACAGTTACTAGAAAACCATAACCAATAAAATACAGCAAAGTGGCAATTTTCATGCATATATATTTTTAATACAAGGAGTTGAAACAAAGGAAATGGTTTGCTTTTTTCCTGGTTTTCACTGATAAATGTCAACTCACAAGGTGAAGACTTTGTTCCACTCTGGATTGAGGTTCTTGTAAACGGTGTGTGTCTGCAGCCTGTCATTGTTCAGCTCCAGCACACAGAAAGGGTCACTTTTACCTGAGCGACCAATCAAGATAATGATAATGGATGAATCACAGTAAGAATGAAGAATAATGCAAAGTATTATGAGCAAGCAAAGGCAAGAAATCAGAGTCATTTTTTCATTTACCGGTTACATCTGCAACCATGAGACCTTCTGCTCTCATCACCTTCACCTGTACTATGCCCACATCTTTTAAGTTAAAGAATGACTTCGTCACACCCTGCACAAGAAAATTGAGCACAACAGTGTAATATGTGTGTTAAGATGGTGTAGTTATTTCATCTGAGTTGCCCTCAGCGTGCTGCTTACATATCGTTGGAGTATCTCTCTACGCTCCTGTGGGTCATCTAGCGGGGTCACAGAGAGGTCGGCGATAGAGACAGCAGCCGAAGCGGTTAGTGTGACCAGCAGCACAACAAAGCCTTGAGACTCCTCTAGTGGCAGCTCCAGGTGATGCGTCTGCTCCTTAGCAAGAGTGGAGAGGTCCAACTGGCAGCTGAACCACATTCAAAACAAAACACACCGAGCTAATGAGCTGAACATTTAAGTAAAAATGAAGTTTGAACCAAAAACTGTTGCTATCTATCTATCTATCTATCTATCTATCTATCTATCTATCTATCTATCTATCTATCTATCTATCTATCTATCTATCTATCTATCTATCTATCTATCTATCTATCAACACACAGACAGACAAACAGACAGATTGGGGGGCATTGCCCCCGAGTGCTCCGATCAGCACAGGTACCACTGTCACTGACCACTTCCTTCACCCCTTGGTATTTCTCAACATTGTAATGTTCCTATGCCTGATGTTGCTCTCACTTGGTATAGTTACATGTATCTTCCTTATCTGATTCTCCACCACAAACATGTCCAGTTGGTTAGCCATCATCATCTGCATCTGAAAGCTCGGACATTCTCAACCACCCTAGGAGGCGTGTCCTGCTTTGACCTCTGGTAGGATTTCTTGATATCAGCCTCTTCTTCTGTCTGTCAGTGGTACATGCAGGCAGGGGCCTATCCTTTCATGATGGTTCTTTCTCTTTTCCTGTTCTTTCTCAGGTTTCTGATACCTGAGGTATTCACTAAGCACATGATCATTTGTGGCCATCATCCTGATGTATTCATGGATTTTTGCTGTTTTATCTGCTGGACTTGGGGTGAAACCCTTCATGCATGGTAAGGAGCTTCCTTGTCTTGATGTCAGTGGTTTCCCTCTCCTCCTTTGGTGGCCTTATTAACCCAGCAGGGTATCTGATGACTGGCGGGCGTAAGTGCTGATTGTCTGGATCTTGTCCTACCGATTCAGCTGACTCCTCAGGACTTGCCTTACTCTCTGGAGGTGTTTGGTGGTTGAGTTTTTCCTAGCAGTCTCTTCATGGTTCCCATTTGCCTTTGAGCTTCCAGTATCAGTATCTCGTTCGTTCCTGTGATACAGCTTGATGTCATCCATGTAGAGGAGGTGACTAATGACTCCTCTTTTCTGTAGCAGTATCCATAGTTAGGCTTGCTGATGTTCTGGCTGAGAGGGTTTAGGCCTATGCAGAACAGCAGTGGGGACAGAGCATCTTCTTGGTAAATCCCACACTTGATGGTGACTTGGTTTGGTTTGAAGTTGAACTCTAGTATTGTTCACCACATCCTCGTTGAATGCTCTTAGGGTCCTGTTGATCTTGAATAGTTCTAGGCATTCCAGGATCCATGTGTTAAGCACTGACACATGGGTAAAATAAAATCCACTTTCAAACTGAGAGAAATTACATTACACTTAAACACTAGCATTTGTGAAATGTCAAATGTTCAACATGAATTAGAAATCAAAATCCTTTCTCCCAATAAAATAATAGCACACATTTCTGAAGCTTGTGTCCAAGAATGAGAACACAGACAGAACATTAAACACCACCTAACTAATGCCACCTCACTAACACCTATTAAAAGACAGTTTTTTCTCCATCACTTTTGCCATCTGTTTTCTCCTAGGGGACTGTTGGCTTGTTAGGTTTCTGTCTGCAATAATATAGGGTATTTACTTTGATAACGCTATATAAATAAAGTTGAATTCACACAGAAATCACCCAAACATAAGTAGAGACTGACCGCCCAATGAAATCGTCCCTTCTTCCAGTGTCTTTGTCCCACACCGTGATCTCTAGCACCCCACCTGTCTCTTCATACAGATGCAGGTCAAACTGCTCCCTCCACTGTGGGCTCAGGGTCTTTGGCACTGTCTAGACACACACACACAAATACTGACACATCTCCTCATTTGAAAGAGCTGGGCTTCAAACATGAAAGTATGACCTTAGTTGCACATGCTGTACCTTGCTCTTGTATTTCTGGGGCCCGAGTCTGAACTTGACATATGGGTCACTCAGACCGTTGGGATCCATGGGCATGAGGTTTCGACCCTCGATTAGTGCGATGCTGACTATCCCTCGCCAGAGCTGGGCTTTTCGATGTAGCTCTGACAGACGTATAGACTGCTGCTGCTGGGCCACACACACACACACATACACAACTTTATTTGCCACATAGTAACAACAAGAACACAATGCAGGGCTCTGTTGTTCCTGCTCTAAAAGATGATGATCAATCAAACCTCGAATCATGTTGCTCTGAGGTAAATACAAAAATTAAAAAAACTGCCAGAATAGAGGTAAAGTAGATAAGTCGATAAAGTCCAACAGCCTTGGGATTGGAGAAAAATAGATATTTATTTAAGATTTTTGTATGTTATCAGGCCATACATAAAGGATCCATAAAGTGAATTTCTTGAAAACTGACTCTGTTTTTTAATTCACTTTATGAACATTTTATTGCACAATTAGAATATTTTAGTGCTGCAGTAGCAAAATAACATTTTGTGTTCAGCACATGTGCTTTTTATGTCTTTACTACACAAGTTTACTCAGCTGAGTTCAAACCCAATAGAGAAATGCAGAAATGTTTTCTCTGAGCAGATCCTTTTGTTTATGTCAGGAGGACAAACTGCTGGACATACTCATGTCAGGTACTTCTAGTAACACCTTTCTACTGAATTTGAGCAGTTAAAGCACTTTCTATTACAAATCCCATTCCACCAATCAAGAACACACATTCATACAGGCCTTTTATCTACATAAGCACTTTGTATTGCTTTCACACAAAATCCACCAACCTTTTAAATGGTAGATGATGCCAAAGGGGTTTGCATTTCCTTGATCTTGGGAAAATAATATTGTCCTCCTTATTTCTATATATAATATAGAAATATGGCTAAATAATGTAAAATAATACGATCATTTGAACTGAAAGTTATTCGATTCCTCTCATAAACCTCATAGGAGGCAGTTACTGTACAATGTCTAGACATTGCCTACGCCGGTATGCCATCTGTACAAACTGCCTTTCCACTCTTCCTGCTCACAAGTCTCTTCACATTCTTCAACTTTTCTTTGTTTGCTCCTTTTATGGGCATCTTTGATTAGTAAAGTTTATTCAAACAGGAGACAGAGCATTTATTGGGGACATGATTAAAGATTAGTAAATCATCCAACTTTTATTTGAAGAAGTAAGGAAGAGAATTAGCTTGGCCTGATAACACCATTATAACATGGATGAAGAACAGAGCCCTGGTGGCAGATAGTGGGTGGAAATGACAGCAGCAAGAGCAAAATATCTCTCGTGATAAAAATATGAACTCAGTAGGGAAAAAAAATCTCTGACACAAGATGGTAACAAGGCTGTCAAGGTAAAGACACAATAAAGTGAAGAGCAGAGTGATAAGCATAAAGCTGTAAGGACAGTTTAAGGAAAGCTGTTACTGCATGCACAGATGATGATGATGATGATGATGATGGGCATGGTGATTATTTACCTTAGTGGATCGTTTCCAGGACCTCCTGAGCAGCATAGTCTGAATATACATAAAAATGGATTATTTCTACTGACTTATGCAGGGTGGAAAAGTTGAATGGATAGCTGTAACTAAAGGGCTGCAAAGTGTGTCTGCATTTTTATTAAATAATATGAAAACAGCCAAAACCTCTTTCATTTAAATAGGGTACCATTGTGTTTAAGCCACTAGGGGAAGCTGTAGGATGGGGTTCTGTTAACTAAATGGGAAATAAAACTAAGGGGAGGTGTCCTGCTTCAATTAAGCTTTATAAATAAGGCACCAAAAAAAGAGTCTACCAAAAAAAAAAGATCTTCACCAGAACTGAGCATTCATTATCTCAGCCTCAGCAGTGTGCCAATTAGAGCCAATGAGACTTTGATCTGTCCAAGCTTTGATTTGAGTGTCATGGTTTTCTGTCTGTTGTTGTTTGTTGTCTTCCTTTCTCTCCGTCTCCCTCCAACTCTCTTTTTACTGCTGTTTCTCTGTATCTGTATCTCTGGCTGCAGCTGGAGAACAAATTCAGACTTGGCCTATTATGAATTTATGTGTTGAATTAAACATGAACAAGATGTGCTGTTTTTAATATCTCAGAGCTGAGGATACAGTTGGAAACCATCTCTTCATGCAGCTCCATTTAACTGAGCAGAAACTATAATCACAGCTAAGCAGACCAAAATAAATAGAATTACTGAGTTTATTCAATACAGTGCAGTCTATGTCTGCTGTATGCAGCTGTTTAAAGAGTTCTCTCCAAAGCCATCCTACTACACTTCTTTGTATTGGATTATGTTAAAGGTTAGCCCTGTCAAGTTGAGCAACTTGATTCATTTCATATCAAGTATTATAGGGCAAGGTTTTGTTTGCAGAGTTGGACAGTATAGCAATGTTAGGAAGTCAGTACAGAAAGAGAAAACAATATGTTATTATCGTGTTATAATCATATTATACACTGCTTTTCTGAAACACAAGTAATATATAAAGATGAATGTAAAGACAGCTCCACCTAATGTAATACAGAAATGGGCACTCGCATCTCACACGGCCGACCCGATTGCAGCAAGAGTCAACTAGTGCTGTGGACAACGTTTCACAAAGTTAAACTTTTGCTTTTTACATAATACGGAATCCATTCATTGTGAAACATTGTGGGGCAATGTCACCACATTTTTGAAACATTTAAGGGAATTTTCATGAATAAAAACTGAGCTGGCTGCTGAGCGGAAAGACAAGCCTAGATGGGGATGCTGATATGTAACTCTAGCAACCGAACTGTGCAAAAATACCTCCCTTTAATTTGTTACATTTTGTTTGCAATGATCTCTGTTCTACAGCTTTCTGGAGGTCTTTCAAAGTTTTTCACTGATTTTGGCTACATTTTCACAAACTTTCTTCTTTGTTCTTTAATGGAATCTATGGAAATGCTAGATGTTGGGGTTTTGGGTTGAACTTCACCCAGATTTTGGGGATCTTGTAAATATTGATGAATTTTGATCCATCAGACACAATACTACCTGGAAAGCATCTAATCAGCAACACTTTTTTTTTCAGCACAGTAATTAACTAAAACACACTGCCAACACAGTGAGAGTTTACCTGGATGGGGAAAAAAAGACACACAGTGGTACACTATTACTCATGCACTGGTCTCCCCAGAGTCTGAACCTAAGCAGTATTGAAGTAGTATGGAATGATCCATATAGAAAACAGAAGAAAAGGCAGAAATATATAAAAAAGAAACGCCTTAAATGTCCTTCAAGAAGCCTGGAAAACTATGGCTTTCTGAAGGCTCCTTTCTGAAGAAAGCTGCCTCAGAGTTTATGCTGTGCTTTTATTTTATTTTATTAATTTTATTAATAAAATACATTTTCTTAATATTATTCTTATTCTTATTTCTTAATTATTAGTATTAATTTTAATCTAATATGTTTGCCCACTAACAATGAAAGGTCAGTCTATAATTTCAATGGTAGGTTTATTTGAACAGTGAGAGACAGAACAATAACAAAAAAATCCAGAAAAATTCATTTCCAAAAAGTTATAAATTAGTTTGCATTTTCATGAAGGAAATAAGTATTTAAGGCCTCCCTATCAATCAGCAAGATTTCTGGCTCCCAGGTGTATTTTATAGAGGTAATGAGCTGATATTGGGAGCCTCAACTTGTTACCTGTATAAAAGACAGCTGTCCATAGAAGCAATCAATCTATCCAGATTCCAAACTCTGCACCACGGCCAAGACCAAAGAGTTTTCCAAGGATGTTAGGGTCAAGATAGTGGACCTACACAAGGCTGGAATGGGCTACAAGACCATCGCCAAGCAGCTGGGTGAGAAGGTGAAAACAATTGGTGTGATTATTCACAAATGGAAGAATCATAAAATAACTGCCAATCTCCCTCGGTCTGGAGTTTCAATGATAATGAGAACAGTGTGGAACCAGCCCAGAACTACTCAGGAGGAACTTGTCAATGATCTCAAAGCAGCTGGGACCATAGTTACCAACAGTTGGTAACACAGTATGCTGTGAAGGACTGAAATCCTGCACAGCCCGCAAGGGCACCATTTGAAGCTGCTACTGAACATCTCAATGATTCAGAGGAGGACTGGGTAAATGGTAAATGGCCTGCATTTGTATAGCACTTTACTCAATCCCTAAGGACCCCAAAGCGCTTTACACTACATCCAGTAATCCAGTGATTAGTGGCTGACCTGCTCTGCCACCTGAGCTACAGCCACCCGTGAAAGTGTTGTGGTCAGATGAGACCAAAATTGAGCTATTTAGCATCAGCTCAACTTGCCGTGTTTGAAGGAGGATGAATTGCTGCCTACGACTCCAAGAACACCGTCGTCACCGTCAAACATGAAGTTGAAAACATCATGCTTCGGGAGTTTTTCTGCCAAGGGGAGAGGACAAGTGCACTGCATCAAAGGGAGTATGGATGGGCCCATGTTCCGTCACATGTTGGGTGACAACCTTCTTCCCTCAGCCAGGGTATTAAAAATGTGTCATGGGTGGGTATTCCAGCATGACAATGATCCAAAACACATGGGCAAGCCAACATGGATTGGCTCAAGAAGAAGCATATTAAGGTCTTGGAGTGGCCTAGTCAGTCTCCAGGCCTTAATCCCATAGAAAATCTGTGGAGAGAGCTGAAGGTTTGAGTTGCCAAACATCAGCCATGAAACATTAATGACTTGGAGAGGATCTGCAAAGAGGAATGGGACAAAATGTGTGCAAAACTTGACCTACAAGATATGTCTGACATCTGTGATTGCCATCAAAGGTTTTGCCACCAAGTACTAAAGCTTTAAAGCAGAAATTTGCAAAGGGATCAAATACTTATTTCCTTCATGAAAATGCTAATTAATTTATAACTTTTTTGAAATGCATTTTTCTGGATTTTTTTTAATATATATTGTTTTGTCTCTCACTGTTCAAATAAACCTACCATTCAAAGGTATGGCTATTTGAGGTTTTAATGTTTTTTCCTGACTGTATGTAGAAAGTGTCTGCAGTCCAAAAAAAGTAGTGGAGCAGCATGTAGCTAAGGAGATCATTATCGCCCTCAGGGATTGGTAGGCTCTAAAATCAGAGCACTGTAAATATTGAGTGATTATGTGGAAATAAATCACAGAACTCCATATGACTAGAAAAAGCACAAAAAATTGTGTTTCAGTGGTGTTTCATTCATTTGGAGAGTTTTTGTCTTTCAGTGGAGTTTTTGGTGTCTCATCGAAACAACAACTGTGACAGTATTTATATGTCAGAAAATCAAGCCTACTTTGATGAGGCTCCACATATTTGCCTTACTATAGTCAGTTTTCTGATTATTGCGAGAGCCAATCAGCCTGCAAAGACTCATCCATAAAGTCGGATTAGGAACTAAGATATTTGTTCTCTATAATCCCAAGTGAAACAACCATATGTTTGTGGTGTTAAAAATGTTGAAATTTAACAGCCAGCAGATATATCAGAAAAGATGCTACCCGTTTGCAATTTGAGATTAAAAGTTTGCTTCAAAATAACGTTTATGTAAAGACCCAGGAAGAATTTCATCTTAGCCTTTTGATCACTGGTGCAGGAAAATATAGTAACAGTGTTTATAATTCATGCTGATTTTATTTTATTCATAAGGGGTGCTGAGAAAACATGAAGCCAAAAGATGAAGATAAAAAAATTGAGAAAATGCTTTGAGAAACCTGAAAGTAAACATCGAAAGCTACAAAGACAAACTGACTGCACAAAAGTTATTACTAGCCTATACAAGTCTGACAGATGACTCTACTGCATTGTGCTCTCTATCGTGACTCAAAGCAGCTACTCAACTAGAGGTGACCTAGGAAAGGGTCAATCAAGGTGAAACTATGGAAAAGCACTAAGAGCCTGATCACCACTACACTTACTTTATGCACATAATGTTTTAGTCCATACTTCTTAACCTCCATCTGCAGCAGGAAACATAGAGACCCATCTTTACTGAAGGACAACAAAACTAAAATCAACTTCAAAGTTGATTTTTTTCCTATACATGTGCAAACCTGGAAAGTAACTAAATGTTTTGGGTTTATTAATAATAACATAATTATTAGTAAGCTACTGTATGCCAATTTTTCAATTCAATTTTATTTATACAATGCAAAATCACAATAACAGTCGCCTAAAGGTGCTTATATTGTAAGGTAGACCCTACAATAACATACAGAGAAAAACCCAACAATCATATGGCCTCCTATGAGCAAGCACTTTGGCGACAGTGGGAAGGAAGAACTCCCTTTTAACAGGAAGAGATCTCCAGCAGAACCAGGCTCAGTGAGGGGCGACCATTTGCCGCAAACAGTTGGGGTGAGAGAAGGAAGACAGGACAAAAGACTTGCTGTGAAAGAAAGCGTTACTCTGAGACAGCATATTTCTAATTTTAGAGATTGTGCAAATGGAAGAAAGCAGTTCTACATATTTGTTTAATATGTGCATTGAAGGACATATTCTGGTCAATAATAACTTCAAGGTTCCTCACAGCGTTACTGGAGGTCAAGGTGATGCCAACCAGAGTAAGAATCTGGTTAGATACCATATTTCTAAGATTTTCAGAGCCGAGTACAATGACCTCAGTTTTATCTGAATTTAGAAGCAGGAAATTAGACCTCTAATTTTCTACTTCAATCTTGCTTCCAGGTCTTTATGTCTTTAAGACATTCCTGCAGTTTCAAATTGGTGTGCGTTATCTGGCTTCATAGATAGATAAAGTTGGGTGTCATTGCATAGCAATGAAAATGTATGCTATGCCTTCTGATTATACTGCCTAAGGGAAGCATGTAAAATGTAAACAGAACTGGTCCTAACATGGAACCCTGTGGAACTCCATAACCTTAGTGTGTGAAGTGGACTCACCAAGGAGATGAACAAATTGGAGTCTATTAGACAGATATGATACAAACCACTGCAGGGCTAATAAAATAATAAAATATTATGGCCAACTGTATAGAACACTAAGGTCTAGCAGGACAAGCACAGAGATGAGTTCACTGTCAGACGCCATAAGAAGATCATTTATAACCTTCACTAAAGCTGTTTCTGTGCTGTGATGAGCTCTGAAAACTGACTGATACTCTTCAAATAAACCATTCCTCTGCAGATGATCTGATAACTGTTTTACAACTACTCTTTCAAGAATTTTTGAAATGAAAGGAAGGTTGGAGATGAAGGCTGGCCTATAATAAGCTAAGACTGCTGGGTCTAGAGATGGCTTTTAAAGTAAAGGTTTAACAACTGCCAGCTTGAAGGCCTGTGGTACATAGCCAATTATTAGAGATAAGTTGATCATATTTAAGATTGAAGCATTAATTAACTGTGGGACTTCTTTGAACAGTCTTGTAGGAATGGGGTCTAAAAGACACTTAGATGGTTTGGAGGAAGTAATTACTTAAGTTAAATGAGAAAGACCAAATGGAGAAAAAGACTAAATAAATATGAGTGGTACTTAAAGTAGCTCTAGATAATGTTACATCTGTGAGGTGATTACAGACAGTTACTGTTGGTGGGATAAGTAGTTGGATGCATAGTTGGAAATTCCATGCATAGGAAGCAGCATATGCTACGCTCTGAAAGTTGGTCTTTTGCATAAGAAGTTTTCCTCTGTGCAAGATGCAGCAACAGCCGAAGAGCATCTGCACATGCCACAGAATGGTATGTTTACTAAAAATTTACTAAAACTAACTTTAAAAAATAAACTAAGAATGCAAAATCAACAATACAAGTAAAATAAAATCAGGGTTGCAGGCAAGTGATACAATTTGATATCATAATGGGAAAATGGAATAACTGAAAAACAAGAAATACAAGGATGTTACTTTAGGCCATTCATAAGCCAAAGATATTAGAAGAATATTAGTTAAATTGATCTTCATATAACATCATGATTAGATGCAGCTTTATATAAAAAAAATTGCTCTACCTCAACAATTCAGCTTATCCATCAGTGCAAGAAAGAAGGAGAAACAGTGGAATGTTTTTCTACATAAAACACTTTTCATTTAATACTTTTTCACACTAACAGACTTCCTCTAACAGAACATTTTCTGTGTGTGTGTGTGTGTGTGTGTGTGTGTGTGTGTGTGTGTGTGTGTGTGTGTGTGTGTGTGTGTGTGTGTGTGTGTGTGTGTGTGTGTGTGTGTGCACGCGGGAGTGTTTAAGCTCTTTACCATGTCAACCAAATTTCACAGCTGACATGTAAAAATGATTTCCTTTCAACCTGCCCCTAAGTTCTGACTGCATTAATTCATGTCAGTGTATCAGTTGTGGTGTTTTTGACATTTATTTAACTAAAGCAGGTCAAATTAAAATAAGATTAAAAAAAAAGATCAAGTGAGAGAAATATCAGCTGACATAATCTTCATACATACTGTTGAGTCTCGGCGTTCCTCGATGGGACTGTCTTTAGGTGTCAGGTTGACGGCCAGCTCCAGAGTACCGAGGTCCTGATCAGGATACTGAGGGTCCTTCAGCACTAAAGTCACAGGTATCGTCCTGGAACACACAGTCATGAATATGTGCAGGTGTGTTTTCTGCTCTGCTTTCTGGCATGCTTTTTTTTTATAAGGCCAGTGTCACTACACGATGATTAGGTTCAGTAATTAGGTGCAACCTAATTCATTCGGTATTAAACATACCTGTCTATGTAACTACAAATCATACCTATCAAATAGACTCCAAATTGTTCATGTAAATGGAGGGTCCTCTTCACACACACCAAGGTTAATTATGGAGTTCCACAGGGTTCAGTGCTAGGACCAATTCTGTTTACATTATACATGCTTCACTTGCGCAGCATCATCAGAAGGCATACTTTTTCATTGCTATGCAGATGACACCCAACCTTATCTTTCCATTAAGGCCAGATAACACACACCGGTTAGTTAAACTGTTTGAATGGCGTAAAGACATAAAGACCTGGATGACCTCTAATTTCCTGTTTATAAATTCAGGGGGAAAAAAGACACATAAATGTTTTAGATCGTCAAACAAATTAAAATATTAGACAAAGATAACACAAGCAAACACAAAATGCAGTTTGTAAATCAAGGTGTTTATTATTAAGAGGGAAAAAAAACAATCCTACATGCCCCTTCATGAAAAAGTCATTGCCCCTTCCTATTATAACATAAATTAACTGTGATGTATCACATCTTTTGGAAAGTTCAGCTCGAATAGGACCTGCCTGACAAAGCCTAAAAAAAGATCTTCAAAAGCCTTGATCCCCAAGACCTTTGTACAAATACTCTGTGGACTGACGAGATAAAAGCTGAACTTTTTGGAAGGTGTGTGTCCCATTACATCTATTGTAAAAAGTAACAGCATTTCAGAAAAGGAACATCGTACCAACAGTAAAATATGGTGGTGGTAGTGTGATGGTCTGGGGCCGCTTTCCTGCCTCAGAACCTGGAAGACTTGCATGGTACATGATAAATGGAACCACGAAGTCTGCTGTCTACCAAAACATCCTGAAGAAAAATATCCACATGGGCTCAAATTGTTGTCACCAAAATATGTAGTTTTTTGCTTTGTATCTGTAACCAGACCTTGAAAAAAATGTGTAACTTCTGTAAATATTTTTTACAAACAGACAAAAAAAATGTTATCTATGAATGCACAAACATAACATTTTCAGATATTTTGGTTTACAAGGTTATATAACTCAGTTCACAACTACGCAGTCTGATTTACAAGTACAAAATATTTATGACCACAGTTTGAACCCGGCCATCTGTTTGTGACCTCAAGCTGAAGCACACTTGGGTTCTGCAGAAGGACAATGATCTAAAACAGACCAGCAAGTCCACGTCTGAATCGCTTAAGAAAAACAAAATTACGATTTTTGGGTGGCCTAATCAAAGTACTGACCTGAATCCAGTTGAGATGCTGTAGCATGACCTTAAAAAGGCGGTTCATGCTTGAAAACCCTGTGGCTGAATCACAACAACTCTGCACGACCAGTTATTAGGTTTAGGGGTTAATCACTTTTTCACTCTGGGCCATGTACGTTTGTACTTTTTTCCACCTTAATATTAAGCACCTCCATTTAGAAACTGCATTTTTTGTTTACTTCTGCTATCTTTGTCTAATATTTCTTCAATGATCTGAAACATTTAAGTGTGGAAAACATACAAAAAAAGGAAATCAGGAAGGGAGAAAACATTTTTTCACACCAATAAAAACATACATACAACAACATTTTATCTGTGTTTATTCTGTGTCTTTTTTCATTTCGTGAAACATGCAAAGAATTATTAAAATATTTCTTTATTATTTTGTTCTTGTTTTTCAGAACACAATGTTGGCACTAATATCTGACATACCTCTGCTGCTCTAGAGACTCCAGGTAAAGAAAAGCAGAACCCATGAAGTCATCCTGAAGGCCGAAGTCATAGTCAAACACCTGCAGAAGAGAAATAAACAATCTCCACTGACCAATGTTCATTAAGAATTTATATGGAAAAGCTGTGTATGTGTGTGTGTGTTAGTTCTAAGTCTTTACCTTGACATACAGAGGTTCATTCAGACTGTCAATGATTATGGTTGTCTTCTCATCCCACACTGGGTTGAGGTTTTTATGGATGATTTTGCTCCTAAAAACCTCTTTGCCAGCAAGCTTGAACTTGACATATGGATCACTTGTTCCTACATCGACGAATAAAAATAGACAAATAAAGCTATCACACATGCATAAAAGCAAGAGCTGAAAAATGCAATTAACTACAGATGTCACTGCACCTCCTCTGTCTCGGACAGCCAGGTTGTGTCCTCTTTTCAGCTCGATCTCCAGCTTGTACATCCCCGACCGAGCTTGGTCAGAAGAAAACCCCGAAGGACATGAAGTACCCATTCCCTGTTAGCACAAATGAATGCATTAAATACATGCAATAAACTGCTTCTCTACAAAAGCCCTCTCAGCCACATCCTGACTTTAAACTCACCAACATTTTTTATGAGAAGTCTCTTCCAGCCTGTCACTGAAGTGTAGTTTCACTAACTCATGGTAGCTATCTACATCTAAGCTTACACACTTCCTCTGACCAAAGTGTCTAATTCAGCTTGGTATCTTGTCCCAGGGGTGATTACTAACAGGAAATTACATGAAAGAACCTTCCTCCTATCTGATCACAGTGCTGAGGTGCAAATTGTTTTCCATTTCCTAAAACTTTCATTGCGGTTGCAATATGATCACCTCTGTGGCAATGCAGAAACAGAATATAAATAACAGCATGGGCACGAGTGGCCTAACGCTGCTTTAATACCTGTTATACAGTTTCTGCGAGACAGGACCGTTTAACTTCATTGAACATTTCTACACATATTGAAAGTGGAACTGTCACAGACATCTGCACTCTGCCATGCCAAAATCAACTATACATGGATATTTACAAAGACCACAGATGGAGCTCAGTCCATGGGTCAGTGGGACATGTTTCAGAGTCTGTGATCAGGGAGATTAATATAAGAACGACACAACTAGAGACAATAAATGACTATAAAAACTTACATACAAAGAGACACTAAATGACAGATATATAAACCTCATTTGTGGTCCCTGCATTGGCTGTGTGTCGTGACATGCTGCAGTTTTGTTATGGTATCACTATGCATCACTAAAACAAAACCCTTCCTTAATGCTGGTAAAGCCATTGAAAAGATCAAAACAGGAAGTAAAAGATTAAAGAGTTTCTCAGCATCAGAAAGCCTCATCTTTCCAGCTCCTGCACTGATAAATGATTAAAATGATGCTAAAGACTGACCCAGTCTCATGTTTGTGTCTTCCACCAGTTTGCATCTGCCTGCAACGATTCGCTTATTGAGTTCAGTCACTAATCCACAACTGAAAGGCACAAAACAACTACAGAGACACACAATACAACCATGGGTTCACCACTGTCAGTAAAACTTTACGCATTAGATAATGTAATGTAATGTAATGTGCAGTGAGTCATTTAATTCTTAGGTGTTCTTAAAACACCATACAGGTGGTATAACTCATCTTATTTTTAATTGCTGGAATTATTTCCATGCAATATTAAAGCTAAGACACTTCATTGAAAACATGTATGTAAGCAATCACTGACAATGAAACATCAATCTGCATCCATCACTGCAAATGTAACACAACTACTCTGCTGGGAGAGCAGCATCCTGTCAACACAAGCACTTCCACTCAGAGAGATGCTCTGATCAATATTTCTACAATATGATATTATATATGAGCTCCTTACAGTGGACTCACTGGAAAACAAACTGAGCATGTGTACTGTACTGTACACATATTCACAGACTACTTACAATAAATTTTTGCATTGCAATATATTGAATAATGTAGTGACAGCTGAAACTAATTTTGACTTTTGAGTAACTTCTTGATTTGTCTTCATTAATGGTTCAGTTTGACAACACTGTGAAAAACACTGTAAAATACCAAAATATCTACATTTATGATATAAAATGGAAAAAAAACTGCACACTGCAGAAAGAAAATTGGCTACAGACAAGTTTGTGATCTAAGTTTTCTAATTGTCTGTTTTATTTAATTCAGTAAACAGGTGCTACATTTCTTTTTTTTAAATATCCTGTCAAGTCTGGCAGCTTTTGTAATCAGAATTGCGATCTGAATGTATTGTGGTACCAAACAAATGTTGCTTTTGCAAGAACAGCTATATAGAATCTCTATAGCCTCCTCTTTCTTTTGTGAATCTTCAATATTTATTTATTTCTATTTGTGTTACTTCAGTTATCACATTTATAGGCAAGAGAGCAAAAAGAGGAGGTGGTGGTGCGGTAGAGGAGAGATACGGGGAGATAGAAACAAATAGAAATGCACAATGTATCGCCAACACCAGTACCTGTTAGAGACAAAACCACCCCTCTAATACGAGTTGAAAACAGGGTCCCAGGGCCCCAGACCACCCGGCAGAGCCCTCCCCCCCGATAAGGGAGATGTCCAGGCCACAGAGGGCCACCATGGGAGCAGCCCAGCGGCCACAAGAGAACATCAAGCCAACACCTTATTGTTCTACACTTTGGGACCAGAAAGAAGAGGAAGAAACTGAAAATCACTATGCAAAGAGAGTGAGTCATCAAAAAAACCTGAACCAGCAGAGCGCTGCAACTCAGCGCTGTACAGGGATGCTAGGTTGAGCTGTGGTTCACCAATCAGCTCGTTTGACCACTTAATTTGATTGAGTGAGTTTCTGTTCTTTAAAGATAAATCTCTAACACAGAGCAAAGGGATAAAATAAATTCAGTAAAAGTACAATAAAATCAAACCATCAGTTTTTTTTATTAGTTTGGCTAGTCGAAGTCTTGTCAAACATAATTATGAAGTAGCACACAGCTTCAGAGTTTCAAAGCTGTAAGATACAGCTTTGAATTTTGCAGCAAACTGTGACTAGAAAGAATTTTGTCAAATAAGTCAGAGATTTTGTGACTATAGTTTGAAATTAGGATTTTGTGGTTAGAGTTTTTTGGGTTTTTTTTAATGGTGGAAGGTTTCGCATATTGTGTTTTAGCGAGGGTGAAATAAGGTGACTGAGTTAAGACCTTAAGTCAAGACTATGTAAATATACATTTACAAAAAAAACTGTGGTAAAAGTGTGATTTTATATTGATGCAGTGATGTAACAACATAAATTATAAACCACTTTTAAAGCTTTATAGCATCAAGTCTTACAGCTTTCCTGCCCAGCTATAAATCCGGTAGACACATTATGAAACACAGGCTTGCTTTCTGAGGGTGAAACTTCTGAAGTGTGCCAAGTTCTGCTCTGGCAAGCTGTGGAAATTCCACTGGCGGAAACAGAAAACATGATAATAAAGTGAGTGAGACTATCCTGTGTAACATGAGGAGGCTGAGTGTGTCAAGCTGTCTGTGTGGAGGCTGGGTTGTTGGAGGAGGGCTGTTAAAGTCTTATGTAGCCTAGTCTCCACCCATAGCTGCATGTAACAAGTAGGGTAAGACATATGAAGAGATAAAATCCAACCAGCAGGCAACTCGTCTGAGTATAAAGTTTCCTGTGTCAATTTTACGTACTGTAAAATTACTGTGCCTGAGTCTTGAGCCACTCCTCATATCTTTACATGAGCTTTCTGAACGTCTTTCAAAGTCTTTCTTTAGACACTGGCTGCTCTTTCACTCGCTTTCAGTCCAGTTTCGCAGGACATCGCTTTTTCTTGTTGTTTGTCAAACCACTTAACTCTGACCTTCTAACTATTCCCAGATCAGTGTGGGTTCATTTTGTCAGAGAATCGACCAAAAGGCAGCGAACATCCAAAGAAGAAAACAAAGTCTATGTTACCTTATAAACTGTATGTGTTTTTCTATGTATATATTTTGAATAGCGAATGAAATGCAGACCTCCTTTTGCTCATTTGTCAGTGGTTGCGTTCATGATAAGGTTACATTGCATACTAAGCCTTTCTTGTCTGGATTTGGCTCCATGTTTCATGTCCTGTTTACATTAGGAATGAGTGCCTCTTTTTTAACTCATTATGAGAGCCCACTATTTGTGTGGGTTAACACAAGCATGTGCAGGTCATGTACAAAGGACAGTCTTGTGTAAAATGTAATCTACAGAGGTAGCTCTGGGTTATTATCACCTGGCTTACTCTAAAATTACCTCACAATGCTGGAAGTGATTGACTGTGTGCCCCAAAATGAGTCACTGAGCACATAAACTCATCGGGAAAGTGTTTGGAGAGGTTAAATCCAAGGGCCGTTTTCCCACTGACTTCTGTAGGACCAGATGTCTGTTTACAGCCTAGAGGAATATACAGGAAGACAGTATGTCTTCCAGAATCCAGCTTTAATGCACTTCCCACGTTGGCTTTGGGTTCAGATCCAGAAACTGAAATGTCCATTTTTTATTCTTTCTGTGATCCAGATCAAAGTACTGGATCACTGGTAATGTAGCCTTTTGCATGTTATTATCATCTTTTAAAACCTTGGGCATCAGAAGAGCTAATGACCTTTACACACCAAACACTTGAAACTCATGCAAATATTTTGTGTAATAAAAATTTTTCTCAGTTATTGTAGTTATTATAAAATGTAGCCATTTACACCGGCCATGAACTCTTGCAGAATTAATTTGCAGCATTTATTTTTTTGGAGTCATGCTTGATTTTTCAGATAAACAGATCTGACCAATCATACCGCTGCATTTGGCAACAAGCACACTCATAGCTCAAAGCCCACACCAGTACTGAATATGCAATGATATGGAAATCTTTTCGCAAGCCTCAACAGTTTCCCCTGTTTCAACTATTATGCTAAGCTAAGTGGATTCTAGCCTCAGCTACTTACTAAACACCCAGACAAACAAACAATAATTAAGTGTATTCCCAATGTCTGTTCCTTTGAGTTGTGAGAATTCATGCCAGTTTTACACTTGGTGGCATTGGTGATTGTACTTTTGCTTTTAAAGCGTGACTGGAGAAAATCTGTGGTATGAAGACTCTTAGAAAATGTACCAGTCACATCTCTTGTGTGAAGCTGTTTGTTATCTCTCATCTTGGCAGTCAACAGCAACCATCTATTGCGGTGTTACTTTGGCTTTCATTGCAACAGCTCACAGGTTTTACTGCTTCATTGTGACCCAGCATTAAAACGTCTTTGCACACCCTGCAGCCTATCACTTTGGCCGGTATGAAAGACGAAACAGATGAGTATGGAGGCCAAAAAGTGCACAAACCCAGTCCGAGGCTGAATCAGGATGTTTACATTATATGACTAACACGTTCTGCCAGAATTAACAAGCAGCTTAAGAAAGGCTTAAATGTCCTGTGGTACTAAATCAGGAAGCAAAGCGCCAAGCTGGGAACACCCCCAGCTACACCGATACATGCCTATTTTAGGACTGGACGTCCATGTTTAAACACTCACCTCTACATCACATCTACAGACAGATATCATATTTTTGTAATACAGTATTTTATCTAAAGTAATGCAGATGTTAGTGTAAAGTAAGCCTATCATGACAATTGCTATTATATTACTATATCACTACTGTTATACACTTATAAGCTCACTAATTAATTTTAATTTTATAATCAAGTATGAAGGTCTGTAGTAATGCATCTCTGATGACATGAGTATACTCACTTTAACTGAAAGTAGTAGAATGGCTACTTCTTGGTTTTAGGAGATTTCACCCCAAATTTAAACTAACTACCTTAGGAGGAACCTCGTGTAATATTTCTATTAGAATGAATTAACATCGCATAGATAACAATAACAGCACTGCTTGTCTTTGTTCTTAATAACACTTTGGTTCTGACCACATCCGTCATCATTTTCACTCTGAATGAATCTGAAAGTCTTTCAGTTACTGATTGTCAAGCAGACAAGAGTTTGATCTGTAATGTGTAAAAAAGAAGGTTTGTTCGACAAAACTCTGGATTGTCATCAGTAAAGTTATATGGTAACGACTGCCATATAGAACCCAACCACTATAGGCAATATTTTGACATTAATACAAATATCTGATCATTTAAAAATCTAAATTTTTTTCTTTCAGACACAAAAACCATAAACAAAGTTCCCTACCATTTGATGTGTGCAGTTATGTCCTTGTTTACGCTCTGTTTACCCAATTGTGCTCAGCTGGTTGTTGTGTTTGTAGCATTACAAACATATTGGCAACAGGGAAAGTGCAGAGTGCCCTTTGGTGGACAAACTATGCAACGTCAAAGAAACACTCTTTAACATTGTTTCTTTACTTTTTCATTTTTATTTATCAACTGTTATGAATGTTAATACAGTCTGTCGGGCAAACAGCTATGATCAGCAATATCGTCCTACTAATAAACCTGTGAGGCGTCGTCAATGCACCCATTCACCTTCTTGCACTTATGCGAAGAAAATGGGAAAATACAGCAACATTTTCCAATTTCTCCCTGGAGGCCCCCCAGGTCATTTTAACCCTTTAAAACTCAACCCATCAAAAAATAGCCAGAAAATTCGGATTTATTTTGGAGCTAAGATGTTTATTAACCCTTAAAACAAAATCCACATTTTTTTTTGCTATATCATGTTGTGTATGATCGGCAAAGACATGTCCGATCATAGTGTCCAAAGACATGCAGTTTGTGGGGATAGGTTAATTGATTAGTCTAAATTGCCCATAGGAGTGAATGTGAACGCGAATGGTTGTCTGTCTCTGTTTGTTAGCCCTGCGACAGACTGGGGACCTGTCCAGGGTGTACCCCGCCTCTCGCCCTATGACAGCTGGTCTAGGCTCCAGCACCCCCGGCGACCCTGAAAAGGATAAGCGGAAGCGAATGGATGGATGGATGGATTGGTTTTTGGCAAGTTTTTGTTAGCAACAATGGTAATTTTAGATTAAAAAAAGAAAGAGTTTTGTCCATAACATTTTGAAATGATGACAAGTATTGATCATGTTGAGGAGATAGAGGTCTCTGAAACTCATGTATCAAATATGAAACGAAGGGCGTTATAGGGTTAAAGCCAATAGGTTCTGGGTCTACCCTAGGGTGCCCTCCTAATTTTGTTTCCCCATAACAGTTTCATTGTTGCGCAGTTTTGTTTGTCAAAAGGCTAATTTAATTTTTTTTCTCTCTCTGCGGATTATATAAATAATTGAACAACTTATTACTGTTCAACTGTTTAATAACTGTAATGTGATTAATGAATTTTTTTTACTAATAATAACGTTTCACATCATAGAGTTACAGAAAAATATAATGGAATTACAGTATAACACTTCTTTGTAATGCCCCGGCACTGCTAATAATCTAATCTTTGTGTGTACTGTAAGTTTATAGGACACCTTTTAAATGGTGCTTACAGGTACCGTCACATGAAGCTGAAAATGAATCCAATAAAACAACAGAAAACTCAAGGTAGGAAATATCTTCAGCACTATATCTCTTTCATGTCCACAGCAGAGCCCTCCATAACATGTTGGCTTAACCTAATGTCCCCGATAACATAAATATCCCTGCTTATACAGACTGTGTGATCAATACAGTAACTAAAAGGCTGAGAACAAACCCGATTCAACAAAGAGAACACAGATGAGCTAAAGGAGTTCACTTTACACTTTTTTTTCACGGCGCCTACAAAGTAGCTGGACTGAGGAAACGTGTGAAAATGTGTGAGTTGTACTCTTTCATATTCAGTAAAGTTATAGCCGCGTTCAATATGTGAGCTCTAACATCATCGCGTGGTTGTCAACGCTGTGTGGTTAAAGTGACCAAGTAAATGGTTGCACCTGTGAGTGTGTGCACAGAAATGCATACAAACGCAGTTTCTCACGTACGCTCAGTAACCCCTAACACACACAGCAGATTTGTGAATTATGAGGCTGCTTCCTGGGTAGCAGAACCACCAAATGTTGTGCTATTTGCAGCAGTATAAATGCTGCAATAACCTGAATGCCCAGGAACACAGTCAAGCAAATCTAAACGCAAAAAAATGTGCAGCTAATCTCAAGTTTAAGAATGCTAGCCAGAATTCTTACTATTATTACCATCTCCTGTTTTTGAGAAATGACATATCTAGTGGAGCGTAAACCAGTTACCCACAAGATTAAAACCATCATCAAGCATCTCTCACACCAGGGCATAGACGCCGGACTTCTGGGATTGTCCTGTGTTGCCTCAGTGTTTATCCTTGGCCCTGACTGGGATCTGGGGAGTATGAGACCAGGACAAATGTTTGGTTGTATTTCTAGTCCCTTCATGTCTGCTTTAAGCGACTGCAGCTGTCAGGGAGCTCTCTTTAGGTGAGTGGTCTGTAACACTGGTCAGGTGGCTGGTATCGTTCCTATCGAGCTTCTCCAACAATTACTTAATACTAACTGCCTGGGTCTCTGCCTGAGTCACAGCTCACCTCATCATATTATTCAGAACCAGTTTCTTTCTCCTTATTTGTTTCATTTTTCAAAGTCAATTGCCCCAAATAGTCAATAATTGACATAATGAATGCTAGTCAGAATTATTACTAATATTAATATTCCCACAAAAACACAGAAAAAAACACAATCACAGAGCTGAAAGAAAGGTGGATAAAAACAAGTGATGGTATTAATGCTGGAATCCACTAGTGATGGGTCGTTCGTGAACGAAATGGCTCTTAGAGCCGGGTCTTTGATGTGAACGACCCGAGCCGGCTCCTTATCGCGAGTCGTCACGTGGGTTTTTGCTTTCTTTCTCTCAGCCTCTCTCTCGCACTTTTTTCCGCTTCACTCTGCACGGAGCCTTGTGCTTTACGCTGGGAAGAGGGGGGAGGGGCGGTAGTTACACTCAGTAGCACAGGAACAGAGCCAGAGGGAGAGAGAGAGAAAGAGCCAGGGACAACAACGTCACATTAGAAAGGTATAGTAATCATCCACAACTATTTTTAGTTGCGGATGATAAAGGATTCTGAAAGTTTATTCATGCAGGCCCATTTGACAGAGAATGTGCATCTTCTTTTTGTTTTCATATTTTAATTTATGTTTAATTGTGTTGTGGTTTGCAGTGTTTTGTGTTGTTTCACTTTAAATTTGTAAAAGGAAAAAGCTGAAAAATTAAATAGTTAAAAGTTGAAATGTGAATAGTTGATTTTTGTATTATATGATTTATTTATTAAATTTTATGTGGAGTGAATAAATAAAAGTATATTTACGGTGGCCCCTACAGACAAAGCACATACAAACTTCAAATCACGTACGAACTCTGAAGCATGTACAAACTCCAAAACACATAAGAACACCAAAACACGTACAAACTCCGAAGCACATAAAAACTCAAAACACGTACAAAAGACAACAGAAGTGCTCCAGGATGCTGGGCGCAGTGTTGAGCTTTTGTTACCTAGTGGCTACACAAGCCAGCAAGTACCAACGACCGGATTTGGTGTGTGGTAGTAACAGGTAAATGAACTTTTTTTTTAATTATTTGAATATATATGAGTGCCTGTGTATAAATACACAAACAATACACACATGCTTTCAATTGTGTAATTTAAGTGATCTAGTAGCTCTGCTTTGGAAGTTCAGTTCATGTTAAAAATGTGTTTTGGAGTTTGTACGTGTTTTGTCTCTAGGGGCCACCGCACATATATAAATAAAACCAACTTTTTTTTTACGTTAGTAATTCCTTTTGTGCATAATTTTATATTATTGTTAATAATAAATTAATTAAAGCAAAAAAACAACCCGAAGAGCTGGTTCGGAGCCGAAAGAGCCGGCTCTTTTTAGTGAGCCGAACCGAAAGAGCCGGATCTCTAAAAAGAGCCGGAAATCCCATCACTAGAATCCACAATGGCGCACATACTGAAGCACATATTCAAACAGCTCACCGACAGCAGCCGTCCACATGAGGAGATGAGGGGGAAAAAGTCATCCCTAGAGGCACAGCGGAGTAACCCCAGGATCGCTAGACGGGATTCTGCCACTGAGGCCTCACAAAGAAAGCGATCCAGGGTCGAGCAGTCACGGGAAGATTATACAGGCAAGGAGGTAAAAGGTGGAGTGAGGGGAGGGCAACTCTGACAGAGAAGCTCCAAAGGCCGGGACTCTGAGGATACTTCTGAAGCAATTCTACCCTGGCAGATGCACAAACTTCAAAAACCAAAAATGTTTCTCCCATGAAAAGTGGGGCAGCTGAAAAGGAGCAGGTGCAGTAGAGGAGGTGAGGAGGCTGAATGAAAGAAGCAGCAGTGCATGAGTGGGAGGGAGCAAGGTGAAGAATCATCCTGGTTGGCTTGCCTGTAATCCTTCCCTGGTGGATAAGCCTGACTGATGGCTGTACTAAGAGGTACACTAAGGGAAAACACCACAAGAGGTGTCTTAAGGTCACAGACCAAATTAAGGCCACAAAGCACAGCTCTAAACTAATATACGTAAGACTAAAAAGTCTCACAGCCAAGCACTCAAACATTATTCAGAGATAAAACTACACAAATAGGCTGGTAATAATATTGAATGTCAATTCCAATAGTGCTGGATTTAAAAAGACAAGGCCAAAAATTAAGCCTTAAAACTTTAGTGAAAGCACCAGCATTTACCCTGAAATCATGGTGGAGACATGCTCATGTAAAAACATGCACGTTGAATACTTTGAACCGAATACTGACAAAATACCAGTCTGTAGCCTGCAAACACACAGCTGCAACAGGTTAAATATATCCTACATTTATGAACTCTGCTAACAGATGCTGTTATGTCTTATTTAATTCAATTCAATTTTATTTATACAGCGTGAAATCACAACAACAGTCGCCTTAAGACGCTTTATATTGTAAGATTACCCTACAATAAAACATACAGAGAGAAACCCAACAATCATATGACCCCCTATGAGCAAGCACTTTGGCAACAGTAGGAAGGAAAAACTCCCTTTTAACAGGAAGAAACCTCTGACAGAACCAGGCTCTCGGAGGGGCGGGGCCATCTGCCACAACCAGCTGGAGTGAGAGAAGGAAGACAGGAAAAAAAAACATGCTGTGGAACAGAGACAGAGGTTAATAACAGATAAGATTAATAAAGTATGATTCAATGCTAATCATACTTGTTATTAATGAAAGGTTTTCAACTAGAAACAATTCCTCAGTGAGAGAGATATCCTGCAGTATTCACCCTTTAATCAAATCGACCAACCTTAATCTAAAGTGACATTATGATCTTTTTTTAGCTTGAGCCAGGGCAGATATAAATGATACATATATCGTAGCACAGTAGCAACTGAACAAATACCCTGAAGTCCCTCTGCTAACAGTATGACAAGAATGAGTATCACATTAGCTGATAGAGAGCCAGTCCGGTTTCACTCTTGTCCTCTCATGCTTCAGTTGACTTGCACACACAGGAGAGTCAACATAAGCTAGTCTTGTTCTGAGAAGCTGGTACATTTACTGAGGGGATTGGTTTCCCTTAGTCGGCTGCTCTTTGTACCTTACAACAACATAAAGCACCTTAATGCAAGTGTTGTTGCTCAAACAGCTCAAACTCAGTAAGTGGCACTTCTGTTGCCCACAGGATCACACTATTCACATGTATCCACAAAAGGAATCCACAGTGCTCCAAAAACAAAACTCTGTGTAAACGGAGCAGGACAGACACCCAGCAACAACCCTCGCACGTGGACCTCATCTCGCCTTTATAATGTCGGAGGGCTTTTTGTTGAGTGACCCCAGGTGGAGAAAAGGAGTGGCAGCAGGGTCCTCGAGAGAGCAGCACCACACACACATACACCCACACAGCTCCACAAAATCTAACCAAGCCCCCTTTTTTTAATTCTTGCACTGTAGTAATGGAGATTTGCATAATTCAGATTTTAAAATAAGCAATTATTAATCTTGTACTCTTCTTCTTCTTCCTAGCGGTTTATATCACCCGACGCAGGGTCCGCTATCTTGCATGCCTTCCTCCACTTCTTCCTATCGAGGGCGTCTTCTGGTGTAACATTCACAGCCTTCATATCATCCTTGATTCGGTCCATCCAGCGCTTTATTAATTATTAATCTTGTACTAATAGTGAGTTTCATTTGAAGTAAGAATTTCTGAGTTCCTAGTAAGGAACCCTCCTGTTTTAGCTCCTTGCCCTTTAAGAACACCTTTCTTGAGAGAAAAATTTCTCCCCCTTGCAAACAGAAGGTGGTAGAGCTTGTGTGTGTGATATTCATCCACTAATCATGAGATTAGAAAAAATACAGTTTGAAACCTGAGCTTTTGGCTCACAAGGATTAACTGTGCATGCTCTGACCTTTGACCAATGAGCATCTGTCCGTGGAACAGTGTATATATAAAGGGAAGGAAAACCATTAGCATCTGATTTACCAATAATCTTTTCTTATCTGCAATGACTATATTAATTTCAACATACATGGATAAGTAAATGAGACTTTGGAGTCTATCTTGCACAAGGAACCACACAGACCACAGTAGGCAGGGTAATATGATCCAAATGGTAAACTAAGATTTACAAATGTTAAAATGATTTGTGTGTGACTTTGGAGGACACACAAATGTGTTTATTGGGGTTCATTGAGTTACTGATTTAGTCCACTTAGACATGTTACTATTGACTAGCTACCAGGCCGCCAGGCGCACCTCTCTCTAGCCAATCCATTCTCACTCCCAAGTCATCACATACAACAATAGCAATAATATTATTTGTATAGCACTTTTTAAAAATACACAGTTACAAAGTGCTTCACTGTTGAATCACACATTCAAACATAAAAACACAGAGTCAAACACATGCCCTTATATTCATTACAGCAGACACACATTACCAGAACAATTATAGACAGAAATTTTGCAATGCTTCTGACATGAAAGAAACAAACTGGGTGAGCTTTGAAATGTGAAATTCAAAATGAAATGTTTTCTCAAAAATAACAGCAGCGTTCTTAGCAGATGTTAGTGTGATAGTGTCAGTTCATTTAAAAGTGTGATGTGACCACAGTGACGTCCCAATTTAAAGCATTTCACTTGCTAGGCCCACGTCCTCATTTGAGGTTTGATAGCGTTTTAGTAGATAAAGGTGAATGACTTGGACATGAATTGAGCTGCGGTTTAGGGAAGGCCTCAAAGGGGACTGGGTGGGCCCTGTCCGGCTAGAGAAGTGAAGAAGTTAAAGAAGTAAAACGGGGAGGGAGGGACGGTGGGGCACGTAAACGAGAACAAACAGCTTGTAGAACTGGGGGAACATATACAGATGAGAACCGGAAGGAGCGTGTTTGGAGGCGTGGCCCCGCTCCTGAATTTCAGATACTTTATCTCCAATTAGCTGACTGATTTGCCATCTTGGTTTTTGAAATCAGGTATGAGAAGCAAAAAGGTGACAGAAATATGAGAAGCAGGTCAGTCCTAAAGATGTTCTGCTTTATTTATATTTTTCACTTTATTAGGGACCAAAATGAAACTCAACATCATTTCCGTGTGTTTATAGAGCTCATAGAGGAGGGAAGACAGGGATCATTTTCCCAGAGAAGCCAAAGTTGTCTGGATCCCAGCAAGGATTTGAGAGAGATCTAAATGAGAGATGTGATATTACTTTTGTAAATTCAGTCTAAAGTGATGCCACTCACTTATGGCGTGCTGATGGGTGGGTATTTGTCAAGTGACCTAGAAATCTATTTCTCTCATAGGCCTTCAAAATACAAGAAGTCTACATGAAAACAGAGCCCCTTATTGGGAGTGTTATCACAGTTTATGGGTTATGGCTATTATTTAATATTATTTTCAAATATTTTAACTTATTTATTACAATGTAAATAATTTTATTTTTTAAATCTGCACAACAAAAATGCACAACAGAAGACGAATAATGCTAACTTCCACAAGCGGAGACTAATATAAGCTAATTCTATTCTATTTAACTGTCTGTGGACAATGTATATTTACAGGTCTAACTATTTAATAAAAGCACAAAGGAGGTCCCACTTTATTCTAACTAAATGTTGCATCATGAGTCTTTTTTTTTTTAAAGTTATTTATGCATCAGTAGCCCATGCTGCATTTTATATACCTCCAATGTCAGTCAGCGAAGCGGCTGCGGCACACCTGCACCAGGGCAAACCTCCGCCTACCCCACTCCTGCTTTACAGGTGAAAATAGAGCAACAGGACCGCTGAGTCTTTGATTTTATTTATTTTCTGCTGTGTTTTACTTGCATCTATTTTAAAGAGTGAGTGTAAACACAAAAAAATATTTTATTTTATGTGCTGGAATGTGCAGAAAATAGGTTTAAATGTTAAACAAATTTCTCCCAGTCAGAGAATGTTGCATATAATTAATTTTTTTAAAAGATTAAAACTAATAAAACAAGTTTTAAAAAGAGACTTTTCCATTTGATTACATTTTGTATGATGGATTATGCAGAAAAAGTAGAATTGGGCTGAAAGATCTATCGCTTTATCACCTATTCAGGTTGTAAATCTAAGTAATTAATTACTTTTGACAATAAGTAATCAGTAAAGTAACGGGATTGTCATGGTCCGCGGCCCGGCGTCCGGGGTGCTGCTGGGATGTCCACGCCCACGAGCGTGGCTGCTAACCCCACACCTGCATCCCATCCCAGGCGATCATCAGGTGGACTATTTAATCCTGCCCTACCTGCTGCTCCACGCCAGTCCGTAGTCGCCTCTCAGCGATCACAACTCGGCGTGTTTTTGTTTACGAGCCACCTGCCTGTCCACCTGTCCGCCTGAGATTTGGTTCACCATCAGCTTCGCCGTCTTGACCCCTTTTGGAGCTCCACCCCCCTCTGGTTCACTCGGCCCGGCTATCACCGTGAGACGCACACTCCACCTTCCCTCGTATGCTGCCTTTTTTCCGCACCCCAGTAATCTGTCTCTCTTTTTGTTTTACAGCCTCTTACAGCCCCGCTCTCGGCGTTCCCTGCGCGGTCCCTCGGTTTCTTCTGGTTCCATACGTTGTTTTTCAGGCTACCCTCACGGGACACCTTTAGTTGCAATAAAAATTACTTTCTTTATTCGCTCCTACCCTAGTGTGTGTGTTCTGCTACTGGGTCCTGCCTGCGCTCGGAACTTCGGTTCATGACAGGGATTGCTTTTGGGGGAAGTAATCAGTAATTAGTTACTGATTACTTTTTTCAAGTAACTTGACCAACATTGATTGCTACACTCATCTTTGTTCCTGTCTTTTCCCTCACCCTCAACCAACTAAATCTCCTGAGATCTCTTCCTGTTAAAGGGGAGTTCTTGTACCCTGTGATTGCTTGGTGCTTCTTCGTACTCTGATGGTTATAACCATCCACATCCACAACCATATAGTTTGATTAGGTGGGCCCCACCTGTGTCATCAGTGCTAAAAAATATATTGATTACCTCACTTTGCCCAACCTGGGGCACACAACAACAGCCTATCCTTAAATTACTGTGTTTGCCCATGTCTATCCCAGGTGGAAAACCCAAGTGGGTCCTACGTGTGTTTCCCATTTTGGACCAAGTTAAGTGTTTCCCATGTTTGACCCAGCTAGGACCTACTAAAAGTGCCCACTTGGGATTGCCCATATGGGTTTAATGTGAAAAACCCAAGTAGGCCCCATACAAAAAGCCCAGTTTGAGCCCATGCCCACATGGTACCCATCCAGCCCAAGCAAAAACCAGGTGGGGCCCATATACACACGTTGGCTGGGTAGGGCTCTCTCTGATAAGAATACCACACAATAATTAAATACTTTATACAATGACTACTCTTAACTACTTAAAACACAGTAATGTGATGTAAAATGGAGATCACGGAACAGTTTTTTATTTTGTCATTATCTGTTAACCTATCAGATTTTGACGCATATGCCATTTGACACTTATCGCGTTACAAATCTTGTCATGTACTTGCTTGTTTCCGCTCACACACTCAAAACTTGTGATAGTTAACCTGCCAGTATGAATGAGGGCTAATCTAATAGTTACAGAACTGGCTCTCTCAGACATATATTCATTTGAAAACCCAAATCATCGAGGCAGGAGCTCACCAGCTGATCCTCACTGCTCTCCAGATGTGTCTTCTCCGCTGCGGCAGCTGTTGCTGCGTCGCCCCCGCCATCGCCGTCCGGAGGCTCGGCCAGCCTCTCCAGGCACGCAGACCCCAGAGAGGAGCTCTTGTGGTGGGACTGCACCAGCTGAGACACCGTGGGTTTGTTTGGGCTGGTGGACTTGTGCTTGATCGAAAACTGCAGCTTGTCCCGGCCGACTGCTTTGCCGCAGAGCTGTGCCTCCTTAATGTCCACATCATCCGGAGAGGAGAAGAGCAGGTCGGGCTGCGAGGAGGAGATTACCCGGTCCAGGACGACATTTTCCTTCCGCTTCATCTTCTTGAACATCCACATGCCTCGCTCCTTCTTGTCTTCTGGCTCTCTGGCGCCCAGCTTGGGGCTGAGCAGCGGCTTGGCTTTGGCTTGAAGCTGTTTCCACATCGTGTTTTGTTGGGATGAACTGCTCTCATTCTCGTCCGCCTCGCTCCGCTCCATTCCCGCCTCTACTCGGAGCTCCGGCAGGCTGTCACATCGGTGGACAGGACCACTGAAATACCCCGTTTGTACTATTTCGCCGCATCAGACGGCTGCAAACGCGCCGAAACCTGTACCCAAAAGCACGGAAATACTTCCTCCAGCCAACAGGGCTGTGCGTAGCTCATCTGAAGACCTGAAACTAATGACGTAGTGCCCCTTACCCTGCACCATCAAACAGTCTACCAATAAGATCAGTTTACCATTAAACTTTAGATAATTTGTAGTACGAAAGTTTAACTGCACACCAGTCTTTCATTGACAAAGTATATAACTGTATATGAAAAATAAATGTTTAGACCTCATCAACAAAGAGATGAGCTACAATATTCTCACACGTAACCCTCAAAATATATAACCCCAGCAGAAATATATATTTTTATTTAGTCTCTTTGCTTTTTATACAGTGAAATTACATTATTTACTCTCCTGCACTGAAAAAAACCTTTGTACACAGTCTGGGAGTAACTTAAACTTTTTCTTTGAACATTATTTGCATTATTTTAAAAGAAATCAAATTATTAAAATTCATTTTACGGGACCTTAGAAACAGTGGGTCAGTGTAATAGTATAAATAATAACCAGCCTGGTTTACGACGCCTATTACTCTTTTTGGATAAGACGACGAGATCAGTGACTAACTTAAGCCTTAATCCAAATGGACAGGGTATTACTCAGTGGGTGTCCTCAGGATGAGCACCAGACACAAGCTGCTAAAGCAGCTGGATAAAAGGGACATTCGTCTTGTGTCAAAAGAAAGTTGGCAATGAAGCAACAAATGATGAAAAAGCATCCATGAACCCTGACTTTAGTGCATGTCGTTATGAAAGTTTAAATGGCAAAGAAACATCTTCAGGATCTAAATTTGTTTGATGGATTTCAATTTCAATTCAATTCACTTCCTTTTATATATCACCAGATCACAAACAACAGTTACCTAAAGCCACTTAATACTGTAAGGAGACCCTACAATAATACAGAGAAACCCAAACAATCAAATGACCCTCAGACAAGCACTTTGGCAACAGTGGGAAAGGAAAACTCAATTTAAACTGGAACCAACCTCTGGCAGAACCAGGCTCAGGGAGGGGCAGCAATTTGTCAAAATAGGTTCCTATGTCGTCCAGTGGTGCACTAATCTTAGTCTCTCACTGAGCATGCTCCTGTGACTGGCCAGCACATCAGGAATTGGTTGGGAGGTATTGTCCAGCATTGTCCTTATCTTGGACAGCGTTCACCTCCCCGATACCACCGTAAGGAAGTCCAGCTCCGTCCCCATAACATTACTGGCCTTGCAGGTCAGTTTATTGAATCTGTTGGCATCTGCGACCCTCAACCGGCTTCCCCAGCATGCAACAGCATGCAGGATGGCTCTGGCCACAACAGACTCATAGAAAATCCTGAACATTGTCTGACAGATGTTAAAAGACCTCAGCTGCTTCACAAAATAGAGAGGACTCTGGCCTTTCCTGCAGTGTCCAGGGTTTTTTAAATTCAGTCCAGGTTATTATCAGTGTGTACTCCGAGGTAGTTATAGTCCTCCACAATGCCCAAATCGACCACCTGGATTGAAACAGGGTGACAGGTTTCCTGGTCCTCCGAATGTCCACAATAGATTCCTTGGTCTTTGTCACGCTGCAGATGATTCTGCTCGCACCATGTAACAAAGCAGTAAACCACAGTCCAGTACTCTGTCTCATCACCGTCACCAATGCATCCAACCACTGTAGAGTCATCAGAAAACTTCTGAAGATTGAAGGGCTCTGTTCAGCGACTGTAGTCCTCGGTGTAGAGGGAGAATAATAAAGGGGAGAGGACAGTCCCTTGTGGTCGCCCAATGTTGCTGATCACCTTGTGAGACACACAATGCTGAAAGCGCACATGTTGTGATTTTCCTGTCAGGTAATCAACAATCCAGGACATGTGAGAGGCATGTACCTCCATCGCTTTCAGGCCTGATGGTACTGAATGCACTGGAAAAGTAAAAAAACACAACCCTCACAGTGCTTGCCAGCTGGTCTAGATGGAGGTAGACATGATTGAGCAGGTAGATGATGGTTTCCTTAACTCCAGAGCACTGCTGGTAAGTGAACCGAAGGGGGTCCAGATGTTGGTTGAGCTGAAAAAGTTTAAAGTATGGAGAAAGAGCAACAGAAACAGAAACAGACTGCATGCCAGTTAGTTCATGTGTCTGCAATAACAGACACATGGTAAAATAAGAAGACGGACACAAAAGAATTTTACACAAAAGAATTGTTTTATTTGTACCTATTATGGCCTTGTTATACTGCAAATCACTATGTTACGCTGTTCCTGAAAAGGGCTATGTTATAAAGAAAACTGTATCATCACCACATAATAAAGCTAGTATGTTACAAATATGGGATGTAGAACAATTTTAATTCAGGAAATATTCTCTAAAGCATTTTCAAAACCTCTGACATGACAGTCCATAAAATAACATCCGTAATATGGTAAGCATCAATGTTTCTTACACAGTGAGGATGTCGCCATTTAACCATGAAATTAAAACTAAAATACTGTGTCATTGTTGCACATATGACAATATCATAGTTGTAGTAAATAGTTGTCAAAAGATCCATATAAACAGAAAAAGTAACTGATGAACAACAGACACAAAAAGCCAAACAACACAGCGTTCCTCTAAATCCAAAACAATTTGCATAAAATTAAATCCTCAGTTGAGGACTTATAGCCAAAGACGCTTGGTTTAAAGAAGTACTCTGACTGAGCCTTCTTCCTTTAATGTTTATATTATTCCTCGCACTGGAAGGTTCGCCATCACTTGTCTTATCCTGCAGGTAACATTTGATCTGTGATTTTTTTAAATAACGACAATAGCTTTTTGGATTGAAAAGACTGATGTTTACCAACATATATGTTTTTATTATAACTATATTCTGTTGGTGAGAAACAAAGCGTTGATTCTGTTGGGATTTCTTTGACCCTTTTCCCATATTGTTTTCATCTTTTTACACAGCCAAACACACTGAAACAGTGTTCATCTGTCATAAATTAGAGTTACATGTTAATGATTTATGGTAATATATACAAGCTGATTTTTAATCTTGTGTGGAGATTTCAGTATTCCAAACTTTCGTTCCATATATCTTCCTTATAATGTAAAATCTCTGATGAACATGTTGCAAAAAGAGTGTAGAGCTCTGATATGATGGCTTTTTATTGTTTTTGTACAGTTTCAGTAAAAGTCTCATCAGCTCGATGTATATTTATTTTGACTTTAAATGCATACATAAAACAAAGTTCCAGATGAATCTGACTGATAGTATTATTGCTGTAATTATTATTACCATTACTGTTATTATTATGATAGATATTGCAACTTTTTTGTTACCACAGCAATCATGAAATAGAAATCTGATATTGCAACAGTCCTGTTGTATATAAAACAGAAACTATCTTGCACTGAAATGCAAAAAGGCAACATGAAATATACACCTGGTAACCCACAAGTGATTTTGTCTTACTGGATTCAAGTTGGTCTTAAAGTCAATTTATGACTACCCCTCTATAGTAGTGGCCACTTGGTATTTGATTAAACTAATTGTAACATTTGTTACATACAACAAACTACGAGGACTGCATGAACAGCATGCTCTGCTTGTGGCTCTGTTGGCTCATTCAGGTATATCTTTTTGCCAAACAGTGGAACTGCTTCACCTGTTTTGATGCTGCAGACCAACGCTGATCATTCATTGTGAATGTCATGAAGATGGTTTTATTTTTCTTTGTGTGGGTTTGTAGAAATACCAAATATTCTTAAAAAAAATAACAACATAAAAAGTTATGCCCCCTTTAAATACATGGATTTAAAAAGCATTTTGGCATTATCTTGTTTACCAGGCAACCCTTAAAGAGAGCCTATTTTGCTCATTTCCAGCTTTACTTTTATTTTTCTACAGCTAGGCCAGGTAGGAGGTGGTTCTGTACTCACGTCTGTGTGCGCCAGATGACCACATTATGAAGACCCACTCTCACTGACATCATGCAGAGCCAAAACCAGAGCTCATGTGAGCCTCTGGCCATGTTTAAATAAATAAAATCAGTTGTGTGAACATCGAACACTATAACAGCACTGAAACAAAATAGGTTCCCTTTGACTTTTTAGGATTGATATCTTTTTAGGTTGCACGTTACTCTTCCTACTCATAAATGCCTAGATTATTCACAATGCAAGACAACTGCAGACAGATGTGTAGGAGACTGTAATGTGCTTATTAACTGTACATTATATAAAATATGGATGCACCACCAGGTTAGAAAAGTTCAGCCAATGCAGAAGAGTCTTGATGTGTAATACCCCACCCAACCATCTCTGGGTTTAATAGAAACCCATTTAAAAACATCAGCATGTCCACTCAAATACAAAGTACTTTATATTATAATTTCAGTATTATGGGAAATAAGTTATTAGACTACTCCTGATCCTGAGTCCTGATCAGGACACTGATTATATTAAGCCTGATTAAGCAGATATTAAACCTCAAAGAGCAGTGTGTTTCTCCAGTCAGCATTTCAGTTCCACTCACTGTATCATCTGACCATTGTAGGAAAACCCCACATTCAGAATAAGTATTATTAGTATTGTTATTATATTACCAGCAGCTGTTCCAGCTGTTTGTCAGTCCACAAGTACAGTACAAACAATCAGTGAATAAACTACTTAATTCATTGAGGGCATACATGGAGCATTTCAAGTAAACTAACCATCCCTAAGCCTGTGGTCTAAAAATAACAAAGTGCAAGCTACTCCCTATTGTTTAACATGACTCACTTGGCTAATGACTGTACTTTATCAAACGGCAAAAACATCATGCTGTCATTCATCTACTATATTTTTTGTGACCAGAGTTTAAAGAATTAGGTGAAATATTGACACTGAAGAATTTTTCATCTCAACCCCTAAAAACATGGCATCGGTGAGGGATCACTGCCATCTAAATAAAGATATAAAGGGACAGAGATGCTGTGGGAGAGGGGAGTCACAGTTCCTGTTCATGCATCTGCTGCTGCATCTTCTGAAGCATCTGCTGCATCCTCCTCAGCTACAGACACACCAGATAAACACAAGACAGAGACAGGGGAGCAAGAGAAGCATGAAAGACAGCTTACATAATAACACATATGGGTCATCAATTCACATCAGTGTCTTGCTTATATAACACCCACTGTAATGTATTATTGAGCATCTGAGGTATATCACAGAGTCACAGAGTCGTGTTTTTGACACTCACTTCTTCATCTTTCGTCTTGATAAGCTTCTCAGCCTCAATATCTGGTGTAGACAGTGGCAGAATCGGGTTGGGGCTCTCCACACGCTTATCTGCATTCATCTTACTGTAACAGGACACATAAACATGAGGGATGAGAACAACAGGCTGCCGGCTTCCATTTGTTTCGCAGTCATCCATCACAGTAACACTGGATTTTTTTGTCAGCAAGACAGGAAAATGAGCTAACTCGTTCTTCTGTCTGCAATGGAAGCACAAAGTGTTAAAGCCTTTACTAACAGGATTGTTATCTGATAATAACTTCATTTGAATTATTATGATGGTAGATTCAAATGCAAACAGAAACCAAGGCTACAAAGTAAAATTGATGAGATAACAAGTCAAACTTTTGACTTAGTAATAAAGTCACATAATTTGGCTACGCAACTAATGACACAAAATTATGAGATTAAAAATAAATGTTGTGTTATTAAGTAAAAATGTATACTCACATTTGGAATATGCATATATACTGACTGCTCAAGAAAACTTTAAAAAATTACAAGAAAATCATGGTCTTAAGAAGTGTAATGTAATGAAATGAACTTTTTGTCACATACTTTTTGAATATGTCAAAGATCTACTAATCGCCCTGGTTTTGTTCTCCATATCTCAGTTTTACTCATAATTAACCATGTTTTGTGACCATGTGTAGGTTTTGTCAGGTTCACACCTCGTCATGTTCTGGATGCACTGTGCCCTGTAGTTCTCATAGTGACAGTCACTGGTGATGTCCTTCAGGTCGTGCATGTGGGTTCTTATCAGCATGGTTCTCAGCTTCACAAAGTCGCAGTGAGACGGGTTCTCCACTGCACGCAGGACAGGATGAACGTGAGGGTGAATCCAGACAGACTGTTGGCCAATCAGAATTGGAAAAGACAGCCGCACAGCTGCAACCTCCAGTTTAGAGCTGCTTACCCTCCACAATGCCCCAGGGGTAGACTCTCCCTCTCACTCTATGACCTCGAGCTTCTACCACAGTGTTGCTACCAATCACAGCAAACGGCGTGCTCTCCTGCATCACAAGCAGCAGCCACAGAGGAAAGATTCAGATTCCTAATGTCAGAATAAAAGTACAAATACTACTGTTTTATTTAGTGGTACTTCATTCCAAATAAATGTTTTCAATTTCATGTTTTTATTCAGCTAGAAGTAAGATTGTATTGAAGCAGGGGTTAGTTGCAGCTATCATCTGAAAATAGAAAACCATAAAGAAGGAAATTAAAGACGCTGTTTTGGACATATTCAATGTGAATCCTGCTCACCTTCAGCTCTTTATCTTGCTGCTTGAACTCTTCATCCTCATCCGAGTCACAGTGAGGGAACTGATAGATCTTTATCCCATATTTATCGATCTCTTCCCTCACCTGGAAGAAAAAACACATATGAGATGTGATGGATAGCAGCAGAACCACACACATACATACGCCCACAGAATGAGAAAATTTAGCAAGAAGTCAGTGCCCTTCTGTACTGTATATGAAGGCTTTAGAGAGATGTATGAATCATCCTGCGCTAAAAAGAGCTTCAAAAGATTTGCATGTCATCACAGAACTGGACCACAATTTAGGCTAAATGAGACAAAAATGGATCCTTTATTTTATCATTTTTTGTTATGTATTAGAAAAAACAAATAATAAATCATCAAAAACAACAAAGATTTTTCCAGCTCAGACATCAAAGGTACACTTTTATGAGACAGTGTAGCTGTTGCGTGCTATGCTTGCAGCACCCAATACCAATAAAAAAGTAAATTTGAAAAATTTTGTTTAGGAAATTGTTGATTATTTTGCTACGTAGATTATACATATCTTCACGAATACTGTTTCTTTGAGTAATTTTGTATTCAGGGCCACAGAAGTGTTGTTTAATAGTACTTTATATGTTTTTAACAATTTAATATTTGTTTAATTCCTATGCTTACAATATTATAATGCAATGCTAGCACTAGGCTAAAAAAATGTGTATTGTTTCAGAAAGATGCTAGCTGTGGACTGTCACATAAATAAAGGAAGTAAATGTTCAAATAAATTTGTATTCTTTTGATAATGTGGGTAACAGGGTTGCATCGGTTGAGTGACACTCAGAATAGTCAGAACAGATGAGAAAAACACAAAATATGTCAAAGAGGAGGCCATGAGGTTAACACAGAGCTCAATCATGTCACTTCCTTTTTGTTATGTATTTAATATATACTTTACGTCAGTTTATTTAACATTTATGTGTGTTTTCCTTAGGTTTTTGGTTGATATTTGGTCTCCATTAAAATTACAGTGCCATAATACTAGCAAAAGCATCTCCTAGTGAAAATGCAATGTGAATGCTGAAAATGTGAAGATTTTGCCTGAAAGGTTTAAAAATATTTGAAATATTCAAAGCTCAACTTGCAGAATAAGCTTAATTGCATAAGATTACCAAAAGATCAGCCAGCTTAAGTGTAAAAAACGAGAGTACCAAAACCTGAAAATGTGCTAAACAAAATAAAAAAACATACACAAACTAATCTTAATTTGTAGTCTAAGGAAGACTACGATGACCTGGGTGACTGAGAACCTTCACAGACATAATCTTAATTTGCTTACATTTGTGTAAAGGAAAGAGAAAGACATTTTTTTAATCATTCTCCACCCTCTTAGAGCAGGTGATGTCATCATGCAGTGGAGGAATAAATTCCATTAACTCAGTTTTCATGTTTGTAAAGTTTATTTATGGATGTGAAAGGGATTACTATTGCAAAAAAAGTAATTAAATTACTGTTACTTTCCCATAAGCACGCTGTGTCACTGCGTTACTGAACCGTGATTTTGTTAGTGAGAGTGTCTCATGATAATGACGTAAGCGACGGTCGTGGTAACAGACGTGTGTAGATCAACAATGGATAATATATAGAGTGCGGAGAGAGTACGACCGTGCAGCATTTAAAGCTTACTTTGAGTTTGACTCTGTAAAAAGTGTCAAAAACATTAGCGTCCACTGTTCACTGCGTGGGAAGAAAATTTCTTTTTACAGCGAAAAAACTGAGCAAGTACTGAGCACGCTGCCACGGGAATGTGAAATTCACAGAGAGACCCCCGGATACTCCCACTGACATGACCGCTGCAGCACCGGGCAAACCTCCACTGGCTCCACGACTGCTAAACAGGTGAAAATAGATTAAGAAAATAGAAAATAGAGCGACAGGACTCAGAGCCGCAGAGTCTTTGATTTTATTTATTTTCTACTGCGTTTTACTTGCATCTATTTGAAAAATGCAAGTAAAACACAAAACATTATTTTATTTTATGTGCTGGAATATGCAGAAAATAGGTTTAAATGTTAAACAAATTTCTTCAAGTCAAAGACTGTTGCATATAATTTAATTTTTGCTTGATGCAATGTGCATAAGGTTTTTTGTTTTTGTTTTTGTTTTGTTTTTTGCCTGTCCCGTTTGGCTCTTTTGCCATCAGAATTGTTGTCTAAAGGCGAAGAAAGATGCCCAACGGATTTACTTTACCAAATTGACCATCCCAGCCTTGCCGTAATGGTCCATTTGATTCACCTTTTATTGTTTATTTTATTTTCATTTGCTGAATACGGGACAGACTTGACTGGGGGAAAGAAGGGGAGAAAGAAAGAGGGAAAGAAAAACAGCTGAGAAGAGGGACGGGGGAGAAGGGCAAAAAACAAAAACCAACAGAATAAGCAGAGAAAAAAAATACATATATCGATCACCTGTTGAGAAAGAAAAAAGAAAACAAGCAGAAGAAAACAAGAGTAATAGAATAAACAATATCACAATGATATATGGGAATATGACAGTAAATACTAAATATTAAACATTATTGTGCAGCACATAAGATCAACAGAACACAGTGTGCTTTGAGGTAGGAGCCAAAAAGGGTGTAGTTTGTGTGTGTGAGCACCCGTGTGTACACCTGTGAGCATGGACGCGCTTGTTTTTAAAAGGTTCCTTCATGTAATGATCTGCTAGAGCAGGGGTGTCAAACTCAAATGGGCCAGTGGGCCAAAATTCTAAACTGGAACAAAGTCGCGGGCTAACATTAATATTTATTGAAAAAAAAAAAATTCTTCCTCTAGATATAAGAATGAATCTTTTCTTATGGACTCAAACAAGTTTTGCTGAAAAACTGAATATGGAACAAGCAAAGCTTAATACTAAACAATATATATATTAGCTGTATAATACCAGTAGGCCTGCTCCAATAGTAATTTGGTATGGCTTTGCGGGCCAAATGTCATTAGGCTGCGGGCCAAATGTGGCCCGCGGGCCAGAGTTTGACACCTCTGTGCTAGAGGGTGTGGGGGAGCCACAGCCCCGTCCTCCAGGGCATGAAGCAGGTATGGAGGAGATCAAAACTCCAGACATCCAGAGGCCCCCAGAACACAAGAGACCAAGGAAGACCAACAGAGGGGCAGCCGCGCCACTGTCCCAGAAAGAGATGAGGAGAGTCCCAGATGAGGGCTCACTCAGCAGCCGCGGAGCAGAAGCCAGGGGGGGGTTGCAGTGACGCGCCCGTGAGCTCCGCCGGCAGCCAGCTGCGCCTGAGTGACCGAGCCCCAGGCCGAGAGGCCGGGGGCACCCCACCCCCGAAGTGGCCCGAGCGAGCCCCAGGCTCCAGGCCCCGATAAGCGGCCGCCAAGGAGTGAGCCGGTGTGTACCCGGACGCCCATCCCACAAAGAACCTACAATGCACCGATATCCAAGGGAGTCCGCCACCGGCAGGGGAAGTGGTGGGGGAGATAGGCCTCCAAACCTTGGAGGGCCTGAGATGTGCCCAGAGAGGTGGCGTCTGATACCCAACCTGACATATAGACACAGAAATACAGGCACACACAGACACAAACATCCATCCCCACCCTCATGCTCTCATATGCACTTACTCCACACTCAACCAACGTGGAGACAGACATAAAGAGACGCTGTACACACGATCACACTCCCCAAGCGTACTCTACAAACCGGGTCTAGGTACCCTTGCCCCTGGAGGGGGGAACTGCACCCAGACCCAGGTGGTGTTACCCTTTTCCCTGCGGTGGGGAGAGGCAGACCACCCCGACTCCGCAGCAGCAGGGAGGCCCCACACTCCAGACCCCAGTCGGACGGCCAACTCCTCCTCCTAGCCCTCCCGCTCCAGCAGGCCGCAGAGAACGGGGGTGAGAGAAGACTCCAAACCTCCCTCCACCCGCTCATTGTAGTGTTGATGCATGTGTGTTCTAAGGTGCATTTAAAACCCAGGAGGGCATGGAGCTACCTGCCAGAGAGCAGCAGGTAAGCGCATAGCCCCTCCTGATAGCCCTCAATGTCTACGTGTATTTAAAATTGAGAGGTGGGCAGCGACGCCAGGGGTGAGGTGTACACCCTGATGGTAATTTGGACTCCGTGATTGTGCCCACTCCCAAGATCCTATATGTATGTGTTATGAGAGTGTGAGTAATGTGAATGTCTAAGTTGTGGGATAAAATTGAGGCAGAGGCAGCCAGAAGGGGACAGAGGGGGGGGTAGCTTCCTCTGCACCCTGGTGACATACCCCTACTCCAAGGCCCTGCATGTGTGGGTGGTTGTGGTGGAGCGGGAAGAGGGAGGCAGCTGGATAATGTGCATAAGGTTAAAGGATTAAAACTAATAAAACAAGTTTTAAAAAGAGACTTTTTCATTTGATTACATTTTGTATGATGGATTATTCAGAAAAAGTAGAATTGGGCTGAAAGGTCTATTGCTTTATTACCTATTCAGGTTGTGTATCATGTTTTTAATTTTGTTTTACAGTAGGTAATGACATCATGCAGTGGTGGGGAAAATGCCATGAAAAACGAAACTCTTCAGAAAACTTAAACTGTAACTTATAAGTTAGGGTGGATTTAAAGAGGATTGAAAGATTTCTCCATTAATTTGTCTGTAACATGAAGTATGCAGAATTGGTTAAGTGCTAGTTAAGGATCTCAGTAATGTGAATTTTTAAACAGCATTCACATTAATTTGGGACTTTTCATTTATTTTACAGTGAAAATACTTCAGCATAAATTCACTTTTTATTTTCCACATATAAAGCTGTCATAATTGCAGTGAAATCATGTGTCTTTATGATCTTACCCTTTCTTTGAGTTTCTTTATCTCAAAGGGAGTGAGGCAGTCAGCTTTAGCGATGAGAGGAACCACATTAACTTTATCCTGCAGGGCCTTCATGAACTCTATATCAACAGGATGAAGCCTGCAGGAAGATACGAACTTCCCTGAATCTGTGTACGATACATGTGTGCATATGTGTGTGTAAGAAAATATATATATATATTACCCATGTCCGAATGGGGGTATGAAGTAGAGGCAGCAGTGCACTCTGTTGTCCTGTATGTTCTTCCTGTTGAGTCCGCTCTCATCTCTGAAGTACTGTTCAAACTGCTGGTCGATATAATCTGTAATGGGCCTCCAGCTAGAAAATAACGGCATATTTGCATATTTACATGTTTTGCTAAAAAACTGATCTACTTTTCTAAAGAGTCATTTTGATCTCGAAGGTGGTTTGCTTAGCTTACAGTAATAGCAGGTTTGTGTCTGTCTGAGCTAGCTTACCCAGTTCATTCACTCAAACATGGTCCAAAGCAGACAATCTGACCATATGAAAGGAGAGTCTACGTGGACTTTACTTAATAAGTAAAGTCCACTTTACTTAGAAAAATAAGAGGGCTTCTTCCATTTGATGTTTATCACCATGCTCATCTTGTTCGGTACAAACTCAACCCTTACCACGCCGTGTTGTTGACAGCATCTCCAAATCCTGGGGTGTCCACAACTGTAAGTTTCAATTTCACCCCCTTTTCCTCAATGTCCACAGTGTGCTTTGTGATTTCCACTGTCTGACTGATGCGCTCTTCGGGGCAAAACAACAAACAGATATGGATATTAAACCAGAGAGTTATACAATGACTCTGTAGTCACTGTATAACTGATGAAAGAAACAAGAAGAATGGTGTGAAGACGTCTGATAGATTAGTCACTCACCTTCAGCGTTGAGCAGCTTTCTGTCTTTATGAAGATCAGTGAGGAAAAGGCTGTTCACCAGAGTGGATTTACCTAGGCCAGACTCACCTGTAGGATACATATTGATCATTACATCAGTGTAACATGCTCACTGTCACATGGAAACTAATTTTATTGTCAGTTAAAGCAAGGGAGTAAAACTTGTGTTATTAATTAGTGTGGCTCGGATAAAGATTATCTGGGCCAATTGTTGTGAAGACTGAAATTTCTGGTGCTTGAATCTGCGATTTGACATGTTTACAGCAACGCTTTTTGCAGCTCATCTACCCCTCAAATAGTCTCGCACACCAAAACAAATCCCTACCCTAATGAGGACACACGCATGCTCTTTCTCTTAGAATGTAGGTATGAACAAAGTCAATAGCACAAAGCAAATATAAAAACCAGCAGAAAGACACTTTAAAGTGATCACTACGGTGATTCCACCTTAGAAACATAAACAGGTAGAAACAGAGGATGCAGTCCGACTGCTCATCAGTTTGTTGTTACCTTTTGAAGTTCACAGTCTGGTTGCTGGGCTGGGGTCAGCATTCCCTCAGCTTTTCCTCAGCCTGCACCACTATTACCTCCTTCAGCACAAAACTGAACTCAGTTGATTGTAGTGCATGTACAAGTAGAATCAATAAGCGGGCTCGATAGGCAAACAGACTAGCAATTCCAAGAAATTGAACTACTGGGTACTGGTTCTTTACAAGAGCCGGTTCTCGATTTCCATTCCAATTTTGGTGTGTGTCTGCACATTACCAAAGTGATAGTTAAATCACACAAGCATATCCAGCATATAATTGAAGTGCAATCTCTCAGCCTTAACTCAAGGGCTTTAGCAAAAGATTTGTATTAATTAACTTTTCTGTTTTATTACTCAGTTACTTGCCATTAAATATCATTTATCGTCAGGGGGTTGCAGCCATATAGTTTATGGATGCAGGTGGCTATTGAAGTTTGCTAGCATTAGCTGATAAGCTAGCACTTAAGAGCCTGTTATCCAAATAAGGCCATTTCTGGTTCCAAAAAATGCAATAGCCATCTTTTATTTGCAGTCTGTGCGATACACACATTGAGCATTTATTTCTCAACTGATCAGGTAATCTCCAAAGCTATTCCTTAACAGGCAATATCAATTTCCCTCTGTCCTTAATAACAGGACTGTGGGTCAGATATCCATGCAACATGGATAACATGGATCAACACCTAGTCTATAAGGCGCCCAGGAGGCATTCTCATTAGATACCTGAAGCACTTTGCTTATTTCCTTTCAATGTGGAGGAGTAGCAACTTCTCTGTCTAATGCTGAGCAAATATACTTTTTGATGTTTTCTACTGCTTGTAGTCATAATCTCTTTCTTTCTACTCTTCACCACCCTGAGCTTGTGGCCATGGGTAAAAATGTAGATTGATCACCACAACAGACTGCAGAAGATACACCAATCAATCTGTCAGTCTTCAATCCACATTACCTCACTCATGAACAAGACCCTGAGAAAAGAACAGCAACTCATCCCCAACCGAGAGGGAGCTTTCCACCTTTTTCCAGTTTAGAACGATGGCCTTACGCTTGAAGCTGCTACTTCTTATTCCAGCAGTTCACACTCAGCTGCAAGTCTCTCAAGTGCAAGCTGAGGTCATGGTTCAATGAAGCCAACAGAACTACATCATCTCCAATAAGTCGAGATGATATATTAAGACCACAAAACCCAACATCCTCTACCTCTTGGCTGCACCTGAAAATGATGAACAGAACTGGTGACAGAAGACAGTCTTGGTGGAGTCCAGTACCACTGGGAATGAGTCTGACTTACTGCTAGCAATAAAAAACAAGCTGTTACTACACCAAGCTCCCACAACAATGTGCATGATACCTCACATGAACTTTGATGGCTGTGAGTTCTGGCCCTGATATGTTGATGGACATATTCTGAAATGCCCACATATATACTAGGTCTGTGAAGGTTCTCAGTCATCCAGGATCCAGGTCATCGTAGTCAAAGGAGCTTGCAAAGAAAAGCGTCTGGACTTCTTTAAGTTGCTTGAAGACGTTTCACCTCTCATCCGAGAAGCTTCTTCAGTTCTAAGGTCAAATGGTGGCAATTTCACACCTTGGCTCAGGCGATTAGAGGATCATCAGGGGGTCCTTTTGTCCCTCTTTGGGGGGATACTCCCACTAGGTTTAAATCTGGGACTCTCCACCATTTGACCTTAGAACTGAAGAAGCTTCTCAGATGAGAGGTGAAACGTCTTCAAGCAACTTAAAGAAGTCCAGACGCTTTTCTTTGCAAGCTCCTTTGACCACATATATACTAACTAGTCAAAGTTTTTAAATAAAATGTGACAGACTACTGTTAACCTTTTGCCTATAATATGTAGCTTGTTAGATGGCAATTCATATTTAAACAGGCTGTGCAGAAAGTGTAATGTGAAAGTTTGATGTAATGACATCCTGTCTTGGTTTGACACTTTTGGTGCATGACAAAGTTGTGTCCTTTTAAACCTCGTACCTGCAACCAAGAGTGTGAAGTCAAAGCCTTTTTTCACTGACTTCCTGTGCAACTGGTTGGGCAGTGTGGCAAAACCAACATATTCTTTTTCCTGGAAACAACCACACAGATAGAAAACAAAGCAGCAGTGGTTAACCCAGAAACTTTGGTTGACAAAGAACCACCTGTGTACACCAACACAGTGGATTTCAACTCAAACAAACAAGATGTGATTGAAGTGCAGATTTTTCAGCTTTAATTTAAAGGCTTAAACATCTTTCTCGGGCAATAACGAGTACAATATGCTTTATGTCTTAAAGATATGCCTATAGTTTAACTAGTCGGTATATGTCATCTAGCTTCATAGAAAGATAAAGTTGGGTATCATTTGCATAGCAACAAATATGTATGCTATGACTTTTATTGATACTTCCTTAGGGAAGCATGTATAAAGCAAAACAGAAATGGCCCCAGCATAGAACCCTGTGGAACTCCATGACTGACATCTGTGTGTGAATAAGATCCCCCATTTACATGAACAAACTGTAGCTTGTCTTATTATACGTGCAAAATCTCCAAGTATTCATAATACAGTATAGCAGGCAGTTGTTTCACAACAGGAGGGGGTGGAGAGAGTGTACAGTGCAGAGGCATACACGTATCTGGAAAGATGGGTGAAAAGGAACAAGAACCTTCAAACAGAGGCTTGAAAGAGACAGATGTCTCTGATATGAACTCAGTAGCAGGTCAAATATAAATCCAGGCTCTCCCATCATACATTAGATTTTCTCCAAATGTTTTCATCTGAGGATATTACAAGCTTTTAATATCAAATCTTATACACAGTGCATTAGCTGTGTTACTGAGCAGAGGTGGTTCTGAAGTTGGAGAATGTTTCTGTGTGTGTGTGTGTGTGTGTGTGTGTGTGTGTGTGTGTGTGTGTGTGTGTGTGTGTGTGTGTGTGTGTGTGTGTTACTGTTTTGCTTGCATATTGACAGTTTGTCTGTGAATGTGTTTGTAAGTCACACCCACACACAGATCATAAAATACAGAGATGCAGACTGCTGCGTCTGTGTCGGCTGCTCTGACTCAGCCTCAGCGCTGCTGTCCAACATGGCACCACAGCAGAAAACAGTGAAGCAGGATGAAGGCAAAAAAAATCAATTATTAACCACTCGTGGGATTTTGTAAATATAAATCTGAAAATAAAGAGTGAAGAGCGGATGCTGTATGTAAGAGCTGTCAGAATATCTTTTTGTGAAAATATCAGCTGCAGGGGAGGGGTGTAGCGGCAGTTCAGGGGGCATGGCTAGGGGAGGCTGGTCAACATACACCTGGAAGTAATTGTGGGATTTCACGACTCCTACTTCCTCCTAACAGTAGATGCTGGAGAGGGGTGCTGAGCCGTAAGCAGGAAGCAGTAACAGAGAGACAGGATGATAAGCCAGACACTGTTGGCCTGTGAAAATCACTGTGCTCGTGTGCATAGTGTAAATAAACTTGTCATCACTGCAACTCTTTGGCTGAGTATCAGGTCGTTATGCTACAAAAATGTTCCCTGAATCTCTGAAAAGCAGTCATTTACCAAACTGCACCAAATTTCACAGTAACATATTACAGTGGCTAAAGAGACTAACATAAAGTGATAAGAAACATTTTTGGAGTTGAATTCATTGATTATGTTATGAAATTTTCATCCAAATCATCTATGTTAACTATTTTTCAGCTTTGAACAGCTTGTTACAAAAAAACACACATCTTCTGACTTGTGACTAAGGATGTAGTCCACTCAAATTAGCTCTATGCTCTCATGCTTGGACACTAAAAAATGAACTTGATTCCTAGGTCATAAAAATTGTTCTTTATCTCATACTGAATTCATCCTCCAGATGCTCCATAACATCCTCCTTTAAGCTAATTTACTTTTCATTGACTGTGTGTTAGAAAAAGGAGGTTTGAACAATATAGGATGATTTTTCCAAGTTCGGAGATTGGGCTGGATATTCCTAATATGGTCATCTCAGTCACACAGCTCTGGATGAGCACAGACGCTAGACCCACATGCTGTCAAAACTTATCTATACAAGGGGCACTCTAAACAAAGGTGGGTTAAAGGGGAAGAAACTGAAATAACTTTTCAATTCACTACCACCATAGTTAGCTGAAATAATTAGCTAATCCAGTTGTACAGGATGTTTTCTAAGCAGAAATGGCAAAACCTCTGTAATTCTAGCTTCTTAGTGCAAGGGTTTGGTTTTTGTTTTTTTTCTGTTTCACATCACTCAGGATTAACTCGGGATCTTTAAGACTTGGAAAAGCCCAAGATGTGGAGACGTCACTGGACTAAACAGACTGACTCATTACTGAAACATTTTAATTTTTATTAAAAACTTTGACAGCCCTGCCAATGAAAGAAAGAAAAAGGCCCAAATACTGAGAAGCTGGACTCAATGAGATGATGACCAGACCAGCATAAAAGACCAAAAGTGTTCACAGAGCTGTCCAGCAGAGCTATGCTTACAGATGTGTGCAGATGTTACAAACTGCCCCCCTCCCTGCCAAGACTGCCCTATATTATTTATGTTATTTTTCCCCACTCTGTGAAAAAATTCTGGAGGCACCCATGCAGAAGTGGGGTCTCTGTTACTGCTGACCTGTAATATGCAGCGTCGTTGCTGCATATGCCACTGATCTTTAAGACAGGAAGAAGCGTCAGGAAATACTACAGCATTTCACCCGTGCAGGTGCTGCGCAGAATAGGGCTTTTATTTTGTAAGTCATGTATATATAAACACACACACACACACACACACACACACACACACACACACACACACACACACACACACACACACTTATCTGCTGTGTGCCTCTTACCTCTCCATCATCTGAGACGTGAAGCCAAATTCCATCAGACACGAGGCAGGGATGGCAGGAGGAGAGAATCCGAGCAAACACACGTTAAAACGCTCACGCGCGTCATGGATGCACCACTAAGCAGCCTTGCTGAGAAAGCTTACCTGTCTGGGGCGCGCGGCTCTTGTACCTGCTGTCGGCAGTCATGCTGGACACAGCTGGTGGAAGATGCGTCCGGAGTGAATGAGAGAGGAGGGTCTGAGCCGTAGCTCAGTGGGCGGAGGGCTTCAGCACGAGCTCTGACATGTGCAGAAGTAAGAAATCATAAGACATAAAATACATAAAACCCTCTGTCGTCGTGTTCTACTCTCTCTCCCGCAGGTTTGCAGCATATTTATTGTGTAGAGGAAAAAAATGGATTGCAGTTCACGTGAAACCCCAGGGGGAGGCGCCACAACCCCATTATTGCGCAAAGAACGTCACTTTCTATGTCATCTGTCCCCCATTCCACTGTCATTTGTCCCCTTGACCCACATTTTGAGATGATGTGCCCCTGCTTTTAATAGGTACGTCCGGCAGAGTAGGCTGCCTTTGTGGGTCAAGCGCAGGTGAGCAGATCAGCCTGCTCTGCTGTGCCCACATGCGACTCACAGTCACGTGACACTGGCTACACATTTCGGCCAGTGTGATAAATGAGTACAGAAAATGCAGCTCCAGTAAACAATTGATTACTGGACGAACAGACTCAGGTATCACGTGACAGTTAAAAAAGAGAGGGGGGGGGGTGTGATGGCATTAAATGCATCGATGCTCTCAGAAAGACTGTGCTGCTTTCAAAGAATGATTGTCACTTTGTTGGTGAGTCAGTGTGATATCAGGTTACTTTGCATCTTTCGCTTGGAGGAGTGTGAATGTGCATATTGAACAGGTATGAACAAAATACAAACCTGTGCCTCCTAAATGCAGCGGCTCCCAGCCCAGGGATTTAGGCTTTCAAAGGGTCAAACCTATCACTGCAAGGTTGACCAGCTGGAGAGAAAGCTAACAAAAAAATCCAAGTGTGGAGTAATTTATTGTAGGGTTGTTTTTTAATGAAATGCTAGGAATTTCAGTTAAGTGAAAAATGATTACCACTGTAGTGAAAATGGTAAATGGTAAATGGCCTGTATTTATATAGCACTTTTTACTAGTCCCTAAGGACCCCAAAGTGCTTTACATATCCAGTCATCCACCCATTCACGCACACATTCACACACTGGTGATGGCAAGCTACATTGTAGCCACAGCCACCCTGGGGCGCACTGACAATATATGTTTAGCTTTATCCTTTCTTTAATTTCATTTTTAGCACTCATCATCTACTGTGCCAGGGGTGTCTGTATATTATTTAAATGACTGGGGATCACCATTTTGACCTTAAGGTCAGAGATGCAACATAATAACCTAGAGCTCAGTGATTTAATCCCTGCTTGAAGAAAATACCATGAAAACACCATTACAGAGCGCACACTTCTAAACTGAAAGTGCACCACTAAGACCTCTGATAAGTTTGCTACTGAACACAGAAACTGTATTAATGTTTAGTGAAATTTAAATACATTTTGTATTAAAATCATTTTTTTGTTTAAAACAGTCATTTAATTATATTTTAATGGCATTTTCATTTAAAATGCAAAGTGGAATGAGTATGCTGTTGTTCTGTGTGGCAGTTCTTTACATTGATTTTATTATATTAATTGAATCAGTTCCCAAAAAGCACTGTTGAACTGCTCGCATGGCTTATAGGGCACTGCCTAAAGTGACCGTCAGGTGTCACAGCTATACTTACTGAGAGAAAAATAACAAAAAAACAATTTAAAAAATCCAGAAAAATGCATTTTCATGAGCGCCACAGGGGGGATTTTGTCCCACACCTCTTTGCAGATCCTCTCCAAGTCATTAGTGTTTCATGGTTGATGTTTGGCAACTCGAACTCTCAGTCCCTCCACACAGAAGTTTGTGGAATGTGTGCAAAACTTGTGGTCAACTACAAGACACGTCTCTGTGATTCCCAACAAAGGGCTTGCCACCAAGTAGGGGAGACCGGGGATAGTTGTAACATTTTTGACATTTCTGTCTGTAAATTGGAGCTCTTTTAAGGTAGTGGATTCAAAATGTAATGCAAAGTATTTTCATGTCTCTGCTATTAAATAGTACAGCTATTTTCTCTGCAGCACAATTACCCATTGCATGGTATGGCCTCAAACACAAAGAGTGAAATGTTACAATTAACCCCATAGTCTGGGTTAGTTGTAACATATCCTGGGGTGAAATGTAACACAATGAAATAAGGGTACTAACAAAATATTAACATGTAATCTTTGTTTATTCAACACATGAATGCACTTACATCCATTTGTGTAGCTGTGTGTGTGTGTGACAGAATGCAGAAATCTAGCTTTTGAACATATTCCAACCCCCCAAAAAAGACAAATTATGGAATTTTCTGCAACTGAATATTTCATTAATTTTGGTTGGTCTTCCTTGAGTTTGGCCTCATTGGCTCAGTGGGCATTAGAACCTACAACTCTTGCACCAATTTTGAACATAACAATGAAGCTGAAAAAATGTAGTTGTTCACCAGCATCGCAATTCCATTACTTTTTATCATGGCTTACCTTGGTGTGGTTTGCAAAGTGCTTCAGAAAGATGAGGAAATCTGTTTCTTGCACTTATCCTGATTTATTTCCACTACCAGTACTTCCTACTGGTCCATCTCTGACACAGAGGTCTGCATAATGTATGTGTGGGAACACAAACAGTGGAGGAATTGTGTTGCCAATGGCATTAACCGCATATACAAATGCGACCAGTGAACGTCTCTCTGCTGATGTCGTTGCCCCAACTTGTTTAATATAAGTTAAAGTAATAGTGCGGTAAGTTGTAACATCTGCATTATTGTTACAACTAACCCAGACTGTTGCTGTTACAACTGACCCAGACTCCTATAGCCATGAACTAGCTAACATTACAGCCAACGGCTAAAACATTAGCACTAAAGACCTACACAGAATATATCCCCATAGACATACAAATAACATAATTTAAGTTTGATGACTTTAACTGCAAAGCAGATAATGCTATTAGAAATTGAAATAAAGTAGAAAAACTTACTTTTTGGCATACAAATTACTTTTTTTGGTGTTAAATTGTCTGTTTTTGACAAAATGTGCTGATTTTTCACATGTGATAGCAGAACTGAATTGGGCATGCACAGGATGAGTCACATCATTTGAAACTTAGCCCTGATTGGAGAAATTTGAAGTGTTACAACTGACCCACGTTACAACTATCCCCGGTCTCCCCTACTAAAGCACGTTTTGCAAATCAAATGCTTATTACATTCATAAAAATGCAAATTCATTTGTTCTGTCTCTCACTGTTCAACTAAACCTACTACTGTAATATAGACTGATTACAAAATCAGCAGGTGTTCAAATAATTTTTTCCCTGACTGAACATTTATGTATAAGTTATGACCAAAGTTCATTTCATTTTTTCCCTTTTCTTTTTGTGCTGGTGGAACATATATTTACTGTATGTAGCTTTGTGAGCATATACGTGTTTCTTCCTTACAGACAGAATTACAGTCCAAGGTCACACGGCAACTTTAGGAAACAGGCTAATGCAGGAAGGCTGGAGCATAGCTCAGTACAATGGCTGATCACACATGTTTTCTGTTGATTCCTCTGATGCTGCTGAGCGAACCGCTTTGCAGGAGGAAGTACTTATTGTTCTGAACAAGTATTTTCGCCCTCTCTCTGGCAGGTGGACAATGGAATCAGTAGAGAGTAGGGGAGAGATAGCCACAAGAAGCAAACAGTTTTATTTGTTTCTTGTAAATGACGCAGGAATACCAAGAACATTTTTTTATTAAGATTTACGGTCAGCATGTTGGGGGTCATACAGAAATTAGCTTTGTTTCTTGCTCACTCTAAAGGAACTAGGTGGGTCAAAATACCATGATTAACCACTGATAATAACAGCGACAGACTAATTTTTAATTTGTCACACCAATGTTTAATCTTTCAAGATTAGAGAGAAACAGAAGTAGGAGAAAAGAAAATGAATAGAAAGAGAAACAAAGGTGAAAATGGGAGAAACGGTTTGGTTTTTCTGTAATCGCTGATGGTGCTCCACAGAGGCAGGAAATGGTGCTGTTACACATAGGAAATGACCTGATGAGATAGATAAAGGCTCCGGAAATCCAAACAAATCTTGGCAGATACAGCTGAAGGGGACACAGCTCACAGAAACATCTGAAACCACTCCCATAGTGTGATTCACGGGCCACATAGGAAAGAATAGAATCAAATAGAAGAGAAATGTCCTTTATTATCCCTCATTGGACAATTTTTTTTTTTTGCCTGTCCCGTTTGGCTCTTTTGCCATCAGAATTATTGTCTAAAGGCAAAGAAAAATGCCCAACGGATTTACTGCAGTGACATGCCCGTGAGCTCCGCCAGCAGCCAGCTGTGCCTGAGTGACCGAGCCCCAGGCCGAGAGGCCGAGGGCACCCCACCCCCGAAGTGGCCCGAGCGAGCCCCGGGCTCCAGGCCCCGACAAGTAGCCACCAAGGAGTGAGCCGGTGTGTACCTGGACGCCCACCCCTGGACACAAAGAACCACCGACGCACTGATGTCTGAGGGCGTCTGCCACTGGCAGGGGGAGTCGTGGGGGAGAAAGGCCTCCAAACCTTGGAGGGCCTGAGATGTGCCCAGAGAGGTGGCGTCTGATACCCAACCTGACATATAGACACAGACATACAGGCACACACAGATACAAACATCCATTCCCACCCTCATGCTCTCATATGCACTTACTCAACACTCAACCAACGTGGAGACAGACATGAAGAGACGCTGTACACACAATCACACTCCCCAAGCGTACTCTATACCCCAGGTCTTGATACCCTTGCCCCTGGAGGGGGAAACTGCACCCAGACCCAGGTAGTGTTACCCTTTTCTCTGGGGTGGAGAGAAGCAGACTGCCCCGACTCGGCAGCAGCAGGGAGGCCCACATTCCAGACCCCAATCGGACGGCCAACTCCTCCCAGACCCCATCGCTCCAGCAGGCCGCAGAGAACGGGGGGGACTCAAAACCTCCCTCCGCCCACTCATCCTGAGGATGTTTTACCAGTCAGTGTTGCTGGAGTACTTTTCTATGCTGTGGTGTGCTGGGGGAGCAGCACAGCAAAGAAGGACTCATCCAGGCTGGAAAAACTGATCAGGAAGGCTGGCTCTGTGGTCGGCATGAAGCTGGACACTCTGGTGACAGTGGCAGAGAAAAGGACACTAAAGAAACTGCTGGACATTATGAACAATGCTGGGCATCCTCTGCACACGGCCATAAACAACCAGAAGAGTCTGTTCAGTGACAGGTTGCTTCTCCCAAAGACAAGAACCAACAGACTTAAAAACTCCTTTGTCCCACACTGTTTAACTCCTCTCTGGAGGGGAGAGGGAGGGGAGACAGGAGGACAAAGGAGGGGGGAACAACTAAGCTGTAGTGCCTCTTCACTTCACCGTGCAATACCTTTTGTGCAATACTTTTTCTTAATAGTCAATGGTGCAATAGACTCCATACTTGAAATGTGCAATTCACTTGTATTTTTATTTTTATTTTATTCCTATTTATTCTATTTATCCCCTTTGTAATGTCCAATGTCCTCATTGGACAAATTAAGGTGTTACAGCAGCAAATTGACAGGCAGATAGAGCATGCAATTTTAGACAAAAATAAAGAATATGAAAATAAAAAGTAAGAAATAAGAGACTGTAGAGTAAGGGAAATTTTTTTAAATGTACAAAATGTTCTGTATATTTGTGGTTAAAAAAAACAGACTTTTAGCAGAAAATGGAAAAACTGGGCAAATAACAATTTTTGCATAACATGAGTAATACAGTTGTTCAAAGTTGCTTTGTTTTCATTGTCAAAAGAGTAAAAATTTGTTAAAGTTTGTAAATGATAGCTCATAGAACTAAGCTGAGTCTCATTCAGGACAGAAAAAAAGAGAGACCCATCCATCCACTGTGACCTCCTTTTGCTGTAGCTTTGAGAAACTGAGTGTGGCCAGTGTAGATGGTTTTTGGCTGAGCTGATTTAATGTTAAGTTTGCTCAACTAATGTTCTCTGAGGATGGTCGTGTAGGAGATGATGTTCATAGTATTCTCAGTATTCTCAAAATATTTGTATGTATTTAATATAAATTATGATATTTGGTGTCCATCTATTAATCCAAAATTGCCACTGGAAATATTGTGACTATGCAGTATTTTTCCCACGCCCCTTTATCCTGCCAATCCAACAATTTTTGTCCCTGTCCTTGACATGAAGGAACATGTCATGAGGCAGCAGCCTAAGCAGAGAAGCCCAGACCTCCCTGTCCCAGCCACCTGCTTCAGCTTGTCCAGCTGTGAGATAAATTCTCTCCAGAGTGTCCTGGGTCTGCCTCGGGGCCTCCTCCCAGTGGGACATGCTCGGAACACCTCACCCAGGAGGCATCCTGATCAGATCAGCTAACAGGCCTAGCCTGGCCCTGTACCGTCCTTCTGGAGTTAACTGGCCTAGACCCGGCTCTACACCATCCTCCAGGAGCTAACTGGCTAAGGTCTGGCCCTGCACCATCCTCCAGGAGCCAATTGGCTTAGGCCTGGCCCTGTGCCATCCTTGTGGAGCTAACAGGTTTAGCACCGGCCTCGCATTATCCTTGTGGAGCTAACTGGTTGAGGTCCGGCCTTGTACCATCTCCCATGAGTTAACTGGCTTAGGCCTGGCCCTGCACCGTCCTTCAGGAGCTAATTGGCTTAGGCCCGGTCCAGCATCTTCCCACAGGAGCAAACTGGCTAAGATCTGGCCCTGCACTGTCCTTCTGGAGTTAACTGGCTTAGGCCTGGCCCTGTGCCATTTTCCTGGAGCTAACTGGTTTGCTTCACCCAGAGGTCTGTACTGTTCACTTCTGTTAAGTACTAAAATTGTGGATGATGGCAGTATTTACTATTCTTATATGCCTCTTGGCCTTTTTGGACCCTCGGATAAGCAATTGCTTATGGACACATAGCAGGGGAACCTCTGAAAATGATCTTTATTCTGAAAAAGGCACATGCTCTATAATGCTGCAATGCTACAGATGTCCAAACTACCTCAACGGACTCCTTTTGATGTGGAGGAGCAGCGGCTCTACTCTGAGCCCCTCCCGGATGGCCAAACTCATCACCCTATATCTGAGGGAAAAGCCAGCCACCACAATCTCTTTCTTTTGGTCATTACCCACAGCCCGTGACCATCAGTGAGGATGGGGACGTAGATCAGCTGGTAAATCAAGAGCTTCACTTTTACACTCAGCTCTCTCTTCACCATGATGGACCGGTACAGTGTCCACATCAACATGCAGCCACAGCACCAATCCGTCTGTCGATCCCTCGCTCCTCTCTCCCCTCACTCTTGAACAAGACCCCAAGATACTTAAACTCCTCTACTTGGGGCAGTAACCTTTCAATATTGTAAAAATTGAAAGTATTATGGGGGTTTTGGAGCCAAAAGAGCCAAAATGCAGAATCAAACCTAATATTGCAGAGTAATGCACTAATAAAACACTAGAAATGACTCACAGTTCACAGACTAAAAACCAGTGTTGGGTAAGTTACTTTAAAATAGTAACTTAGTTACATTACTAGTTACTTCTCTCAAAAGTAACTCAGTTACTTCAAGTTACTCGTTACTTTCAAAGTAACTAGTTACTAGGGAAAGTAACTTTGGTTTTACTCAGAATTCTCTTGTTAATGTGTTTCTTCCATAACTTTGCAGTCTTCTAGCTTGCTTACTTGCCACAGTGCACTGTGCCACCTACCAATAGAAAGGAAACGATAATGTGCATATTTCCACAAGAGAAATCCCACGCCTGGACCGTCATTGACTGCTTCCATGATTCTAGCCTACGTCACAGCGTCATGTGCGCCTTTTACATCCAACACAAAAACTGCAGTCGTGGTGCTTTCGATTGTACTCAGAACTCGGAAATTCTGCCTTCTGAATAGGAAGATGTAGGTAACACCAGACTGCAGATGAGCTGCATACAGGGCTGGACTGGGACAGAAAATTGGCCCGGGCATTTTGACTAGAGACCGGCCCACCATTATAGGAAAAATCATAAAGCCTTTGAATGAAAATAAACACTATTGTGACAGTGATGTACACTGTTTTGATGGTATATATGCATCAATCTATCAATCGTTTGTTGTAAGATTCAGATAATTATTTTTTAAAAGCTAGACATTTGAAATGAGAATAAGAAAGAAAAGTATTTCTTTGCGCCCACCTCTCCCTGTTAATGCCCTACCTGGCCCCCTGGCAAAACTTTGCTAGATCCGCACCTGCACAGTTACCAGCTGTCAGCTACCTAAAAAAGGATCCTGGTGTTATTTGTCTCTCAGAAACAGTTCATAACTTCCCTTCAACTCATTCATGTCACCTAAAAGGTAAACCTGTTTCTCCATCACCTGTTCAGCTCTGATGATTCAGTAAGGACATCTCCTGGTTTCATCTTCATGTTTCCCTCTCACCAGATAACCAAACCATATCATGACCAGCAGCTTTTTTGCAGCTGTGGCTCCAGCAAACATCAGCTGATAGTAGAAAGTAATATTAAATAAATTCTAACAACAGCTGATCAAGCTTAAAAGTGCAGCTGTTGTTTAGCGCGACATCCGCTGGTTTCCTCTTTCGGCGCAAAGTGAGCGATAAACAAACAAGAGAGCCGATCAGCTGATCATTGATCAGTTTTCATGATTGAAGTAGAAACGGGAGAGGGAGGGGGAGAATGAAAGAAGAAGAGGCAGCTGTGCAGCAAAGACACAGAATAACTCCAGCTTTGTGCCTTTTCCATTGTAGCTGAATTACGGGACAAACTGTTTCTTTTCACTTCAATAAGAAACGCGTAATATTTTCTCTGAATACCAGACAGGACGGTTGACAACTCTAATAACTTATGAACAAAATAAAGTTAAACATCATTAACTTCATAGCACCACCCAGCTGTATAGAAACTCCGTCATGCTAGCTAGCACGCAGTACGGAAAAAGTCAGAATAACGAAAATAAACTCCACCTAAACTTGGTTCATATCTGACCCAGAGAGACTGCAGGTCATAACTTCTTACCTGAAGTTCAGTTCACACTTGGACCGGCGGCCGCCTCGGGTCTCTTTTCCTTCTGCGTCCCCTTTCCTTCATCCACCTGCTGGCTTCCACCACTTGCTAATGTTACTGAATCTGTGGAAGCTCCGCGATAGCCACCACACAAAGTAACGAGTAACGACCCTATCTAAATCCCAGTAACGACTAACGCGTTCCTGATTTTGGCATAATAACTAGTTACTGTGCTCGTTACCACAATAACAACGTAGTTACTGTAACGCGTTACTTAATAACGCGTTAGTCCCAACACTGCTAAAAACACAAATGATTTTAGTGAGTCCAATGATTTAATTATAAATGCTCCAAAGGAAACAAACAGCACAAATGCTGTGAAAGAGTACCTGGCTGGCTGAAAACGTATAGGCGTATTAGTAGACTTTAGTTTGTTCTTGTCACGATCCTGGGTCTTATGACCCAGTGTTTTGAGTTTTAGTTCATTTTGATGTTGATAGTATGTTTAAGCTCATTAGGTCTCCTATGTTCATTTGCTTATTAGTTCCCCCTTGTGTTTCCAACCCATGTTAAGTCTCCCCTGCTCTTCATGTGTTTCATGTCTGTGTCTTACATTGTCAAGTTCTGGTTGTCATGTCTGCGTCTCATTATGTTTCCTATTTTATTTTGAAGAGATCTTGTGTTTTTATATTATGTTTTGAGTCCTTTGTTGTACGGTTTCTTGTTTCCCTAGGTCTGTTATGGTTATCATAGGTTTAGTTCTTTGGCTTTGTCATATGGCTTCCCTGTGTTCCATGTTATGTCTACTGTGACGTTTTTGTACCACGTTTCAGGTTCCTATGTTCTGTCTCCCCAGTTGCTGTTAAGTTTGCATGTTTAGAGTTCAGTCAGTGTGTTTCCTGTTTTACTTTGAAAGTCCATGTCTCATGTGAGTGTTTCTAGTTTTGCTTCCCTTGTCTCGTCCAGCCTGATTACTCCCAGCTGTGCTCTCCTTCTGTGTCTCATTCCCTCATTATCCCTCTGTGTATTTAAGCCCTGTGTTTCTCTTTGTCAGTGTCGTAGTCTCCCTCATACTGTGTGTTTTGTTAGTCATCCCAGTTTAGATTTTGTAGAGTTTTTGGTGTTCAGCAATAAAAGCTGCCCTTTTGCGTTCAATCCTGTCTCCAGTGAGTTTGCGTTTGGGTCCAATCCCTGCCTGCCACACAGCCGAAACATGACAGAAGACTACGACCATTACATGGCTCCAGCAGACAGTGAGCTGTATAAGCGCCAGGAGGCAGCCCTCGCCCAGCTGAAGGAGGAGCTCCGCTGGAAGCCGTGGCGCGCTCCGGATTTTGAGCACATATTCCGCGGAACTCGGCTGGCTTTTGGAGGTCCCCGAAGTTGCCAAAAGCCTCCGCCTGTTGCCCCGCTCGCACCCAAGCCTCGGCCGCTTCAGGTGGGAGTGCTCCGTTTTTCTTCGGATGCTCACGCTCCAGCCTCTGCATTGCCATCCCGCACGTCAGAGGCTCAGCTGTATGCCCCGTCAGCTTCCTCACCTCAGAGGAAGCGATGCTCATACCGCTGTCACTTTTCACTTGCTGAGCAACTCCCGGGGGTGAGTTATAATGACTGCCTTTCACACATCCCACCTGAAGCCATAACTGAAAAGAACAATAAACTCACCCCAGACACTGTTGGAATCTCCCTTTTGGACGATGACATAGACTGGGAAAAGTTTTTTCATTTTGCTCCCTCTGAACAGGGAGAAATCAAAGACAATAAGCACTCGCCAAAGGCTGTAAATGCTGTTAAAGGAAAAACTGAGTAATGTCACCAGGTCTCAAACACACAGTTCAGGTTCTGTCAGTTCAGGTTTTGTCAAGTCTGGTTCAGTCAGCTCACTTTAAGACTGTTAACCCAAGGACTTCAAAGACTGTACAACATGGTGGGAAAGATGCAAAATACATTTTTGCTAGGTCTGTTTTTGTCGACCCAGTACATATTAACCCTAAGCCTGCCAATTCTAAGACTGTTTTTTTCTGAGCCTGCTCCTTTGCCTGTTCGTGTTTCTGCTGCCAGGGCAGCTCAGGCCCAGCGTACCCCTGCACCCGTACCATTTCCTCGGGTGAGGGAGGCTGAGGTCCAGTTGGTCCCTGCTCTGGTTTCCAGGCCGGCTGAGGCTCTGTCAGTTTCTGCACCCGTACCAGCTCCTCGGGTGAGAAGGGCAGTTGCCCAGCCGTTGCCGGTTCCTGTCCCAGCTTCCAGGGTGAGGGGGGGCTGTGAACCAGTCCACCCCTGCACCCATGCCGGTCCCCAGGGTGAGGTCAGCCAGGATACAGCCCGTCTCCGCACCCGTACCTACTCCAGGGGTGGGAGCGGCTAGTGTCCGGCAGGTGCCTGCATCCGTTCTTGTTTCTGCTGAAGGCTCAGGCAACCCCGCCCAACAGTCCTCCCCGTGTTCCAGAGGCTCAGGAGTGTTCAGTCCACAACCATCGCCACCATCACTACTGCATGCTTTTCAGTCTATAGCTCAGTCATTAGCTCTGTTAGCAGCCCAGTCCATAGTTCATTTTCCTGTGTTTCCGTTAGCTCAGCCCTTAGCCCACTGTGCAGCTCAGCCAGCTCCCCAGCTGCTCCGCCGGAGGGTCCGAGGGGCCCGTTCAGCCCCCAGCTGCTCCGCCGGAGGGTCCGAGGGGCCCGTTCAGCCACCAGCTGCTCCACCAGCAGCCTCATCCACATTTGCAGCAGCCGTGTCTTCATCCGAGTCTGGTCCCGCCTCGGCCTCTGCTTCTGCCACGCCTGGTCCAGCCTCTGCCACGCCTGGTCCAGCCTCTGCACCTCGGGATCGCCGGCCACTTTCCGGGCCACCAGCTGGACGTCACCGCCATCGAGCTGGTGGCCCGGTGAACCGTTTCCATGTTGCCGCCGTTGCTGTCCGCATGGACGGCCCCCGGAACTGTTTCCATGTTGCCGCCGTTGCCGTCAGCCTCCGGGCCGGCCCCCTGAGGAGTTGTGAACCGTTCCCTGTGCTCCTGTGCTTTTGATGGACATTTTGTTTTTGTGGCTTTGTTTTGTTTTGCTTTGTTTGGACCTGTAGCTCACTGTGCGTTTTGTTAGTCTTCCCAGTTTAGATTTTGTAGAGTTTGTGTTCAGCAATAAAAGCTGCCCTTTTGAGTTCAATCCTGTCTCCAGTGAGTTTGCGTTTGGGTCCAATCCCTGCCTGCCACACAGCCGAAACATGACAGTTCTGGTTGGAGGTTCTTATGTTCCCTGTTTGGTTCCTTGTCCATTTAGATTCTCCACCGTCCTCTGTGCGTCCCTCTGTGTGTGTTTGTGTTTATGTGTGTGGACTTGTGTCTTGTTTCTCTTTTCTGCCATCTCAATCTCACTGTCCTGTGTCGTGATCTCCCTCACTCATGGCTGTGTGTTAGTTTAGATTTCAGTATTCCCAGTTTAGGTTAGTTTTGTATTTCTATGACACCCTAGCAATAAAAGCTGTGTTTTGAGTTCAAGTCCTGTCTGCGAGTTTGCATTTGGGTCCAATTCACCTGCTCCACACACAGTTCATGACAATAATAATACATAAACAGACTGTTTTGCAACCAGAATAGTCTGTGAAAACTCAATGAAAACAAATTATTTACATCATGGAAACATTCATAATTATTTTCTTATCCATCCATCCATCCATCTTCATCCGCTTTATCCGGGGCCGGGTCGCGGGGGCAGCAGCCTAAGCAAAGAGGCCCAGACCTCCCTCTCCCCAGCCACCTCCTCCAGCTTATCCGGGGGAATACCAAGGCGTTCCCAGGCCAGCCGAGAGATATAATCTCTCCAGCGTGTCCTGGGTCTGCCCCGGGGCCTCCTCCCGGTGGGACATGCCTGGAACACCTCACCCAGGAGGCGCCAGCTGAGGTGGTTCGGGCATCTGACAAGGATGCCCCCTTGTCAGATGCCCGAACCACCTCAGCTGGCTCCTTTCGATGTGGAGCAGCAGCTGCTCTACTCTGAGCCCCTCCCGGATGGCCGAACTTCTCACCCTATCTCTAAGGGAGAGGCCAGCCACCCTTCGGAGGAAGCTCATTTCTGCCGCTTGTATCCGCGATCTCGTTCTTTCGGTCACTACCCACAGCTCGTGGCCATAGGTGAGGGTAGGGACGTAGATCGACCGGTAAATTGAGAGCTTCGCTTTTACACTCAGCTCCCTCTTCACCACGACGGACCGGTGCAGCGTCCGCATTACTGCAGCTGCAGCCCCAATCCGTCTGTCGATCTCCGGCTCCCTTCTCCCATCACTCGCGAACAAGACCCCGAGATACTTGAACTCCTCCACTTGGGGCAGGAACTCATCCCCGACCCGGAGTGGGCACTCCACCCTTTTCCGGCTGAGAACCATGGCCTCAGATTTGGAGGTGCTGATCCTCATTCCCGCTGCTTCACACTCGGCTGCGAACCGTTCCAGTGCGAGCTGGAGGCCCTCACCCGATGAAGCCAACAGAACCACATCATCTGCAAAAATCAGAGATGAGATTCTGAGGCCACCAAAGCGAAAGCCCACCGCCACTTGGCTGCGCCTAGAAATTCTGTCCATAAAAATTATGAACAGAACCGGAGACAAAGGGCAGCCCTGGCGGAGCCCATCACCCACCGGGAACGAGTCCGACTTATTGCCGGCAATGCGAACCAAGCTCTTGCAACGGTTGTATAGGGATCGAATGGCCCGTAGCAATGGGCCAGACACCCCATATTCCCGCAACACCTCCCACAGGACACCCCGAGGGACATGGTCGAATGCCTTCTCCAAGTCCACAAAACACATGTAGACTGGTTGGGCAAACTCCCATGCACCCTCAAGTATCCTGGAGAGGATAAAGAGCTGGTCCAGTGTTCCGCGACCAGGACGAAAACCGCATTGTTCCTCCTGTATCCGAGGTTCGACTAGCGGACGAACTCTCCTTTCCAGCACCCTGGCATAGACTTTCCCAGGGAGGCTGAGGAGTGTGATCCCCCTGTAGTTGGAACACACCCTCCGGTCCCCCTTCTTAAAGATGGGGACCACCACCCCGGTCTGCCAGTCCACAGGTACTGCCCCTGATCTCCACGCAACATTGCAGAGGCGTGTCAACCAGGACAGCCCTACAACGTCCAGAGCCTTCAGGAACTCGGGGCGGACCTCATCAACACCAGGGGCTCTGCCACCAAGGAGTTGTTTAACTGCCTCAGTGACCTCGCCCCCGGAAATTGGCGGGTCATTCCCCTCATCCCCAGTCTCTGCTTCCTCCTCGGAAGACGTGTCAGTGGGATTAAGGAGGTCCTCGAAGTATTCCTTCCACCGCCTGACAATTTTCTCAGTCGACGTCAGCAGCGCTCCGCCAGCACTATACACAGTGCAGGTAGAGCACCGCTTTGCCCTCCTGAGACGTCTGACGATTTGCCAGAATCTCTTCGAGGCAGTCCGAAAGTCTTTTTCCATGGCCTCTCCGAACTCCTCCCACACCCGAGTTTTTGCTTCAGCCACTGCCCGAGCCGCATTCCGCTTGGCCTGTCGATACCTGTCGGCTGCCTCCGGAGTCCCACAGGCTAACCAAGCCCGATAGGACTCCTTCTTCAGCCTGGTGGCTCCCTTCACCTCTGGTGTCCACCATTTGGTTCGGGGATTACCACCACGGCAGGCACCAACCACCTTGCGGCCGCAGCTCAATGCAGCAGCTTCGGCAATGGAGACGCTGAACATGGTCCATTCGGACTCAATGTCCCCAGTCTCCCTCGGAATGCTGTTGAAGCTCTGCCGGAGGTGTGCGTTGAAGATCTCGCGGACTGGGGCCTCTGCTAGACGTTCCCAGCACACCCTCACTACGCGTTTAGGTGCACCAGGTCTGTCCAGCGTCCTCCCCCGCCACCTGATCCAACTCACCACCAGGTGGTGATCAGTTGACAGCTCAGCCCCTCTCTTTACCCGAGTGTCCAGAACATATGGTCGCAGGTCTGGTGATACGATTACAAAATCGATCATCGACCTACGGCCTAGAGCGTCCTGGTGCCACGTGCACTTATGGACACTCTTATGTTCGAACAGGGTGTTCGTTATGGCCAAACTGTGATTAGCACAGAAGTCCAATAACAAAGCACCGCTCGGGTTCAGATCAGGGAGGCCATTCCTCCCAATCACGCCCCTCCAGGTCTCGCTGTCGTTACCCACGTGAGCACTGAAGTCTCCCAGCAGGACAACAGAGTCTCCAGGTGGAGCACCCTCCAGCCCCCCCCCCCCCTTCCCCCCCAGGGACTCTAAGAAGGCTGGGTACTCTGAACTGCCACTCGGCGCATAAGCGCAGATGACAGTCAGGACCCGTTCCCCGACCCTAAGGCGCAGGGAACAAACCCTCTCGTCCACCGGGAAAAACCCCAACGTACCGGCAGCAAGCCGAGGGGATATTAGAATACCCACCCCAGCCCGCCGCCTCTCACCAGGGGCAACTCCAGACTGAGACAGAGTCCAGCCCCTCTCCAGGAGACTGGTTCCAGAGCCCAAGCCATGCGTAGAGGTGAGCCCGACTATATCTAGCCGGTACCTCTCAACCTCACGCACTAACTCAGGCTCCTTCCCCACCAGAGAGGTGACATTCCATGTCCCTATTGCCAGTCTTGGCAGCCGGGGGTCAGTCCGCCAGGGCCTCCGCTCCTGGCCGCCACCTGGCACACAATGCACCCGACCCTTATGGCGCCTCCTGCGGGTGGTGGGCCTGCGGGAGGATGGGACCATGTCTCCTCTTCGGGCTGTACCCGGCCGGGCCCCATGGACTAAGGCCCGGCCACCAGACGCTCGCCCTTGGGCACCCTCCCCGGGCCTGGCTCCAGGGCGGGGCCCCGGTAACCCTATCCCGGGCAGGGTAAACTGTTCCCTCGGTGTCCTTTTCATAAGGGTCTTATGAATCGCTCTTTGTCTGGTCCCTCACCCAGGGCCAGTTTGCCATGGGAGACCCTACCAGGGGGCAAAAGCCCCCAGACAACATGGTCAATCAATGGTCAATGGTCAATGGTAACTTTATTGTCCCTGATAGGAAATTGATTCGCAGTATGTCAAAACAAACAACAAACATACAAACAACACATCACGTACACTCATTTAAAAAAAAAAGCCCCTGGGATCCCTGGGACACACAAACCCCTCCACCATGATAAGGTAGCGATTCAAGGAGGGGCAAGGAGGGGAGAATTATTTTCTTAAATATTCTTATTCTATATTGTTATATTTATTATAAAATCTTTGGACTTTGTACTGCTGGTTTCGTAAAAGAAAATACAGCATCTTGGGGTATGAAAATTATGAACAGATTTCAAACAATTTTCTGCTATGAAAACATAAAGAAGCTGAAGAAAACAAAACCATCCGTGACTGCAGCCTTGTTATAGTACTTGTGGTGTGTGGTGGTGTCATGAGAATACAGACGAGCTGAATTCTTACAGGATGAGTGTGTTGTGAGCTAAATGAATGTGTCATATCCACCTTTTGTTAAAACAAGTGGAACCAGAGGATGAAAAGGATCAGAAGGCACGATAAACCCAGTAGTGCAGAACATCTGTCTTATCTGGGCAGGTTGGTGACTTTCTAGTGCTGGGATTTCCTCCAGTGTGAGTCACCAACTTGTTAAATCTGTGACTAAACTAATTAAAGTCATTATTATGGAAGCTGTACTCCCTTGGGCCATATGTGAAGTAGCTTATGACAAACCATCAACTAACCTCACGCTGTAAAACAGCATTAGTAATTTCAGCCAATTGACATTGAAAATGTTTTTTTAGGAGGGACCTGCCCAAGAGGGCAGGAGAAATTAACAATAGCACTAGTTCTATGAAGATAATTTAAGTAGAAAGGACTGGATTGCTTATTATGTAGATAAAATAACGCAGTCATTAAGCTACTTGCAAAACAAGCAATTTATTTTATATATAACCCCTTTGTAAATCCTGTTTACTGAAGACTGTTTATCAAAATAAGTAAAGCGATTCTCATTTTAAAAAAAACAAACAAAACACCGGGACCCTAGGTGTTATGGTCAGGGACCATTAAAAAAAATGGCGATCCAGGATCGCTGAGTTGTGCACGTTAAAATAGTATAATAAGAATATTCTAATAAAAGCTAGAGAGGGTTGGAAAGCACGTGTCAGTGTCTCCAGTGTGGCTGTCCTGTGAATCCTGGCGGTGCTAACTGATCGGCGCATCGCACTGTAAGGACCAGTTACTTGGACATTATGTCATGTCAGCTGAAGGGCTGACTGAATTCTAAAAGCTTAAAAAGTCACGATTAAATAAATAAGATGAGTAAATAAATAAACAAAAGCTGAAATACAGAGTCGATTCTGAAACAGAAACATTAGATAAAGTAAAGATATACTGAGGTAAGGTAAAATAAACAATAAAATAAAACAGGATAAGCGGTGGTCCTCCTGGGGCTCTCGTTCTCGTCCATGCCTGCTTCGTGTCCTGGGGGGCAGGGCTGTAGCTCCCTACACACACTATTAGACCCTTAAATGTAGAAACCTTATGAACACAAGTATGTTCACACACATAATTTGACTAATATAATATCACCATCATATTTGTTGGGCATTTTTTTTGGCCTTCAAACAACAATTCTGATAGCTACACTGCCGGACAGGACAGGCAAAAAAAAAAGGAGAGGGAAGTTGATGGGCTATAATTGCAGTAATTGCAGTAATTGCAGTAAGCTGAAACTGGAAGTGCTCCACGCCGGGTGACAGAATTAATGTGTCACAGAGACCTGAGGGCAGTTGTGCTTTTTCCCTAATCGCAAAAAGGATTTTAGATTTGAGAGGAAGCTAGATGCTGAAAAATGTAAACAGTTAGTGGGAAATATAAAGCAGCAAAAGTAAGAGCAAATTAGAGAAAATTGGACATGCACACATGATTGCATGGTTAGAAGAAGCTGAAAAACTTAAGCAAACTAAAATCAGGGACAAAAATCGATCTGAGGCTGGAGGAGATACGACCCCACCTGAGCCCACACAAAAATCTCAACCCACACTGTATCTTCCCGTCACCCAAGCATTTGGGAAGCAAGAGGATGATTACACAAGCCCCCTCCAGGCCGAAGCCCTTATCCTTCCCGGGCTGGAGCGGAAGACAGCCATTGGCATCCCTGTTAACAGTGAAGGAACAATCACTAACTCCCCTATTGCATCTATTTCTACCACAAAAATCTCCATTGCTATCAGTAAGCTGCCCGCAGTGGACACAGCCACCACCTATCAGCACACGCTCTGTAATACAAAACCCTTTGCCAAGCCAACAGATTAATCTCTCCAATTCCATTTTTGGATGTCAAACAGGGAAATCAGAGGATAGGAAGAAGCAGGGGAAGGCCAAGACAAAGCAGTTAGAAATCGCTACAACTGTGGTGGGGGCCGACATTGGGCACGGGACTGTACTGAAAGGAAAAAGGGCAGGAGGGATGATGACCACCAAGTGAGATGGGAAGCAAGACTAGATGTGGGGAAGTGAGAGTAAAGGTGTTATTTTGTGCTTATAATGTATAAAAATAGTAAAATAAAAAAATGTGATGACTTCAAATTACAGAAACAAAAGTCTAGCATAGCTAATCCAACAGGGGGCAAACAACTCAACATCAGTAAAGATTGTCCACAGCGATCACCCTGATTAGGGAGGAAATTGGCAGGGATCAAAGAAATGAGGGTTTTAGTGTTTCTGCTGACTGTAACGTTAGGTCTGATAACAGTGGGGGAGAAAAGGGGGACAAAGAACTAAATTAAATAGATATCAGCACAAGTCAAACGACAGGCAAATGTTATTGTAATGCATGGGGTTTTGTAGCAGCTAATAGAGGTCATGAGTGAAGATACATGCTAAAACACAACATAAAGAGTCACCTCACCACTGCAAAGAAAGTAGGTAAAGAACATAGGGTCGTAAGATCTTTGAAAAATGCTGAAATGGGGGACAGGGGGTTGGATGCATTAGGCATTTGGGCATCAGGCACCAACCCATTTGTACTGTTTAAAATACTGATACAGATCCTGGATCTACACACCAGTTTACACTGCAACACATACCACAAACCTCACAGGAGTAATGACCATAAACATAACAAACGCATTAGAACTAGAGACAGGTTACACTGACAAAAATAATGTTAGATTGTGTGTTTTGGACTGCCTGACAAGCTAATGTTTCTAGTTGCGGCGTGTGCATCCAGCTAGTTTAGCATGTATGCTCTGGTTGTTAGCTTGCACTTCACTGCCCCTGTGTGAAACTTGTTTGCATTATTTGTACCCACCCGTAAGACCATAACCCCTCCAAAACATATCATGGAAATTATATCTATTTTTATAGGAATGGGCAAGGTCAGGACCGGCGTGACTGAAGCGGGTGCAACGTCCCCCAGGACATAACACAAGCCAAGGACTCTTACCTCAATGATTAGTTTATGCAGATTAGTCTGAGAGCTGGACTCCCCCCTGAATGGAAAGGAACCTGTGCACTAGTTCCCTAAAAATGCCTTTCAAGTTTTTTATCCTCCCAGAAATTAAGCAGCTGACCCAAGCTGTAAAGAGCGGGGAATCTGAAGAACAAAATGGGAGTTGTATTCCCGAGAGTCTGGAGGTGGGTATGTGGATGCCAACAGTGTTCCATGGAGAGTGCCCGATGAGTTTAAAGCTAGAAATCAAACAGAAGCAGGTTTTGAGTCAGTCTTTTCCCAGAGGGTGACAGTTAATAAAAATGTAGATTAGATTAACTACCTTAAATGCAATCAAAAGAGATTTGCATGAAAAAAATTGGTCCAGAGGCTGATCGTCACTGCTCTAACCAAGACCATCTAAATGTAAAGATTTAAATGCCAAGTGCAAGGATTCTTTGGCCATAAACAACTATAACCTAAGACAAAATGAATTAAGGTGCACCATGCAATGACCTCAATGACCTTTCATTGAGGTCATTGCATAGTGGGGTTTGGGGGGTCATTTCCCATACATATGGAATATGTAATGGAGTGGAGACCCTGGGATGTTACACCCATAATATTGCATTGTAGCAGTCATTAGTGGTGTGCGATACTGCTGATTTTGGGGAGAGCAGTGTATCATGACTTATGGCATGAATCATCATAGGTTTGCAAATTCTGAACACATTTTACTTGTTACTAAATCACTGTGATTCTACAATAATGAGTTAACACAATAAAAGCACATCTTTCAGCCTTTCACAGAAACTGGAGACCTGAAATGTGAGCGGGTATGAGCTACAAGCTATAAATGAGCTATGAACCAAATAGACCTGACAGTCAACACAAAAAAGTTCAGATATTTTTAATTATGGATGTTTGACATATATCATTTTGAATTCCACAAAATTCAGTAAACATAGATAATAGAAACAAAGAATTGATCCTCCCACACTAGCACCAGTATTGATCCAATAACAATACTAGCATTGTTATTGATACTATCAATATTTGTATGAATTTGCCCACCTCTAACACTCACTGGAGTTATTTATGAGGAAAGCAGCACCAAAGCACCAAAACTTTACTTTAATATTACCCAACACTAGAATTTTAATTCTCATGAATTTGCTGTATGATATTCATATGTCTTTAATTACCTCTGCAAAGGAAGTTATTTTATTTGGGCTGATTGGATGGAGTAAATTTAGATCCGGATCTGGATCTAGAGCCAGGAAGTTTTGGAGGTTTTTTTTTTAAACTTTTGTTAGACAGGGCAAACAGTTCATGTTTATACTTTGAGCTGAATTATGCCCAAAACAAAAACACACACACACACACACACACACACACACACACACACACACAGGATGACCAACTAACAGTGAAGAAACCAAACTGCTGGCTCACATGGCAAACACTGGCACCAGGACAATGCCAAAGTTACCACAACAGTGTGCCAAGGTCTTACACCTCTAAAAGTGCCAAAAACTCACAGCAGCTTAATTTGATTGTGGATTATAAAACAGTTAAAGAGAAAAAGAGGAGAGTGCCCACAATGGTTCAGAGAACAATGAGCAACAAAGGGAAGTGATAACAGACAGGATATCCTGACAGTGCTAGTGCTGCTAGCACGTCACAGCAAAATACTGCCAGGACAAAGCATACAAGTACTCACAACAAAGCCCAAAAAGATGCCTCCTTGTAAAGATATTCATTCTGAATTTTTTAAGCTCAAGTTATTATATTCTAGACAAGCCTCCACACACCCTGTGAAGTGAAATGAGTTGGAGCTGTAGTTGGAAATGTGTCAAGTTCAGTGAAGTAATTCAGACCTGGAAATGAGTTCAGCTGGGATCTATGGATTAAACTAAAGTCATGTAAACCAAAGTTAAGACAAGGTGTGTTAAATAAAATTTACAAAATGCACAAGCACAGCTGAATAAGAGTTGAATTCAAACTTGACTTTGAAGCTGAGCTGAGCTGACTAAAGTGAGGAGCAAGTGGAGTAAGTATAGTTAGTTAGGTCAAGTCAGTTTTATTTGTAGCACAGTTAAAATGACAGGAGTGAACCCAACATGCTTCCCAGACAAAGACAAATCAAATAAAGACAAATAAAATCCAGCAATAGAAAAAAGACTAAATAAAAGAGCAGTAAGAAAATGTTCACAGTGGACTTCACAAAACCACAAGCCACCTCATGCTTCACACAGAGAAAAGTTGTGACCTAGAGGAAAGATCTGAGGCTGGGCTGAGTCCAGTGCAGTGAAAGGAAGTGGAAATATGCAGACCTTACTTAGCTATGCTAAGCTGAATTTAATAGAGCAGAAAGGAGAGGAGTGCAGAAAAATACAGTCAGGTAACCTGAGTTGTGATCATCAGAGTCCAATTAAGATGCCTCGGTGTCTCCTGGCATCTTTGGACTTATTTATAATTCTTATGTTGGACTAATCTTCACAAAATGTGATTTTATTCACTGAAAGTAGATCTCAGTGTTAATTCATCAGCAAATTATGCTCGCTGGAAGTATTTCTGTGTGGCTGTAAACACAGAAAAAAGGAGGAAGCATCTGGCTTTCTGAGGACATGTGCATTTTGCACACATTATGTACACAAACACACACACACAGTTTTTTCAATAACTATTCTTTCTGCCTGCAGGGACAGCAGTCAGAGTTTTGATTAGAGCAGCGGTTGCTATCGTGTTGTTGATCCAACAGGAACCCAGTTTTCATGACCCACTCACCTACTACGTGACATCATGACTCTTCTCCTTTATATGCATGTGTGTGTGTGTGTATGTGTGAGAGAGAAAACAGCTCTTGTAGTAATGAGTTTCCCAGGTTGAGAGCTGATTATGTTTTTCCTGAGGAGGGTCATTTGTCGGCATGCTGACGTCCAAGCTGGAGTAGCACCTGCTACCTCTGCCCTTAATCTGAAAACGTGATCATGAATTGGCCATCACGTTTTCAGTAAGAGCAAACATTTTCTGTTTGACTGTTTTCATCTTGCCCATGTATTAATCTCCCTCAGTATAGCTCTGATTTACTGCTGTTCTGGTTGAACCTGTCTGTAACGGTACTACAGCTGGTAGAGACAAAAAGATTTAACTGCTAGAATCTGGAAACTGCTTAACCTCTGCCTCTGCTTAACCTCTGCCATCTCCTGGGCCTCCTCCCGGTGGGACATGCCCAAAACACCTCACCCAGGAGGCACCCAGGAGGCATCCTTGTCAGATGCCCGAACCACCTCAGCTGGCTCCTTTCGATGTGGAGGAGCAACGGCTCTACTCTGAGTCCCTCCCGGATGGCTGGACTTCTCACCCTATCTCTAAGGGAGAGGCCAGCCACCCTTCGGATGAAAGCTCATTTCCGCCACTTATATCTCGTTCTTTCGGTTACTACCCACAGCTCGTAGGCATAGGTGAGGGTAGGGACATAGACCGACCAGTAACTTGAGAGCTTCACTTTTACACTCAGCTCTCTCTTCACCAAAGTCCACTGCGGCCGCAGCACCAATCCGTCTGTTGATCTCCGGCTCCCTTCTCCCATCACTCGCGAACAAGACCTCGAGATACTTGAAGTCCTCCACTTGGGGCAGGAACTCATCCCGACCCTGAGTGGGCACTCCACCCTTTTCCGGCTGAGAACCATGGCCTCAGATTTGAAGGTGCTGACCTCATCCCCACTGCTTCACACTCGGCTGCGAACCGTTCCAGTGAGAGCTGGAGGCCATCACCCAATGAAGCCAACAGAACCACATCATCCATGAAAAGCAGAGATGAGATTCTGAGGCCACCGAAGTGAAAGCCCTCCGCCACTTGGCTGTGCCTAGAAATCCTGTCCATAAAAATTATGAACAGAAATCCCTGCATCATGTTAGTCACTATTTTAGTGGTTTGGAGCTTTGTAGAAGGTCTTTATTACAATGCCTCTTTCCTACCTCCACCCTGTTTGTGTTTATTTACTGTGTGGCATACAAGTGAGTGAATCAGCCCTTCTTACCCCCCCTAATAGCACTGCTCCCCTTCTGTCTACAGTGCAATGTCGGCATAACTAAAACCTAAAACACTGATGTTCTGGGACCCCACTGGTGATAGAGTAATTACTATAGGTGTGGTCCAGCTTCTATCAGCATGCATCATTTTCTCTACAGTAAACACACACACACACACGCGCGCACACACACGCGCGCACACACACAGGGTATGTTAACTTCTGTTTTCCCATTAAGAAGCTGATAAAGACAAATCAATAACGGTCTCTGCTTTGCTTCTGGGCTTCATATTTTAGAAATAAAAAGATCTTTGTAGAGTAGGAAGAATGATGTATTTACAAAGATACTTGGTAAAATGTACAGCAAACTCAGGGATCATTTTTAAGACCACATTTGACTGCTAAAGAGATTGAGTCTATCCATGTTTAGAGCAGGGATAGCCAATCAGAGGCAAGGACTTTCTCTGACGCTCACTTTGAACTTCAGCCGGTGGTTATGACTAAATCCATTAACTCACTACCATGGGGAATTTGATATTTGTATTAGTAGTAGCTGTATCTAATAAACTGGTGAGTGTATGAAGGTCAGTCCTATGCGAAGCAAAAGGGTTTTTTTGGTGAAGCCAATATAATACAATTAAAAATAATAATTGCAGTGAGATACATAAATATATAAAGGCATCTCTGACTATTGAAGGCATCTGTCTTCATTTAATGTCACTGAAGTCAAAGTATGGGGTGGAAACTGTCAGTTTTAAAATCTTGACTTCACTGAGGGCGTTTGAGGAAAGACAAAATTGGAATCCAGGGTAAGCATTTCAGTCATTTCACTGGCAGGTTTGGTTCACTTTGAGAGAATCAACAGAATTCAAAATGTTAAACTGCTCAACCCAACTTTAATATGACTAATTAAGTTAAAGCAACAAATTCAGACCTTCAATTAACACATACGAGTTGTCATACAAGTAATTCCTGAAGATGTTGTATTAAATATATTTGCATATTTGTATCAATATATGGGTTCTAGAGTTTAAGCCATCCCACAGACTGAACTCCGGTTCGCTGCACACAGGAGCGTGCCTGCTGATGCACGCTTATAATTGGCTGAGACAAAGATGCATTCGCAGCTGATTGGCTCAAAGTTTGCGGCTTCTGTTTTTTCAGGAGGCTGAGCAGCAGCGTGATAAAAGAGCAGCCTGTGAGCGCACGCTGTAAAAGGCGTCAGGACAGGACGGTAGAGAGCAGTCAGCAACCAGAAGACTCCCTCACTTCTCCTCCCACACAAAGAACATCAGAAGAGCTACAAGAAGCCATGCTCACCGCTTGCTTGGAGGTCCTGGGCTTGGCGCTGTGCGTCACGGGCTCTCTGCTGGCGATGGTCGCCTGCGGGCTGCCCATGTGGAGGGTGAGCGCCTTCATCGATTCCAACATCCTGGTGGCTCAGACCCTCTGGGAGGGACTGTGGATGTCCTGCGTGGTGCAGAGTACCGGCCAGATGCAGTGCAAAGTGCATGACTCCATGCTGGCTCTCGAGCAGGATCATCAGACGGCGCGCGCCCTGACGGTCATCTCCGCAGTCCTGGGGATCGTCGCCCTAGCGGTCACGGTGGCCGGAGCGCAGTGCACCAACTGCATCAGGGATGAGACGATAAAGGCGAGAGTGGTTCACGCCGGGGGAGTGATCTACATCATCAGCGGACTCTTCGTGCTCGTCCCGCTCTGCTGGATGGCCCATCGCATCATACTGGACTTCAACAACCCCAACATCCCTTCCTCCAAGAAGAGAGAGATCGGAGCGGCAATCTATGTGGGCTGGGCGGCCGCCGCGCTGCTGCTGCTCGGCGGGACCCTGCTGTGCTGCTCCTTCTCCCAGACGGTCAGGGGCGCAAATCCCATGAAATACACTCCGACCAAGACGATCGCAGTGAACGGGGAGTTCAACAAGAACCTGTATGTGTAAACTAGAAGACATTGTATACAGGACACTTTGATTTGTAGCAGTTTTGCTATTTTGAATCTCTGAAAGATGCGGTGCCTCTATACATACTCATGTGACGTACTGAGGGCGCTCATTTGACGCTTAATGCAGCTGTAACTGTAACTCCGGAGCACGATCGTGTCACATATGTGAGTTACTGCTCTGAATATTGTGTAGTATTTTTCCAATAGCGGAAGTAGTCAGCAGTTCACTCCTGAGAAACGCGTTTAGGATTGAAAAGATGTTGAATGTGTTGCCAGGAACTTTTAATAACCATGTGGCTGCTGAGGCCGAATGTTGAGCCTCGGCCTCTGAACGGCTTCAGTGTAAATATGTTTTCCTCTTCCTCTCTCAGTCAGTGGACTTATTTCGATGTTTGTGAGAATTCGCAGGGTTGGCAATAATTCAAACCCTGCGCACCCAGGCTCTAATCAAGGGGACAGTTTGCATTTCTCCTTATGCCTTCAGGTATTTTTTAGAGTACTTTTTCTAATAAAGAAGAAAAAACACTTGTGTGCCTTTACTATTTATATCTCAGTCAATCAATCACTACGCATTTGCCTGCTGTTATCAAAAAATCGTGAGGAAAATATATGAACTATTTCAGTTGTAGAAAATTCTAAGGTCCGTTTTGTAAGTGGCTGTGATTTAAAAGCAAATTAAAACCTTTCATAATAAAGTGATTAAAATAATGTGACAAAACAAGTGCTTCCGATTTCTGTCCAAAACAAGAGTGATGAAGAGAAATGAAGCTGAACTAGGACCAGGATGTGTGTTCGTGTAATACCACTTTGGAACACAAGATGGTGCAACAGTTTTCTCCCCCACCTAACTACACTCAGTATGTTTTATAAGAATATTTGCTAGCTATTCTAATTTTATCCCGTAGAGAAAACACACTGAAAGAGCTAACAGATGATGAGGCATTGAAGAAAAATCCAATACAAGGTGTTGCTTCCTTTTCAGGGGGACAAGAGAACCCAAAGCACACAAGCAAACTACCCTCCACAGCACAAGAGAGCCACCACACCCTCTCACTGAAGCACTCACAGTTTCAGGGCTTTAATGTCTTTTGTTTCCCATTTGGACCAACAAACCAATCCAGAATCTTGAGTATAGCAAAGCCAACCTTTTCCGTCACAGAGCAGCCTAACCCGGGATGGGATGTTTACTGGCTGTTGGTTTAGGCATCTCAGTGGGTGCTTTAAAAAGATCTAGACTGTTGCTGTTACTGTACTAACATGATGGTCCACACTCTCTGATATTACCATGAGCTTCACTTCTTTTATAAAGGTCTTCTGGCCTTCTGGTACATTCATAAAGTAGGTGTGACAGTGTCATCAGCAGGTTTGTCTGTAAAGGAAACTAAAAATAGAAAAACAATGGCAAATAATCAGATTCCTGGTTCTTGCACCCTAACAGAGTGGTACATGGGAGAGCCATTTGAACAGTGCACCCAGCACATCATTAGGGTCTGTGCAATCAAAAGGGTGCAACTCCAGCCACAGGAAGCTTGGCCTAGATCTGGGAGAGTGGAGCAATTAGTGCCCTCATGTGCATAAACAGAAAAGGAAAACATGCACACAAACACCATCAGGACAACAACCCCGCACAGCACACACACAGCACACACACACACAGTATGTGGCCAATCGCACGAACATTTCCCCTCTGACTGAGATTCCAAGCAAGTGGAACAACAACTTCCACTTTTCAAAAAGAAGCCTGTTTTTGGTTTTAGTGTTGCTTAAAGAGAAAGCAGCCAAACCCAGTACACTGTAAATACTACATGTGTGTTTAGACAACAAAGTCTAGAAGATCAATGGTGCAAACTTGGAGTTAGCTCAGAACTTTAAAAAAAACCAAACCCCTGACAACTGAATGCAATTACCTGAAAAAGTCTTAAAGGTTCTGTTTTTAAAAGAACCTGAAAAAAGAACTATTTGATTAAACACGTCTAAGCACATTAAAGCCAGAATTCTATCCAAATGATATAAAAGCTAGAAATGACAAGGCAAGAACACTATTCTCCTGCATTCCCAGTGCTTCCAACCATACATCATTCTAAAACATGGATAACACTGGGACTAAGCTCAGCACAATCAACATGTTGCCACGAATCTACTAATTATTCAGTGTTCGGAAAGCATTCACGATAGCCCAAGAGAGCAAAGACAGTCATGAATGTTTTGCATGTTTATATGGACTGTATATAAAAGATGGAGCCGTCTTCTTTGTCTTCGAGCTGCTCCCTTCAGCATTTGCCACAGCAGATCATCTGTCTCCATCTCATGCTGTCCCTAGCACGTCCTCCATCACTACTGTGACTTCATTTATTAGTTTCATAGGCCTGTCGTAAAGAAACAGGGACACTGTGCTCCATGATAACTTCTAGATCACAATTATGACTGACTTCAAACTTTAATATGAGTAATTTAAAAACTGAAACCGTCTGCGATCCAACTCTTTTTTGAGCTATGAAGCTTCAATTTTAAAGTTGGACATGCTAACATGAGAGTCTGTGGGGACTGACTCACTTTTAGGGTGGACGTTTTTGGCAGTAGTTGCAGTTTTGTACCCTTGGTACCAACTGAGCATCATGTAAACCCCAGAGCCGACCGGAGCATTGTTGCTGACGTCTTTTATGTGATGGGACATAATTTCCAGTTTTCATTCACTCACAGATCATTTTTATGGCATCAGCAATTCTTTATTATCAACATCTGCACACTATGTGTTACGATAAAATATGTACAAGCCACTGAGGCACAGGAGGTATGTGAGGCAGATATACAGGATTTTATTACACAACCTCTAACATTCACACATAAATCAAAAAAGTGACCTCCTTCAACCCTTTATCTTGAAAAAACTGTAGTCGGCAAGTGGGAGTTCGCTGATCTTGTGTCTGTGATTATAGTGCAGTGATTGATGACTCAATCAGTAATTAATGAGCCACAGATGAAGGCACTCTGTCGCCCACTGGTGGCTTAACCTCCTCATAGGAGGCCAAAGAAAAGAGTCATTTGTCCTCCAGTTCATGTATGACACCCCATCAAAGGTGGGTAATATTCATGATCCCAGAGGGTTTCGTTACACAGTGTTTGCTCATAGCACCAACCCACACTGACAAGCCCAATAGTAACTAATGACAATAAAGGTCGTCATGTATGGGGAGAGAAATGTGTCTCAAAAGGGTTCCAAACACGTACAATACACATAATACGTGCTGGGTGTGTTCAAAAAGTACCTTCCTTTTCCTATTCCCAACCTCTCTTCCTTCCTACTACTTTTCCTTTTTTTAAAGGTAGGAAAATTGCTATGGACTCAGGAAAAGTGAAGCTTGGTGAGCTGAGAATTGGAACAGCCTTTCGCTTGTTTCTCCTCATCAGTGTGACGACGAATGTCCGCTATGTTGAAACTGCAATATGCAGAGGATAGATTACAAAATGCGCACCTTACATGGCCACAATGTGTTCAAACACTGTTGTTTATGGAGGTCGAATAAACCAGAACAGCCTGTGAAAAATATCCCACGATTACAAAGGTTGGCAATTTCAAGGAGGAGGAAGATTTAGTGCCAGACTAATATCTACAGCAAACGAAAGCCTTCTTCACGCGTAAAAAATCTGCTGGGTTTAATAAAGAGACTCTGTGTCTGTTTGTGACTGACAGTTGTAAACAGGAGAATTTTTGTGGCCGGTCATACGGTAGATGTATTTGTATGAATTTCAAATCCAAATTCAAATTTAAATTTCGAATTTGAATTTGTTGTGTATTTGTATGAATTTGACATTCAGCAGAATTTTTAATCGAGTCACACAAATGTGAATGAAAAAGTCTGTGACATATAAAAATACCAGTATGTCACAGCTACTTCACACACATGGCACAGCAATACAGTGACGGCTGTTTTCAAAGAGGCTCTCGTATTAAACATGAGGTCACACTGGATTATTCTGGTCGCTAGGCCTCTCCATGCTCTAAGCAGAATGCTGCTTTTCACTGAAGTGAACTGGCTGCATCTTTGTATAGAAATTACAGCGGTTCACCCTGCGACGCCTATAAAATAGAATGCATCTTATTTTCTTATATTTTCCTGCTGCGATCCAGTGGAACTTGTTTCCTCCTCCATGTTTGGGCTTATTTGATTGCCTTTAATTGTTTTAATGAACAGTCATATGGAAGCAATAAAGGAAGCATGGAAGCTCCTTTCCTTAGTATTTGTATTATTATGTATATGATCTTAGTGTTATGACCACCACACAGATACTTCTGGGTCACATCTCTCAGTGAAGAACCTTTATAAGCAAAATACTTTTGGAACACACTCTCCCTTTCTTCATTTCACCAATTATTTTGTAATTTTTAGTCTTTTGCAATTTTCATACTTTTATTTGCATTTGTAAACCACTCTACAATGCCACATTTCCTCTCCTGAAATTTGAAGCTCAAAGTTTTCTACTATATTTCAGGTCTGTTTGAGATTTGATGCTTCTTAGCGTGGATTCTCCAAGTCTCTGGAACTGCATTCATATCCAAAAGAGAGCCCCAGTTGTTTTTTGACTGTGGTGGGGAGTGCTGTCCTTTAGCAGCTTTGATGAGGTTCTCTGTGGTGGTTCATATCCTAAAATCACTTAGGAAGAAGATCTACTTTTATCATTGGATACGAGTGTGTTTTCAGCCTTCTTTTAAATGTGGGTGAACTGACGCTTAGGTCAGGCTAGGTGGGCAGATTAGTAGATTTGAACTGGTTCCCGTTTTTCCTCCAGCCATGACGGCATAAAATAACCTGAAAAGTGTCATCTCCAATCTAACTGGCGTCAAAGTTGTTTCAAAGCTGTCAAGTAAGATGAGAAAGGCCTCTTTGTCTTAAAGGATGAGGTGGAGTCTGAGCTGACTGATCACACATCAGAGGTAGACAGACAGCGATAGCAGTCCATTTATAACTGGTATTCTTTCAGCAGCTGGCCAGCGATCACCAGTCTCTGGATCTCGCTGGTGCCTTCGTAGATCTCCGTGATGCGGGCGTCACGGTAGTGCCTCTCAGCAGGCATGTCTGTCACGTAACCCATCCCACCCAGAACTTGGATCGCCTGATTTGAAGTGCAAAAAGAATATACGACGATAAGAAGAAGGGTCTGTATGTGTTCATTTCTTGACTCTGCATTACAACCGCTTTGTTACCTGGTGTGAGCAGAAAGTTGCAGCTTCAGACGCTGCTAGTTTGGCCATTGCAGCTTCCTGCAGGAGAAGAAGAGCCAAAAGTGATGTCTGATATTCTCTATCAAATGCAAACCTTAACTCAGAGGTGACGGTACCTTAGTGAATGCTTTCTTTGAGTCTCGAAGAAGCGCAGCCTTCCAGGTGAGCAGCCGAGCGCCCTCTATTGCCACAGCCATGTCTGCCAGTTTGAACTACATGAATTAAAAGCATCAAGAAAACTACATTCAGCACAACACTGCCAAGCACCATATATACTGCCCTGCAGTGAATGGGAGGAAGGTATACAGCACATACGCACACACGCTACTTTATTAGCTACGCCTTGCTAGAAACTAGATGGACCAGTCTAACCCTGCAATCTGACTGCAGCAGCAGAATACTGTACTGAAGCCGTTTCTAATTTCGCCCTGAATTTGTTTTCAATTCAGTTCAAATTAGTATTATTTCTATAGCTCCAATTAACAACAGTTGCCTCAAAACCCTGGAAGATTTCTTTGTGTAAGCAACCAAACCTTCGTCTGACTTATATTAGCTAATCCTAGCTTACTTGCTAACCCAAATGATTCACTAGCTACCCAGCATCACAAGCAAATAAATGCCCATCTAGTCCTTGTGTAGCGTTTGTGTGTATGCACTAAATTCAGGAGATACTCCAAAATCATACCTTTAATATGCTAAATGCACAAATCTCCTTAATACAATAAATCAATTATCTAACAAAACAAAGCTCAAGTCATTTAGGAACAATTCCAACTCCCCTCTAAAGACTTGTATAGATATTTTCAAATAAGACACTACATCCTGAACCATAAAGAATGAGATATGAATCATAAAGCTCCGAACAACAGCTTTCTCATATATAAAAAAGGCTTATAAATGAGCCCCCACCATCCACAACACAGTGGAAACAGAGACCGATACATTAGATGAGAAATGGAGCATCTAAAGTTGATGAGTCCAACCTGGTCTTCCAGTATAAATATACTTCTGGCTTTACTTTGAATATCTTAAAATAAAAAGCTTTGTGTTTTTAGCTTCCTGTCAGAGGAAACGTGACATCAAGGCTTCCCGTGAACTCGAATAAATGTTCTTTCAGAGACAACTGCTACATGCTAAAATCAGGGCTTTGTGTGGAAATGTGTCCCAAGATAAACTTCTCAACATCCTGGCAAGCAACAGAAGTGAACATCACTTAGAAAGGTTTTAAATACAGTAAAATAACAGTTGTTATAACTCTCCTGTTACCTGAATGGCTTGCAGCTTGCCAATGGGAGCTCCAAATGCAGTTCGTCTGTGTGCGTAATCAGCAGCACATTCCAGAGAAGCCTGAGCGATACCGAGAGCCTGAGCTGCAATGCCGATCCGCCCGCTGTCCAGCGTTTGCTGTGCAACACAAAGATGGGAGGTTACGGTTACTTTCCCCCCCTGTATAAAATGGGAAAACTGTAACAATGCACACAATTCTGAAAGAGCCAAGAGAGAAAAGCCTTCACCTTGATTTATATTAAACCATGTCAAGGAACCATGTCCAAATATACAATGGTCTCCAATGATCCATCAAGTATTTTCAATAATTCGATTATAAAGAAAAAAAAAATTTCTTGTTTCGATGCTGTGTTTAATGCACGTCTCTGTACGCGCCACTTTCATCATGGAAATGCGAATGCAAGCATTTCACCCACACCCAATATTTTTCATATTTAAAAATATAAAAATTAAATACCATCATAACATCTTGCTTTCAGTGGCACAAAAACTTTCCAAACACAGGGCAAACTCCAGAATGTTGATATGCTTTATGCCTTATTTTAGATTACATATTTACCTTATTTTATTTGGCTTTGACACTACTTGAGAGCATGTATATATTTTTGCATTTAAGAAAAGGTTTTCTCTAAAAAAATTAAATAAATAAATAACATTTAACATTGTGGAAAAAACCACAAAGGGTTTGTTTTTTGACAAATGAATCAGATGAGGAATGAAACAAAAAACATCTCTAAAATGGAAATCAATGACCAGTTTGTTTTGAAAGACCTGTATTTTTTATCTTTTGAATATTTATCATTGCTGATTAATAAGGCAAAAGTATTTCTTATCCAATTACTCCATTCATAGATTGATTACTCAATTACTAAAATATTTGATAGCTGCAGCCCTGTATTGAATGGTTTTTGCTCAAATCTGAATACATTACAATGTAACTTAAAAAACACTGATGTGGCTTCAGTCAGTATTTTGCTGCTAACATTAGTGAGTAAGTAGACCAACTTTTGCCATCTACCCATGCTGTGTAAGTGGGTAAGCTAACATTAACTAACAGTAGCCAGGAAATTTCAGGTATTTTCTAATAAAGCCTGTCCTTCATTTCCTGTTGTTACAGGACAATGAACCCATCTTGTTTGCAAACATGATTCACAGCAAACACATGTTAGTGGAAATACAAGCTAGCAGTAACTTAGCTACACAACATACATATGGTATGTCAAGTCCAAATAAACTTTGTTCTCACTGTAATGACAGCATATACACAAACAAGTCTCCCAGTTGTTATATGCGCGTGTTATGTGCTACTAGGCAGGAGAAAAAGAGGAAGACCCAAAATGGAGTCACGAGTAAGATTGAATAAAATGACTGAATGAAATTCTAAAAATGCAAAGTCTGCCTCCACCAGCCTTTCACATAAAAAAAGCATCATTGTCTGTTTCATTACATCTCTACAAAGAAAATATCCAGAGCTAACCATGGCGATTTTGAATCCTGATCCACGTGGGCCCAGCATGTATCCCAGTGGTATCCTGCAGTCCTCCAGGATAATATTAGCAGTGGATGAGGCCCTGATGCCCAATTTGTCTTCCTTTTTCCCCAGAGAAAGCCCTGGGTGTGGCATGGGGACAAGGAAAGCACTGATTCCCTACAGAATAGAAACAGCATTCCCCATCATTACAGGTGTACATCATCTCTGCGGTGAGAACGTGGAAATGTGCTGCGTCATGCCTTGTGTTTCAGTGTCTTGTCTGTGGTGGCAAAGACAATGGCAGCAGAGGCATCCCAGCTGTTGGTGATCCAAGCTTTGGTTCCGTTCACCACCCACTCATCTCCCTCCTGATGTGCTGTGGTGGAGGCTGCACCCGCATCACTGCCATTGCCTGGAATTTTAATTCAATTACTTTAGTTTGATGAAAGAAAGAAAAATGTGTGCTAAAATGTGTCCAGACAACCCTTAAACATATATCACATCCACATATATTAGCGGCTGTTGTTGTGAATTGGTGTTATACAAATAAAATTGAACTGAATGAACTGAGTATATACAATATATACATACAGTGGCTTGCATAAGTATTCGGCCCCCTTGAACTTTCCCACATTTTGTCACATTACAGCCACAAACAAGAATCAATTTTATTGGAATTCCACGTGAAAGACCAACACAAAGTGGTGCACACGTGAGAAGTGGAAGGAAAATCATACATGATTCCAAACATTTTTTACAAATGAATAACTGAAAAGTGGGGTGTGAGTAATTATTCAGCCCCCTGAGTCAATACTTTGTAGAACCAGCTTTTGCTGCAGTTACAGCTGCCAGTCTTTTAGGGTCTGTCTCTACCAGCTTTGCACATCTAGAGACTGAAATCTTTGCCCATTCTTCTTTGCAAAACAGCTCCAGCTCAGTCAGATTAGAGCAGGGGTGTCAAACTCAAATACACAGTGGGCCAAAATTCAAAACTGGAACAAAGTCGCGGGCTAACATTAATATTTATTTAAAAAAATAATAATAATAATAATCTTCCTCCAGATATAAAAATGAATCTTTTCTTATGGACTCCAACAAGTTTTGCTGAAAAACTGAATTTGGAACAAGCAAAGCTTAATACTAAAAATATATATATATTAGCTGTATAATACCAGTAGGCCAGCTCTAATAGTAATTTGGTATGGCTTCGCGGGCCAAATGTAATTAGGGCCAGAGTTTGACACCTATGGATTAGATGGACAGCGTTTGTAAACAGCAGTTTTCAGATCTTGCCACATATTCTCGATTGGATTTAGATCTGGACTTTGACTGGGCTGTTTTTCTTCTACTACACGACTCAAAATTAAAGCAGACTTTTGTGTCAGACAGGTCGCATTTACCTGGCTCACTGAGGGCAAAGCAGCCCACCTTCTCTCCTGTGGTGAACGGCTGGATCCACTGCTTTTTCTGCTCTTCTGTACCAAACTTTAGTATCGGTCCAATGTACAGAGACTATAGGCCAAATAACACAGAACAGGCAGCAATCAGAAGACAAACACAGCCATGTTCACGCTCGGCTCTCTTTGCTGACAGATTGTACTCACATTGTTAACAGAGACCACGACTCCGGTGCTGGCACAGCCTCTACTGATTTCTTCCATAGCCAGACTGTACGCCAGGTAGTCCATCCCAGCTCCACCCAGCTCCTCTGGTACTTCCATGGCCATCACACCCATTGCCCCCAGTTCTTGAATCTGGACGGCCAAAAGAATATTTACAGCTATGCATTCACCAAAGCACTGAATCTCTATTACTATCTCGCACTATTATTCTTCTTCATTATTCCAAAGTTCTTCCACTTCTCAGTTTTATAATGATTTTAAAAGTTGTGTATTTCATGAACTTCCTGGTCCCAGTGCAGCCTACTCACAGTCTAAGAACCAGGACAGATGGATATTAAAGATGAACTCAGAAACTTTCAGGATTCGAGAAAAAATGTTGGTATCTTTAGACACAAACTTATGATGAACTACACATTTTGCCTGATAATAGTCACTGTGCAGCTTTGTGCGGGTACCTGTTTAGCGGGGTAAACATGCTCTTTGTCTAGTCTGGCAGCGATGGGGGACAGCTCTCTGTCAGCGTAGTCTCTGCAGGTCTGTCTGAGTATCTGATGAGTTTCTGGTAACTCTGCGAGCTGAGACAGGCTTCGACAACCAGTGAAAAACGAGCTGAGAGCTGAGGAAGAGAAGAAGAAAAAGGTTTTGAATACTCAATAAATCAACTTTATCAATATTTAGTCATGCTTGTGGTGTGTGCTATAGGTGACAGCATCATCCGACTAGCCACTTGGATTCAGACTGAAAACCCTCAAAAGCTGTTAAGCCATTCAGCAGTCAGTTAATAAATTACTTCATAGTGAGTGTAGAAACCATCATGATCCCCAGAGGATGAACCCTGCTAACTTTGAAGGACATTCAGGGCCAGCAGCAGTTACATAAGCACGTTTTCCAAAAGCCATGTGACCCTTTAATTAATTGGTTTGATGGTAAGACTTAATAATGAGCCCCAGCTGCAGCTTCAAACATACCCTGGGCGAGCCAGATGTGACATGTTATTATTACAAGTGTAATGATTCATAAAGTTCAGTTTTCTTGCTATGCTATTACGTGAACTGTCAGGACAAAGGACAGCTGAAAGTGCAAAGCTCATTAACTACACTGACATTTCATCAGTGCTATGATGCATTAACAGTGCTTGTTGTAGCAGACTCTCAATAACACAGCTCTGGAAACATTGCAGTCCTAACAGCCTGAAAAAGAGCTCAAACATGCCCATATTATGAAGAAGGTATCTTACCGCCACATCAAATTCCATCTGTTCAATTAAATTTTATTTAATGCATCAGAATTTGGTGGAAATCTTGTCAAAAAAAAAAAAAAGCTAGGATGGGATTATATTTCCACTGTTTCGAATCTCCTCTTTTTTCCTGTGAACTCAGGAGAGCAGATGCTGGACCTTTGTCCATTTCTTGTCTGACAGAGGATTCTAGCTGCTCAGTAGTCCTGGGTCTACTTTGTCCCATTTCTGGTTTCATGTTCACATCCAAATGTTTTTAGTTGGTGAAAGGCTGAACTCCAGGGAGGACATGCTGTTGGAATAGATGCAGGATGTGGTTCAGCATCATCTTCTGTGTTTAAGACCTGTGCAGCAGCTGCCAGTTCCACAAGCACTTTTGATAAAAGGCTTCTTCTCTGCATTTGGACAGCACAGTGAGCCGTGTTCACAGACAGCAATTTCTGGAAGTCTTCTTGGGCCATGCATTGATTTCCATCACAGAATCATACTCTGTTTTAATGCAGTGCTGTGAACAGGGTGGACACCAGTGTCAGGGATTTGTGACAGAAGGATGGTTGGGAGACAGTGGCACTGACACAAAGATAGGACACTCATCTAAAGATGTTCAAATCTTCATTGTGAGTGAGCAGGATGGACAAGCTTAGAAAAGAGGACATCAGAGGGACCGTACAGGTTGAGCAATGTGGAGATAAAGTTAAAGAGGTAAGGCTGAGATGGTTTTCGACATGCGTATAATGAATTCATTGGACAGAGGATGTTGAAGAAGGAGCCGCGAGGCAGGAGGAAAAGAGGAATTTCTCAGGGGGGGATTGTAGTGAAGGAGGACATGCAGAGGGTTGGTCTGATAGAGGAGGATTCTGGAACAGGGTGAGACGTAGGCAGACGATCCACTGTGGCGACCCCTACAGCGAGCAGCCGGAAGAAGAAGACAGGACACCGGCTCACCAGTAAACGTCACGTTATTTAGGTAAAAGGTCGAGCTCACCATCGCATGTTTGACACTTCTAAAAATCCTGACAGAAAGAAATCTCTCTCACTCAGACTCTGATAACACAGAAGTTCCTCTCGAAAATGGAGTCGGTGCTGTTAGAGTTATTGATCACAGCTAGACGACAAACTTGTAACCCTTTTAGCCGAGGAGCTAACAGTAACAAACATGCTTACCACTAAGATACGTCGCCTTTTATATCAGTTATTCAAAGCTGGCAGACGTGTGGATTTTTACTGCCATATATAGTGTCATATATAGTGTTCAATGATGGAAACATATGCTTGGCATAACATAAACGTGTGACCAGTGGTTATGTGTTGGGCTAAGCTAACTTGGTGTGATATTGCCGTTCGTGCACAGCTAACATTAGAGAAATATCGTGTTCTAGTGACAGGTAAATTTTCTTCTGAAAGTCCTTCATTGTTCGGTCTTTTCTTTCATAATGTTCCTACCTCTTCTTGCTTTGAAAAGTGCAGCCATGTTACCGTCCTCTCTGCTCGAAGCACAGCCCTCGAGTTCAACAGCACTGTTATGAAGCCCACTGCTGCATTCACGTACTGTCGGATACTATTATTACTATTGCGGGGGAAGCACTAAACCCCTTTTACTTCTTCTTCTTCTTCGTCGTCGTTTTTTTTTGGCGATTGGCAAACAACGATGTGGTGCATTACCGCCACCAAGTGCCTTGGAGTGTGGACAAAAATTCGCTCATACCAAATAATCAAAAAATAAATAAAAATGAAAATAAACAAAATTTAAAAATTGCCTTCCATATAAATTGGTCTGTTTTAGAAACTGAAATAAAGCAATAAAACTTTCACAACTGGAGTTCCTTTGCAATAAATTCTTTCTATCTAGCTTGTTTTTCCCCAGGATTTGGAATTAGTTGGCTTCTTCCTTCCTGATAATTTTGACAGTGCAACAGACCATGTTCAGTGGTTTCAGTAATTCCACAGTGACTACATTTCCCTGTTTGATGTTTCCCTATAATGAATAGTGAGCTGTTTAACCCAGCGTGTCCAAATCTGAATCGAGATATAATTGTCTCTTCTCTCCTGGTTCTCCCTGTGCTTCTCATGTTCCCTGTCTCCCTCCTCCTCTCACTGCTGTTGCCATCTTTCCCTCATTTTCTGTTTTACATGCTCTTCATTTCAGCTTTACTAATACTGATATTTAAATCAACTGGATCTCCTTTAGCAGCCTTCTTTGCAATTTTATCTGTCACCTCATTGCCAATAACACCATAATGTGCTGGTATCCATACGAATTTAATTGTCAGTCCCATCATATTTAATCTCAATTAAAATGTCTGGTATTTCTACACCAATATATCATTAATCATTCTCTCTATTATTTAGCATATTTTAGAAGTCAGTGCTATTGGTCTATAATTATCTGGTTTTGTTTCATCTTTCCCTGGTTTGCATATCGGGACCGGGACAGGAGGCCCTGGATGACCATGGAGGTCTAAACAACAAAACAAAAAAACTGCCCACTTGGTGGAAAAATGCACCATGTCGACCATGTAAGAGGGGGAAGTTTTAGGAGTGACAGCAACAGAGAGAGGGAGAGAGAGAAAGAAAGACAGCAGAAAAAGAGAGAAATCGAGTTTTGAGAGATTTGTGATGTTTAGCGTGTTTTGAGTGTGTAGTTAATGTGTTGTCTTGTGTAGTTAGTGTGTAGTGTTGTGGATAGTTTTGTGTTGTGTGTCAGAACAATGAGGCGACTGCTGTCTCCAGGTAAAAAACAGGAGTGACACACCTGCTGCTGTCAGACCTGCAGGCATCAGGCTGTGATGTTCTCCTTTATAGTGGACAGAAATATTTGGAGTGGCACAAATAATTTGTGTGACATCTTATTGAATGCAGAACAGCTGATTGTTCTGTAAATAGTTTGAAATGGTTATTTAAGAAAGGGTAAAAGGTAAATGGATGCAAATAACTTTGTTGTTTGCAAAACTTGTGCATATGACTTTAAAACTGGCAATTTATATTTGCATTTAAAGTTATGAAATATGATTCATTAAACATGTTTGTGGTTGTTACAGTAAAAAAAATATAACTTTTTCTACTCAGATTTTATGTTTTTGTCTGATTTTAGATCAACTGTGTTAATACAGTATGTCAAAATGAAAACATAACTGTAAATTCAGACACGTGAGGTTGTGCTGAAAAGGATGATACCAAACAAGGCAAAGCAAATAGTTTTTAAAGGTCAAATGTAGAGGAAACATCAAAAGTAGTCAAAAATGGCCAATTATACCCTGGACCCCAGAGGTTTTTTTTTAAAGTAACGCAATAGTTACCTTTCAAGTAATTAATTACTTTTAGAATCTTGTAACTCAGTTACTAACTCAGTTACTTTTTTGAAGAAGTAACTAGTAACTATAATTAATTACATTTTCAAAGTTACTTGCCCAACACTGCAGATGACACAACCATGGCAGGTAGGGCGGCAATGATTCATCGAGTAATTCAAATAATTAGGTTATAAAAAATGCAATACTTTGTTTAATGCACACCTCTGTAGCATGTTAATGTATTAAATGACGTAAACCCAAGTGTTTCACATTTGCAACAAAGAAACCAGACAAAGACAAAGTGGATGAGCAGCTGGTACACTCTCCACTTGTCTCAGAAATGTGAACGTTTTACACATTAAGCACTATTGCCAAAGTAACATTGCTATGGTTACTATCCCGACTTTGTTTGTTTAAGCATTACGTTGCTGTCAAAATCAAATATACAGCAGATTAAATCAAAAATTCAGTCAAATAGACTTAGGCTTAGGCTGCTGCCCCCGCGACCCAGCCCCGGATAAAGCGGAAGAAGATGGATAGATGGATGGATGGATAGTTCTTTATATTTTATCATGTTGCAGATTTAGCTCATTTGCTCTGAGTCTTCATGTAGGTCAGTTGTAGAAAAGTGCCCGCCCAGAATTTCCTGGCTTTTCAAGTACTGATGATGTCATGTCTGATATCACTAGGGTAAACCAAGTGGAGGGGTGTTTCTTACCTGTTTTTTAATACAAGTGTCAATGCTTCAGAAACCTTTATTTGGCCATCACTATCAAAATGTTTGCTGAGTATGTTTACCTGCCAACTTCCTTGACACTGGAGTCAGACTACTTTACATATGGTGGCAATGGTGACAGTAATGCAGAAAGGGGCTAGACAAAAAAGCACCAAGTGCCAATAGATTCTGTGAGGGATGAGCCTCCAGATGTCAGTCAGCTAGAGACTGTAGAGCAAGAGCCAGCCATTGAACCACATAAACCTTACTTAACTTTCTAACCTCCTGCGTGGCTTTATAAGGAAGCAAAATGACAGAAAGGCATGATGGGAACTGGATAAGCAATGGCAGAAGAGCGTTGGTAAAAAAGATTCAGCACAGTTCACTCAGCTCCAGCAGGAAGTGCCATCAGAACGCAGAGAGCACCAGCTGCATTTGGAACCGAAATACATCTTAGTCCAACTTTGGAGCATCCTGCACTGACTCAGACAGAACCTAATTTCATCAAAGCCACTACAGCAGCACTACAGTCTTCCAGTTTAACGAGACAGTCTGTTTGGAAAGGTCCTAAAATGCAGCCTTATAATGAGGATGAAGACAGTGAACATTCCCTAAGAACTTTTGAAAGGATTCCAAGTGGATGTCAGTAGCCACTGGAAGACTACCATGTGCTCCCCTTCTCACTGGTGAGGCATGAGCTGCTTTTGTAGCCATAGACATTGGTCAGATTATGGATTATGTAAAGGTCAAGAAAGCTGTCCTTGAAAAATTTCAAATACGTACGGAGACTTACAGACTCAGATTTCACTCCACTAGGCTGGAGGGTAGTGAGGCACCTAAAGAGTTGAAAACAGACATGAGAGATCTGTATGACAAGTGGATAGTTCCAAAAGAAAGGTGAAAGAGGACCTCACAGCACAAGCATACTCCCAATGTATTATAAGACTGTGCTGTCAAGGAGTCAAACAATGGGAGACCACACCATTGTAGAAACACAAAAAAACACAAAAAGATGTTCAAAGCACCACCTTGGTAGCCTGATATCACACAGATGCTGTCAACTGAGCTCTGTAGAATGGGCAATCATAATGAAGCAGTTCATTTCAAGCTGCTCTTCACACAGCTTTTGCTTTTAGCTACAAGAAGACACCAAATATAGGACTATGTTGACGAGCTTCAAGTAATGAACCCTTTTTCAATACATGCTTCAGAAAGCTTCATTTGGGCCATGACTACTCAGTCACATGGTGCTTTATATTTTATATGTTGCAGATTTAACTCATTTGTAGGGATGGGAAGGTTGAAACAGACGTTTCGATACTGTATCGAGCTTCAGAAGCACAGAGGTTTTGAAACACTGCTCCGAAGTGTGATTCAAAACATGTGACCACTTTACCCCAGTTTCAACTGGGGCATACCTGCTGCTTCTAGGCATTGCCAGGTGCAAGGATTCCCTTTTTCCTTTTTATTTACCAGAGTCTTTTGAACTGGGCCTTGTAATCACTGAATTAATGCAAACCGCAGTTTGTTTTACGTAGCAAAAAATCTACATTAAGCCTCCAGAAGTTGCATTAAAATATGGAGATTTCAGATTACAGATATACTAGACTGATTAAATCATACAACTTGCTGAAGGCTAACAGCAGCGGTCCGATTTTACATTGAAGTGATACTTTCAACAAACACGTGGGAGTCTAAAGGGTGATATTGCGTGTTACACCATATTAATTTTAAAGCTTTTGTAACAATTTTTAAATTGAAACTGTATTCTGCTGTGTGCACCCAACCACAAAGCAGAATACAGCCATTGTAAGCAGGGAAAAAGTAATGATAATTTCTATATAAAGTACCTATGAGCGATTGGATGTGATCGTTATGTCCAGTATGGCGGACAGCTCTTAAGCGACATGCACATGACATCATGTGCAAAACCTCTATAACAGCATGGTACGTTGACTGCACAGAGAACCACAAGAAATCCCTCAAACGAGTAACAAGAACTGCTGAAAGATATAATTGGACTCCCTCTGCCCTCACTGGGTGTTCTTTTCATGACCGGCTGCCTCTGCAAACAATATTGTTCAGGATAAAACACATTCTGGGAACTAATTCGATTTTACCGTTCACCAGGTTGCAAAGCAGTTTTATTTGCCCAGTATCATTACAAAACTGAACTTTTGTGTAAATAGATCTGTGTGAATGTGGGTGCTGATGTAAAGGACGCACAAGACAATTTCGTTGTGCTGCAGTTTTTATCACACTGTGCAATGACAGTAAAGGTGATTCTGACTCTGAAAGTCAGTGCAAGCTATTTTGTAAACCCATTGCTTTATTTACTATGAAGAATATCTTCTAGTTACTTTATTTTTAATTATCCGTATTCCTGGTATTAATTTGTGTAAAATTCAATTACCACTTCTTCTATACTGCATTTATATCTATTCTTGTATTTTAAGATTAGAGAATAAACTGAATACTGTCGAGTCTTTTTTTTTAAATTTAAAAAGCCATGCCAATAAAAGAAATCTAAAAATAGTGCAACTATATAACAGGACTAGAGATGGCATGATACCACTTTTTTATGTCCGATATCGATACCGATATCATAAATCTGGATATCGGCCGATACCGATATGAATCCGATATAGTGTTTTTTAATCAATAAAACTGTTTTTTTAATATCTTGCTGCATTTTGTATAAGTTCATACTCAAGTTTAAAAACAAACAAACACTAAAGCTATTCTGTTATACCTGTATGCAAAAAATACACTGCACCCAAAATATTTCATAGTTCAGCAATACTAATCAATCTAATAAACTTAAACCTTCTCCATCCTCCCTATTCTGGTATTTTAAAGAGTAAGCAACCTAACTAATAGGGTTGCAAACTCCCAGCAAAAAAAAAAAAAAAAAAAAATAGGGAACCACCCCCCACCTCATGACGCTTAATCGACATAATCAACTTTAATTTGATGCAGGGTGGAAAAAAATGCACAGAAATCAATTATTTTTCAAGGATAATTAAATAGATTCAACATCTTTCTTCAACAGAATTGCAGACTGCACAGATGGTACCTTCCCAAAGGAAAAAGTACTATAGCTTACTAGACTTAATAGTTACTATATACAGTAATGGACTTCTATACATTTTTACATCAGATTAAAACTTTGGGTGTAATAATGATTATCAGATAATTATTTATTAAAAGCTCGACATTTTAAATGAGAATAAGAAAGAAAAGTATGTCTTTGTGCCCCCTTTTCCCTGTTAATGCCCTATTGGCCCACCTGGCTAAACTTTGCTAGATCCGTCCCTGCACAGTTACCAGCCGTCAGCTGCCTAGAAAAGGATCCTGGTGTAGAAAGTAATATTAAATAAATTCTAACAACAGATTATCAAGCTGTTGTTCAGCCGCTGGTTTCCTCTTTCTGGCGCGAAGTGGGCGATAAACAAAGAAGAGAGATGGACTAACGACAGAAAAGCCGATCAGCTGATCATTAATCAGTTTCATGTTGGATTGAAGTAGCAGCAGGAGAGGGAGGGGAGAGAAGAGGCAGTTGCTCCATATATCGGTTGTTAAGCTTAAAGCTGGAATGCTTTACGAACATTCAGAGATGAACTTACACACTTGCTTTACTTCTCTCTGGGATAACTTCCTCCGAGATAAAATGCCAGGCTCCAAATGCTCAACCAGACCGCTGACAGGTCTTGCAGGCCACAGCTGCTCTATCACGTGACATACTGCTCCAACGTGCTACTGTTATGAGCCGAGTTACGCCATGTCGCAAGTTTTGTGAGCTGCTTTTGTGATATTTAATGGATCGGATTACATTTTTTATTTCTCTCCGATATCCGATCCAGTAATTTAGGTCAGTATCGGACCGATACCGATACGTAATATCGGATGGTCCATCTCCAAACAGGACCCTCAATTGCAGTGTTAAATCTAGCATATCAAAATTGCCTACGCTTCATATATTTCTGTTACAACATCATCCGAACATTTTTCTGAAAAATGAATAAAGATAGTATAGGCAGGAAGGGTTAGGTTTTTCTCAACATGTTTATTTTTAGCACCATAAAAAGTCACTTAATGTTGTCCAGTGTGTTTGCTCTCATTCTGTCTTTCCTCTGGGATGGAGCGATGATGTGGAGATAAAGGAAAGCACTGGAGACTGGAGAAAGGGCTTGTTTGGAGAGATAAAAAGCTGAGAGGGCTGCATGGCTGCAACAGCACCGGGCAGCCAGCAGATGTCATTCACTTGCTGGCGGAGGTGAAGGTGAAGCATCCTCTCTGGTGGAACTGCATGTCCCTGATGCGGCGCATGGACTGGATCTGGGGCTGGAAGGCGCAGAAGTCATTGTAGTGTCTGTAGTCACCGCACTCAAACAGGTACTGGTAGCCTCTGTATCCAGGGTACTGGTAACCCACCCACCTGAGAGAGACATGATAAGGTAAAGGTCATGGTTGTGTGTTTATTATAGGATGTCCATGTAGTGTACTACTGGCTGATATCCATACAAATAAAAAAAAATGGTATATGAAATTATAGGGTTATGATAGAGAATATAAGATATAATATAATAGAGAATAAGACCGTTATAATGCTAAGTCCTAAGAAGTTTAATGTTTACTGTTGAAGTTCTTGTGGTGAAAAGATTCTACTGATCACCTAGGAGACACCAGAAGTGAATTAGGAGGTCTGGAGGACATTGGAGATACCAAGTCTTAATGAGTCCATAAGGGAGTTCTAGAAATGCTTAAGTTAAGGGTTAAGTGGACATTTAGGAGCTTGAAGAGTTCGGTTAAGGAGGTTCAGTTAGTCGTCAGTGAGGTTCCTGGTTCTCCTTCCATGGATCTCTTAAATGATTCTGAGTTTCTTTTTAGGAGAACCTGGGGTTCTTTTACAACGTTTTAGTTGTCTGACAGAATGTTCTGGAAGTCCTTCAAGGGGTTGCAGTGGTAACTAGGAGATTCTGAGTTCCCCTGAAGTGGATTTATGGGAGCATTACCAACTCCAATAATGAAGAATTAGATTTGTGAATGTTCTGGTCAGGATGGCATTTATCTAATCCAGAGTGTAAAGGCTTTCAAGGTGTATGATAAAGGCACTGAAGCTGTTCTGGAGGCTTTCGGTCAGCAATACAAATGAACAGATTTGTATTGGTGACCTAGAGGACATAATGAAATGAAGCAAATTTTCTGGCTAAAAAAAAGATTTGTAGACAAAAGGACAAGCCTTTTAATGACATCTCATCCCACTTGTTATTTGTAGTATAATCCAACAAGTCTGTGGAATCCTCTTAGGTGTGTCTGAAACCATGTTGGCAGTCCATTTTATATATGGAAAATGTACTTTTTACTATAGTAATATGACGTACTACAAAATTGACTTCCACAGTGTGTTCACAGGCCTTAACACAGGCCTGCATGTTGATGATATTTGTGATACTCTGCTAATTTGTGTTTTGTTTTGTGAGAGAGCACAAGTACTAAACGTGTCTACTCACGCTCCTCCTGGCACCCTCACGCTGCCCACTCTGTCGCAGAAGCCATGCGCCCAGAGTGTGGGCACATCGTCCTCCTGGATCTCCATCTTGTTGCCCTTGAAGTCAGAGAGCTCATACAGGCAGATCTTGTGCTCCATGCTGTCCTGCAGGTAGGAAAGGAAGAATAAAATGTAGTCTCTATACAACATACATTACATGTGCATTCTCTGCTTTTTCATTGATTGCATTTTGTAAGAAATTGTCTGTGGGTGGCAATGTTGAACTGCTTCCATGAGCAGTTAGTGGAATCCATGAATGGATTTTGTGCTAAATTAGGGGCCAAAGCCTACTAATGTCATGCTGATGATGTGATATGCTATAGTATCAGCATGTGAAAAATATTGTTGATTTTTTTTCTTTAGGAACTGTGTTGATAGTCACTTAACCTTTTCAGTGCTTTTTCAAGCATATATGTCAAACTTTTTCCTGGTTCCAGTTCGTCATATTTGCTGATTTGCTGCTTTTCTTTGCTGTAAGTTTAGCTCTGGACTGTTAGTCAGTCAAAACGTAGGGTCTGAGAATTTAGAATCACTATATTCTCCCATTTTATGAAAAAACAAACGAAGAAAACAGCTCATTTTACCATTCGGATGGGCCTGAGGGACATGAGGCAGTCGCTGCGGTAGGAGTTGCTCCAGGTATCCCAGCGAGGATACTCTCCCTTCTCCAGGATGAACATCTCCCCACGGAAGTTAGTCTGCTCAAAGGCAACAAAGCTGGAGAACGGGGGACACCATGGACAGGATTGGGGGGGGCAAAAGGGTTAAGTGGGGAGGCACAGGAGAAGAATTGGAAGAAAGATAAAAGTGACATATACATGAATAGAGAAGATATGCAGGCAGCTGCTTAAATCAAGTGTGTGTGTGTGTGTGTATTCACTTACGGGCCACACTCCACAATGATACTACGCACTCTATCCATGCCACGGTCACACACGTTCATACACTCATTCTGGACCTCCATCATCCTGCCCTGGAAGTTCTCCTGGTCGAACAGCATGATCTGCACAGAGGACACATAGAGTCATAGCTGTTTCTTTACACTATGTTTATAGCTTTAGTTCATGTGGAAGGTTTAAAACAAATTTTGGATTTGGAATCATTTTTGGATGGAGCATGAAAAAAAAAGGCAACTTCTTAAACTGTAATTTCCCCTTTAAAGTCCTCAGCACTGACTGAACTTACTAATCACTTAGATTTCCAAAACGACCTTATACTTTAGAAACATGTCACTTTTAACGTGGCTACGTGTAAAATGATGCCAGTATTAAAGATTATGAGCTTACAAATATACATTATTTTTCACTAGACTATAGTATATGAGGTCATTTAATTTTTGCTCCATCTCAGAGACATTTCTTAAGCCCTGTGATGCGGTGGCTTTCACAGAAAGAGTCTAAAGTACATAGGTACTCACATCAGAAAGAATAGCCTCAATACATTTTGGATTTAAAAAAAAAAGTACTGCTCAAAGCATCAGTATCTAAATTCAAAGTGGTTATTTTTGGTCTTTTAACCAAGTTTCTTGCTGTTCTTTATCATTCACCTCCATAGTATCTGAAATTCTAATGTCTAATTCAAACCTTCAGTAAATAAACATATAACTGCCCTGCTAGATGAAACACATGGGACAACATGCAGTCTACTTTCTTTGCCCTTTAGGAAAAAATAAAATGCACACATTCTGTCTCTGCAATGACTCACTCTGAAGGATCCCATGCCAGGCTCGCCAGTCTTGGTGGCCTTGCTGGAGGCAGCTGGAGCTGGGGCTCCCTTGTCCTTGGCATCAGTGCCCTGGCTGGAGGCGGACTTGGCAGTCTGAGACATGGTGAGGGGCTTCAGGAGAGTCTGGGTGAGAGATGGAGGAAGACAAGGGGATGAACAGAAATAGAGGTGTAAATTGAAGTGACAGGGTTTCAGAGGAGAAAGTGAAAGGGAAGGAGAAGTGAGGTTAAATGTGGCCCAGGCAAGGTGTCAACATAGACAGAGGGTTGGTAGGCAGAAGTGTTTGGAGGGTTTTGGACTAGTAGCACAAGTCTGAAGTTTATGTTGGAGGTTCATTTGGGTGTTGTTTTGGCCTTTCCCCGGGACGGTGGAGTTTAAGCTGGGAGCGGTGGGCAGGGAGTGGGCCCTGGCTCTGGATGTGTGGGTGTCCTACTGTACCATGATGGATGCTCTGGCCTGTATGTCTGCGTCTGTGTGTGCTTACCTGCGTCAGTATAGCTTGCAGTGCCGTATGAGGGAGGCTAGCTCGTGCTGGTCCCTTCAACGCTCAACCCAAGCTTTTATACTCTGGCAAAGGCCAAACGTAGAGGCTCACAGCACAATAGAAAACCTCTCGTCATCACTGTTGGCCTGGACCAAAGCCAGCAGGTCATCGCATAGCCTGGAAACACTGCTGGCCCCTCGGGCCTGCCTGTAAGCATTTTGCTGTCAAAGGAAACCACTGACACAGCATTCTTTGCTGTGTGTTGGGCTGGTAGGCCTGTGAGCTGTAGTCGCATGTAGAGTTGAGGAATGCAAAGGTCCACAGGACACAAAGAGGTAATCCACACTCTCTGTCACCTACACAGAAAAGGCACACACACAAATACAACATATTCTTTAACTCAGACTTTCTACTTTAACTCACCGCCATTTCTTGATTTTGGAGAATCACCACAACAGAAACAGACAGAAAACGAAAAAAAAGGCAGTGATCTATTCGTTCATGTTGATCTTCTATGTGTTCTCCATACAAAGAATCAAACAGCATTTCAAATGAAGTGTTTTGGTTTTTTGGACATTTTGCTGTTTAAACATTATTAAACTTTGAGATAATTGAGTTACTGGAGATTCTCTTTCTCCCACTGACATTCAGGTTCACCAGAGCTGTTCCACTAAATGCTTTGGCACTGCACTAACACTTACTACTGATATCTACTTCTAGTTCTGGCTAGTGTTAGCCAACTACTTAACAGATGATAAACACATTCATATCGCAAAAGGATCTTTCCAATCAACATAAGGTTTGGCATCTGACATTTTCCAAAACCAGCATCCTGTTTGTTTAGCCAGATATTAAATCTTTAATTCTTGTACCAGAAACCAAAGACAATAAGACTTACCTTATATAGGTAAGGAAAGAGCCAGAACAGTTTTTGTTCTGTGCGCGCTGTTTCTGTAGCTTCTCATGTGTAACAAACACTCTGAATGTCCAGACATCTTCCTTTCTCTGTCACAGTTTCTCTCTGCAGTGTCCATGTTAAGATGTTTTTGTGGAGAACCTGCTGATAAATTTGGGCTTTGACAGCAATTTTACACTTTTATTATGAATCCAGTGCCCGTGTAAAGCAGGTGTTTGTCAAAGAGAGTATGGGCAGCATTTTTTAAGTTATTCTGTGGTATCGTGTTAAATCAACAGTAGAAATGTAAATCAATGCAATGGGATGAGCCAAGTAGGGTAGAAGCCTGGGTTTTACTAGCCTCACCCCAACCTTACGCTTTACATTTTGTCCATGAACTACAGTACTGTCATTACTGTAGGGGTGACCGTGGCTCAGGGGGTTGGGAATCGCATCTGTAACCGGAAGGTCGCCGGTTCGATCCCTGGGCTATCTGTCCTGGTCGTTGTGTCCTTGGACAAGACACTTTACCCTACCGCCTACTGGTGTTGGCCGATGGCGCGATATGGCAGCCTCGCTTCTGTCAGTCTGCCCCAGGGCGGCTGTGGCTACAACTGTAGCTGCCTCCACCAGTGTGTGAATGTGAGAGTGAATGAATAGTGGAATTGTAAAGCGCTTTGGGTGCCTTGAAAAGCGCTATATAAATGCAATCCATTATTATTATTATTATTACAGCCGGTACATTTAAAAGATAAAGGGGGCATATGCAGCATGTTCACTTCCTTTAAATTTGCTGGGATAATATTGAGTAGTTCTTGACTGGTGGGTAATCTAGACAAAAAAGCACTGCCACACAGCCGTGCATGAGAATTCCTCCTGGTCATCTTCAGAGGTTGAATAAAGGTCATTGTTGGTGGTAATAATTATGGGATTATGGCGAATGGATTATGTGTGGATTATATCACTTCAGCTGAGATCATTTCCACGATGGAAGCAGGATTAAATTGCGTTTGATATGTGAACTAATCCTGCAGTGTAATCTGGGTGGCTTCCATGCTGTGATTATATTTGTTGTAATTTCTGCTGCCCTCTTGGTCAGGTCTTTCCTGAGAAAGGGATTTTTTAATCTTAGTCAGACTTTTTCCTGATATTTCAGAATGCTACACAGACATGGTTTCATTTGTAAGAAAGAAAAGTCACCAGCGTTTTTAGCAAAGTAACTGATAAAGACAACAGGAGACTGACATTAGTGAGTATTCAGACAGCAGGATGGAGTATGTGGAGTTTAGTTGAAATAAATGTGTTTGGGGTAATAAACGAACATGTCACTAAATGGACATGATCCTACTTGGTAGGGCTGACTTTAAACATGTTAGCATCAAATGGGAAAAATAATGTTAAAGACTTCACCAAAAGCAAGTGCATCTTTATAGATCCACAATGCAGAAGTTTCAAATGCAGAAGTAAGGAGCAGAAACTTTCACTACTTCAGGCTTGCTGTGTGTTATGGCACACACATGAAGCTTGAGTGAAATTCTAGTATTTTATTAGTCTCTTACTACTAACAGGTATGTGTACCTGTGTGTTACACCTGTACCTTTTGCCAGTGAAGCTGACAACATAGCATAGCACACTTTAATTTAAATATTGTAACCAAAGAGATTCGTTCCTTTAATAGTTAGAACAAATTATTGTGTGAGCGTTCCTCACTAATGATAGCTAATGTTAGTGCTGCTGACATCATTAGGAGGAAATAAAAGAGAGCAAGAGCTTATATCTGTGACTTCATTTTATGATGATAATGATTTTGATGATGATACTTGCGAGGTCTGAAGAAGAGTAGATGAGTGGTTGTCACTGCTTTACACTTTTAGGCAGAAAACACACATGGCCTTTTAAATGCATTGACCACTGTCATTTTTATCTTCTGACACTGCCACAAAATGTCCTGCCAAATGAAAGGAACCTATTGATTTTGACCAGCCCTTGGCTCTTTCATTCTCTAATGTCCATTTTCTGATGACTGCCAGGGGTCTCAGGAGTCCTCCCCGGCTTTCTCAAGAAGAAAATATTTAGTCTGTCTTTCAGAGGGGTTCATCATTATCATGGCTGATTACACAATTCCCCTGGTAAGTGAACAGTGTCCTTCTAATGTAAGATGAATCCGATCAGTTTTTTTCTTGTGTTGTGTAGAAAAAAAAAATCTGATGAGGAAACCTGTTTGATATTTTTGAAATGTGACTCTTTTCAGGCAGGAAACATTTTGGTCTCTGTTCAAAAAGTTGATTCTGTTCATCTGGACGTAGTGTTTTCAGTGGGAAAAATGTTTTGTCACTCTTATAAGTGACTTCTTCATTCTCAACTGACTGCAGGGTTCCCCAACCTTAATGATCATGAAACTGACCTCACAGCCCATTGTTAGTCCATGGTGCTAGTTTCAGTTATTATACAAAAGCACTGTTTATAAGGATGGGGGAAAAAGTCACTTGGATGAGAGATGAAACATTTCCCCACTGATACATCCAGATGAACGGGATCAACTTTTTGGGATTTGCTGGATCTGGATGATTGAACATTCATTGAGACTTTTGGTCTTTCTGAACTACAATTTCTGTTTTGATTTCAGAGAAATGAACTTTGATTAAGCAAGGCTTGTATATGAAGATCTGAGGCAGTGAATTATGTCTAAAAGTTTTAGATAAGCTGAAATTCCTTTAGGCTCACTGGAAATAAGGACGAGTGCCTCTGCGCTCCTGTTTACATGTGGTTGATTATGTAAGCACTTAAACACACACACACACACACACACACACACACACACACACACACACACACACACACACACACACACACACTAACACACAAGTCCTAGCTAGTGTATTACACTACAGCATGCAGGTTAAACCTGTTTTTACTATTGAGGGCTTTTTTACATTTTTTTCATTAAACTGTTGAACATTTCGTAAAAACAAGGCTTTGTTACTGTAATTATGAATATGACAAAAAAAATAAAACACACAAAGAAAGAGTGCTGCTATGATCTGTGTGATCAACCACGTATTCTTGCTAGAACACTTCAAATGATCAGATTTGAGATGTGGAGACGTGTTTCATGTTAGAAAGCATTCTGGTGTAAGTATTAGTGTTTGCCATAATTGGATGAAGGACTTCCTCTGCACTGGTTAGATTTCTCACTGCACACATTGGAAGCTTTCATAAGAATACTATCTGCACTGAAAATCTGCCTTGACACATGCATGACGTTGCTTTTTTTCTGTTTTTTTTTTTCACCTGAAAGTGACATCAAAGCGACTGAGAACAGATTCCAAGTAATGATCTTGCAAATAAAAATCCTTTGTTACAACCGTTTTAAAAACTTGAGGTCTTTTGCCTTAAGACTTAGCTTTAGGCTAAATAAGCTATATATCAGACAGAGCCATCTAGTACTCTTCCTATTTTCTGACACTACATTGCAAAAAAAAAATCATATTTGGCGCAATTAGTGCTTTAACTCTGGTACCAACCTTTTTTAATAGATATAACAAATTAAGGTCTTTATGTCCCATACTAAAATCGGATCTTGCGATTCTCTTAACTTTTTTTCTGTTCTACTATTTTCAAACATATTGTGGAAAAAAAAACATCCTCTGAATCACCATCAACGCTTCACTGCTATTACCAACATGAGCAGGCATGCACACAGAGCTTATTCTGTCTGTGTTTGTTGGTCTCACATCATCAACAAATTCTAATGGTATGACAGGTCATTATTGTATTTGCAAATTTCACACATTTAATGGCAAAAATGAAGCACCAGTTAACTGAGAAAATGACTGGTCTTTACTTGCAGACATAAATTGAAATAAAGAGTTAAAGAGCTTCCAGCTCCAGCTTTTTTCTCTTCCCTCTCTGATGCCGTTGGCTCTCAGTATTTTCTCAGCTTGCACTCTATGTTTCATTTCTTATATTCCTGGTCTCTGTGTCCACTGCCCCCAGTGATAATGTGGTGTCTGCACTTCTGGCCCTCCATAGATTAACGATGCTTTTGTCAGGTGGGGACAAAGAAAAGCCCCTCCCTGCTGCTGAGCCGGGGCTTTCAGCATGGACCCCTGCCAGGGGAGGCTTTAAAAGGGTGGGGGCGTGTGGCTCCTCTCACTCTCACGGCAGGACAACCCAAGGGCATCAAGCAAGGTGAGTTCCTGTCCCTCGCCCAGCCGCCACAGCCATCCAGCACGGTCAGCCAGGGTACCACAGCCAGGGTATAGCATCCCCCATATTCACACATCCATATCTACTCCCACTCCAAACACACACCATCCAGGCTGAAATCACTGCACCCAGTGGCTGCGATGAACAGTGGTGATGATGGAACAATCTTAGAAATGGGCAGAAAAACTAGAAAGAGAGAGACAAAAGTTAGAGTAGCCAAATGAAGCCTGTGGCCTCTGTGACCCTCTTCTGTTTGGTATCCAAACTATAAATAGACACTGGTGCTTTCCATCTAGCAATTACAAGTTCAGGCTGCTTTCAGTATCCTGCCCATTATGTGTAAAGTACACACTGTACCTGCGACACAGACTTGTTTTTTCATAGGTCTGACAATAGAACCGATCTCCTGCTCTTCACTTTTTGGATTTCTGGTTCACACATCTGTCTTTACTGGTTAGCTTCTGGCTAGTTTCTGCATCAGAATAAAATGACTGCTTACCTCTCAGAGTGTGTGGCTTCCCTGTTGTCACTGCTGTCTATTCATTGTTAGCACTCGTGGATAAAATTCTTTCTTCCTTCCAGACAAGATGACTCACCATTGCACCAAGTTCTCCGGCCACTGGAAGGTGAGTCTGCAGATGGAAGAGCAGCTTTATTCATCAGCACCTTTGAATTTTCCCTCAGATGTGACCAGGAGCTGCTTGTTGTAAAACACCTCATACAGTTGAGCATCAGGGAGAGTGCCCAATGAAGTCACACCACATTAGGACGCTATAAAGACTTCATTGGGATTGGAATATCACACAGTTGTGCATTAGGGCTTGTTAAACGTGGTTTATCTCCCAGTTCAGAGTGATTAGCTTAGCTAATGTAGTTTTATATGTTTGAGGTGAGCTGCTGAAGTGATTTCAGACATCACACATCAAGTTTAAGTGGATGGTGTGTACAGCCATCAGCTGCATGTCCTTTTTCCCATTAGATCATTGTCTTCGATGAGGAATGCTTCCAGGGACGCCGCCATGAGTTCACCTCTGAGTGCTGCAATGTGATGGAGTTTGGCTTTGAGACCGTTCGCTCCCTCAGGGTGGAGAGTGGAGCGTGAGTAAACAGATATGTGCGCACAGATAGACATGCAGCAGAAAACCATCATTAAGTGACATACGGTTAACATGACAGGATGTTATTAACCTCTGTATAAGTGGATTTAAGGACTTTTGGGATGATGGAATAATCTCTTTTTTTCTATGCTTCCTTCCAGCTGGGTGGGTTATGAGCATGCCTCCTATCAGGGACAGCAGTTTGTCCTGGAGCGGGGAGAGTACCCCCAGTGTGATGCTTTTGGAGGTAGCAATGCCTATCACATTGAGAGACTGACCTCCTTCAGACCCATTGCCTGTGCTGTAAGTTATCTGTCAGCTTTTTTTTCCACTGAAAAACCTCCATTGTGAGCGAATGCTGCTGTGACGGACAAATCAATAATGTAGACTTGCCTGACCTGAAAAACTACTCAAATGTATTCTTTCTTTACCTCCCCCACCTCCAGAACCACAGAGAGTGTCGTATGACTATCTATGAGCGTGAGAACTTCCTGGGCCGTAAGGGTGAGCTCAGCGACGATTACCCCTCCCTCCAGGCCATGGGTTGGTGCAACAATGAAGTTGGCTCTCTAAGGATCCATTCTGGAGCGTGAGTGTCCCCAGCTGCTTATTTGCCTCCTTATTTCCCCCTCCTCATCCTCTCAGCAGTTCAAAAAATAACCCTACTCAGATTTTCACAATATGCTTTGCAACATTTCACAACATTTGCATTTCCACGTCTGTCAATTCTCAACAGATTTGTCTGCTACCAGTATCCTGGTTATCGTGGATACCAATATATCATGGAGTGCGATCGTCACTGTGGGGAGTACAAACACTTCAGGGAGTTTGGCTCTCACTGCCAGACCCCTCAGATCCAGTCCATCCGCCGTATTCAGCAGTAATAACTTACACCAAACCCTTTCGAGCATGTGACCCTTCACCTTTGACCCCTGCTGCTTGCCCGTGCTAAATAAACTGTTTTTCTTAAACCTTACTGACTTCCACCAGTGTATGTGCTTATCATATGGACATACTAAATCACTTATACATCACACACTTGTGTTTTCCTCTGAATTGCGATCACCTCTGTATAATTCACATGACGGTGTACAGAGGTTACCTGCTAATAAGGGTGAATGTGAGGAAAAAAATGTCATTTAGAACCAAGTCTTTAGCTTATTATGTAAGTGCTCGATGTCAACCAGATTAATAAATGTGAACCAAACTGTAACAAATATTTGCAAGTCCTTTCACATATCTTTTTCTAAGATATGTGCTAATCAAACATTGCTGTCTTATTAAAGAAGAAGCTGCTTTCCTTTGTGACCGTGGGCAGCCCCGTGTGTTTGATTTGGCAGAATCCCCCCTTCCTGGCACAACTCCAGGGGGGATTTGTGTCCACTACACTATGGAGGGACAAATGCTGCTGTCTTATTATCTTTGATAATTCAATAATCAGTTTTGATAAGTCAGTAATCACTAATGGTAAGTATTCCAATGTTTGAAATATAGTTTTAAACTTAAATTCACGAAAGCTATCAAGGAACTATGAAGAAGAAACTGTTATGATTTTATGCTCAAAATGTGCTTTAAAGATTCATTTTCATTTAGAATAAAAGGCAACACCTCCCAGCACATGGGGGTGAAACACGGTCCTTTCAGCTGCTCTCAAAATTTCTATGTGGTTACCACAGCCCATTTAATTTATTCACCACATTTCAACACAAGAAAATTACACAACCTTCAGCCTATACATATGACATTGTGCAAAACTCAGAAATACAGTTGCATTTATTAGAATTATATAGCGAGGAAAATAAAATAAAACGCTGGGGCTTTTTCCCCTCTGTTTGGCTTCAGTCTCATACACCTTGTCATTGTTTGGAAACTCCCAAAGATGTTTCCACTGGGGACCTTGACCACAGTGCTGCTGGAATTCATGCAAAATTTGCTGAAATAAGCAAGACCCTCTAAAAAGAGGCCTCGATGGCAGCGTGACATTCCAAACATGTTGTATATAGTTTAGCATTAAGAGCGCCTTCCAACAGGAAAGGTGGTTGTCAAGTAAATGATAAAAAAAAGGAATCAAAAAAATCACAATGACATTAGTCTATACATTGAATAAATATGACAGTCATAGCCTGGTTTAAATTATATTTGAATTTAGCCATTTAAAAATGATTAAAATATCTGTTTTTAAAGTGATAAAGCCATTTTCTGATTCTTACCAAAAAAGGGGAAAAAAATCTCTTTTAAGATATAAATTGATAGATAATTGATAGTTGATTGATAATTGATAGATAATAAATAACGTTTCCTTCCTTTTTCCTTCAAGAATGTTTCCTTCTTGAAGGAAAAAGCTTTACTTTGGATTCTTCTGCCTCTTGTTCTGTTCTCAGCCAGGATGAGCCCACACTGCTTCAATAATGTTGACGTTGCTTTGAAAAGTGTTTGGGGCCACTCTTATGCTGAAAAAAAGAAAGATCAGATATTTTGCAGATGCTATAATATGGTGGATGCAAATCTGAAAGTTGACAAGCCCTCCAGCGCCAAACCATGACAGTCTCCACTGTGTTTTTCAGATGACTGCAGACTTTCACTGTTGGACCTCTCTCTTGACAGCCTCCATACATACTGACAAGATATGAAGCAAAAAACTTCCAATTTGGATCCGTTCCTCCATCACACCTGCTGCCACTGAGTTTTAGTCGAGTTTTGGTGTTCTGGTGTAATTTAACCTCTTTAAGAGAATTAGAGAGATAGGAGCCAGTACAGAAATATCAGAGGTTATAATTTTGATCTTTAACCTCACAACCCATGACATAAATCAGAGGGGGATTTATGTCATGACAAGAACAATGTCACAGGTCTAATGAGGCTCACTATGCTGCCACCCTCACTGCACATTTTAAGTGAGTCTTTTTTTTTGTCACTCAGACTTATGGTACCTATGATGGCCCCTGTATGCAGTTTTCATCCAAAACAGCCCTGCTCCTGACGCCCACCTTACCTCAAAGCCTCTTTTGCCCGTCCACTGAACTAAGAGTATTACCATGTGCGGCCAGGCAACGGCACTGCATCTCCACCTGGGCAACGCACGCATCCCTCGACGCGTACGTTGACGCAAAATACACTGCTGTAATATGAACTGTCGGAAGCTACTGTTCGTGACTATTCCAATTCAGTGCGAACAGCAGCAGCGTGGGGGGCAGCGGGGTAATGTAGTGCAGCGGAAACAGAGCAGGCCCGACCAAAGAGCTCTCTTTTCTACAGGCCAATCCAAGCTGTTCTCAGTGAGCATCGTTAATCACCGCGGACTCGGCGCCCTGATTAAGTTAGCTGCACGCGCATGAATAGGCGCGGATTGCGCCTTGTTTGTTTGTAATACATAAATAAACAGAGCGAAACAACACCTTCCTCTCTAAGCACCTCTAATAACGCGCTTCCGTTCCAACAGCCGAGAGAGCCGCTCCGTGTTTTACGAGCCTCTCCCCGCCGCAGTGGGAGGAAGTCGAACTACAAAGCAGACAGAGCCACTGTGCTAGCAAAAAACACCAAAAGAAAAAAAAAAATAGAGAGGAGGCTTTAAGCCACACATGTGTCGTACTAGAGGCGACGAACACCTTAATTGAAACAAGCGGACTTGACCGACTGGCACTCAGTCAGAGGCTGCGGAAGGAGACTCGTTCAGAGGCTTGGAGCGTTTAAGCAGCCGAGTGGCTCTGCGAACGCCGAGAACCTGGTAGGCAGGAGGCGCGCGGGGCTGCCGCGGAGCAAGAAGACCTGATCTGAACGTTCAGTTTCACATCTCTGAGGCGCGCGCCAGCGTACTGTTAACCTCATCACTATAAATATTGTTTCTGTTGTTTTTTTCTTAACATTGCACGGACTAAAGAATTTGACAGTTTGCCTCGCCGCGCAGTCGGTCAGCCAGCGTTTACAGCGAGGAAGAAAAGTTAGCGTTTACCAAGCAGACTACTGGCCAGCGCTCCCTACCCCTCCTCCATCATCAGCGTCACCCTCACCCCCACACTCAGTAACTCTGTGCTGGGTCTTTAGGCAGGGAGGGTCCCCCTAACGTTCGGGGTAACCGAAGAAGCAGCTATGGGTTATTGTTTTGCATCTCTATCCTCGTTCTGACTTCACCGGACTGTCGAAGACTGTTTAGCGGAAACGCTGCAAGACTTCCCCAATACGAGTCTCCAGTGTCCTCGCCTCGGCCGTTAGCTTAACGTTGCTGAAAAAATCGCTGCTGTTTGTCTGCCTGCAAGTGACTGTCTTTGCAACGGGATTGATTTTATATGTCTGCTGAAGCGGAATAGCCTAAAATAGGAGTGTCTGACTGGCCGCTCTGAATCCTGGTGGTTAGTTAGCCTCGTGGCTAGCAGGTTTCATTTTGCTAGCTAGCGTGGTAGCTAACCAGCGAACGAACCCAAATATCTATAGTGGCAGCGGCTAGAAACCAGTTAGCTATGTACCGCTGGATTTGGTTTGTGATCGCTTGATTCAATTCCTTTACACCTGGACAGAATTTGGCGACAAACCTCTGTCAGCAGTTTAACCGCATCTTTTCCGGTGACTTTTTTTGTGCGTGATTGACGAGACGATAAGGAAGGTTTGAGCCTTAACGCTGCACAGGAAAGCAGCAACAGGGGCACAAACAGCAGCGCTGTGTGGATACTCTGGAATGCAAATCATGAATCCTGGCTTATCTCTAACCTCGGCTTGCACGCTTTTATTTATGCCAGGTCGCGCCTGACAGATTAGCGTTTTGCTGCAGGAGCACAAGACTACAAACGGGCACCTTGATGATCCACATCTAACCCGTTCAGCAGTGTCTCACCAGCCCCTCTGCACTGATCGTTAAGCCTGTCTTCTCACGGCGTGGCTGATTTTGTGTTGCAGAGAGGAGCAGGCAGTCCGCTAAGATTAGAACATTTTTTCGACAGTAGTGTTTACATTTTAAGGAACACCCCCCTGCCCCCTCCTTCCCTCATTCCCTTCTTCCTGAAGCACATGCCGCACTGGAGACAGACCAGTCGTTTGGACACAGGAGGACCAGGCAAGTCCCCGGAGACCTGTAGAGCCTGACAGCGCCCGTGTGTGGTGCATCGCACCTACCTGTGTGAGAAACATCACAGGTCCTTACTCTCGCCCCTTGCGCTACATGGAATCGCAAGGACGGTGGATCTAGCGGGCCTGCTTACTGCAGATATTTCGACTAACCCCTACCCTATGTCTTCCCTCGTAAGTTTCCTCTTTTACGTGACAACGATGGTAGTTTGAACAGACTTGGAGCTGCAGACAACGCCGCCGTTTCCCAGCAGACGGTCAGCGCCGTCGTCCATTCATCCGGCCCCCACAGCGCGCCTTGGCCCTTGATGTGGGTCACATCTGGCCGAGGACGTTGTTTTTAAGCCCCTAAATCAGAAGCCACCCTTCCCGGCCCGGTTATTTAATCGATTTGGTCGTCCCAGGGTCGAAAGATGGCGGACCTTGAAGCGGTGCTCGCTGATGTCAGTTACTTGATGGCGATGGAGAAGAGCAAATCTACTCCAGCGGCCCGGGCGAGCAAGAAAATCATTTTGCCTGAGCCTAGGTAAGCACATCCATAGGGGCTTTGATGCTGGGCTTTTGTGTGTGTATGTGTGTGTTTTTGTGAAATGGATGACATTTTCTGTGCATGCTACGCGACCATATATGGCGATGGAGGCGTGCTTCCTCTCAAACCTGTGCCTTACCTTTGATGGGGACCGAAATGACTGTAAAGCTTTTTCTCACTTTAGGTTTCTAAGAACATGCAGCAAACCCCGGCCTCGTAAAATCTGCATTTCAACCATCATTGTCATAGAGCTTAAAGTTAACAAGAAGTTAATCCAATGATCCACAGTGTTGGAGCTACCTGCACATTTTGTTTGCCATCGTTTCTGGTGTCCATTGCTTGTCAGACATGTTTTCTTTGCTCCCGGGCTTTCTTGACTAAAGGTCTGATCCTAAATCTGTGTCTTGTAGCCAGTGTAATTCATTCTTTGAAGCTGCTAAGTGTTGTCGTTGCTGCTGTAAATCCTTCTGATGCATCTTTATTACCACTCTATACAGCTGTTGATCTCATCTTTGCTGTTTGTAAGCGTTTAGCTCACCGAGGAGGGTGTTACTCAAGACAAAAGCTAGAGTCCTATTGAAATAGTACACCCCCACCACCTCTTACCATTTGTATATAATTGTACATCCTTTTGTCCCTGCAGCAGAGGCTTGAAAGTGTCGCTTCAGTCCAGGTTGTAGCGTGCAAGTTCATTGAAGGGGATGTGGTTGAAATTTGGTTATTGACATGGTTGCTTTTCATATGAGGTCTGTGAAAATTTCACAGCACCATTTGAGTTCAGTCAAATGCTGAACTCAAATGGTGCTGTTAGGTGTGGATTAGCTGGATAGTTTGTACCACTGTCACTGATCTGATCTGAGCTCATTGTGCTTCCAGCTATTACCTTGTACTCCACTTTTCTTAATCGCAAACGGGTTTTTCCTTACGGTTTTGAGGCTGGATTCTGGGGTGTTTTGTATTTATTTCCATGTTATTTTTGCATATGAAAGCTGCAAATGTCAGATTGACTCAGAGCTAGTCCTGACTTCTGTAGTCCCTTTCAGAATTCTTCTTCCCTGCTGACGCAGTCACATCTGACACCCCAGTGCTTCCACTATGACTCTTCCTCCTTTAGATCACTTTGTCCATCTGTTGACGTGAGAATTAGCTGACATATTCAGAGTGAGCTTTAAATACAAGCTTTAACTAATATAAAATTAATACATCTTCTTATCGTAGTACACAGTATAACTCTGAGGTCTATTTTTTTTAATGCAACATTTAATCTAGAATCTTAATATGAAGTAGGGTGTATATATACAGTTGTCTCTCTCCCTCTCTATCTATATATCTATATATATCCATCTGTGTATATATGTATATTATAGCGACACCATGTCTTTGTGCACACTAACGAGTTAGGCTTGGCCATCTCTGACAGCAAGAGCGGTGTCAGTGTCCTGTGACGATGTAATACCAAGAGAAGAAGCTCCTACAGCAACCTCAACCAAAGCAAAGGGCTTTACGAAATGAGCAAGAAATCTGGTCCGATTAAAGGTGGAAACAAAAACACGTTTCACCACTGCATGTTGGCGTAATCAGTGTTGGGGTCATTATTTAAAAAAGAAATGTATTTAGAATAACGCTTTTCTCAAAAATAATGCACTATATTACTTAAGTACTCCCAGGAGAAAGTAATTCATTACACTACTCATTACATTACTTTCATGTTACTCTTTAAAATGCCCTGGAACACATTGTCAGTTGTTAACATTTTATGTAATTGTCTTTGTTTGACACTTTCAGATTCTTCATTCTGTATTTTTTTTTTTTTTTTTTTTGGGTGAGCTGAACAGATTTCTGTCACATATAAATTTTGGTGATGTTGAGTTATATGGGTGGTGTACATTGAATGCAACACGTTAAAACAATGCAAATGGAGAACATAACATTGCAGCCACGGGACTATGAAAGGATCATATGTAGATCTGTATTTGCACATACCTATGTTAATAATTTCAAATATATTTACTGTTGTAAATTTTATATATTTAGCTGCTCAGCTTTAAGTAATAATCCTCTTCCAATAATCTGTGTAATTGGTCAGACGCTGCCAGCGCCAAGCCTGTCATGTCAACACGCTTGTGCCTTAGTGAGTTCATAACCAGCTTCATGTAAGAGTTATCCTGATTGCCATTGTTGGGGTAAGTGGATCCAGATAACAGAAAGATACCCGGGGTATCTTTAAGTCATTTCATAGTGCAGGTGCCTGTGACTAGCTGATGTGCTGAGGGGAAAAGAAGACTTTCAGTAGTAAGAAATCAATAAACAGTTGTAGAACTAAATATCAGTCCTGTCATTTATAGGCAAATCTGCACCTCATAGTGCGGTGAGAAATATTATCCTACTCTTTTCTTCATTCAGTGATGGAGGTGTGTAAAGTTTGAGTTAGCAGTAGAAGTTCAAAAAAGCATAATTTTGAATTTGTGTGTCCAATAATGTTGCTCTGCTGGTACTTTATCTTTGTTAATCTGGCAGCCCAGCAGAAAGACACTTGAATACGTGCTGCTAATTTTTTTCCAGCTGAAATGATTACAGGAAAGCATATTCTCTGATAACCAATTGAATGCGTGTGCCTTGATCGTTGTTCATGTAGAGTGAATTAGGTCAAAAATCAGTCCTTGCTCCCTGTAACTCATTGATGTATTTACATGCCATAACAGCAGGAGGGCCCCACCCTCTTGGCAGACTTTAGACACCTTCAGTGCACAAACAAAGGCTCTGACGCTCTGCAGAGAGTTCCCACCTCTGACAGGTCTGGCAGCAGTGGCCGGTGATTTCCTCTAACAGTCAGCTTGTCAGTGCTTCTGAAATGGGCTCAAATTAAAGCACTTTCATTATTTGTAACAAACCTAAATCAGTGAATCAGGAGCTTCATGTTGTTTCTGAAGCATCACTGTTGTAAAAGGTTGTAAGAAAGTTGATGTGCTGTTGTTTTCAGTTCATTCCAGTGTGGTATTAAAAGTAACTCGCAGAACCTGAAGCTCGTCTTAACCGTTATTCCATTACATTGAGCATTCAGTCACAGAATAACACAATAATTATGACTTGGAGATTCATAGCCCTTAAGCACCCAACCCTGCACTAACTCTGTGTACGTGATGGTGTGGCTAAAAAGGGCAGATGAAAAAAGTTATCTGGGTGTTATTTATGCTCATTCTATCTTCTCTAAATGTACACGATTGAGTAGAGGGCGATTCAGAGACCGTGTTTGTGGAAATCAGTAACTGTGAAACGCTCTTTGTTTCATTGGCAGTGAAGGAGAATTAAAAACAATGTAAACCCAAAGATCAGAACCGGCATCATTTGGCTGCAAATTTTGTCCAATTTTATTTTTCCCCCAGAACAAAATAGTTCAGTTGCGAAATAATTTGTGTCCAATTTATTTTAGAAAACACCAAATCAAAATAACAGTTCTCTCATGGTGCTTAAAGTTCAAGCTGATAGTAACTGTATTCTGGTCCAGAGAGCTAAATCTGAAGCACTTTCAGAGAACATGAACAAATATACACAACAGAGCCAAAGAGAGCAAACTGCAGTCTTGCAGTAGCACATACACGTGCGCCAGTTACTAAACTTTTGGCCCTTTTTTGTGGCTGTCACAGATTTTAAAACATAGGCTTTTGCTTTATTTTAATGTGTGTTCCAGCCTTTGCTTTGAACATTGTTTAATAATTGAGACAATACCTTGCAGAGGACTAAATCTGTTTAGGGCTTTTAGATAATATCACACTTATATTTTATAGCAGCAGATTGGCTAATTGCTTGTGGACTGCTGTGTGGCAGCTGTCAGTGATGATACAAGAACACTAACATGTACCACTACAACAGTAAGTGCGTCTCCAATACAAAGACTTTACCTAGCCAGGCCACAGGTATATTTGGACATCCATACATCAGCTGGAGAGAATACCCAGTCCTCAGTACGTGGATCAGAGAGAAACACAGTACTGAGTCAGTTCATGGCAGACATGGCAGCTTTCCTCCTCCAAAAGAGCCGCTCAGCAGTCAGACTCAGAAAAGGTCTTAGCCAGCTGTGTATTTGCGGTGATTCATTCAAACATTGGTTTGTGCGTTGGTTAAAGTGTTTTTTGTGATTAACCTTTGTGGTATTGTCCAAACAACTGGTGCGTTTGCCTGTTTGGTTTGGTTCTCCTGGTGTGGTAATGTGAAAGCTGCTGCAGTTTGTTGGGAGTGGAAACACAAAGCAAACACAGGACTTAGTGATCATGTGTGCAGCATGTAGTGTAGGTCTGGTCAGTTAACTGGATTTTTGAGTTTGTCTTGAAACAGTTACTTTTTGTGTTGATTTTTCATTCTGAAGCTTTTCCATGTTTCTGTATGGTGTGCAATTATTGGCATGCACAAAAGTATAACCTGTGTTTCAAGCATATTTACAGCACAGTACTGCAGTTGTAATCTCAGACATGACTGGTAATTGTGGAGTACAGTCTTTGTTATGAATGACACCCCCCATTCATTCATTCATACGGAATTTCTAAATAAATGCCCAAATAACTGCCACACATGGCGCTAAGTTTGCTACCACATGGCAATTCTTGTTTTAAGATAAATATTAGCTGCTGTGTTGCAGCTTCCCTTGGACCTCTGTGTTTTCTGTTTGGCTGGCTCAGTGGCCATTTAGCATCAGTCCTTGGTTTGGTGGCTTCTCAACCGAGTCCTGTGTCTCACAGGTGAACGAAGTGTGATGTCTCCTCTCCCCTCACTTAGCCTGGAACAGCTCACAGTTCTCGCTCTGCATTTTTTTCCTGGATTTAATTTCTATGTATTTGGATCTCACCAAAGAATCAATTTTCCATATTTGTGTATTTTTGTAGCACATAAGGTTTTGAGTGGTCAGATTTTTACTGAGATTTTGCTTCATTTACCTCGTAGAGATGTGACGCTTTTTCCGATTCTTCATTCTGTATTTAGGCATGAGTCGAACAAAATGCTGTCACATATAAATTTTGGTGATGTTGGGTTACATATGGGTGGCGTACATTGACACATTAAAGAAATGCAAATGGAGAACATAACATTGCATCCACAGGGACTATGAAATGATCATATATAGACCTGTATTGGGATGTACCTATATTATTATTTTCAAATGTATTCACTGTTGTAAATTAGTCTGCAGTTGTCCTGATCACCTTGTGGCGAAAAATAATATTTGGCCATAATTAAGCCTATATCTTCAATCTCACCTGGGAGTGAAAAGGAATCTTTAAACTGACAGCCCCCAGCATCCACCCCACTGATGATATATGACGCAACATCTGACATGCGCTGATGAGTTCCAAATTGATATTTGTGTGTGCGAGACCAAGCACTGAGCTGAGTATATTACTAAAACAGTGTGGTGCGGTGTATACACATAATAAAATCAAATCGTCAGCAACCATTTTTGCTGGGATTAAAATCACTTGAACACTGGGTTCCATAAACATGCTGATTTTCCAGCAGCTGGAGAGCCGTGGTGCTGTTTCTAAATTGCAGACCCTTACTTGATTGGATGACCATTAGCTGCTTTTTTTTCAAATCTGCAAATCTGTATTAGGAGGAGCTGTAGAGGTTCTTAGAAAAATGAAATGGCAAACCCAGGTGCTGGTATGTTATTGATCAGAACTGAACTGCTCTGCGGTTGCACAGGAGCACTCTGTTAGAGTGGATGACCTTTGTGCTCGTCTCCACAAACAGAGCAAAGCTTTAGCACTCAGTGTAGACTTGCCAGTGAAACTGTATGCCGGGCTAATTGAGTTCACTCATTAGACATTTAGTCTTCAGGGAAACATGGAGGCTGCAAGTTAATCCAAGGATTGGCAGCTCTGCTCCATGTAAAGACCACACCAGGTTGAATCCTGTAACAAGCGGAGGCGTTTCTGTATGAGGAAACAAACCACACAATCGATCATTAGTGTAATGTTTTTGTGAGAGTGGTTTATCAAATGATTCTGTGCTAGATATGAGCTTTATTATTTATTACATTACACATTAACATAAAGGAGCCGCAGAGATAAAAGGTTCAGCTAATGGACCTGTGAAAGCAGTGTAACACAGCTGATGAGTAAACCAGTCAGTGAAGCCAGGCTGAAAATGTGCCTCCAACATGTCAGTGAGGACATTAAGAGAATAAGCTGTCCAATACAACTGCATGAATTATAACTGTAAACACAAACAAGTTTGTGATGAAGAGCGCTGGTTTGTATTTAAGTGGACCTGCAGATGCACTGCTTATTTCCTGAAGTGCTCATGAAGTCAGCTTGAATACACTCATTTATATCTCCCATTTGACAAAGTTAATGGGAGTTGGAAATAATAAAGGATCAGACTATTATGTAGCCTCACACAGAATGCTATCTTGACAAAATTCAGTGATATAAACTTGGACTTTACTAACAGGGCTGTATCTGTGTCTCACCCACATGCTTCATGTGCATCCTCGATTACTGCATTTCCTCAAAAAGTGGTGAGACCATTGGATGTGCCTGTAGGTCATAGTGTTTCCAGCCCTTCCTCCTATCTACCACATACCTGGTAGAGTCTGTGACTGCAGGCTTGGGTTGTGTCACTGAACAACAAGCTAGAGGATAGTGATCAAATGTAGATTGCTAATCTAATATGCCTTTTAAAACTAGTTTGTTCCTTCATTTATACATTTATCTTTTGTTTAGTTCCTAGTTTTTAATTTCCTGTCTGCACCATTACATACAGCCAGTACTTGTTTGTGTGTACACGTGCACTATAGAGAGCATAAGAGCTGGACAGAGTGTTTGTGGCATCACACACTTTCTGAAGCTTCTTTCAGCTGCAGCCATTATGGTTCTTTGGAGCCAGAAGTGAGCTCATTAGGATCATGTTCGCAGCTGCATGCAGAAACTGAGTAGGAGATTTATAGACACACATCTTCTAATTAATGCAAGTGCAAAACTAATAAAATGGAGAAATGTGACCTGGCAATACTGTAGCACAACTTGTTGGATGGTCTGTACCAAACAGCAAGCATGACTTATCTCAGATGAGCCCTTAGAAACACTCAAACAGGCACCAACAGCACACACCATGAAGGGGTCTGCTTCAGTGACTCAGAAGCCCCATTTCCATTAGTACCATCTTGGATTGAATCGCCATGGTTCGCCACGGTTTTTAGGCTTTTCCATTAGGTCCTAGTACCTGGTACTAGGTATTAAAATAGTACCTGCTCGACCGGGGTTCCAAGCGATCCGAACGGGTACTAAAATGTGACGTCGTCAGACGTCAGTGGCGTTACTCAACGAGTCGTGAGAGCGTCTTGTTCACGAACAACCCAACTAATATTCTCCTCAGTTGTACTACAGTGCTGGGGATGTTCCTTTCTGCGGGAGTCAAAATGTTTTATACACAGAAGCCCAGGTATTGTCTATGTGTTGGAGTGTGATTGTGCGTATGTTGAATGTTTTCAGAGGAATGTGGAATGGTTGAATGGAATGAATCATGACAAATGTGAAGGGCAAGTAAAAGAGACAGGCTTTTCTGTTTAAAAAAAAAAAAAAAAAAAAAAAAAAGCAGAACTTGATTAAAAGTGCGTGGGTGCGTGCATGGGAATGGGCAACCAGTAATGCATGCACAGCTGTAACAGTCGTGCATGTGTGAAGCTTCCTGCAGCATACTTGCAGAGGCCGGAAGGTTGCACTTAAATGTGGCACTTTGGAGATAGCATGGTGCTGCCACATTCTCAGCGGGCCACGCTGAGTCCTCTGGCAGTGAGGCGAGACTTTGACGGCAACACTGGCGGCAGCTGAGAAGAAAAGTGTGGGGGATGGCGACAGGATGACCTGCTGTTATGTTACAGAGATCAAGTTAATGCTGACCGAGTCTTAGCCAGAGCTGGCCTCACCAGTAACGGCCCTCAGCCAATCACATCTTCCAATTCCTGTCTCCAGCTAAAGTACAAAAAACAACTGCCTTCTCTCTATGAGACACAGAGTTCAGGGTGGTGTCTGTGCATGTGTGCAGACGTGAAATATTAAATATGAAGGGAAAAACACACTTATTTAACATTTTTATATTTTTGCAGTGGTGCATGCTGGTCATTGTTGTATAGTCAAACGATAGACCAGCACGTCATTCAGAATCCCGTCCCTCTGATCTTATTTATGTTGTTTTTCCCATGGTCTGTGCTGCTGGGAACATGCAGCAGGGAGCGGAGCAAAGACGGGCTCAGTTTTACACTGGACAGCAGTGTTAGTACATGTCACTGTTTTCCTTTTCAGTATAAAAAGACGTCAATATGCCGAAGCATCCTTGCTAACACAGTATGAGTCTAAATGAAAAGCTCATATTTGATAACACTGCATGAGCCCCACTGTTTCCCAGCTGAGCATTGTGGTTGTTACTGAGAAGAAATATTTTGTTAGCCTAATGTTAGTGTCATGCAGGCAGGTCGGAGTTGCATACATACTGTTTGTGGACCCAACCCAAACCCCAAAACATCTGCACTAATGCTGACATTTGGAGGATTCCTGCTGAGTCAATAAGGAATCAGACCTATAAGTGGAATCTTTAACAGTTTTCATATGAATAAAATCCATCCTGTGTGTCATTGTTGGTCTCTGGTGAGACTGCCTCTATGGTCAGTAGTCTGTGTTGTTCTTTGCAGCCCAGTTGAGCATGCTTTGCCACATGGACCAGTTCTCCACCTGCTGCTGTTTCAAAAATAGGGAGCATGTCTTTGATGTCTTTGTCACGCTTGAGTCATGATTAGGGCTGGGTCATTTCATACCGTTCACGGTAATACCGGTATAATGTTGGGCAACGATAAGAAAATTAAATATCGCGATAGAATACGGGTAAAATGCGCAGTGCCTTTGTTTTCATACGCACATGGCGGAAAAAGCATGGCGGCGACGGAGAATGAGAAGGGCGAAAGCGGATCGTTAAATGAAACAGATGAACCAGAATTGGTTTGTAAAAATTCTGCAACTTCAGTGTGGAACTGGTTTAGCTTTCGTCCGTCAGATACACAACAAAGTACTATTTTTGGTAGAGCATGCTAGCGGGCCGTCGTTATTACCGTGTTTTTTGGAAAATACGGCACACTTAAAATCAATCCTTTGATTTTTCTGATAATGGACAGTACCCCTTATAATCCTGTGTGCCTTATGTATGAATTCTGGTTGTGTTTACTGACCTTGAAATGATTTTATGTGGTACACGGCGCTAAAAATCTGTCAAATGTTTTAGCACGACTTTGCTAAGCTACGCACCTGCACTGCTTGATGGATTGTCGGAGCATTACGGCTATCGTAGGCAGGAGCCTCGCGGAGTGATATGTACTGTGCTTCAACATAATATTACCATATTGTGTGTGTGTATAACCTCTTTTTAAGTTTTGTGGATATTATACATGGTTATGCTGAAGATATGTCGGCCAATTTCCACTGGAAATGCTTTTTGGTTAAACTGTCAGCACGGAATTTGCATTTGCACTGTTAAATTTCTATACAACTTTAATGCACATAAAAAAAACAACTGCTTGTTTAAGTGAAAATACATTGGGGGTTTTTTTTGGGGGGGGGGGGTTTGCACTAATAAAGTTGTTGAGTTGTAAAGTATTTTGTCTAGTGTCAATTATATCGTCAGTTATGGCAAATTTTCAAATGTATATCGTGATAAATATTTTTGGTCACATCGCCCTGCTATAGTCATGATGACTTACGACCCCTCTGCCAGGCTCCTGCAGCCAGTGATTTTTTTTTTTCACTGATAGATGCATCATTTCAACTGTGCTACCCAGTCGTTGCAGATCAGTTTTTTAATTTTGCAGTTTGTACTCTGCATTGAGATGTCATTAAAATCTGTTGTTGAGCCAAACAGTAAATTGTGCAAGAATCCCATAAGCTCTTAATCCTGAAAGTGCCATTGTTAATATTTTTGCTTTTCAGACAGCACTGAGATATTGCTATTTAATACAGCATTTAATGGACCATTTCTATCCAGTTATAAAGTAAAACCACTTTTTCCAGAGTGAATTAATCGAGAATGATTGCAGATCTGAAAATTGCTCAGGTTTTCTTATAAGTGGCTGTCTTTGCCCCCTCTGAATCCACTTGAGGCTGAGCAGCAGCCAGAAAAACAAGTTTTGGCAAAGTGAGTTTTCCTGTTAAAGACAGTAATTACATGTCTGCAGGCTCAAATGAGCTGAAACAAGTGTTCCTTCCACCTACTCAGGTCCTATTTGTATTGTCAGGTATAAACTAAGCTTTCTTGAGAAATATTGACAGAGCAAATAAAATGTTAGTTGTTGCTCTCCCACAGCGTGAGAACTATAGACATGGGCTGAAAATGTCTGAAGCAGGTTTGAGTTGGGTCAGAACCTTGGCACTGTGCAGTATGTTATCAGCACAGTTCAATTACATGCCCACACAGCCGGCTACAGAAATGCTAGTGACAAGCTGTTAATATGTTAAATATTTACACATGTGCATACTTCCTGGAGCCTGGAATGGTCACCAGCACAGTGTTGTTATAGCGTCAGAGTGCAGATTAACAGCTAATGAAAGCCGGCCGTTTGTGCCTCTTACACTGGCACTGACCCACCGCCAAACGGGGCCAAAGCAAATGCAGAGACATGATCAGACTTAACCTATTTCAGAATCCTTTCCTGTGTGTGACCTTTCAATGCAGAGCTGAAAGTCAGACCTCACACATGTTGGTTTTGTAACCCCTTTAACCACCTGCAGCTTGTTACTGCGACTAGCATCACTTCTGCTTAGTACAGGCTGAGCTTCAATGTAATAGCAAGTGTGTACCAAACCTGTTTTTTCTGCAGTGAAATGCAGTCAGGGGGTGTAGCGAGGTAAAGAATCAGGTCACCTAACATTGGGAGGGTCTCTGCCTCCAGGGCGCTACTTTGTCGCTGCAGAAATCACCGTTGAGTGGCTTTGATGAAGGTCGCAGAGGAGGCAGCAGAAGATTTTGTTGAATTGTGTTGTAATGGTTGTGCTAGTGGGTGCTGAGATTGATGATGGTCAGGGTGAGTGGTGACAGCTTGCCAGTTAAGGTGATGTTTGTCTAATTTCCTCTTTGAGGTCTTAAGTTCTGAGATTCATAAGAAATGAAAGCTTCCTTACAGCAGGGGCATATTCAACCTGTAAACACGCCCGACACTTGCAACACGGATGCATCTCGATGCGTACGGGTGATCGATCAATCATCATCAGTGAGAAATCAGGTGATATTTCTGTCTGCTGTACTGACTTGGAAAAAAAGAAATTGGAGTGTAATGTAGACACACTTGTTTATCTCGCCTCTAATTCCAAAAAAGTTGTGTGAGGTGAGGTCGTGGCGACACACTGACACAAGACTGGAGGAGATGTGTGTTTAAGCTGATATCAGTTGTCTTCTGTCAGCTGCATCCATCATTGTTATAGGTCATCTAAAAACCTAAAAGTGTCCCGGGTTTTTAGTATCTCTGCTTTGTGGCTCATTGGTTGATCCTCAGTACCTGGATGTACTGGTCCCACCGGCTGGTTATCATGCTTAAAGATGGAGAAATAGGATGTATTATTATTCCGATACCTGCCCAGTGCAATGCTAGACTTTTGAACACCACCTCTTGCAGCCACGGTCCTCCTCAGAAATGTGTGGGGACTGTTGAGACTGTGGACAAAGCAGATAAAGACGCACAATAAGTGAAGGTAGTGCCTACAAGCGTTAATGCTACATTCATACCCTTCTGACACCATGCCACTCACAGATTGTCAGTGTCATGGGGATGCCTGTAAATAATACTGCTTTATTTCTGTCTTTTTGCCCACAGTCACTGTCAGTCACACTGCATTTCTACACTGGGAGGCTTTGTTTTCTGATCTGCTCCGGTCATCTGCTCCCGTGAGCTAATGCTGCTGCTGTTATTGGAGGCTGCACTGGTATAAAACAATGAAAGCTGTTCACATCGATGTCTATGCATCTGTGACACCATCATGACAGTGTTGTGAGACTGTGCTTCTGAGGGTTTATCTTTCCGCCACAAACGTGTGTTTGCTCAGTGTTGTATGTGTCACTGCAGTTGGTGATCTTTCAAATCTTGAGCAGTCAAGATTATGTGCTTGGTTTCTTCCAACATGCTCTTCATTTGATTTTAATACACTATGTTTCATTAGCAAACTCAATGCTAACCTCACTAACTAGATACAGTGTAGCAGTCTCCTCCCCCCTCCCCCCCACTCCACCCCACACACATGTGTTTACTGTCCAATAATTCATGACTTGTACAGTAAATATTACCAGCTGCTTTTATGTGGTGCAGTTTAGCGCGAATAATCCAGAGTCAGCTGCTAATGATTCAGTGGGGCACACAAACCTCTAAAAGAGGAAGTGTCTACTTCCTAGGTTCTTGTTCCTGTTGCTGTGGCTGCAGTTGATGTTCATTCCCACTTTCCCATGAAAATCAGCCCAAACAAGCCCAGGATGCAGAGCACTGGGCTGCTGGCTAATTTTACCATCTCAGCTCTGGCCGTTACAGCATGTTTCTCACATAATGTCATGCTCACGTTGCCTGAGAGTTGTCCACCATATTGGGTGTGATGCAACGTTGAACAAAATTTGTGTATACCTTGGTCTTGTTGTTGGTGTCTGACTTACTGTGGCCTGTTAGTGTTTCCACTCTCTGGTCCAGATAGGTTCTGTTTTTGTATTTTCAGAGTAATCCTCCATGGGGAGAAACTGCTACTGTGCTGGTTTATTCAGGGTTCAGCCTGCTGTAGTTTTTGCCTTTTTAAGTTGCTCTACCACATAACTAGATAAAGTTGTGTGGGAATAAGACCTGGGAAGTCTGTATGCAGTGAGTATTTCCTTTTCAGTCACCTTTCTCACTCAACATGTGTTAATAGACCTCTGCTGAATCACACTTGTTATTAATTTCTGGCTCTATTCCACAGCATGTCCTTCATCCTGTTTTCTTTCTCTGGTCGCAGCAGATGGCCCCGCCCCTCCCTGAGCCTGGTTCTGCTGGACGTTTCTTCCCGTTAAAAGGGAGATTTTATTTCCCACTGTCGCCGAAGTGCTTGCTCATAGGGGGTCATATGATTGTTGGGTTTTTTTCTCTGAATGTATTATTGTAAGGTCTACCTTACAATATAAAGCGCCTTGAGGCGACTGTTGTTGTGATTTGGTGCTATATAAATATAATTGAATTGTAGCTTGTAGGGCTGGGCCATATTATACCGTTCACGGTAATACCGGTATAATGTTAGGCAACGATAGAAAAATGAAATATCGCGATAGAATGGGAGTAAAACACGCATGCGCAGTGCCTTTGTTTTCATACGCACATGGCCGATTGTTGAGTGAAACAGATGAACCAGAATTGATTTGTAAAAATGGTGCAACTTCAGTGATGTGGAACTGGTTTGGTGTTTGTCCGTCAGATACACAACAAAGCACATTTTTTTTGCAGAACATGCAAGCGGCCGTTGTTATTGTCATATTTGTCGGACTAAGATGCTCTTAAATCTGGGAGTAATCTGGGTCCTAAACTCCGTCGCTTCAGGTCAACCAACACTGCAGCATCACTGAGAGTTAAAAACTGTCTCAATTCTTTCATCTTTAATAAAACGATCAGCATTGCTGCTTTACCAGGTGTAACTATAAAGTTTAACTTCCAGGCATCCATGAAAACAAAAGTTATTACATTTAACGGAGTTAGAAGTTAGCAGGAAGCTATCGGAAGTTAGCTCGCTAGTTTCACTAGTTACCTAAGCATGATATAGCATGTTCTGACTGAGAGATTTCTGAAAAAAATCAAACGTAGAGCTCTGCTATCACGTCCAACATAAATGAAGACAGGAAACTAAACAGCAGTGACGTTTGTAGGGTTACTGAAGTTGGGCTAGCTGGTATATAATGATGTGCTACGTGATCGCTAGCGACATTTAGCATAACATAAACAGTGAAGCTGGAGGACGAACACTAACACTTTTCCACTTATAAAAGTTAACGTTAAAGTTCCTGATAGTTAGAGACAAATGCAATCGCATGGCAGGATGCTGTAAACGGACCAAACTTCAGTCAGGAGAACAACTGAGATAATCCATCCACAATACGAGGTTAGTCATTAATATACTGCAACAACATGGGAATAGAGCAGCTGCCAGAGAATTCAACATTAATGAATCAATGGTACAGAAGTGGAGGAAGCAAGAAGAATGAGTTTAATAAAGTTTGATTTATCTGACTGCTTTGTTTCGCTTAATGTGCCTTATAATCCCGTGCACCTTATGGTCCGAAAAATGCGTACTGCACACTGCAGTTTAATGTTGCAAAGCACCTCTTTTTAACTTCAGTGGATATTATACATGGTTATGCTCAGGATATGTCAGCACATTTCTACTGGAAATGCCTTTTGGTTAAACTTTCAGCAAGGAATTTGCATTTGCACTGTTACATTTTTATAAAGCTTTAATTTACATAAAAACCAGCTTCTTGTTTAAGTGAAAATAAATGGAAGGTTGTCTTTTTGCGCTAGTAATGTTGTGGAGTTGTATTTTGTCTCGCATCAATTATATCGTCGGTTATATCGTTATCGCAAATTTTCAAATATATATCGTGATAAATATTTTTTGCCATATCGCCCTGCTCTAGTAGCTTGCATAGCACCCCTTTTTTCAGTTGGGCATGAAGTCGTTTAGTTGTAGTCGTAGCTTGGGTGTGTGTGTGGCTGTCTTATGGCATGTATGCTGTAATTCATGCAAATGTTTGATGGAAGTGCCTTTGTAGCCAGTGGACAGTGCTTTGGTTGATGCTGGGTGTGTGCACTGGAAGTTTAATTTGTTGTTTTCATTTGTAGACAGAAACGACGGATGTTAATCGACTTATCGTTTTAGCGCATCATTTCCTTTTTACACATGAAAAAAATGTAAAGCCTGCGTTTTTTTTTAGTTTGTTTTTTTTTACATATTCTAATGTGTTTTAGTTAACTCTTGAATATGAATCATTCACATGCTTAGAAATAGACTGAAAATACCATTTCAATAGGAGAGTGCTCAGTATTTTACACTGATACATTGTTGAAAAGCTAACTATTGTGGTGTGTCCCATTAATGAGTTATGCACTGTAATGCATTGAGAAATGATGCACAAGTCTGATAAGGTCGCTGCTATTGTATCATCATCTTGGCCACTGCGGTTAAGGGTTCACCTCGCACATGCTCAGTGTGCATGCAGAGGTGTTTGTAGGTGAAGCCTTCCTCTGCTGTTGTTGTGTATGAAGTGAGCTGGTGAAGTGTTAATGGGCCTATGGAGGGGGCGCTAATTGATTCTTTCTCCCTGCTCTCATTTTCATTAACACCTGCTCCCAGGGTAGCGTGTATCTCTCTAGGTTCTGCTGTAGCCTCCCTTGTGTCCTTGTCCCTTTCCTGCTGTGTGGGGACGGGAGAGTTCCAAACCTGGGACGGATCTCTGACTGGAGGCTGGGCTGCTGTTGCATGTAGCTTAGTGAGCTGCTAACTGTGCTGCATATTAATCTGCTTCTTCCTCTCCCCACCACCTTGTGTTCACAGCATTCGCAGTGTGATGCAGAAGTACCTGGAGGAGAGAGATGAACTGACATTTGACAAAATTTTCAATCAGAAAATTGGTAAGTCTCAACCTTTTCATTCTGCTAAAGCGTAAAAGAAATGCATACCGTAGGTTACCAGGATTCAGCAGCATTTCTCTACAGAGGAAGAGATGGCTCCTGTAGCAGGAAGTTCTGCTTTTTCACATCTCACATTACAGTATTATTACTCCAAAAATCTCCCTCAGTGCAGAAAACCAACAAAGAAACTATTGGAGAAGTGGATGAATGTATAGCAGAACATATTGTGATGTGTATTCATTTAGGATGCATTGTTGGAAAGTTTTATTTATTTATTTTTTGTTGTAATGATGATTCATTCATTCATTTTTGAAGTCAAACTGAGAACATAAACGCCATTGGTCTCCAGTGGCTGAAGCTTCTAATGGAGTTGCTTTTGCTTTTGGTTTCATTGAACTTGTTGGGACATGATGTGTGAACAGGCTGTTAATGGTAGCTAACACTTTACTTATGGTACAGTGTGTTTAAGCATTAGCATTTACCCCATATGGGCCCTGTGACCAGTTACTTAGGCATGCTTTACACTTTCTGCTTTGCGGTTTCATTTAGCTTCCACCCACAGATTTACTAACAGATTACACACTGCCGTTTTTCCTATTGAAGGTGTTTTTCAGTTATTCTAAAGCTTTGCTACCGTGGTCCAACACTGTTTGATTGGTTTGTCACTCCACCACTTGTAATGTCCCAGTAAAATAGAACGGTTAGTTGTGTTTGCCGTTAATTATAAACAAAAATGAATAAATCACTCCACTGTTATTGTCAGCATTTAATTTGAGTGAAGTAAGAGATACTGGATTTAACTCTAGCTCTGTGAGTAAATGTGTAACAGGCTTCACTATTTGTCTTACTGAAAGGCTTTTGGTAACTGCAGAACTACAGTAACCACTCCTTGTGTTCACAGCAAAGCTAGTTGGTGTTGCCTCAACTGTCTCAGTTTATCTACCAAGCCAAATCTGAGTGCTGTCTGTCAGACTGTTTGCATTGTAATGCCCCTTTTCCAGGTGAAAACTACAGGTCAAGCGAGATTCTATCTAAAGTCAGTGCTCCAAAAGCCAGTGAAGGGTTCCTGTGCACTGTTTACATGATCTAAGGAGACTTTCTCCATAAAGGAACAAATAACACTGAGCTGTTAAGGACAAAAATTGATATTTTTTGGCAGGAAAGGCAGCTTCAACATAGGCATGACTGTCACATACAATACTTCACTAAGCGTGTTGACAGCATTGTTTTTCAAATATGTTAAGAAAAATAAAGAACAACAGAAAACCCCCACCTAACACAACTTCAGACCAAAAGAAATGCAGGCACCACTGTCAGCGCTTTTCCCCCCTTCTATTGCATATTTGCATACAAACTAGAGATGGCACGATACCACTTTATGACTGATACCGATATCATAAATGTGGATATCTGCCGATACTGATATGAATCCGATATAGTGTTTTTTTAATCAATAAAACTGTTTTTTTAATATATTGCTGCATTTTCTATAAGTTCATACTCAAGTTTAAATAAACAACAACACTAAAGCTATTCTGTTATACCTGTATGTGTAAATACACTGCACCCAAAATATTTCATAGTTCAGCGACACTGATCAATCTAATGAACTTAAACCTACTCAATCCTTCCTATTCTGGTATTTTAAAGAGTACTTAGCAGAAATAGTAAGCAACCTAACTAATAGGGTTACAAACTCCCAGCAAAAAAAAGGAACCACCCCCCACCCTCCACCTCATGATGCTTAATCAACGTAATCAACTTTAATTTGATGCAGTGTGGAAAAAAAAATGCACAGAAATCAATTATTTTTCAAGAATAATTAAATAGATTCAACATCTTTCTTCAACAGAATTGCAGACTGCACAGATGGTACCTTCCCAAAGGAAAAAGTACTATAGCTTACTAGGGTATATTAGACTTAACAGTTACTATATACAATCATGGACTTCTATACATTTTACATAAGATTAAAACTTTGGGTGTAAGATTCAGATAATTATTTATTAAAAGCTAGATATTTTAAATGAGAATAAGAAAGAAAAGTATGTCTTTGTGCCCCCCTTTTCCCTGTTCATGCCCTATCGGCCCCCCTGGCTAAACTTTGCTAGATCCGCCCCTGCACAGTTAGCAGCCGTCAGCTGCATAGAAAAGGATCCTGCTCTAGAAAGTAAATAAATTCTAACAACAGCTTATCAAGCTTAAACGTGCTGCTGTTGTTCAGCCGCTGGTTTCCTCTTTCTGGCGCGAAGTGGGCCAAAAACAGACAAGAGAGACGGACTCGACAGAAAAGCCGATCAGCTGATCGTTAATCAGTTTCACGATTGAAGTAGCAGCTTAATGTGGGAATGCTTTACAAACATTCAGAGATGAACTTACACACTTTCTTTACTTCTCTCTGGGATAATCGGAGCTGAAATGCTGGTTTGAGGCTACAAATACACACAGCCGCTCTATCACGTGGGCACACTGCTCCGACGTGCTACGGTTATGAGCCGAGTTACGCTGTGTTGCAAGTTCTGTGAGGTGCTTTTTGGATATTTAATGGATCGGATTACATTTTTTTATTTCTCTCCGATATCCGATCCAGTAATGTACGTCAGTATCGGACCGATTACGTAATATCGGATTGGTCCATCTCTAATACAAACATTTCCTCGCTTTTAAAGCTCAAAGCAAATGCTGTCATGAAAAATGAATTTGCTGGTAAATATTATCCTCTACTTGTTAGCACATAGCTCAAAGCCCCTCTTTGCTTAACTACACTCTGAGAGAGCTGGAAGCATTTTATCTGGCAGAAGGCTGCTCATCTGTGTCAGACACTCTTAAACAGAAATCATCGCCTGTAGCAGATTAAGCTGTCGCTTATTAACATTAATGGGATAAATGACTTGATATAACTGGATGGTTAATGCGGAATGTTTTTGTGTTCAGCCATGTTATGTAGCATCAATCAGTAAAATCCCTCTTCCTGACTCTGTGTTTTAGGCTTCATTTTTTTCCTCACAACCTGACACTCAAAAGTGATGGGAGAATAAATACGATCTCATAACTGTTGACCACTTTTTGCCCCAGTGTTGTTCAAAATAAACCACCTAATAATATTCCTGATGCAGTAATGCTTAAATTTTTCAGTCCTCCTTTGCCGCAGAAGCAATTTGTAATACAAGGCTTCTCGCACTTGGGTCTAAATCAGGATTGTGTTCAGCCTCAGTGTGGCACTACTCTTTTTCTGTGCTAGTTGTGCAGATGCTTACTGTCACTTCTCTGTATGGAGTTATTCATTGTAAGGCAGCTTTGTTTGTGTTTAGAGCAATGACTCAAGGTAGAGTGTCACATTTCCTGTTTCCTCCTGCCCTCCAGTTGGTAGCAGCGTCGCTGTGCTGGCTCCTCCGAGTGTTTCCATTCTGAGCACACGGGCTGTGTGCCAGTATTTGTGGCGTACCAGGGGACCACAGCTGCCCTCCAGGCTTCTAGTAGCTTTACTTACTTTTCTCTGATCTGTGCCCTCTTTGGGAATAGACTGCGTTAATTTTCTCTGCCTCCTTCTCCTTGTCTTCAGGTCTCTTCTCTGTCAAATTTGTTGCTGTCCTTATTGCAGTCTCTCTTATTTTCTCTTTGCCACCTCATACTATCACTCAGGCTCTTGCACATTGTATGGGTGTGCACATGCTTTATTGGTACCTTTGTGAAACTTAACACTCTTGCAGTAATTTAATAATCCTTATTTTGGCCAGTGTGTTAATTGTCTTCAGTAAGTTGGACACTGCTGGAAAAACAGTGGGAAACATGTCTACACACTTGGTGGATGCAGCCACCACGACCACTGGTGACCCAGTGCTTAGTGGAGTCCTGTTTTTAAGGCTCAAGATGAGTGTAGGGATGTGGTTAGTGTTTTGAAACCAGACACGATAAGCAAAGAGCATGCACTGTCTGGCTGACACACGGCATGCACTGAGGCTAGCAACATGTCAATCACGTGGTAAAACAAACCCTGCTTTATCCTCACTCTGAACTCAAGTGGCATCCCTAATGTGCGCTGTTAGACATCTAGTTTATAGAAATAAAATCCATGTGCTCATATTAAGCAAACGTGGAATTTCACTATTATACCTACAACAAACAACCTGCCTGAAGATCTTTGTGATGGGTGCTTTTTGGAGCTTGCATTAAACATCAGCACCTGTGGGCAGAACTGGCATGAATGCCAAAAACACACAGTTTACCAAATAGGTCTAATGAGATTGTTTAGTTGAACGAACTATGAAAATTCACACTAACATAAAAATCCCTTTAAAATTTTTCAGTCAGATAAAATCATATAATATCACAAGCCTAATTTCCTATTTGATGAGTATAATTCATTGTATTTTAGTATGTTAGACGCAGTGACCACAGTTACACGTCTAAGCTTGCTGAACAGGTGATTTAATTAAGGACTCTCATGGACTTCTTACTGTCAGCACTTATTGTGATTGTGATCACAGTAAGTGCTGCTGTCGACTGTGAAAAATCATTTTTTCCTCTCCACTGTTTTCATTGTCTTGGTCATAATGCTGGTGCTTCAGATCCTGGCATGTTTGTCAGAAAAGGTGCTCTGACTCCATCATAAGCTACAATACTGAGTACTTGATATTCACGGACGTGCTGTTAAATAAGTTTTATAGTCCTCGCACATCTATTTGTAGTTGCAAGTGTGAGTGAAATGTTTGCACGAGGGGTGGTGGGGGGTGGCTGGGACAGTGGTAATGTCAAAAAAATCAAAACGCATGAGAAAACACACTAGGCATTAGTGAAAAGAGTGAGCGCGTATGTGTCAGTGAACAGAAACTCTTGAGTTCTTGAGAGGACTGTTATGATGAAACACTTGCAGGCGTATGCAGCCTGCTTTACCTGACGTGACCGGCCTGGCCTGCACTGTATCATTTCAATCACTGGAACCAGGATTATATTTTTTAAAAACACAGCAAAGTCTCATCGGAGTGAAGCCGCTGCAGATACCTTCTGGTGTCATCTGTGGTGGCGTTGAAATCTCAGTTTTTATTTTAGTGCCTTTGGTCATTATCAGTGACGGGAAAACACAACAGAGTCAAGTTTTAATTTTATCTACGTGCGTCAAATCATTCTCACAGGATGTTGCAGAAGAATCTCTTTGGTCCTTCATTTCTCCTTTCTGCTTAGCTCGCTCGGTCCTCTCGCATGTGGAAGTACTGCCTCTCAAACAGCACTGCATTAGCCAGGCCAGCTTAGGGAAATAGTTGCAAGGCGTGAAGCTTGATGTCAGTTGTGTGCTCTACACATTTGAATGGCAAATGTGTAAGTTTGCATGTTTCAGTAACAAGATAGCTGTCCACAGACTCCAACTGAGCATCACGTGGCTATGGAGGTGTCAGCGTAGCAGTTTCAGCAACTCGTATAATATACAGAAAACCCAGAGCTGCCGCGTTACTATCTAAAAAGTGCAGCAGATAAAATTCTCCCTTTTATGTGTGTTAACTGCTTCTCTGAGGAATGCACTTGTAAAAACAGTGACTGTAACCGGCACGAGTCCTTAGTTTTAACACAGATTTCACTTTACGGACTTTTCATTTGCATACCGTCAAAGTAAGGTCTTCCCACAGAGACTTGCACATACTTTAGTTATCAGCCTGCTTCAGATAAATCTCTGCAGCCGTGATTTTAGATCACACTAAACTGTGAGCACAGCAGAAATGTTCTTCTATGACGAAAGTCCAGTTTGTCCTCACTTGATTCTTAGGAAAATGATGCCTTGTTCCACGTCCAGAGTGAGAAATGGCTTTAAATTTGTTGTGATATCCTGACACAGAGCTATCAGGCACAACCAGTTTGGTGTATTTCACTTTCGTTTGAGGTGTGTTCAGGGATTCAGCTCACATGGGTGCCAGGTATTTTTTGGATTCATTTTGGGTTTTGTCACATGTCAGTCCTGCTGCCTCCCACGCTTTTGGCATCAGAAAAGGAAGTGGATTTTTAATCAGCAATTGTAGCATTGCAGTATTCGGTTGGATTTTAGCACCCTCAACAGCCCTTGTCCTTGGGCTCAATAAGCCCTGTTGACTGTCATGACAACCAAGGTCGGGAAGAAAGCACTTCAGTGTTGCTGGAATTCTTTTACTTCACGATGAAGAAACCGTATCAGCTAGTTTGTTTTGTGGTTCAGACTTTTCTCTGCAAGAAAATTTAATACTGACAAGTGAGAGGACTTGAGGTCTGTGCTTTACATGGATCAAACTAGTGTAAGGTTACTGTGAGTGTCATTTGCTGTCTTCATAGTCCATGACTTCTGAGCCCTGAGGGGGTAAGACTCTGTGGCTTTTTTAAGGCTGTGTCAAAAAGCTGAAAAAAAGGGTGTTGAGAAGGTCTACCTGGCTTTGCATCAGCTGGAGAGCATGGCTTTGGTGACTCCTCCCTGCGATGTCCCTGGGCCAGACACAGTCAGGGTCAGGCAGGATGGACCCTTATGTAATGGACATGATGTCCTCTCTAAATATAGCAGGCATACTGCTCACTACTTCATCTTGAATATGTTTTTAAAGGCATATATTTGGTTTTCTACATGGTCTGAAGTAGGGCTGGGCCATATTATACCGTTCACGGTAATACCGGTATAATGTTAGGCAACGATAGGAAAATGAAATATCACGATAGAATATGAGTAAAACGCGCATGCGCAGTTCCTTTGTTTTCATACGCACATGGCCGATTGTTGAGTGAAACAGATGAACCAGAATTGGTTTGTAAAAATGGTGCAACTTCAGTGATGTGGAACTGGTTTGGTGTTTGTCCGTCAGATACACAACAAAGCACATTTTTTTGCAGAACATGCAAGCGGCCGTCGTTATTGTCGTATTTGTCGGACTAAGATGCTCTTAAATCTGGGAGTAATCTGGGTCCTAAACTCCGTATGCTTCAGGTCAAACAACACTGCAGCATCACTGAGAGTTAAAAACTGTCTCAATTCTTTCATCTTTAATAAAACGATCAGCATTGCTGCTTAACCAGGTGAAACTATGAAGTTTAACTTCCAGGCATCCATGAAAACAAAATGTATTACATTTAACGGAGTTAGAAGTTAGCAGGAAGCTAGCGGAAGTTAGCTCGCTAGTTTCACTAGTTACCTAAGCATGATATAGCATATTCTGACAGAGATGTCTGGAAAAATTCAAACGTACAGCTCTGCTATCACGTCCAACATAAATGAAGACAGGAAACTAAACAGCAGTGACGTTTGTAGGGTTACTGAAGTTGGGCTAGCTGGTATATAATGATGTGCTACCTGATCGCTAGCGACACAGCTATGTTAGCATAACATAAACAGTGAAGCTGGAGGACGAACACTAACACTTTTCCACTTATAAAAGTTAACGTTAAAGTTCCTGATAGTTAGAGACAAATGCAATCGCATGGCAGGATGCTGTAAACGGACCAAACTTCAGTCAGGAGAACAACTGAGATAATCCATCCACAATACGAGGTTAGTCATTAATATACTGCAACAACATGGGAATAGAGCAGCTGCCAGAGAATTCAACATTAATGAATCAATGGTACAGAAGTGGAGGAAGCAAGAAGAATGAGTTTAATAAAGTTTGATTTATCTGACTGCTTTGTTTCGCTTAATGTGCCTTATAATCCTGTGCACCTTATGGTCCGAAAAATACGTACTGCACACTGCAGTTTAATGTTGCAAAGCACCTCTTTTTAACTTCAGTGGATATTATACATGGTTATGCTCAGGATATGTCAGCCCATTTCTACTGGAAATGCCTTTTGGTTAAACTTTCAGCAAGGAATTTGCATTTGCACTGTTACATTTTTATAAAGCTTTTAATGTACATAAAAACCAGCTTCTTGTTTAAGTGAAAATAAATGGAAGGTTGTCTTTTTGTGCCAGTAATGTTGTGGAGTTGTATTTTGTCTCGCATCAATTATATCGTCAGTTATATCGTTATCGCAAATTTTCAAATATATATCGTGATAAATATTTTTTGCCATATCGCCCTGCTCTAGTCTGAAGCATGGGATGAGAATAGTACTAGATATTTATATTTAGTACAGTTGTTAGTGCTTATGGTACTTAATAGCCTCTTTTCCGTTAGTACCTATTCGAATCATTTGTTTTCCATTACAGTCGAGTACCACCCAATGTCATTGGGTCATTGTTATAGCAATGCGTCTGGTGACGAAATTGGGTGAATGTCGAGGCAACGATATACCTGCTGCTTGGGTCTGTGGCTTTTTGTCAGGCTTGGGAACTACAGCGTTGCATTTCCCTCATTGCTGGTGTTCTGAAAAACCGTCCTACTTTGGCAAATCGTCCTATCGGACGGTTACTTCTGAGTAATCCTACCCCTAGCCCTAACCACAGCCCTAACCATAACCATACGAAATATTCACAATGGATAAATTTGGGTTTCGTGTTGTGCGCATGTGCAGAAATAATGGGTAGGGATGGTTTGTGAGGTAGGATGGATTCCCAGAACACCGGGTTTCAAAAATGGTGGATTTGATTTTCGTGAACGAGACGTTCCAGTCAATCGGTGGCATGCAGTCTGTCAATGTCACATTTTAGTACCTGCTTGGATTGCTTGGAACCCCGGCCAAGTAGGTACTATTTTAGTACCTGGTACCAGGACCAGGTTCTATGACCTAATGGAGAACCCTGAAAACCGTAGCAAACCAAGGCGAGTTAATGCGAGTAGGAACCAAGTAGGAGCTTATGTTCTGACTAAGGAAAGTTTCATCTGATGATGCCTGTGACAGTGGCTTTTTGGTATGGAAAAAACAAACAAACTGCTTAACACTTTAGTTTTCTAAAGTAACTGCAGCTTTTCCTCAGTGTAGCCGCTAGGGTAGGGCAATATGGTCAAAAATATTTATCACGATATATTTGAAAATTTGCCATAATGATATAACTGATGATATAATTGACGTGAGACAAAATACTTTACAACTTTTTATTAGTGCAAAAAAAACCCCCATCAATGTATTTTCACTTAAACAAGCAGGTGTTTTTAGGGCCCGAGCACCGAGAGTGCGAAGGCCCTATTGTATCTGCTCCGTTTCTTATTATTATTATTATTATTATTATTAGGGCCCGAGCACCGAGAGTGCGAAGGCCCTATTGTATCTGCTCCGTTTCTTATTATTATTAGGGCCCGAGCACTGAGAGTGCGAAGGCCCTATTGTATCTGCTCCGTTTCTTATTATTATTATTATTAGGGCCCGAGCACCGAGAGTGCGAAGGCCCTATTGTATCTGCTCCGTTTCTTATTAGGGCCCGAGCACTGAGAGTGCGAAGGCCCTATTGTATCTGCTCCGTTTCTTATTATTATTAGGGCCCGAGCACTGAGAGTGCGAAGGCCCTATTGTATCTGCTCCGTTTCTTATTATTATTATTATTATTATTATTATTCACCCCAAACAAGGGCCTTTTTGAGGGCCTAAACATGCTCAAAAACTCATGAAATTTTGCACACATGCCAGGTCTGGTGAAAAATTTTGTATTTTAATGGTTTTACATATGAGCACTGGGAAATGGCTCTAGAGCGCCACCTATGCCTTGTTAAATGCAGCCCTACGACCACATGGTTTGAGCTACAAGTATGAAATTTGACACACATGTGTATCATGCCAAGACGAACAAAAAAGTCTGTGGGCCCATTGACGCAAACCCAACAGGAAGTCCGCCATTTTGGATTGAAGGTGACATTTTGGCTCTGATTTTACCGTTTCCATGCCTTGTACTTTAACGAACTCCTCCTTGGGATTTGGTCCTATAAACTTCAAATTTGGACAGTGTCAACTACACCCTTGTGCCATGTTAAATTGCGGAGCTTTTGAGTTTTCACAATACTATGAGGCCGTGGCGCCATGGCGAATTTCGATGACTCGCCATGAAAATCTTATTGCCTCTCATTCTGTCATACATGTTCCGATCTGGACCAAAGAGCACACATAAGATAAGGCTCCACCCCTGAACATATTTCAACTGCCATATTTGACATCAAGGACAGCGCCACCTAGTGGGAACAGGAAATGTCATGTTTTACACTTTGGGGTACAGTATAGTGATGGGTGACATCTGCAGCCTCAAATTTCTCCAGGAAAGCCTTAAGGAGTTGGTCTTGGGTTACAGTGAAAACTGTGACTTTTCACAAAAGGGTGTGACCCCAGCAGCATGGCGAACTTTGATGTCACGCCATGAAGAAACAAATTAGTATAACTCAATGAAATCCAGTCTGATCAGTACCAGACTTTACAGGCATGATGTCAGACCCGCCCTGAACAGATTGATGTGCCCATTGTCGGAAATACGGACAGCGCCACCTAGTGGCAACAGGAAATGTCATGTCTTACACTTTGTTGTACTGATTTTCACAGGTTCATTGTGGCCACCTCAAAAGCGGTGAATATCACCATCAGTCCCTCGTGATGCTTCAGTGCAAAAATTGTGACTTTAAACTGAACGGCGCACCCTGGTGGCAGCGCATTTCACCATGAAAGATGAAGTTGCTTTTGAGGGCCTTGGAAAGTTTATAGAGGCTTTAAATTTGGCCCACACCTCCAATGTGATGAAGGCTTTGTTGTTATGTGACCATTTTCCTTGAATAGCGCAAAATGGCTCCACGGCGCCCCCTACAAAATTTCAAAACAACAGCCCCTGCTCTGTGTTTCATCTATGAGTCTGAAACCTGGTAAGCTTATGGAAAATATCAAGATGTACAAAAAAGTCTCTTGGAGCAATATCCCAAATCCAACAGGAAGTCAGCCATTTTAAAATTAATGTGTAATTTTGGCGACATTTTCCCCTCTTTTCAGGCTTCATACTTTGACGAACTCCTCCAAGGGATTTCATCATATTGAAGCATTCTTCAGTGTGTAGAATCTAAAGACCTTTGTGATGTTAAATTGCGAAGCTTTTTCCGTTCAGGGAAACGGGGTGGTCATGGCGGCACGTAGAGTTTCAATCACTCGCAAAAAGCAGTAATCTGCTGTCACTAAAAAACACAATGTCCAATCTCTCCCAAAGGTCGCAGGTGTGATGAGACTCGAGCTTGGAAATGTTTGTTATGCTATTTGTCAATAATGGTTAGAGCGCCACCTAGTGGCATGACTATAATCCTGGTTGAATAAGATGAAATGTTAGCTGGTGATTAAAAGCATGAAATCCATCAATGTGACATCACATCGGACGTGCCGGTTTGAGGTGTTGGCAGTGGCTCGACGTGCCGGGGGTGCGAGGGCCCTCATAACGCTGCTTGCAGCTTTAATTAGGGCCCGAGCACCGAGAGTGCGAAGGCCCTATTGTATCTGCTCCGTTTCTTATTATTATTATTATTATTATTATTATTATTATTATTATTAGGGCCCGAGCACTGAGAGTGCGAAGGCCCTATTGTATCTGCTCCGTTTCTTATTATTATTATTATTATTATTATTATTATTATTATTATTATTATTATTATTATTATTATTATTCACCCCAAACAAGGGCCTTTTTGAGGGCCTAAACATGCTCAAAAACTCATGAAATTTTGCACACATGCCAGGTCTGGTGAAAAATTTTGTATTTTAATGGTTTTACATATGAGCACTGGGAAATGGCTCTACAGCGCCACCTATGCCTTGTTAAATGCAGCCCTACGACCACATCGTTTCAGCTACATGTATGAAATTTGGCACACATGTGTATCATGCCAAGACGAACAAAAAAGTCAGTGGGCCCATTGACGCAAACCCAACAGGAAGTCCGCCATTTGGAAGAGAAGGTGACATTTTGGCTCTAATTTTGCCATTTCCATGCCTCGAACTTTTGCGAACTCCTCCTTGGGGTTTCATTTCATAACCTTCAAATTTGGACAGTGTCAACTACACCCTTGTGCCATGTTAAATTGCGGAGCTTTTGAGTTTTCACAATACTATGAGGCCGTGGCGCCATGGCGAATTTCGATGACTCGCCATGAAAATCTTATTGCCTCTCATTCTGTCATACATGTTCCGATCTGGACCAAAGTGAACACATATGATAAGGCTCCACCCCTGAACATATTTCAACTGCCATATTTGACATCAAGGACAGCGCCACCTAGTGGGAACAGGAAATGTCATGTTTTACACTTTGGGGTACAGTATAGTGATGGGTGACATCTGCAGCCTCAAATTTCTCCAGGAAAGCCTTAAGGAGTTGGTCTTGGGTTACAGTGAAAACTGTGACTTTTCGTGAAAGGGTGTGACCCCAGCAGCATGGCGAACTTTGATGTCACGCCATGAAGAAACAAATTAGTATAACTCAATGAAATCCAGTCTGATTAGTACCAGACTTTACAGGCATGATGTCACACCCGCCCTGAACAGATTGATGTGCCCATTGTCAGGAATATGAAGAGCGCCACCTAGTGGGAAGAGGAAATGTCATGTCTTACACTTTGTTGTACTGATTTTCACAGGTTCATAGTGGCCACCTCAAAAGCGGTGAATATCACCATCAGTCCTTGATGATGCTTTAGTGCAAAAATTGTGACTTTAAACTGAACGGCGCACCCTGGTGGCAACGCTGTTCACCATGAAAAATGAAGTGGCTTTTGAGGGGCTTGGAAAGTTTATAGAGGCTTGAAATTTGGCGCACTCCTCCATTGTGCTTAAGGCTTTGTTGTTATGTGATCATTTTCATTGAATAGCGCAAAATGGCTCCACAGCGCCCCCTACAAAATTTCAAAACCACAGCCCCAGCTCTGTGTTTTATGTATGAATCTGAAACCTGGTAGGCTTATAGGAGATATCAAGATGTACAAAAAAGTCTCTTGGAGCAATATCCCAAATCCAACAGGAAGTCAGCCATTTTAAAATTAATGTGCAATTTTGGCGACATTTTCTCTTCTTTTCAGGCTTCATACTTTGACGAACTCCTCCAAGGGATTTCATCATATTGAACCATTCTCCAGTGTGTGGAATCTAAAGACCTTTGTGATTTTAAATTGCGAAGCTTTTTACGTCCAGGGAAACGGGGTGGTTATGGCGGCACTTAGAGTTTGAATCACTCGCCAAAAAGCAGTAATCTGCTGTCACTCAAAAACACAATATCCAATCTCTCCCAAAGGTCGCAGGCGTGATGAGACTCGAGCTCGGAAATGTTTGTTATGCCATTTGTACATAATGGTTAGAGCGCCACCTAGTGGAACGACTAACTAATCATGAATGAATGAGTTGAAATGTTAGCTGGTGGTTAAATGCATGAATTCCATCAATGTGACATCAGATCGGAGGTGCTGGTTTTAGGTGTTGGGCTTGGCTCGACGTGCCGGGGGTGCGAGGGCCCTCATAACGCTGCTTGCAGCTTTAATTATTATTATTATTATTATTATTATTCACCCCAAACAAGGGCCTTTTTGAGGGCCTAAACATGCTCAAAAACTCATGAAATTTTGCACACATGCCAGGTCTGGTGAAAAATTTTGTATTTTAATGGTTTTACATATGAGCACTGGGAAATGGCTCTAGAGCGCCACCTATGCCTTGTTAAATGCAGCCCTACGACCACATCGTTTGAGCTACATGTATGAAATTTGGCACACATGTGTATCATGCCAAGACGAACAAAAAAGTCTGTGGGCCCATTGACGCAAACCCAACAGGAAGTCCGCCATTTGGAAGAGAAGGTGACATTTTGGCTGTAATTTTGCCATTTCCATGCCTCGAACTTTTGCGAACTCCTCCTTGGGGTTTCATTTCATAACCTTCAAATTTGGACAGTGTCAACTACACCCTTGTGCCATGTTAAATTGCGGAGCTTTTGAGTTTTCACAATACTATGAGGCCGTGGCGCCATGGCGAATTTCGATGACTCGCCATGAAAATCTTATTGCCTCTCATTTTGTCATACATTTTCTGACCTTGACCAAAGTGAACACATATGATAAGGCTCCACCCCTGAACATATTTCAACTGCCATATTTGACACCAGGGACAGCGCCACCTAGTGGGAACAGGAAATGTCATGTTTTACACTTTGGGGTACAGTATAGTGATGGGTGACACCTGCAGCCTCAAATTTCTCCAGGAAAGCCTTAAGGAGTTGGTCTTGGGTTACAGTGAAAACTGTGAGTTTTCGCGAAAGGGTGTGACCCCAGCAGCATGGCGAACTTTGATGTCACGCCATGAAGAAACAAATTAGTATAACTCAATGAAATCCAGTCTGTTCAGTACCAGACTTTACAGGCATGATGTCAGACCCGCCCTGAACAGATTGATGTGCCCATTGTCGGAAATACGGACAGCGCCACCTAGTGGCAACAGGAAATGTCATGGCTTTAATTTTGTTGTACTGATTTTCACAGGTTCATCGTGGCCACCTCAAAAGCGGTGAATATCACCATCAGTCCCTCGTGATGCTTCAGTGCAAAAATTGTGACTTTAAACTGAACGCCGCACCCTGGTGGCAACGCGGTTCATCATGAAAGATGAAGTGGCTTTTGAGGGGCTTGGATAGTATATAGAGGCTTGAAATTTAGCACACCCCTCCAAATGGATGAAGGCTTTGTTATCATGTGATCATTTTTATTGAATAGCGCGAAATGGCTCCACAGCGCCCCCTACAAAATTTCAAAACCACAGCCCCAGCTCTGTGTTTTATGTATGAGTCTGACACTTGGTAAGCTTGTGTAAGATATCAAGATGTACAAAAAAGTCTCTTGGAGCAATATCCAAAATCCAACAGGAAGTCAGCCATTTTAAAATTAATGTGTAATTTTGGCAACATTTTCCCCTCTTTCCAGGCACCGTTCTTTGACGAACTCCTCCAAGGGATTTCATCATATTGAACCAATCTCCAGTGTGTGGAATCTAAAGACCTTTGTGATGTTAAATTGCGAAGCTTTTTACGTTCAGTGAAACGGGGTGGTTATGGTGGCACTTAGAGTTTGAATCACTCGCCAAAAGCAGTAATCTGCTGTCACTCAAAAACACAATGTCCAATCTCTCCCAAAGCTCATAGGCGTGATGAGACTCGAGCTCGGAAATGTTTGTTATGCCATTTGTGCATAAGGGTTAGAGCGCCACCTAGTGGAACGACTAACAAATCATGAATGAATGAGTTGAAATGTTAGCTGGTGGTTAAATGCATGAATTCCATCAATGTGACATGAGATCGGAGGTGCTGGTTTTAGGTGTTGGGCGTGGCTCGACGCGCCGGGGGTGCGAGGGCCCTCATAACGCTGCTTGCAGCTTTAATTATTATTATTATTATTATTCAGGCGAAACAAGGGCCTTTTTGAGGGCCTAAACATGCTCAAAAACTCATGAAATTTTGCACACATGCCAGGTCTGGTGAAAAATTTTGTATTTTAATGGTTTTACATATGAGCACTGGGAATTGGCTCTAGAGCGCCACCTATGCCTTGTTAAATGCAGCCCTACGACCACATCGTTTGAGCTACATGTATGAAATTTGGCACACATGTGTATCATGCCAAGACGAACAAAAAAGTCTGTGGGCCCATTGACGCAAACCCAACAGGAAGTCCGCCATTTGGAAGAGAAGGTGACATTTTGGCTCTAATTTTGCCATTTCCATGCCTCGAACTTTTGCGAACTCCTCCTTGGGGTTTCATTTCATAACCTTCAAATTTGGACAGTGTCAACTACACCCTTGTGCCATGTTAAATTGCGGAGCTTTTGAGTTTTCACAATACTATGAGGCCGTGGCGCCATGGCGAATTTCGATGACTCGCCTTGAAAATCTTATTGCCTCTCATTTTGTCATACATTTTCTGACCTTGACCAAAGTGAACACATATGATAAGGCTCCACCCCTGAACATATTTCAACTGCCATATTTGACACCAGGGACAGCGCCACCTAGTGGGAACAGGAAATGTCATGTTTTACACTTTGGGGTACAGTATAGTGATGGGTGACACCTGCAGCCTCAAATTTCTCCAGGAAAGGCGTAAGGAGTTGGTCTTGGGTTACAGTGAAAACTGTGACTTTTCGCGAAAGGGTGTGACCCCAGCAGCATGGCAAACTTTGATGTCACGCCATGAAGAAACAAATTAGTATAACTCAATGAAATCCAGTCTGATCAGTACCAGACTTTACAGGCATGATGTCAGACGCGCCCTGAACAGATTGATGTGCCCATTGTCGGAAATACGGACAGCGCCACCTAGTGGCAACAGGAAATGTCATGGCTTTAACTTTGTTGTACTGATTTTCACAGGTTGATCGTGGCCACCTCAAAAGCGGTGAATATCACCATCAGTCCCTCGTGATGCTTCAGTGCAAAAATTGTGACTTTAAACTGAACGGCGCACCCTGGTGGCAACGCGGTTCATCATGAAAGATGAAGTGGCTTTTGAGGGGCTTGGAAAGTTTATAGAGGCTTGAAATTTGGCACACACCTCCAAATGGATGAAGGCATTGTTGTTATGTAACCATTTTCCTTGAATAGTGCAAAATGGCTCCACAGCTCCCCCTACAATATTTCAAAACATCAGCCCCTGCTCTGTGTTTCATCTATGAGTCTGACACTTGGTAAGCTTGTGTAAGATATCAAGATGTACAAAAAAGTCTCTTGGAGCAATATCCCAAATCCAACAGGAAGTCAGCCATTTTAAAATTAATGTGCAATTTTGATGACATTTTCCCCTCTTTTCAGGCCTCATACTTTGACGAACTCCTCCAAGGGATTTCATCATATTGAAGCATTCTTCAGTGTGTGGAATCCAAAGACCTTTGTGTTGTTAAATTGCGAAGCTTTTTACGTCCAGGGAAACGGGGTGGTTATGGCGGCACTTAGAGTTTCAATCACTCGCCAAAAAGCAGTAATCTGCTGTCACTCAAAAACACAATGTCCAATCTCTCCCAAACGTCTCAGGTGTGATGAGACTCGAGCTTGGAAGTGTTTGTTATGCCATTTGTACATAATGGTTAGAGCGCCACCTAGTGGAACGACTAACTAATCATGAATGAATGAGTTGAAATGTTAGCTGGTGGTTAAATGCATGAATTCCATCAATGTGACATCAGATCGGACGTGCTGGTTTTAGGTGTTGGGCGTGGCTCGACGCGCCGGGGGTGCGAGGGCCCTCATAACGCTGCTTGCAGCTTTAATTAGGGCCCGAGCACCGAGAGTGCGAAGGCCCTATTGTATCTGCTCCGTTTCTTATTAGGGCCCGAGCACCGAGAGTGCGAAGGCCCTATTGTATCTGCTCCGTTTCTTATTATTATTATTATTATTATTATTATTATTCAGGCGAAACAAGGGCCTTTTTGAGGGCCTAAACATGCTCAAAAACTCATGAAATTTTGCACACATGCCAGGTCTGGTGAAAAATTTTGTATTTTAATGGTTTTACATATGAGCACTGGGAAATGGCTCTAGAGCGCCACCTATGCCTTGTTAAATGCAGCCCTACGACCACATGGTTTGAGCTACATGTATGAAATTTGGCACACATGTGTATCATGCCAAGACGAACAAAAAAGTCTGTGGGCCCATTGACGCAAACCCAACAGGAAGTCCGCCATTTGGAAGAGAAGGTGACATTTTGGCTCTAATTTTGCCATTTCCATGCCTCGAACTTTTGCGAACTCCTCCTTGGGGTTTCATTTCATAACCTTCAAATTTGGACAGTGTCAACTACACACCTGGGCCATGTTAAATTGCGGAGCTTTTGAGTTTTCACAATACTATGAGGCCGTGGCGCCATGGCGAATTTCGATGACTCGCCATGAAAATCTTATTGCCTCTCATTTTGTCATACATTTTCTGACCTTGACCAAAGTGAACACATATGATAAGGCTCCACCCCTGAACATATTTCAACTGCCATATTTGACACCAGGGACAGCGCCACCTAGTGGGAACAGGAAATGTCATGTTTTACACTTTGGGGTACAGTATAGTGATGGGTGACACCTGCAGCCTCAAATTTCTCCAGGAAAGCCTTAAGGAGTTGGTCTTGGGTTACAGTGAAAACTGTGACTTTTCGCAAAAGGGTGTGACCCCAGCAGCATGGCGAACTTTGATGTCACGCCATGAAGAAACAAATTAGTATAACTCAATGAAATCCAGTCTGATCAGTACCAGACTTTACAGGCATGATGTCAGACCCGCCCTGAACAGATTGACGTGCCCATTGTCGGAAATACGGACAGCGCCACCTAGTGGCCACAGGAAATGTCATGGCTTTAATTTTGTTGTACTGATTTTCACAGGTTCATCGTGGCCACCTCAAAAGCGGTGAATATCACCATTAGTCCCTCGTGATGCTTCAGTGCAAAAATTGTGACTTTACACTGAACGGCGCACCCTGGTGGCAATGCGGTACAACATGAAAGATGAAGTGGCTTTTGAGGGGCTTGGAAAGTTTATAGAGGCTTGAAATTTGGCACACACCTCCAAATGGATGTAGGCTTTGTTGTCATGTGATCATTTTCATTGAATAGCTCGAAATTGCTCCACAGCGCCCCCTACAAAATTTCAAAACAACAGCCCCTGCTCTGTGTTTCATCTATGAGTCTGAAACCTGGTAAGCTTATGGAAAATATCAAGATGTACAAAAAAGTCTCTTGGAGCAATATCCCAAATCCAACAGGAAGTCAGCCATTTTAAAATTAATGTGTAATTTTGGCGACATTTTCCCCTCTTTTCAGGCTTCATACTTTGACGAACTCCTCCAAGGGATTTCATCATATTGAACCATTCTCCAGTGTGTGGAATCTAAAGACCTTTGTGATGTTAAATTGCGAAGCTTTTTACGTTCAAGGAAACGGGGTGGTCATGGCGGCACGTGGAGTTTCAATCACTGGCCAAAAAGCAGTAATATGCTGTCACTCAAAGACACAAAGTCCAATCTCTCCCAAAGGTCGCAGGCGTGATGAGACTCGAGCTTGGAAATGTTTGTTATTCCCTTTGTCTATAATGGTTAGAGCGCCACCTAGTGGGACGACTATAATGATGATTGAATGAGATGAAATGTTAGCTGGTGGTTAAATGCATGAATTCCATCAATGTGACATCAGATCGGAGGTGCTGGTTTCAGGTGTTGGGCATGGCTCGACACGCCGGGGGTGCGAGGGCCCTCATAACGCTGCTTGCAGCTTTAATTATTATTATTATTATTATTATTATTCAGGCGAAACAAGGGCCTTTTTGAGGGCCTAAACATGCTCAAAAACTCATGAAATTTTGCACACATGCCAGGTCTGGTGAAAAATTTTGTATTTTAATGGTTTTACATATGAGCACTGGGAAATGGCTCTAGAGCGCCACCTATGCCTTGTTAAATGCAGCCCTACGACCACATGGTTTGAGCTACATGTATGAAATTTGGCACACATGTGTATCATGCCAAGACGAACAAAAAAGTCTGTGGGCCCATTGACGCAAACCCAACAGGAAGTCCGCCATTTGGAAGAGAAGGTGACATTTTGGCTCTAATTTTGCCATTTCCATGCCTCGAACTTTTTCGAACTCCTCCTTGGGATTTGGGCGTATAAGCTTCAAATTTGGACAGTGTCAACTACACCCTTGTGCCATGTTAAATTGCGGAGCTTTTGAGTTTTCACAATACTATGAGGCCGTGGCGCCATGGCGAATTTCGATGACTCGCCATGAAAATCTTATTGCCTCTCATTTTGTCATACATTTTCTGACCTTGACCAAAGTGAACACATATGATAAGGCTCCACCCCTGAACATATTTCAACTGCCATATTTGACACCAGGGACAGCGCCACCTAGTGGGAACAGGAAATGTCATGTTTTACACTTTGGGGTACAGTATTGTGATGGGTGACATCTGCAGCCTCAAATTTCTCCAGGAAAGCCTTAAGGAGTTGGTCTTGGGTTACAGTGAAAACTGTGACTTTTCACGAAAGGGTGTGACCCCAGCAGCATGGCGAACTTTGATGTCACGCCATGAAGAAACAAATTAGTATAACTCAATGAAATCCAGTCTGATCAGTACCAGACTTTACAGGCATGATGTCAGACCCGCCCTGAACAGATTGATGTGCCCATTGTCGGAAATACGGACAGCGCCACCTAGTGGCAACAGGAAATGTCATGGCTTTAACTTTGTTGTACTGATTTTCACAGGTTGATCGTGGCCACCTCAAAAGCGGTGAATATCACCATCAGTCCCTCGTGATGCTTCAGTGCAAAAATTGTGACTTTAAACTGAACGGCGCACCCTGGTGGCAACGCGGTTCATCATGAAAGATGAAGTGGCTTTTGAGGGGCTTGGAAAGTTTATAGAGGCTTGAAATTTGGCACACACCTCCAAATGGATGAAGGCATTGTTGTTATGTAACCATTTTCCTTGAATAGCGCAAAATGGCTCCACAGCGCCCCCTACAAAATTTCAAAACATCAGCCCCTGCTCTGTGTTTCATCTATGAGTCTGACACTTGGTAAGCTTGTGTAAGATATCAAGATGTACAAAAAAGTCTCTTGGAGCAATATCCCAAATCTAACAGGAAGTCAGCCATTTTAAAATTAATGTGTAATTTTGATGACATTTTCCCCCCTTTTCAGGCCTCATACTTTGACGAACTCCTCCAAGGGATTTCATCATATTGAAGCATTCTTCAGTGTGTAGAATCTAAAGACCTTTGTGATGTTAAATTGCGAAGCTTTTTCCGTTCAGGGAAACGGGGTGGTCATGGCGGCATGTAGAGTTTGAATCACTCGCCAAAAAGCAGTAATCTGCTGTCACTAAAAAACACAATGTCCAATCTCTCCCAAAGGTCGCAGGTGTGATGAGACTCGAGCTTGGAAATGTTTGTTATGCTATTTGTCAATAATGGTTAGAGCGCCACCTAGTGGCATGACTATAATCCTGGTTGAATAAGATGAAATGTTAGCTGGTGATTAAAAGCATGAAATCCATCAATGTGACATCACATCGGACGTGCCGGTTTGAGGTGTTGGCAGTGGCTCGACGTGCCGGGGGTGCGAGGGCCCTCATAACGCTGCTTGCAGCTTTAATTATTAGGGCCCGAGCACTGACTGTGCGAAGGCCCTATTGTATCTGCTCTGTTTCTTATTATTATTATTATTATTCAGGCAAAACAAGGGCCTTTTTGAGGGCCTAAACATGCTCAAAAACTCATGAAATTTTGCACACATGCCAGGTCTGGTGAAAAATTTTGTATTTTAATGGTTTTACATATGAGCACTGGGAAATGGCTCTACAGCGCCACCTATGCCTTGTTAAATGCAGCCCTACGACCACATCGTTTCAGCTACATGTATGAAATTTGGCACACATGTGTATCATGCCAAGACGAACAAAAAAGTCTGGGGGCCCATTGACGCAAACCCAACAGGAAGTCCGCCATTTGGAAGAGAAGGTGACATTTTGGCTCTAATTTTGCCATTTCCATGCCTCGAACTTTTGCGAACTCCTCCTTGGGGTTTCATTTCATAACCTTCAAATTTGGACAGTGTCAACTACACCCTTGTGCCATGTTAAATTGCGGAGCTTTTGAGTTTTCACAATACTATGAGGCCGTGGCGCCATGGCGAATTTTGATGACTCGCCATGAAAATCTTATTGCCTCTCATTTTGTCATACATTTTCTGACCTTGACCAAAGTGAACACATATGATAAGGCTCCACCCCTGAACATATTTCAACTGCCATATTTGACACCAGGGACAGCGCCACCTAGTGGGAACAGGAAATGTCATGTTTTACACTTTGGGGTACAGTATTGTGATGGGTGACATCTGCAGCCTCAAATTTCTCCAGGAAAGCCTTAAGGAGTTGGTCTTGGGTTACAGTGAAAACTGTGACTTTTCACGAAAGGGTGTGACCCCAGCAGCATGGCGAACTTTGATGTCACGCCATGAAGAAACAAATTAGTATAACTCAATGAAATCCAGTCTGATCAGTACCAGACTTTACAGGCATGATGTCAGACCCGCCCTGAACAGATTGATGTGCCCATTGTCGGAAATACGGACAGCGCCACCTAGTGGCAACAGGAAATGTCATGGCTTTAATTTTGTTGTACTGATTTTCACAGGTTCATCTTGGCCACCTCAAAAGCGGTGAATATCACCATCAGTCCCTCGTGATGCTTCAGTGCAAAAATTGTGACTTTAAACTGAACGGCGCACCCTGGTGGCAACGCGGTCCACCATGAAAGATGAAGTGGCTTTTGAGGGGCTTGGAAAGTTTATAGAGGCTTGAAATTTGGCACACACCTCCAATGTGCATAAGGCTTTGTTGTTATATGATCATTTTCATTGAATAGCGCAAAATGGTTCCACAGCGCCCCCTACAAAATTTCAAAACATCAGCCCCAGCTCTGTGTTTTATGTATGAGTCTTAAACCTGGTAAGCTTATAGGAGATATCAAGATGTACAAAAAAGTCTCTTGAAGCAATATCCCAAATCCAACAGGAAGTCAGCCATTTTAAAATTAATGTGTAATTTTGATGACATTTTCCCCCCTTTTCAGGCTTCATACTTTGACGAACTCCTCCAAGGGATTTCATCATATTGAAGCATTCTTCAGTGTGTAGAATCTAAAGACCTTTGTGATGTTAAATTGCGAAGCTTTTTCCATTCAGGGAAACGGGGTGGTCATGGCGGCACGTAGAGTTTCAATCACTCGCAAAAAGCAGTAATCTGCTGTCACTAAAAAACACAATGTCCAATCTCTCCCAAAGGTCGCAGGTGTGATGAGACTTGAGCTTGGAAATGTTTGTTATGCTATTTGTCAATAATGGTTAGAGCGCCACCTAGTGGCATGACTATAATCCTGGTTGAATAAGATGAAATGTTAGCTGGTGATTAAAAGCATGAAATCCATCAATGTGACATCACATCGGACGTGCCAGTTTGAGGTGTTGGCAGTGGCTCGACGTGCCGGGGGTGCGAGGGCCCTCATAACGCTGCTTGCAGCTTTAATTATTATTATTATTATTATTATTATTATTCAGGCGAAACAAGGGCCTTTTTGAGGGCCTAAACATGCTCAAAAACTCATGAAATTTTGCACACATGCCAGGTCTGGTGAAAAATTTTGTATTTTAATGGTTTTACATATGAGCACTGGGAAATGGCTCTAGAGCGCCACCTATGCCTTGTTAAATGCAGCCCTACGACCACATCGTTTGAGCTACATGTATGAAATTTGGCACACATATGTATCATGCCAAGACGAACAAAAAAGTCTGTGGGCCCATTGACGCAAACCCAACAGGAAGTCCGCCATTTGGAAGAGAAGGTGACATTTTGGCTCAAATTTTGCCATTTCCATGCCTCGAACTTTTGCGAACTCCTCCTTGGGGTTTGATTTCATAACCTTCATATTTGGTCAGTGTCAACTACACCCTTGTGCCATGTTAAATTGCGGAGCTTTTGAGTTTTCACAATACTATGAGGCCGTGGCGCCATGGCGAATTTCGATGACTCGCCATGAAAATCTTATTGCCTCTCATTTTGTCATACATTTTCTGACCTTGACCAAAGTGAACACATATGATAAGGCTCCACCCCTGAACATATTTCAACTGCCATATTTGACACCAGGTACAGCGCCACCTAGTGGGAACAGGAAATGTCATGTTTTACACTTTGGGGTACAGTATTGTGATGGGTGACATCTGCAGCCTCAAATTTCTCCAGGAAAGCCTTAAGGAGTTGGTCTTGGGTTACAGTGAAAACTGTGACTTTTCACGAAAGGGTGTGACCCCAGCAGCATGGCGAACTTTGATGTCACGCCATGAAGAAACAAATTAGTATAACTCAATGAAATCCAGTCTGATCAGTACCAGACTTTACAGGCATGATGTCAGACCCGCCCTGAACAGATTGATGTGTCCATTGTCGGAAATACGGACAGCGCCACCTAGTGGCAACAGGAAATGTCATGGCTTTAATTTTGTTGTACTGATTTTCACAGGTTCATCGTGGCCACCTCAAAAGCGGTGAATATCAACATCAGTCCCTCGTGATGCTTCAGTGCAAAAATTGTGACTTTAAAGTGAACGGCGCACCCTGGTGGTAACGCGGTTCACCATGAAAGATGAAGTGGCTTTTGAGGGGCTTGGAAAGTTTATAGAGGCTTGAAATTTGGCACACACCTCCAAATGGATGAACGCTTTGTTGGCATGTGATCATTTTCATTGAATAGCGCGAAATGGCTCCACAGCGCCCCCTACAATATTTCAAAACATCAGCCCCTGCTCTGTGTTTCATCTATGAGTCTGACACTTGGTAAGCTTGTGTAAGATATCAAGATGTACAAAAAAGTCTCTTGGAGCAATATCCCAAATCCAACAGGAAGTCAGCCATTTTAAAATTAATGTGTAATTTTGATGACATTTTCCCCCCTTTTCAGGCCTCATACTTTGACGAACTCCTCCAAGGGATTTCATCATATTGAAGCATTCTTCAGGGTGTAGAATCTAAAGACCTTTGTGATGTTAAATTGCGAAGCTTTTTCCGTTCAGGGAAACGGGGTGGTCATGGCGGCACGTAGAGTTTCAATCACTCGCAAAAAGCAGTAATCTGCTGTCACTAAAAAACACAATGTCCAATCTCTCCCAAAGGTCGCAGGTGTGATGAGACTCGAGCTTGGAAATGTTTGTTATGCTATTTGTCAATAATGGTTAGAGCGCCACCTAGTGGCATGACTATAATCCTGGTTGAATAAGATGAAATGTTAGCTGGTGATTAAAAGCATGAAATCCATCAATGTGACATCACATCGGACGTGCCGGTTTGAGGTGTTGGCAGTGGCTCGACGTGCCGGGGGTGCGAGGGCCCTCATAACGCTGCTTGCAGCTTTAATTATTATTATTATTATTATTATTATTCAGGCGAAACAAGGGCCTTTTTGAGGGCCTAAACATGCTCAAAAACTCATGAAATTTTGCACACATGCCAGGTCTGGTGAAAAATTTTGTATTTTAATGGTTTTACATATGAGCACTGGGAAATGGCTCTACAGCGCCACCTATGCCTTGTTAAATGCAGCCCTACGACCACATCGTTTGAGCTACATGTATGAAATTTGGCACACATGTGTATCATTCCAAGACGAACAAAAAAGTCTGTGGGCCCATTGACGCAAACCCAACAGGAAGTCCGCCATTTGGAAGAGAAGGTGACATTTTGGCTCTAATTTTGCCATTTCCATGCCTCGAACTTTTGCGAACTCCTCCTTGGGGTTTCATTTCATAACCTTCAAATTTGGACAGTGTCAACTACACCCTTGTGCCATGTTAAATTGCGGAGCTTTTGAGTTTTCACAATACTATGAGGCCGTGGCGCCATGGCGAATTTCGATGACTCGCCATGAAAATCTTATTGCCTCTCATTTTGTCATACATTTTCTGACCTTGACCAAAGTGAACACATATGATAAGGCTCCACCCCTGAACATATTTCAACTGCCATATTTGACATCAAGGACAGCGCCACCTAGTGGGAACAGGAAATGTCATGTTTTACACTTTGGGGTACAGTATAGTGATGGGTGACATCTGCAGCCTCAAATTTCTCCAGAAAAGCCTTAAGGAGTTGGTCTTGGGTTACAGTGAAAACTGTGACTTTTCGCAAAAGGGTGTGACCCCAGCAGCATGGCAAACTTTGATGTCACGCCATGAAGAAACAAATTAGTATAACTCAATGAAATCCAGTCTGTTCAGTACCAGACTTTACAGGCATGATGTCAGACCCGCCCTGAACAGATTGATGTGCCCATTGTCGGGAATACGGACAGCGCCACCTAGTGGCAACAGGAAATGTCATGGCTTTAATTTTGTTGTACTGATTTTCACAGGTTCATCGTGGCCACCTCAAAAGCGGTGAATATCACCATCAGTCCCTTGTGATGCTTCAGTGCAAAAATTGTGACTTTAAACTGAACGGCGCACCCTGGTGGCAACGCGGTTCACCATGAAAGATGAAGTGGCTTTTGAGGGGCTTGGAAAGTTTAAAAAGTCTTGAAATTTGGCGCACACCTCCAATGTGGTTAAGGCTTTGTTGTTATGTGATCATTTTCATTGAATATCCCAAAATGGCTCCACAGCGCCCCCTACAAAATTTCAAAATCACAGCCCCTGCTCTGTGTTTTATGTATGAGTCTGAAACCTGGTAAGCTTATAGGAGATATCAAGATGTACAAAAAAGTCTCTTGGAGCAATATCCCAAATCCAACAGGAAGTCAGCCATTTTAAAATTAATGTGCAATTTTGGCAACATTTTCCCCTCTTTTCAGGCATCGTTCTTTGACGAACTCCTCCAAGGGATTTCATCATATTGCACTATTCTTCAGTGTGTGGAATCCAAAGACCTTTGTGTTGTTAAATTGCGAAGCTTTTTACGTTCAGGGAAACGGGGTGGTTATGGCGGCACGTAGACTCTCAATCACTCGCCAAAACGCAGTAATCTGCTGTTACTCAAAAACACAATGTCCAATCTCACCCAAAGGTCGCAGGCATAATGAGACTCGAGTTCGGAAATGTTTGTTATGCCATTTGTACATAATGGTTAGAGTGCCACCTAGTGGAACGACTAGCTAATCATGAATGAATGAGTTGAAATGTTAGCTGGTGGTTAAATGCATGAATTCCATCAATGTGACATCGATCGGACGTGCTGGTTTTAGGTGTTGGGCGTGGCTCGACGCGCCGGGGGTGCGAGGGCCCTCATAACGCTGCTTGCAGCTTTAATTATTATTATTATTATTATTATTATTATTATTCAGGCGAAACAAGGGCCTTTTTGAGGGCCTAAACATGCTCAAAAACTCATGAAATTTTGCACACATGCCAGGTCTGGTGAAAAATTTTGTATTTTAATGGTTTTACATATGAGCACTGGGAAATGGCTCTAGAGCGCCACCTATGCCTTGTTAAATGCAGCCCTACGACCACATCGTTTGAGCTACATGTATGAAATTTGGCACACATATGTATCATGCCAAGACGAACAAAAAAGTCTGTGGGCCCATTGACGCAAACCCAACAGGAAGTCCGCCATTTGGAAGAGAAGGTGACATTTTGGCTCTAATTTTGCCATTTCCATGCCTCGAACTTTTGCGAACTCCTCCTTGGGGTTTCATTTCATAACCTTCAAATTTGGACAGTGTCAACTACACCCTTGTGCCATGTTAAATTGCGGAGCTTTTGAGTTTTCACAATACTATGAGGCCGTGGCGCCATGGCGAATTTCGATGACTCGCCATGAAAATCTTATTGCCTCTCATTTTGTCATACATTTTCTGACCTTGACCAAAGTGAACACATATGATAAGGCTCCACCCCTGAACATATTTCAACTGCCATATTTGACACCAGGTACAGCGCCACCTAGTGGGAACAGGAAATGTCATGTTTTACACTTTGGGGTACAGTATTGTGATGGGTGACATCTGCAGCCTCAAATTTCTCCAGGAAAGCCTTAAGGAGTTGGTCTTGGGTTACAGTGAAAACTGTGACTTTTCACGAAAGGGTGTGACCCCAGCAGCATGGCGAACTTTGATGTCACGCCATGAAGAAACAAATTAGTATAACTCAATGAAATCCAGTCTGATCAGTACCAGACTTTACAGGCATGATGTCAGACCCGCCCTGAACAGATTGATGTGCCCATTGTCGGAAATACGGACAGCGCCACCTAGTGGCAACAGGAAATGTCATGGCTTTAATTTTGTTGTACTGATTTTCACAGGTTCATCGTGGCCACCTCAAAAGCGGTGAATATCAACATCAGTCCCTCGTGATGCTTCAGTGCAAAAATTGTGACTTTAAACTGAACGGCGCACCCTGGTGGTAACGCGGTTCACCATGAAAGATGAAGTGGCTTTTGAGGGGCTTGGAAAGTTTATAGAGGCTTGAAATTTGGCACACACCTCCAAATGGATGAAGGCTTTGTTGGCATGTGATCATTTTCATTGAATAGCGCGAAATGGCTCCACAGCGCCCCCTACAATATTTCAAAACATCAGCCCCTGCTCTGTGTTTCATCTATGAGTCTGACACTTGGTAAGCTTGTGTAAGATATCAAGATGTACAAAAAAGTCTCTTGGAGCAATATCCCAAATCCAACAGGAAGTCAGCCATTTTAAAATTAATGTGTAATTTTGATGACATTTTCCCCCCTTTTCAGGCCTCATACTTTGACGAACTCCTCCAAGGGATTTCATCATATTGAAGCATTCTTCAGTGTGTAGAATCTAAAGACCTTTGTGATGTTAAATTGCGAAGCTTTTTCCGTTCAGGGAAACGGGGTGGTCATGGCGGCACGTAGAGTTTCAATCACTCGCAAAAAGCAGTAATCTGCTGTCACTAAAAAACACAATGTCCAATCTCTCCCAAAGGTCGCAGGTGTGATGAGACTCGAGCTTGGAAATGTTTGTTATGCTATTTGTCAATAATGGTTAGAGCGCCACCTAGTGGCATGACTATAATCCTGGTTGAATAAGATGAAATGTTAGCTGGTGATTAAAAGCATGAAATCCATCAATGTGACATCACATCGGACGTGCCGGTTTGAGGTGTTGGCAGTGGCTCGACGTGCCGGGGGTGCGAGGGCCCTCATAACGCTGCTTGCAGCTTTAATTAGGGCCCGAGCACTGACAGTGCGAAGGCCCTATTGTAATTGCTACGTTTATTATTAGGGCCCGAGCACCGAGAGTGCGAAGGCCCTATTGTATCTGCTCCGTTTCTTATTATTATTATTATTATTATTATTATTATTATTCACCCCAAACAAGGGCCTTTTTGAGGGCCTAAACATGCTCAAAAACTCATGAAATTTTGCACACATGCCAGGTCTGGTGAAAAATTTTGTATTTTAATGGTTTTACATATGAGCACTGGGAAATGGCTCTACGGCGCCACCTATGCCTTGTTAAATGCAGCCCTACGACCACATAGTTTGAGCTACATGTATGAAATTTGGCACACATGTGTATCATGCCAAGACGAACAAAAAAGTCAGTGGGCCCATTGACGCAAACCCAACAGGAAGTCCGCCATTTGGAAGAGAAGGTGACATTTTGTCTCTAATTTTGCCATTTCCATGCCTCGAACTTTAACGAACTCCTCCTTGGCATTTGGTCCTATAAGCTTCAAATTTGGACAGTGTCAACTACACCCTTGTGCCATGTTAAATTGCGGAGCTTTTGAGTTTTCACAATACTATGAGGCCGTGGCGCCATGGCGAATTTCGATGACTCGCCATGAAAATCTTATTGCCTCTCATTCTGTCATACATGTTCCGATCTGGACCAAAGAGCACACATATGATAAGGCTCCACCCCTGAACATATTTCAACTGCCATATTTGACATCAAGGACAGCGCCACCTAGTGGGAACAGGAAATGTCATGTTTTACACTTTGGGGTACAGTATAGTGATGGGTGACATCTGCAGCCTCAAATTTCTCCAGGAAAGCCTTAAGGAGTTGGTCTTGGGTTACAGTGAAAACTGTGACTTTTCGCAAAAGGGTGTGACCCCAGCAGCATGGTGAACTTTGATGTCACGCCATGAAGAAACAAATTAGTATAACTCAATGAAATCCAGTCTGATCAGTACCAGACTTTACAGGCATGATGTCAGACCCGTCCTGAACAGATTGATGTGCCCATTGTCGGAAATACGGACAGCGCCACCTAGTGGGAACAGGAAATGTCATGGCTTTAATTTTGTTGTACTGATTTTCACAGGTTCATCGTGGCCACCTCAAAAGCGGTGAATATCACCATCCGTCCCTCGTGATGCTTCAGTGCAAAAATTGTGACTTTAAACTGAACGGCGCACCCTGGTGGCAACGCTGTTCACGATGAAAGATGAAGTGGCTTTTGAGGGTCTTGGCAAGTTTATAGAGGCTTGAAAATTGGCACACACCTCCAATGTGACGAAGGCTTTGTTGTCATGTGATCATTTTTATTGAATATCCCAAAATGGCTCCACAGCGCCCCCTACAAAATTTCAAAACCACAGCCCCAGCTCTGTGTTTTATGTATGAATCTGAAACCTGGTAGGCTTATAGGAGATATCAAGATGTACAAAAAAGTCTCTTGGAGCAATATCCCAAATCCAACAGGAAGTCAGCCATTTTAAAATTAATGTGCAATTTTGGCAACATTTTCCCCTCTTTTCAGGCATCGTTCTTTGACGAACTCCTCCAAGGGATTTCATCAGATTGAACTATTCTTCAGTGTGTGGAATCCAAAGACCTTTGTGTTGTTAAATTGCGAAGCTTTTTACGTTCAGGGAAACGGGGTGGTCATGGCGGCACGTGGAGTGTGAATCACTCTCCAAAAAGCAGTAATCTGCTGTCACTCAAAAACACAATGTCCAATCTCTCCCAAACGTCTCAGGTGTGATGAGACTCGAGCTCGGAAATGTTTGGTATGCCATTTGTCGGTAATAGTTAGAGCGCCACCTATTGGGACGACTATAATCATGGTTCAATGAGATGAATTGTTAGCTGGTGGTTAAATGCATGAATTCCATCAATGTGACATCAGATCGGACGTGCTGGTTTTAGGTGTTGGGCGTGGCTCGACGTGCCGGGGGTGCGAGGGCCCTCATAACGCTGCTTGCAGCTTTAATTATTATTATTATTATTATTTCGGCAAATGAATCGGCCTTTTGAGGACCTAAACATGCTCGAAAACTCATGAAATTTTGCACACGCGTCAGGTCTGGTGAAAATTTACGTATTTTAATGTTCTCAGACATGGCCAGGGAAAATTAGCTCAGTAGCGCCACCTAGAAAAATGAAAAATGCGAGCCCCCGGTATGGGTATGACCTACACGTTTGAAAGTCGGTACACCTATATAACGTTCAGAGTCGAACAAAAAAGTCTATTATGGCAATGTCCTAAACCCAACAGGAAGTCCGCCATTTTGGATTGAATGTGACATTTTGGCTCTGATTTTACCGTTTCCATGCCTCGAACTTTAACGAACTCCTCCTTGGGGGTTGATTTCATAACCTTCATATTTGGTCAATGCCAACTACACCCTTATGCCATGTTAAATTGCGGAGCTTTTGAGTTTTCACAATACTATGAGGCCGTGGCGCCACGGCGAATTTCGATTACTCGCCATGAAAATCTTATTGCCTCTCATTCTGTCATACATTTTCTGACCTTGACCAAAGTGAACACATATGATAAGGCTCCAACCCTGAACATATTACAACTGCCATATTTTACATCAGGGACAGCGCCACCTAGTGGGAACAGGAAATGTCATGTTTTACACTTTGGGGTACAGTATAGTGATGGGTGACATCTGCAGCCTCAAATTTCTCCAGGAAAGCCTTAAGGAGTTGGTCTTGGGTTACAGTGAAAACTGTGAGTTTTCGCGAAAGGGTGTGACCCCAGCAGCATGGCGAACTTTGATGTCACGCCATGAAGAAAGAAATTAGTATAACTCAATGAAATCCAGTCTGATCAGTACCAGACTTTACATGCATGATGTCAGACCCACCCTGAACAGATTGATGTGCCCATTGTCGGAAATACGGACAGCGCCACCTAGTGGCAACAGGAAATGTCATGGCTTTAATTTTGTTGTACTGATTTTCACAGGTTCATCGTGGCCACCTCAAAAGCGGTGAATATCAACATCAGTCCCTCGTGATGCTTCAGTGCAAAAATTGTGACTTTAAACTGAACGGCGCACTCTGGTGGTAACGCGGTTCACCATGAAAGATGAAGTGGCTTTTGAGGGGCTTGGAAAGTTTATAGAGGCTTGGAATTTGGCACACACCTCCAAATGGATGAAGGCATTGTTGTCATGTGATCATTTTCATTGAATAGCGCGAAATTGCTCCACAGCGCCCCCTACAAAATTTCAAAACAACAGCCCCTGCTCTGTGTTTCATCTATGAGTCTGAAACCTGGTAAGCTTATGGAAAATAGCAAGATGTACAAAAAAGTCTCTTGGAGCAATATCCCAAATCCAACAGGAAGTAAGCCATTTTAAAATTAATGTGTAATTTTGGCAACATTTTCCCCTCTTTTCAGGCTTCATACTTTGACGAACTCCTCCAAGGGATTTCATCATATTGAACCATTCTCCAGTGTGTGGAATCTAAAGACCTTTGTGATGTTAAATTGCGAAGCTTTTTACGTTCAGGGAAACGGGGTGGTCATGGCGGCACGTAGAGTTTGAATCACTCGCCAAAAAGCAGTAATCTGCTGTCACTCAAAAACACAATGTCCAATCTCTCCCAAACGTCTCAGGTGTGATGAGACTCGAGCTCGGAAGTGATTGTTATGCCATTTGTACATAATGGTTAGAGCGCCACCTAGTGGAACGACTAACTAATCATGAATGAATGACTTGAAATGTTAGCTGGTGGTTAAATGCATGAATTCCATCAATGTGACATCAGATCGGAGGTGCTGGTTTTAGGTGTTGGGCTTGGCTCGACGCGCCGGGGGTGCGAGGGCCCTCGTAACGCTGCTTGCAGCTTTAATTAGGGCCCGAGCACCGAGAGTGCGAAGGCCCTATTGTATCTGCTCCGTTTCTTATTATTATTATTATTATTATTATTATTATTATTCAGGCGAAACAAGGGCCTTTTTGAGGGCCTAAACATGCTCAAAAACTCATGAAATTTTGCACACATGCCAGGTCTGGTGAAAAATTTTGTATTTTAATGGTTTTACATATGAGCACTGGGAAATGGCTCTAGAGCGCCACCTATGCCTTGTTAAATGCAGCCCTACGACCACATGGTTTGAGCTACATGTATGAAATTTGGCACACATGTGTATCATGCCAAGACGAACAAAAAAGTCTGTGGGCCCATTGACGCAAACCCAACAGGAAGTCCGCCATTTGGAAGAGAAGGTGACATTTTGGCTCTAATTTTGCCATTTCCATGCCTCGAACTTTTGCGAACTCCTCCTTGGGGTTTCATTTCATAACCTTCAAATTTGGACAGTGTCAACTACACCCTTGTGCCATGTTAAATTGCGGAGCTTTTGAGTTTTCACAATACTATGAGGCCGTGGCGCCATGGCGAATTTCGATGACTCGCCATGAAAATCTTATTGCCTCTCATTTTGTCATACATTTTCTGACCTTGACCAAAGAGCACACATATGATAAGGCTCCACCCCTGAACATATTTCAAGTGCCATATTTGACATAAGGGCCAGCGCCACCTAGTGGGAACAGGAAATGTCATGTTTTACACTTTGGGGTACAGTATTGTGATGGGTGACATCTGCAGCCTCAAATTTCTCCAGGAAAGCCTTAAGGAGTTGGTCTTGGGTTACAGTGAAAACTGTGAGTTTTCGCGAAAGGGTGTGACCCCAGCAGCATGGCGAACTTTGATGTCACGCCATGAAGAAACAAATTAGTATAACTCAATGAAATCCAGTCTGATCAGTACCAGACTTTACAGGCATGATGTCAGACCCGCCCTGAACAGATTGATGTGCCCATTGTCGGAAATACGGACAGCGCCACCTAGTGGCAACAGGAAATGTCATGGCTTTAACTTTGTTGTACTGATTTTCACAGGTTGATCGTGGCCACCTCAAAAGCGGTGAATATCACCATCAGTCCCTCGTGATGCTTCAGTGCAAAAATTGTGACTTTAAACTGAACGGCGCACCCTGGTGGCAACGCGGTTCATCATGAAAGCTGAAGTGGCTTTTGAGGGGCTTGGAAAGTTTATAGAGGCTTTAAATTTGGCACACACCTCCAAATGGATGAAGGCATTGTTGTTATGTAACCATTTTCCTTGAATAGCGCAAAATGGCTCCACAGCGCCCCCTACAATATTTCAAAACATCAGCCCCTGCTCTGTGTTTCATCTATGAGTCTGACACTTGGTAAGCTTGTGTAAGATATCAAGATGTACAAAAAAGTCTCTTGGAGCAATATCCCAAATCCAACAGGAAGTCAGCCATTTTAAAATTAATGTGTAATTTTGATGACATTTTCCCCCCTTTTCAGGCCTCATACTTTGACGAACTCCTCCAAGGGATTTCATCATATTGAAGCATTCTTCAGTGTGTAGAATCTAAAGACCTTTGTGATGTTAAATTGCGAAGCTTTTTCCGTTCAGGGAAACGGGGTGGTCATGGCGGCACGTAGAGTTTCAATCACTCGCAAAAAGCAGTAATCTGCTGTCACTAAAAAACACAATGTCCAATCTCTCCCAAAGGTCGCAGGTGTGATGAGACTCGAGCTTGGAAATGTTTGTTATGCTATTTGTCAATAATGGTTAGAGCGCCACCTAGTGGCATGACTATAATCCTGGTTGAATAAGATGAAATGTTAGCTGGTGATTAAAAGCATGAAATCCATCAATGTGACATCACATCGGACGTGCCGGTTTGAGGTGTTGGCAGTGGCTCGACGTGCCGGGGGTGCGAGGGCCCTCATAACGCTGCTTGCAGCTTTAATTAGGGCCCGAGCACCGAGAGTGCGAAGGCCCTATTGTATCTGCTCCGTTTCTTATTATTATTATTATTATTATTATTATTATTATTCAGGCGAAACAAGGGCCTTTTTGAGGGCCTAAACATGCTCAAAAACTCATGAAATTTTGCACACATGCCAGGTCTGGTGAAAAATTTTGTATTTTAATGGTTTTACATATGAGCACTGGGAAATGGCTCTACAGCGCCACCTATGCCTTGTTAAATGCAGCCCTACGACCACATGGTTTGAGCTACATGTATGAAATTTGGCACACATGTGTATCATGCCAAGACGAACAAAAAAGTCTGTGGGCCCATTGACGCAAACCCAACAGGAAGTCCGCCATTTGGAAGAGAATGTGACATTTTGGCTCTAATTTTGCCATTTCCATGCCTCGAACTTTAACGAACTCCTCCTTGGGATTTGGGCGTATAAGCTTCAAATTTGGACAGTGTCAACTACACCCTTGTGCCATGTTAAATTGCGGAGCTTTTGAGTTTTCACAATACTATGAGGCCGTGGCGCCATGGCGAATTTCGATGACTCGCCATGAAAATCTTATTGCCTCTCATTTTGTCATACATCTTCTGACCTTGACCAAAGTGAACACATATGATAAGGCTCCACCCCTGAACATATTTCAACTGCCATATTTGACCTCAAGGACAGCGCCACCTAGTGGGAACAGGAAATGTCATGTTTTACACTTTGGGGTACAGTATAGTGATGGGTGACATCTGCAGCCTCAAATTTCTCCAGGAAAGCCTTAAGGAGTTGGTCTTGGGATACAGTGAAAACTGTGACTTTTCGCGAAAGGGTGTGACCCCAGCAGCATGGCGAACTTTGATGTCACGCCATGAAGAAACAAATTAGTATAACTCAATGAAATCCAGTCTGATCAGTACCAGACTTTACAGGCATGATGTCAGACCCGCCCTGAACAGATTGACGTGCCCATTGTCAGAAATATGGACAGCGCCACCTAGTGGCAACAGGAAATGTCATGGCTTTAACTTTGTTGTACTGATTTTCACAGGTTGATCGTGGCCACCTCAAAAGCGGTGAATATCACCATCAGTCCCTCGTGATGCTTCAGTGCAAAAATTGTGACTTTAAACTGTACGGCGCACCCTGGTGGCAACGCTGTTCATCATGAAAGATGAAGTGGCTTTTGAGGGGCTTGGAAAGTTTATAGAGGCTTGAAATTTGGCACACACCTCCAAATGGATGAAGGCATTGTTGTTATGTAACCATTTTCCTTGAATAGCGCAAAATGGCTCCACAGCGCCCCCTACAATATTTCAAAACATCAGCCCCTGCTCTGTGTTTCATCTATGAGTCTGACACTTGGTAAGCTTGTGTAAGATATCAAGATGTACAAAAAAGTCTCTTGGAGCAATATCCCAAATCCAACAGGAAGTCAGCCATTTTAAAATTAATGTGTAATTTTGATGACATTTTCCCCCCTTTTCAGGCCTCATACTTTGACGAACTCCTCCAAGGGATTTCATCATATTGAAACATTCTTCAGTGTGTAGAATCTAAAGACCTTTGTGATGTTAAATTGCGAAGCTTTTTCCGTTCAGGGAAACGGGGTGGTCATGGCGGCACGTAGAGTTTCAATCACTCGCAAAAAGCAGTAATCTGCTGTCACTAAAAAACACAATGTCCAATCTCTCCCAAAGGTCGCAGGTGTGATGAGACTCAAGCTCGGAAATGTTTGTTATGCTATTTGTCAATAATGGTTAGAGCGCCACCTAGTGGCATGACTATAATCCTGGTTGAATAAGATGAAATGTTAGCTGGTGATTAAAAGCATGAAATCCATCAATGTGACATCACATCGGACGTGCCGGTTTGAGGTATTGGCAGTGGCTCGACGTGCCGGGGGTGCGAGGGCCCTCATAACGCTGCTTGCAGCTTTAATTATTATTATTATTATTATTATTATTATTATTCAGGCGAAACAAGGGCCTTTTTGAGGGCCTAAACATGCTCAAAAACTCATGAAATTTTGCACACATGCCAGGTCTGGTGAAAAATTTTGTATTTTAATGGTTTTACATATGAGCACTGGGAAATGGCTCTAGAGCGCCACCTATGCCTTGTTAAATGCAGCCCTACGACCACATCGTTTGAGCTACATGTATGAAATTTGGCACACATATGTATCATGCCAAGACGAACAAAAAAGTCTGTGGGCCCATTGACGCAAACCCAACAGGAAGTCCGCCATTTGGAAGAGAAGGTGACATTTTGGCTCAAATTTTGCCATTTCCATGCCTCGAACTTTTGCGAACTCCTCCTTGGGGTTTGATTTCATAACCTTCATATTTGGTCAGTGTCAACTACACCCTTGTGCCATGTTAAATTGCGGAGCTTTTGAGTTTTCACAATACTATGAGGCCGTGGCGCCATGGCGAATTTCGATGACTCGCCATGAAAATCTTATTGCCTCTCATTTTGTCATACATTTTCTGACCTTGACCAAAGTGAACACATATGATAAGGCTCCACCCCTGAACATATTTCAACTGCCATATTTGACACCAGGTACAGCGCCACCTAGTGGGAACAGGAAATGTCATGTTTTACACTTTGGGGTACAGTATTGTGATGGGTGACATCTGCAGCCTCAAATTTCTCCAGGAAAGCCTTAAGGAGTTGGTCTTGGGTTACAGTGAAAACTGTGACTTTTCACGAAAGGGTGTGACCCCAGCAGCATGGCGAACTTTGATGTCACGCCATGAAGAAACAAATTAGTATAACTCAATGAAATCCAGTCTGATCAGTACCAGACTTTACAGGCATGATGTCAGACCCGCCCTGAACAGATTGATGTGCCCATTGTCGGAAATACGGACAGCGCCACCTAGTGGCAACAGGAAATGTCATGGCTTTAATTTTGTTTTACTGATTTTCACAGGTTCATCGTGGCCACCTCAAAAGCGGTGAATATCAACATCAGTCCCTCGTGATGCTTCAGTGCAAAAATTGTGACTTTAAACTGAACGGCGCACCCTGTTGGTAACGCGGTTCACCATGAAAGATGAAGTGGCTTTTGAGGGGCTTGGAAAGTTTATAGAGGCTTGAAATTTGGCACACACCTCCAAATGGATGAAGGCCTTGTTGTCATGTGATCATTTTCATTGAATAGCGCGAAATGGCTCCACAGCGCCCCCTACAATATTTCAAAACATCAGCCCCTGCTCTGTGTTTCATCTATGAGTCTGACACTTGGTAAGCTTGTGTAAGATATCAAGATGTACAAAAAAGTCTCTTGGAGCAATATCCCAAATCCAACAGGAAGTCAGCCATTTTAAAATTAATGTGTAATTTTGATGACATTTTCCCCCCTTTTCAGGCCTCATACTTTGACGAACTCCTCCAAGGGATTTCATCATATTGAAGCATTCTTCAGGGTGTAGAATCTAAAGACCTTTGTGATGTTAAATTGCGAAGCTTTTTCCGTTCAGGGAAACGGGGTGGTCATGGCGGCACGTAGAGTTTCAATCACTCGCAAAAAGCAGTAATCTGCTGTCACTAAAAAACACAATGTCCAATCTCTCCCAAAGGTCGCAGGTGTGATGAGACTCGAGCTTGGAAATGTTTGTTATGCTATTTGTCAATAATGGTTAGAGCGCCACCTAGTGGCATGACTATAATCCTGGTTGAATAAGATGAAATGTTAGCTGGTGATTAAAAGCATGAAATCCATCAATGTGACATCACATCGGACGTGCCGGTTTGAGGTGTTGGCAGTGGCTCGACGTGCCGGGGGTGCGAGGGCCCTCATAACGCTGCTTGCAGCTTTAATTATTATTATTATTATTATTATTATTATTATTCACCCCAAACAAGGGCCTTTTTGAGGGCCTAAACATGCTCAAAAACTCATGAAATTTTGCACACATGCCAGGTCTGGTGAAAAATTTTGTATTTTAATGGTTTTACATATGAGCACTGGGAAATGGCTCTACAGCGCCACCTATGCCTTGTAAAATGCAGCCCTACGACCACATCGTTTGGGCTACATGTATGAAATTTGGCACACATGTGTATCATGCCAAGACGAACAAAAAAGTCAGTGGGCCCATTGACGCAAACCCAACAGGAAGTCCGCCATTTGGACGTGAAGGTGACATTTTGGCTCTAATTTTGCCGTTTCCATGCCTCGAACTTTAACGAACTCCTCCTTGGGATTTGGTCGTATAAGCTTCATCTTTGGTCAGTTTCAACTACACACCTGGGCCATGTTAAATTGCGGAGCTTTTGAGTTTTCACAATACCATGAGGCCGTGGCGCCACGGCGAATTTCGATGACTCGCCATGAAAATCTTATTGCCTCTCATTTTGTCATACATTTTCTGACCTTGACCAAAGTGAACACATATGATAAGGCTCCACCCCTGAACATATTTCAACTGCCATATTTGACACCAGGGACAGCGCCACCTAGTGGGAACAGGAAATGTCATGTTTTACACTTTGGGGTACAGTATTGTGATGGGTGACATCTGCAGCCTCAAATTTCTCCAGGAAAGCCTTAAGGAGTTGGTCTTGGGTTACAGTGAAAACTGTGACTTTTCGCAAAAGGGTGTGACCCCAGCGGCATGGCGAACTTTGATGTCACGCCATGAAGAAACAAATTAGTATAACTCAATGAAATCCAGCCTGATCAGTACCAGACTTTACAGGCATGATGTCAGACCCGCCCTGAACAGATTGATGTGCCCATTGTCGGGAATACGGACAGCGCCACCTAGTGGGAACAGGAAATGTCATGGCTTTAATTTTGTTGTACTGATTTTCACAGGTTCATCGTGGCCACCTCAAAAGCGGTGAATATCACCATCAGTCCCTTGTGATGCTTCAGTGCAAAAATTGTGACTTTAAACTGAACGGCGCACCCTGGTGGCAACGCGGTTCACCATGAAAGATGAAGTGGCTTTTGAGGGGCTTGGAAAGTTTAAAAAGTCTTGAAATTTGGCGCACACCTCCAATGTGGATAAGGCTTTGTTGTTATGTGATCATTTTCATTGAATATCCCAAAATGGCTCCACAGCGCCCCCTAAAAAATTTCAAAATCACAGCCCCTGCTCTGTGTTTTATGTATGAGTCTGAAACCTGGTAAGCTTATAGGAGATATCAAGATGTACAAAAAAGTCTCTTGGAGCAATATCCCAAATCCAACAGGAAGTCAGCCATTTTAAAATTAATGTGCAATTTTGGCAACATTTTCCCCTCTTTTCAGGCATCGTTCTTTGACGAACTCCTCCAAGGGATTTCATCATATTGCACTATTCTTCAGTGTGTGGAATCCAAAGACCTTTGTGTTGTTAAATTGCGAAGCTTTTTACGTTCAGTGAAACGGGGTGGTTATGGCGGCACGTAGACTCTCAATCACTCGCCAAAACGCAGTAATCTGCTGTTACTCAAAAACACAATGTCCAATCTCACCCAAAGGTCGCAGGCATAATGAGACTCGAGTTCGGAAATGTTTGTTATGCCATTTGTACATAATGGTTAGAGTGCCACCTAGTGGAACGACTAGCTAATCATGAATGAATGAGTTGAAATGTTAGCTGGTGGTTAAATGCATGAATTCCATCAATGTGACATCAGATCGGACGTGCTGGTTTTAGGTGTTGGGCGTGGCTCGACGCGCCGGGGGTGCGAGGGCCCTCATAACGCTGCTTGCAGCTTTAATTTTTTGTTGTTGTTGTTTTTAACTTGCTGACAGTTTAACCAAAAGGCATTTCCAGTGGAAATTGACTGACATATCCTCAGCATAACCATGTATAATATAAACAAAACTTTAAAAAAAGGTTATACACACACAATACGGTAATATTATGTTGAAGCACAGTACGTATCACTCTGCGAGGCTCCTGCTTACGATAGCCGTAATGCTCAGACAATCCATCAAGCGACTTTGGTAAGCTTCGTAACTTACCAAAGTCGTACTAAAACATTTTTTGACAGATTTTTGAGCACCGTGTACCACGGTGCTTGCATGCTCCACCATAAATTGTGCTTTGGTGTGTATCTGATGGACGAAAGCCAAACCAGTTCCACACCACTAAATTTGCACCATTTTTACAAACCAATTCGGGTTCATCTGTTTCATTCAACAATCCGCTTTTGCCCTTCTCATTCTCCGTCACCGCCATGCTTTTTCCACCATGTGCGTATGAAAACAAAGGCACTGGACATGCAAGTTTAACCCATATTCTATCGTGATATTTCATTTTCTAATTATTGCCTAACATTATACCGGTATTACTGTGAACAGTATGATATGGACCAGCCCTAGTACCCGCATCACTCACTTGCATCCACGTTTCTGCTTAGTGCCAAATGGAGCACAGTTAGCCAGAGCTGCAGTAACGCTGGGGGAGTCACTTGTTTCCTTTTGGGTCGCACATTACCAGCTGCTCATACCTCATCCTCAGTATAGCCCGACTGTACTCCATGGTGTGCGTTTGCCTATAGTGGTGACGCAATGTAAACCACCTTTAGCAGGAACAGATGTCTTTTAGTTTTTGCAAAGTTCTGAGCTCTGCTAGAAATTGTTGAAGTAGCTCCTTATTAGCTACTATCCATCAGAAGCAGGCATGTGGCTCTTGTTCTCAGACACATTTGGGCTGGTTCCACTGTAAATGTAAACACATACGAATGATATGATATGGCACAGGTCTGATAACAACATTAGACCTATCGGGTAGGGGTGGGTTTAAAAAAAAAACAGATTTCCCATTTCAAAACTATTTTAGTTTCAATTCAGTTTTATTTATACAGTGCCAGATCGCAACAACAGTCACCTCAAGGCGCTTTATATTGTAAGGTAGACCCGACAATAATACATACAGAGAAAAAAACCCAAATCATACGATCTCCTTTTATTGATCCCATTGAGATTAAAAACCTCTTGTTCAAGGGAGCCCTAGCTAAGATACCTTTAGCAAAAAGGAACATTTTAAGCCTCATCTTAAAAGTAGAGATAGTGCCTGTCTCCCGAATGCAAACTGGAAGCTGGTTACCCAGCCCTACTATTGGGGTCCTAGGTCTTCCCTCCTTCCTCAGAGCACTCTCCTGTTTTTGTTTTTGTTTTTTGTTTTTTGTTTTTTTAGTAAAGAAAGGTTGAAGCACGCAGCTTCAACTCCTGTCAAAGTGGGACAAAATAATGTTGACCTCCATTTGCGGCTGTAGAGAAGGTCATATATTGGTCAAATACTATTCTATAACAGTCTTCTCCATTCTGGATGTTAAATATCCTTGGGCAAGATACTAACCTCAAGGTGTTCTCCAATGCATTCACCAGTGTATGAATGCATGTAAATGTTAAAATGGAAAGCACTTGCATGGAAAGAGCATAGAAAAAAGTGCTTGTATGAATGGGTGAATGAGGCAAGTTGTGTAAAGCGCTTTGAGTGCTCAGAGTAGAAAAGCGCTATAAAAGTACCAGTCCATTCCTCCTTTTATGTCAGCTGGTGCCATATTTTTGTAGGCAGCAGATCTGCTGCTTCTCACCATGAAAAGGACTGCTTACTAGACTTTGAGGTGTTTTGGGCAGTCCTACTAAAAAGAAGCCCTGGGAGAGTTTCTGTCTACTTGGGAATACTTTAGGGGTAGTAAAGAGTTGAGAACAGTGCAGGTACTAGCCAGCAGTACCTGGCTGTGAATGTGATCTCAAATCAAATTGAGACCACATTTATATATAAACAAAGATGGCCACAGGAATCAAGCCTAATCAGAACAGTGTACTGTTTGAGTGTTTGGGTGGTGGGTATAGCTTGGAAAAGGCTAAGCACAAATTTAGCAAACAAACAGCCACTGGTCAGGACAAATGCCATACAGTTGCCTTTTGTGTTGAATTGCTGCCCTTGTGCTTTGATCAGCCTCATGTAAAGTTGAAACTGGAGCCAACACAGCAGCTACTACATGTGCCATTCCACAAGCAGCAAAGCTAACACTAGCTTGTGTCATAATGCTGCACCACTTAGAACTGTTGCCATCAAGGGAATAGCACTCTGTGATTTCCACTATTAAAGCATGACTGTTAGTGGTATCTCTGTTTCAACCTGGCTGACCTGTATGCGTGTAAAACCATTTAAAGCTTTAGAGGACATTGATTTAAAACCTGACGCTAACACAGTGTGTTAATAAATAACCAGAAGTAAAAAATGAACGTATGGACTTTTGTACTTGGAGGCTAAGAGGGTGTTCAAATGAAGAGTGGACATCTGAATGGCTTATTGGAATTGCTGTGTTTTTTGTGAAGTACATTACAGCGACCCTCCATCTTTCAGCTCCTGCTCCATCTTCATTTTTGAGCCCTTTCCTTGTCTTCATTCTTTCCTAAAGTCCTTCCTTCTCCTTTTATTTCTCTCACTTTTGCCTTGGCATTCTTTTTCTCCATCTGTCAGACTTCTGGAATGGATGATGGAGAGTTGTGGGTTGCCTAGCAACTACAGTTGCCACAGCAACGGCACCAGAACTGCTGCTTTTTCTTGTCGACTGGGAGAAATGAAATTGATTAAAGGGGGAATAAAATAGGTGATGAGAATTGGAGAGTGGGGAAATGGAGAGGAAGATGTGAAAGAGGAGCTCCAATGGGCAGAACAACATTTATTCCTGTTTCTGTTTCCCAGAATGCAGCATTTGTCCACGATAGGAGTGTGTGTGTGTCTGTGTGCGCGCGTGTCAACACACTGTCCTCGCCTCCAGTCCAGTCACACTATCTTCATATCTGAGGAATCTGATGACAGGCAGTTAGTTAATGTACCACAGCAAAAATCAGGATAAGTATTAATGTCACGTCTTTATAGTACAAATTTACTGCCATTGTCATGTACTGATCATTTTAAACATACCCTTAATTATGATGGTAATAAACTTCAGTTGCATAGCAACTTTATACATAAGATGTTTTTGTTTTTTTAGTAAAGAAAAAAAATCAGCAATAAAACCATTTTTCGTCCTTTCTGTAAGCGTGTGTAGGTAGAGCTAACACAGCTGTACACAGCTGTAAGCCTCTAGCATGGCCTGCAACATGGAATTAACCACGAGCAGTCTTACAGTCGACCTCCACCAGCGCTCTATATCTGCAGCTGGATTAGTCTCTTGAGAACATCAGCAATGTATTTGCCTATTGTTCTTACTTCAGTTTGATATGTGTTTGCAAACACATGGCACACAGTATCTATATTTCAAACCATTTCCAATTCAGTAGTAAAGAATATTTCTGGTTCCCAATTAACTCCAAATCTGTCCATAATGCGTGTTTTCAGACAAATATGAACACTCTATGACCTCCTCAGTAGAGGCAATAAATAATAATGATAATAATAATGGATTGCATTTATATAGCGCTTTTTTAGGGCCCTCAAAGCGCTTTACAATTCCACTATTCATTCACTCTCACATTCACACACTGGTGGAGGCAGCTACAGTTGTAGCCACAGCTGCCCTGGGGCAGACTGACAGAAGCGAGGCTGCCATATCGCGCCATCGGCCCCTCTGGCCAACACCAGTAGGCGGTAGGTGAAGTATCTTGCCCAAGGACACAAAGACCGAGACTGTCCAAGCCGGGGCTCGAACCGGCAACCTTCCGGTTACAAGACGAACTGCCAACTGTTCGCCCATATCATCATCATCATCATCATCATCAACTTTATTTATAAAGCACTTTAAAACAACCACAGCTGACACAAAGTGCTGTACATTGGAACTGTAAAATAAAATTACATGAGATATAAATAAAAAACAAATAAAAGAAGAGTGAAATCATTAATTAAATAACTACTGCATTAAAAAAGAAACTAAGTCTCACTGAGGTTAAAAGCCAAGGAATAAAAGTGGGTTTTAAGACGTGATTTAAAAGTGGACAGTGGACAGGTGCTGCCTCGAAAGAAAAGATTTTAGTCTTGCCAGTCGCCTTAAATGATAAAAACTGGACTTCACCACTGCTCTGATTTGGTTGTCCAATTTAAAATCACTGTCCAACTTAAAACCAAGGTCATATCACAGAGAAAACCTGTCAGAACTGCGTGTGTGCATGTGTGCTTGCGTGTATCACTGCACTTACTTACACATTGTCTTGTGTGGTTGAAAGTAGCACTAATGCATTTAAAATGGACTTATTGGTGCTGTCTTGCACATTCCTGTCTACAGCAGCTTTAGCAGAGCACACACTGGAGCATCCTTTAAGAAAGGAGAAAATCTCATGTTCCACAGTTATTAACGATAGCATTCAAGAAAAAGGTTCAGCATACAAATACAGATCTGCTGTTAATTGATATGCTTTACATTTGATGCCATAACTTGCCCATAGGGCTGTCTTCAGCCACAGCCGGTCATTTTTCTGAGGTCACAGGAGGGAGAAGGAAACAAGTTACACTACATAATTTCTCTAGCTTGTGTGTGTGTGTGTGTGTGTGTGTGTGTGTGTGTGTGGGGGGGGGGGGTGTTGTTGTGTTTTTTTTTGTTTTTTTTTTTTTTTAAGATTGTTGTTTTGTTTTTGGTCTTTTTCTTTCAGGTTTTTAGGTTGGGGTTTTTTGTTTTGTTTTGTTTTGTTTGTTTTGTTTGTTTTTTTTATTGTAATGAGGCAGTATTTTTCCATTGGCTTTTGAAACATGGTTGTAAGAACTGTAGAGATTAAACAAGATGTGCTTTTAGCCATCCATTTTCTAAATATTGTAGTATTGTAGTGTCTGTCTCTTGAATCCAAACTGCATGCTGGTTCCATAGAAGAGGTGCCTGAAAACTGAAGGCTCTTCCTTCCACTCTTTTTAAATACTCTCGGAACAACAACTAAGCCTGCAGTGTGAGAGCAAAGTGCTCTAATGGGGTGATATTCTACTGTAAGGTCATTAAGAGATGATGGGACCTGATAAGCTCAGGTAAAATATTTATTGTGATTTTTAACATCCATGTAGATGCTGAAAATAATGGCCTCAACACGGCATTTAATGTATTATATGTTATTATACTCAATTGGTTAATTTTAAAATTTAAAAGAACGCACCCACTACTTCAGAGCAAGATCTAGAGTAATCACACGAGATCTTGCTCTGACATATGTCATAGAAATTGAACATTTAATAGTATTCCCTGAAAACCCTCATGTTTGCTCATTTCCTACTAACATTTAAGTTTAAAATAATGATTACACAGCAGTGGGGAATACATTTCATCACAGTACTTGTCTGTCTGGAAGTGCTGTAACTAAGTTTAAGAATATAATTCATCCACTGTCATCTTCTTCAATGTCATGTGCCAACACAGGAGAGCAGCTACCTGAACTCTGCTCCTGCAGAGGTTGATTGTTTTATTAATAGTTTTACATCTTCCCTGCATGTGATTCATGGTGGGAATACTTTACTCCATGGTATAACGCTCAGATGCGCACCTTACAGCAAATAACTTATAAGCTGGAGTGGAAATGACATCTAATTTAGAAGATCTCCATTTAGACTGGAAAAATAAATTCCTCTATTAAAAGCCGACCATAAAGCTAGAACATCTTACTATTCATCACTAATTGAAGAAAATAAGAACCCTAAGTTTCTCTTTAGCGCTGTAGCGAGGCTAACAAAAAGTCTGAGCTCTGTTGAGCCAACCGTAACTAATAATGACTTTATGAATTTCTTTACAAATAAAATTGGAGAAAATACTACTCATAACAATCTCACAGACATAACATTATATACAGCAACTTTCAGTGCCATTGATACTTATTTATACTTTTTTTTCCTCCAGTTGATCTTTGAGTTCAGTAATTACTTCCTCCAAACCATCAATGTGTCTTTTAGACCCAAATCCTAAAAGACTGCTCAAAGAAATCCTACCATTGATTAATGTTTCAATCTTAAATCAACCTATCTCTGTTAATGGGATATATACCACACGCCTTCATGCTGGCAGCAGATAAACCATTACTTAAAAAGCCATCACTCGACCCAGCTGTCTTAGCTAATTACTGAAAAATCTCCACTATTGCATAGAGGATTATCTTGAATTCCACAGGGTTCTGTGCATGCCATAAGTTTGGTTTGCTTATCCATCCTTCCCATTGTCAATGCATTTGAACAGGACCTCCATCAACAGCAACGGGCGCACAGGCACTTTTGGAATAACCAGCTGGTTAACTAGTTGGCACTCTGGACAAGACATGCACCACCGCTACCGCGGTACATCGGCAATAAAATCGGACCATGACCCGATCCAGTGTTTTGTCATACCCCATGTGACCGACCATTGGGTTGTAATGAGCTGCCTGGAAAATAATTTTCTGGCGGCTTTTAGGCATCAACAACCGAGTGTGCGCCTCCTGTTTTCGAGCATTGCAACTCACTCAATATAACCTGTCCCTAATTAATACGAAGTGCGGGAATGTCAGCCCCGTTATTACCTGGTCGAAGGCTGAGCATTGGGTGTCGTCCCAAGACTGCTCCAGTGGAAAATCATCTGTGGAGTGGGTTACTGGAGCCGGTGGGGCCTCTTGAGAAGGCCCCCCTGTCTTTCCTCTCGCGGGGCTAGTGCCCCACATGCCCCTACCGGCCACGATCGCACTCCAACACACTGCCCCATTAACCTACTGAACCCGGGTCAATCCCTGCCAATTCCCCAATATCTAATTTCCGGTAACACTAAGGCATATTTCCCCATGCACACACTTCCCCTCCACCCACTCTGCCTACAGCAGTGCCCCCAGGCAAACCAGGGTTTGGTGGATCAGGATCTGCGTACAGCCTGAATCCACCAGAGCCTGGCGTGTACCCCCTTGGCACCTTACTGGTACACGGTACGTCTCTCCTGAACTGGGGGAGGGCGTCAGAGGGCCAGTGACACAGAACACCTGTCCCACCTTCATTAATGGGCAGTCCTAATGGAGATGCCAGGTTGCCCACACCGCCTGCCACCTGGGCTTCCCAGGACAGCAGCCAGAGAGCTCATCTAGGGGCTTCCCATGATGCACTGTTTTTTTTCTTTTTTGCTTGTTTGTTTCTCTTCTTCTTCACTCACTTTTTTTACTCACTGTTTATACACCACTCTGCATTTAATAATCAGTTATTGATCTCTGTGTCTTTGTCCTGTGTTCCTCCCCCTCACCCCCAACCAGACGCAGCAGATGGCCAGCCATTCCTGAACCTGGTTCTGCTGTAGGTTTCTTCCTGTTAAAAGGCAGTTTTTTCATCCCACTTTCCCCAAAGCACTTGCTCATAGGGAGTCATCTGATCATTAAGGTTTTATCTGTTTCTCTGTATTATTTTTGGATGTTTACCTTACAATATAACACACCTTGAGGCAACTGTGGTTGTGCTTTGGTGCTAAATAAATAAAACTGAATTACTATTGCACTATAATCCTGCTGTAGCTGGTACCTTGTTTCGATAAATTCACAGTTTGATTTAGCAAGTACCAGTGACAGTAGCTCTCATAATTCCTACTGCCTGCAAGCTGCACACATCGATTCTCTATCATCAGAATTGTTATCACAGATATTCTTAAAATGTTGTTTTGAGGCTGTATCACTTGTTCCTATTTGGTGGTAGGTTTTATTGTGGACTATTTGAACTTGCTCTGTTACTTAGTTGGAGAATAAAAGCCTAAGACAGTGCGGAGCTGAGCTCCAGACCATACACACGAGTTTAATAGTTTAGCACACTTGCATCTTTTTCTAATAAGCTGTAATCTGAGCAGTGTGCTCACTAAGTATTGATGACGATATGAGCTAAATCTTGTTCTGCTAAATTGATAGGAATTCATTCAGTCTGATGTTGCTAAACTGAGGCCTTTAATGCTGCATGGGCAAGTTAATACCTTCCTGTTTGTCCTTTGCACACTACACAGGTTTCAGCTTTTTTTGTGTGTGTCTCCAGTTAGATTGTTGGGTTGGAAAGCACATGTGTAAATCATAACTTGTGGACACTGCACAAATTATGATTTACACATGTGAGAATGTTTATCCAAACTCTAAGGCTAAGTTGTTGCGTCATGGTGTTCATATGTTGACATCTGCTGCTAGGATTCGCTCAGCAGGTGCCAAATGTTCCATGATATTTAACTTTGCAATGGCTCCTGGATATATATGCTAAACCTGCTACAGTATGTTATGCACACACTGGCATGGTAATGAAGTCAGAAGCTACAGTGAGAGCTCATACCTGTCTCAAGGCTTCAAAGGCCCCAGTATACCCACTTCGCTCTGCACCTCAACCTCTTGTCACAGTCACTTGTATTTATACCCATCGTTAAGGAGCAAGAAGTCACTGGAGTATTCTGCTAAATGATAGGTGTCGCCACTCAGACAATATCACCACCTAAACTCTGATAAGGAGGAGAAGAAGTCAGAGACTTTGTCTTGTGTTTTCTCTTGTTTTTTTCCCTTCACAAACGCTCAAGTTTTCAATACTGTTTCATCATCTCCCTCTGTATATCTGTATGTCTCTGAGCTTCTGTGCTGGAACATCAGTAAAGTGACGGTTAAAACCGACACTCATGTCTTCAACCCAGCAACTGTGCCAGCGGTGCAATGTGCATGACTGGCTGAGACACAAAGATGTGTGTGACACATAAGTCTGGTACCTTGTTACATCTGGAGAGTATGTGCTGTAAGTCAGAGGTTGTGGACATCCAGACTATGAGTTTGCAAAGACTGCTTAGATTGTATAGGGTCACAACTACAACTAGTTTCCTTTTCACAAATTATTTCCCATCCTTACTTTCCACGTTCACCAACGTCACACAGACATTAACATGGCTATATATATATTTATCTAGCTAGCTAGCTTTGGGAGTACCAAAAATGTCTTTATGCAAGAAAAAACCTTGGACTATATGCTGTGGTAAACTTTGACTTTTATCCTTCTTATTCATGCATGCACAGATGTTTCACAGAATGTGTCCTCATGAAGTTCTGATAATGAAAAGATGTTAGTAAAAGTATAAAGGAACCCTGTAGTCTTGGGTAAACACATTTACTAATTTCATCTCTGCATTCCTTCCACCTTTGCTGGGCGATCGTGGCTCAAAGAGTTGGCAGTTCGTCTTGTAACCGGAAGGTTGCCGGTTCGAGCCCTGGCTCGGACAGTCTCAGTCGTTGTGTCCTTGGGCAAGACACTTCACGTACCGCCTACTGGTGATGGCCAGAGGGGCAGATGGCGCGATATGGCAGCCTCGCTTCTGTCAGTCTGCCCCAGGGCAGCTGTGGCTACAACTGTAGCTGCCTCCACCAGTGTGTGAATGTGAGAGTGAATGAATAGTGGAATTGTAAAGCGCTTTGAGGGCCCCTCAAAGCGCTATATAAATGCAATCCATTATTATTTTTATTATTATCTTTGGGTGAAATCAAACCGACTAAATGATAAATACTGATGTTCTTATTTCATGTCTGGCTGCTGTGTGTCGCAGCTCTAAATCAAATATACAAAGGGCAAAAAAGGGCAACTTTAAACTTGAGCTCATCGAGGTTTAATTGGATCTGATCGATGTTTGAGTATAATTTGTCAAGTTCTGCTCCTCAGTTCTCAGCTTTGGTAACCGCCATATGCAATTCTTCTATCTTTTCAGCTAACAGAAGGCAGAATCAGGGGATGGATTTGATGCAGGAACCATACTAGTTTTGCTTATACATAATTTGATGTTCTGTGTGTTCAGTGGTTTTGAAGGTTCATAGTTACTGAAAATTAGGTGAGGGAGTAGTACGAGTCTTGCAAAAGAAGCAGTACTGAAGTTTGGTGGTATTGTTACTTAGGACTATTGTTACAGACCACACTTTTGTTCTTTAACGCTGGCTTTTAAAATCAACTTTCCTTTCAAAGAACCTGAAAGTCTGGTGTTTTCACTTGTCCTCACGCCACACCATCTCAAAGAGAATACAGATATGCTGATAAATCATGGGATTAGCTGACACTGGCTTTGTTGACTGATATCAGCAGATGAGATGGTATTTAGCAGTGTAAGTGGTATCTGCTGTTTCACACCGGGTTTGTGCTGGATGTATGCGTCTATATATAATCGGTTTGTATAAGCTGGCACAGTCAAGAATAATCAGTGATAACAGTTGATGCAGTTTTATTAACAGCATTGCATTTATTGCCTTTATTGAGTTCGAATTCATTTCAGGCATGCAGACGAGAAGACCTACACAGACTTTGAGCAGAAATGCAACTGTGTTCTGCATAATTTGGACATGGCATTTGAAAAAAGCTTGCATATGACTCACTTGTGCAAAAGTTGGGCAGGACCTGGAAGATTTGCTGTGGTACATGGAGCTATGAATTCTGCTGTCTACCAAAACATCATGAAGGAGAATGTCCAGCCATCTGTTAGTGACCTCAAGCTGAAGCACACTTGGATTCTGCGGCAGGACAATAATCCAAAACACACCAGCAAGAAAAACAAAATGAGGACTTTAAAGTAGTCTTCCCAGAGTACTGACCTGAATCCAATTGAGGTGCATGACCTTAAAAAGGTGGTTCATGCTCGAAAACCCCCCCAGTGTGAGTGTGAATTACAAGAATTCTGCATGGATGATGAGTGGGTCAGAATTGCTCCACAGCGCTATGGAAACTCATTGCCAGGTATCACAAACTCTTTATTGCAGTTGTTGCTGCTAAGAGTGGCCCAACCATTTATTAGGTTTAGGGGGTGTACACTTTATTAATAGTGACAAACATACAAAAACCAGGAAATCAGGAAGGCGGCAAAGACTTCTTTCACCCCACTGTACATGACCCCTAACAAAATTGTCTGTGATACTATCCTGAGTGGATGCAGTGATATATTATACACAGGTTACTTTCATGTCAAACAGGCGAAGTGAACTTCATGTATGCTTAATTTCTTTAAAGGAAAGCAGTAGTAACATCCGTGACAACTAAACTGTTTGCACATAACTGCCTATGCATATGTAGAAGCCCAGGTTACCCTCAGGATCCTCAGCATACACAGTGACTGTGCTGTAAATAACACTGAGAACAGCAGCCTGGGGTTCAAATGATCAATAGTGCATTGGAAAACGAGCCCCTCCAATGTACTGCTGTAGCCATTTAATGCTGGATTCATTCCTCATGCTGTGGCTGTGCCGTCTCTGAAATCAGCTGTGTGACATCACCAATCAAAACAAATTGCCAGCACTGTGGGATTAGCATTTTAGCAGGTTATGGTGAGGGTGTTCAGTCTGTGTGGGCAGGGTTAGCAGAATACTTAACATTGTTTGCTAATCTTGAAGCTGTACTCCAATGAATGTCTGTCACATCATGCAGTATATGCACACTCAAATGCACCGCCGACTGGTGCCGCTCACTCCCACCAGTAAAGGTCAGCGTATGTATAATGGAGCACATGCAAGTCACCTCTCACTCAAATGACCCTTCAATAATTTTATTATTCTTACCCCTCAGCCATAAAGGGAGGATGGGCTGTTTTTGTCACCTCGCCAGTTGGGCAGGCAGGCAAAGTGAAGCATTTGTGAACTAAATGTCAACAGATTCACAAATTACCCACAATGCCACAGCTCATTTTAGCGAGTGGGACTGGTCCCGTCATGTCAGATTAGCTTGTTGTGGATGCTAACAAGCAAATACAACAGGCAGACAGCTGGCATCCATAACTCCTAACTAATGGATGTTTGGTGCCACATTTGTTTCTGAGTACAATTTTTAAAAAGTCTGCATGTATCGTAAATCTAAACTGCAAGGTGGGGCAGGATCCCTGTGTTACCTACAGCTGTACGTGTACAGAGTTGGAACACTGCAGCTATACACAGCGTGGTCAGTGTGTGTGTGTGATGATGGAAGACTGAGGCAGTCAGAACATGCCAGCTTGATATTTTTAGACAGTTCAGGTGATCTCGCTAATGAGACAAAGCTCAAAGGAGCTGGCGCCTGAAGTAAGTGTGTGTGTGCGTGTGTGAGTGAGAGAGAGAGAGAGAGAGAGTGGGAGTGGGAGAGGCCATTTGTTGAATTAGCTGGGCAGTGTTGAAGTGTTCAGCGATTAAGTTTAATCCTTGAGTCTTGGTGATGTAAGGCCTGACACCCCCCCCCCCCCCCCTCCCCCTCCTCTCCTAATACCTCTCCTGCATGTTTGGTCCTTGCTTTTGAAAACCTGTCTTTGTGTTTGGGAGGAGGTTGATTGTGAGGGTAGGAGGGAATGCCCTGTCCATTAGGCTGTGTAAATATACAGCATGTGTGGATGCATATGAGGACGTTTATTCGTCAGACTGGAAATGATGCATCATGTCTGTAGGGGAAGATAAAACGGAAGGGAAGAAGTGACAATATATGATAGTAGACGTGAGGCCAAAAACAAGTGCCCTAAACTGAATCAGTGAGGACAGTGAACTGAAACAATAGCTGCTTTTTAAAAGCTTTAAAGGGAATTTTGTGATGTCCAGTTTCTGATTTGTGTAAGTAAAGTGTAGAGCGCTTTTTTCCCCCTTTTTGTCTGAACCAAAGAAGAAGCAGGCCTGTTAATACAAGCCTGATTCAAAGGCATGTTGTACGATATATTGTACTCTGATTTAGGGCTGCCACAAACGATTATTTTGATAGTCGACTTGTCACCGATTATTTATGCGATTAGTCGACTAATCAGATCATGCATCCATTGGACGTAAAACGTACAGCTTATTGCACCAGCAGCATCTGCTCTTATATAACTATCATTAGCTTACATCTTTAAGTGTTTAAGGTATGTGCTAACTAAAAATAAAGACAAGATGATAGTTTATGAAATTTTAATGAAATTTGCAGATAGTTTCAGTGAAGTTTAATAAACTCCTTGCTATCTAAAATATAACAGGACACCGGAGTAAATTCTCGAGCATCTCACACTTCTGATAATCAGTTGCCTGCTTGACGTTTATTCAGCTGTGTAAAAACTTTAATCTCAGCCAAACCGATTTACTCAGGAACAAATAAAATACAAAAAAAAAAACCAAACAGTATAATTTTAAGTTATCTAAGTCACTCATATATCATGTTTAACCTGAGTAGCGAAAGACGGTGGTGGGTTTGAATACGATTTGCCGGGAGTCTGGTGTTCTCAATGGCTCTAGTGAGCCTTGAGCCCCGGTTAGCTATCAAGCTGGTGGGTAACAGACGTCTCCGAAAACGTTGGAGCGCTTTTGAAAATATGTGGTGTCTTGATCACACACACAGGGATGAATGAGTAGTGACCAGAGGTGGATCGATATCAAACCCTAATCTTTAGAACTGTGCTCACTGGTTGATTCTGTTTTATACGCGACACATGCTCCTCACACAAGGCCTGAGGTGGTACCGCGGCTTGTCTACCAATCAGAAGGTTGCCATATGTCCATATGTTGAACTGTCCTTGAGAGAGATCCTGAATGCTGAGTTGCCCCTGATGTATCTTTCAGAGTGTGCGTGTGTGCGCAAGATTGTATGATAAAATAATGTATGAATGTGTGTATGTGGTTGGCTGGGTGAGACTTGTGGTAGAAGTACAAATCCAGTATAAACCAGCATTTCTTCAGACACACAGCTCATTTTGAGATGGTGGTTGATCATTTTGAATATGGGCAATGGTCCATTTATTAGAATTTCAGACTCCTGTTGATAGATGTTGTTGATCAGAAGCAACTTTTCCATCATTTGGCCTGAGTGGAGCTGACAGTGAGTGAGTCTGGGCTGGATTTATGGCACATTGTTATGAAAATATAGCAGGGAAATAAGTGAATTTAAGACACATCTGTGTCTTACAGGACATGTGGGAGGGTGAGAATGAACGGCTTATATTTGTTTAGCCATCTATTTTTGCTCATACGTGATACTAATCGGTAAAGCCAAGATGCAAAGTCTTGAGTGTCAGCATTGCATGCGTACCGGTTTCTGTGGACAGTAGCTTGTTATACCTGCCAGTCTCGTGCCTTCATTTGTCTCCATCCCTAATGTACTGCTTCAATGTGTGTTTGATGGGAAAATGTCACTGACATTCTAAGGACGGCAGAGGAGGGCCGTAACTGCCTCACCAGGCCTCCTGGAAGTGCCACAGTCCACTGACAGTCTCGTCTCTGTCGCTCTACACCATTCTTCACACATTGCTGATGGCCACAGAGGCTATTACCATGGCAACAGTGCCTCTCAACCCTGCAAGCCACATGGAAGTGTGTTTTGTTTTTTGTTTTTTTTAAATCCCCCCACCCACCTTCTCTCTGATGATGTTTCGAGTCTTTATTCGATAACAGTGTGAGATGTCTGTCCATTGTTGGTGTGTTTGAGAGCGGCGCTGTACTTTTAGCCAGCTAATCTCCAGGGCCATTTTCTGTAATTATGAACTGTGTGTGTATGTGTGTTGGTACAGTTGTAAAGTGGTGAGTGGAATTAGTTGCTTTCGTGGCCTTTCTTAAGAATAAGACAGCTTCAGTCTTTCTTAAGGCTCATACAGTAAATACAGCTGCTTGGGTTTCAGCTCTGTGTTCTGCCAAGTGTTTACGCTGTGTGTGTGTGTGTGTGTGTGTGTGTGTGTGTGTGTGTGTGTGTGTGTGTCACCTCATGTTGGCTATAATACTATCATGTATTTACAGAACAGTCACATTTGTGCCTCAAGTTTGCTTTTGTATGTTTTATTGTCTAGTTTTATACCAAATAATTTCCTTATTGCCTCTGTGCTTGTACATTCCACTGTCATATATTCTGCTTATTTCACATTTCTTTGATATGCTTAACAACTTGGAGGAATTAAAGTCATTATGATTAGAGGCATGTGAGGTACGCTGATGAGCATATCGTACAGATTGATAGACACATGGTAAAATGGTAAATGGCCTGTATTTGTATAGCGCTTTATGGTAAGTCAGTAACTACATCAGTGCATTACCTACCTAACTAAATGCCCAATGACACAGTGTCACATGTGGATCAGCTGTAATCCTAAAGCTAACACTGGTCGGGACTTTTGGTAATACCATTACTATGTTAATGAGCTATAAGAGGGTGATGTTTCATAGACTGTTAAAACTGTTACATCCACATACATCAAAAAAAGAAAGTTAGTCGAGGCCTGTTATAACTTTGACTTTAGGAGAAGTCGAAGGAGATCTGCTCGTCCTAAGTTTATGTTCTGTCTTATGTTTAATGTTTGGACTCCACTGGAGAGGCTAAAATCATTGTTGACCAGCAGACTGATAAATATTGCTGTTGCACTGAGATGTATACTCACTGTATTTTTGCTTTGTGTCTCACAGGCTTCCTGCTCTTCAAGGACTTCTGTATGAATGAAATAGATGAGGCTGTGCCTCAGCTCAAGTTCTACGAAGAAGTAAGTGTCCCATGCCCTGCGAATTAGAGTGCACAAAAGGGCTGGATGACCAGCTTGGGGCCTGTAATCCTGCTAATTCAGATTGAGCCTTCCGCATTCTGTGGTGTCGCTAAGCTGTGTGTGTGTTTTCTGTTTCAGATTAAGGACTATGAGAAGCTGGACTCTGAGGAGGAGCGGTTGAGCCGCAGCCGGCAGATTTACGATGTGTACATCATGAAGGAGCTCCTGTCCTGTTCACACGTGAGCATGCGGCCTTAACATCCACATTTTGACCACAGGACTCTGGTTCAAGCACACACAGACAAACATGCACACACCTCATGGGCATCTAATGATCCGCTCCCTAATATTCTCTTCTGTGAAAGCCGAGGAATCTGAGAGGTTTACGACACAAAGAGATCAGGAAAGCCACATTGTTGAAAAATATCAGAAAGAGACTGGTCAGTGGAACCTGGGATCATAAATGGAAACCAGATGCTTTTAGTAACAAACATTGAATCCCATATCCTCGATATTAATAATTTAATCTACAATTAATAATTTACTAGTGATGTAAATCCATACTATACTGTTGTTGGACCAATCCCGATCCCTGTAAAGCACAGTATACTCCAGTCTTCACCCTGCTTCTTCCTCTTCACCCGGCTTCTGGAGCAAGTCTAAACAAACACACACACACACACACACACACACACACACACACACACACACACACACACACACACACACTCTACTGCTTTTGTCCTCATGCAAGGCAACAATTTCGGATGTAAAGCAAGCACGGTGCATGCTGGGGCTGTCTAAATGGAGGAAGTTATTAAACACCCACCACCCACGCAAACCCAGATATTGGTGTTGCTCTCTGCAGCAGCGTTACAGTAGGGGTCGCACATGCTCACAACAGAAAAAACAGAAGTGAAATAAATGTTTATGCTGCATTTTTAATGGCCTTTGGTTTTATTTCCTCCTCTTTGTCTTAGCCATTCTCTAAGAAAGCAGTGGACCATGTGCAGAGTCACTTGGCGAAGAAACAGGTCCCCCCAAACCTTTTTCAGGTAAATACTATTTGATCTCTGAAGCTGCACTTGTCCGACTGTGCTCTTTTAAACATGTAGGAAAAAAAAAAAGTGAAGGATGGAAATAGTTTGATTTGATGATTGTAGACCTTTTACTTGTTTTTATATCAGCTCAGCTCATTGCCCCATATATTGCAAAGGAAACGGTCACTTGTTGTGTTTGATCCCACATACTCCATTAGTACCCTGTTGGTGGAGCCCTGACCCCAAAATGTGACTGAAGAAATGGTGCTTCCATTATTATTGTGCAAGTTGTTTGATGAGAGACACACAGTGATATCCTGCTGCTCTTGACAGAATAAAACTGGGACAAAAACTCCTCAGTCAGGTTTCGAAAACCTCAACGGTCAAACAGAACAAACATGAAACTTCCAAAACTTGTTAGTGCTGCATTGATACATGCATTTAGAATAGGTGGCAGTACGAATGACTGGACTGTGAGCAGGGCAGGAGTCATGCATGTGTTAGCATATTTGTAGTTGTTGTTGTTTTTTTTAATGATGCCACTCTGCATCACAATGAAATGTAACATTTCATTAACAGACAAGTTTGTAGGTCTACACTGACTTTTATAAAAGGCAAGTGCCGCTTGATGACATGAACAGGGCCAAAACAAAATATCAGAACAGCAGCATGCAACACTGCACATGCTCCTTAGAAAGAAAATACCTGTAAAACTGTGTGTGTATTGAAGGAACATTTTAGGATCATAAATCACTTTGGTGGCTTTACTTAGGTTCTGAAAACCCCGTGGAGGTTTCTAGAGGAGCACTCATCTCCACCTTTCAGTCCAATGTACCAAAATAAAAAAATCCCCCCACAAAAACACCACCTATTTTGTGATTTATTTATTTTTTCTCCATTCTTAATTGACTGGTGTGGTATGCGTGTGTGATTGACATGTCATGTCCATGTCAAAGAGTATCTATAGCACCTGAGTTGTACCAGATTCCCTTCTGTGCTCAATATTTGAACTTTATTGTTTTCGTTCATGCTGTTGGTAATTAAACTTTTACCATGGCATCGCTTGCTAAAATGCCACCCAGGAAAATTACATGCAGAGCAACACAGACAGGAGCTGTGTTTGAGCTCAGAAAATCTAATCAGCAACTTCCTCTTTTAGACTACAACATGGCTTATTTTGTGGATATAAAATTATACCCAGTGACTCTAAGATGTTACATCAACTTGTTAGTATTTCCTCTATATTTTCTCAGTCCTTGGGTTGTATGTGCAGCAGTAATACAGTACCTCTGTGTTACAACTGCACAAACAACTCAAAGACTCTTTGAGTCACAAACAAGATGTAAATGTTCAGTGGGCATTTCTGTGAAACAAGTTAGCTCACAAATACAAACCAGGTAAACAAGGCTGAGGCTCAGAAACAGTATGTGAACATGCAGTCCTGCCCACTCAGGAAAATAATTCACATACACCTGCAAAGCATTTTTGTCCACACATTTGCTGAAGAGAGTGTGTGTGTGTGTGTCTTTAGCCATACATCGTGGAGATCTGTGACAGCTTGAGAGGAAACATCTTCCAGAAGTTCATTGAGAGGTAATCATACTAGATGCGTTTTATTTTTGTTTCTCTTCCTCTTATTTTTCTTCAGCGGGGGGTGGTAGCTGACATCACATGTTGACATTTTGCTTTTTTCCTCCAGTGATAAATTCACTCGTTTTTGCCAGTGGAAGAATGTGGAGCTCAACATCCATGTGAGTATGGGGGACAGGGGGATTCTCCCAAAAGTTGACTATGTCTTTTTTATCTTATCGACTTAATGGGTTTGTAAAGAACCGTGTGGTTCTTTAGCAATTCCCTCCATCCAATGAAACACACCAGCAGAGCTGCCGAATCCTGAGATGTCTGGAAACAGACATCCGCTTTTTCAGATGGTGGGACGCAACAGCAACCTGAACCAAACGGGCACGTCCACCCAGAGTTTTCTGTCTCTGAGAGGAAGGCCATGTTTTTCTTCAGCTTGAGTTAAAGTCTCTGTGCTCCTCTCTCCTCCTTCAGCTGACCATGAATGACTTCAGCGTGCATCGGATCATCGGCAGGGGCGGCTTTGGAGAGGTGTACGGCTGCAGGAAGGCAGACACGGGAAAAATGTGAGCTCCGTAAATGTATTGAAAGGCACACCGCTCGGTGCAGTTACCTCTGCATGTGTAACCTGTGTCTGTCGCTCTGATTGTCAGGTATGCCATGAAGTGTTTGGACAAGAAAAGGATCAAAATGAAGCAGGGGGAGACTCTCGCACTCAACGAGAGAATCATGCTGTCATTAGTGAGCACAGGGGTGAGTTACACACCATGTTTGCACCAACAAAGGTTTTATTTTTTCTTAAATACTCGGCATGTTTTTAAAAATGCAATTCAGTACATTGCAATATGGTATACCAGTAAAACATAGTTACTCATACAGATCCCACTTATTCTAAACTCTCAGTGCTGCACAGACTTCCTGTATGGAACAGACTGCTTTGGTTTGAGCGCACAGGTTAAAAACAGCCTGAGATATTTTCCTCTAAAAAGACACTACTTCCAGAAACTACAAACAGAACTTTGTTTTCTGTCCATTCTTCAGCTCACCTCCCCTAACACTTAGCCCATGTCTTCTTGAGTGGGCAAGTTAAATATATGTGTATGACATACTGTTAAACAGACTCCACCTTAAGCAGTAAAATATTGCCCACCATATTCTCACTTTGACTTTGATTTCCACATCAGAAGGAAAAACATTTATCAAAGAAGAAAACTGATCAAGTTGATTTTGGGGGGAAATAAAGCACAATAGCATCATCGGTTTATTTTCTCTACAGAAATTCTATTCATTCAAATTCCCTTGATTGTCCACACCCATCCTGCAGTAACTCTGTGCTCCATCAACAAGGCCCCCTGAGAGACTGAGAATCTCTGCTGTAGCTGCAGAGCGGTGTCAGTTCAGACAGGCCACCGGGCAAAGCTCAGCTGACATCTTTCTTCAAATCCAGTTAGGAAGTCTCTCATTGGACGCTCTGTTTAGCCTACCCCCTAACCCTTTGCTTACCCACAGTTGCTGCACACCTGCAAGCCGTTTTGAACCCCATGCCCACTGAAGTTGCTTCCTTCATGCTGAATCTGCTTTAACTGTTGTCATATCGATGATATTATATCATCGATGCCTGTGCTGTTCCTGCTGGGTCATTCAGGGGATACCTCAATTTATAGCCCTGATGCCTAATGTCAGTGTCCCTGAGACTACAGTGGTCCTGAGTGAAATCCATCTTTCTGATTTAAAAATCGGTTTTTTGTGCTGCATGGGTGTGTTTTACTAAAGGTCCTCAGTTCTTTTTCCACTACTAGCTGTATAACCCATTTTAGGAAAACCACAAGAGTAAGGTTAGCTGGGAGGAGTTCACTTGTAGACTTTAAACTCGTTCTCTCTGCATCTTCCTTCAGGACTGCCCGTTCATTGTGTGTATGACGTATGCCTTCCACACGCCTGACAAGCTGTGCTTTATCCTGGACCTCATGAACGGTAGGATGTCCCACACCTTCCTTCCTTCCTGCCTTAGATTAAACTCCTGCCGAGTCCAATCTGTCCTGAGACACAAAGATGGGATTACTCGGACTGCCAGTCGCCACTCAGGCCATTCCTCCCTCAGGGAGTTGATAGGATTTTGATCTCATTGATGACGCCTCACACCACCTGCCTGTGTTAGATTCTTTTGCATCTAAGATCAGCCTCCTTTTGAAGTCACACCTCAATGTTAAGTATATCCTGATCAGGACTGGCCAACTTTCAAAGTCAACAGTCACCACCAAACAGTGTCCACTGCTCGCTATTTGAGCTTCAGTTATGCTAATGAATACAGATAATCATTAGCTCAGTGAGACAGCTGGAAAAGAGAAGAGTGTCATAGAGAGCCTGCCATCGATTTTCATTTTCTCCCCCACGAGAAGGTTACCACAACTTATGGACAGATATTGATTTAAACTGAGGTGTTTTGATGTCATGCACTTACTGTGTATGTTTGTGTGTGTGTGTGTGTCTCTCTCTCTCTCTCTCTGTGTTCAGGGGGTGATCTGCACTACCACCTGTCTCAGCACGGCGTGTTCAGTGAGAAAGAGATGCGTTTTTATGCAGCTGAAATCATCCTGGGTCTGGAGCACATGCACAACCGCTTTGTCGTCTACAGAGACCTCAAGGTAGACTCCCCCTGATTCCAGACGGAAATCATCCTGAACACAATCATTCCTATAATCAGCATATTCCATGACGTGGCCAACAATGAGTTTTTCCTGTCAAAAGAAACTTAAAAGCAGCTTTTCATACAATAAATTCTGAGGACTCATTTTATGCATAACCTGGAATCTATTTACAGTGGACTGAGGTGAAATTTATACCCAACATCCAAGAAACCCTCAGGACAGCCTCCATCTAAATAACTCAGGTCCTACCAGCTGGTGCATTACTGAGCTGCATTACATATAGGTTTCCCTAATATTTTGCCCCGTTAATGTATACTGATCTGTAGCAGGAAAAAAACAAACAAACTTAGAAGCTAGCTGTGGTGTAGGGGATTACTAGCTACTACCTCTGATTGACTTAACCGGGTGTTACTGCCGACGTCAATCGTAAGTCTACGGAATTTACATTTGCCCTTGCCCAGCAGTTTTAAATTTCCTTCAATGTCACCTGCTCTGGCCCCTGGAAGACAATTGACTATGGTTGCTGGTGTCTCTAGCTTCACATCATGTCTTAGAACAGAATCGCCAATTTGCAGAGTTTGGTCCACACACATGAATGGGGTTGATGGCATACCAGGGGCTTCTTCTGTGCTTCCTCCTCACCGTCACCCAGTCATCCTGTTTTCCCGGCTGCTCACGGCAGTCTGTTGGGGCAGAGCTAACGGGGCTACGCTACCTTCAGCTGCACCAGCTACAGGGGCCTGGCTAGCTGCAGGTTTTTCAACGATGCAAGCTGCGTCTCCAGTTCAGGGACCTTAGCCTCCAGAGCTGCAAACAGGTTAATTCCATTACAAGTATTGCTATTTCTAAAGGAGGCCGATGAGTAACTAAACATCTGACACACAGAGCAGGAAAGTGCTAGAGAGACAGGTCAAGAGGCCATGTTTCCATTGCGTCGGCTATGAGCTAAACTGGCAAACAGTCATCTAAAGCAATGGAAGACATATTGTAGTAAACAGCGTGTTTTGCACAGCACTAAATAAAGGACGGGAGTATAATAATATAATTGACAATAAATGATAAATATAATATCATCATCCAATATAGGACTTGAATTAAATCAGTCCAACAATTCACCTCAGCAGAATCTGTGTCTGTGGCTTATTACTGCGGGGCACTGGACACATGCTCTCCACGTTCAACTTTCAACTTACAGATCCTTTTTTTTGTATGTGTGTCTTTTGTATCGTTCATCTGTAAAAGCAGCACCTTTCATATTCCATGCAGTCGTATAAATCCGCCTCTGAAAATAGTCCCTCAACATATTTGTCCGGCTTAGCTAAAACTGAAGCGACCAGCTGTTTCAGGAAATCGCTGAGTGGTTTAAAAAGGTAATGACCACATACAGCATCTGAGCGTTTTTCTACTTCCCGGGAGTCGCACAAAGCAAGAAAACACAATTTTGTACTTCATAGGATTTATTTACAATCAGAAAATTTTTTAATATCACCAGAGTTTTAATCCTTTGTTTTAAAAAATCAAAACAACCAAAACTGCAATGATTATCATTAACTGCACATCAGAACCTGTGCCATGTTCCCTTTAGATAACAGTTTGCTATTCAGGCTGTAAAAGGGGGATTCTAACTTTTTAGATAAGCATCCCTTAGTCCACTCACCCACCGCTGCACCTCCACAGCTTCACATTTCATAGCTTCATATCAACCAATTTGTCAGCTGTCCTCTGTTTTTTCTCCGATTCCCCTGTTTGGACTGGCTGCCATCATAATGGATATATTTTGCTGGAAGTCAGGGAGCAGTTTTAGTGCTTCAGTAAACAGTGCAGTTCAATGCAAATAATACTAAGGCAGCGTTGGACAGAAAGAAAGAGAGTGAGCTCCAGATGTGCCAAACGGCAGAGGATAACCAGGACAGGAGGCGCTCTTACTGTCTGTATTCACACAGAATCTCTGCTAGGGAACGGAAATTGTAACTTAAGTCTTGAATTAGTTAGCTCTCCAACATTGTATCCTATGCTTTATCGTGTTATCTCTCACATTCTCCATCACCCTCTCCATCACTCTGCCTATGTGTATGTCCTCCCTCAGCCAGCTAATATCCTGTTGGATGAACACGGTCATGTTCGTATCTCTGACCTCGGCTTGGCCTGCGACTTTTCCAAGAAGAAGCCCCACGCCAGCGTGTAAGTTCATCTGAGTTTAACTCTGCACAGCATTTACGTGTCTTGGGGTAGGTGGGTGGGCTGGCTCATAAATGTAAATAAATCTATATTAATATGAAATACAGCTGGCGCTGCTCGGGGTTCTCTCTGAACATCTCTCGCAGTGATTACATTTTAAATGGGTTGGACTATCTCAGCTCGCTGCACTTTGACAAGTGGAGAGGATTGTGCCGACCTGATGGATCATGCATTAAAGGGCAAATAAAAAGAGTCTGTGGTGAAGTTCCCAAGAACGGAGCTGTATTAAGTTACTGTTAATGCAAGTCAAACATTTCCTGCTGCTGCAGCTTCACATTAAAAGCTTTTTAAGTGGTGAAACACATTTTAATTGAATATGAAGTAACCACAGGAAATGCATTGTGTTGCTGCGTACTCTGCTGATTAATGTGCTCCTCGGAGATTGTTAGTGAGCAAAAAGACAGCACTGTAATGTCTCGGGCAGCGAGTTGTCAGAAAGAGATGCTGAGGAGGACAAACATCCCACTGCAACTTCTTGTCCATCCAGTCAGCGATGTGGGTTGAAATGATGTCTTCATATTGGTTGGGTGAGTGGTGATATATGATACACCACTATTACATGAAGTGTTCTTCAGTAAATCAGCACTAACTAATCAGTTGCAATTCAAAGATCAGTTTTCTGCTCATGATTGTGGTGCCTTTAAAGCTTTGTGTGTCAGGTCCACAAACATAGCGGTGGACTGCTGTCCATCACACGTTGACATTTTAAGTAGCTGTGCAGGACTGGCAGCGTGCTCCTCAGTTGAGATGGAGACTGGCAGCAAAGCTTGAGTGATTGATCCCTAATACGTCAATGAATTGCTTCGCCCTGCATGGATCATAATGTGGAGCTCAGTGAGCTCGCAGCAGACATTCAGCATCTTTTCATTACAGTTATTATCACTAATATTTTTAACTGTCTACTTGTTCATTGTTGGCGAATATTCTTTCTTGGATTCATTTGAATATTTTCAGACATGTTATCTTGGGCTCTGTTCATTGTTATTTTACATGATTGATGCTCCATTTATGCTGATGTTTATAGCTCTACTCTCCTGCAAACGATGAAAGCTAAACACAAGGGCCTACATTGGGTTCAGTTTCAGTAAAATGAATTTCTGCAAAGAGGTGTAATGAATTGGTACTTCATAACTAGATTAAAAAAATAGAATAAAAAGAATAAGCCCAGAAGGGCTGACTGTCCTGAACATCTGTATAATAATTATTGAGAGAAATACCAATTTCCTGCATTCATTGTTTTGACGTGTGCTGTGCTTGTTGCAGTGGCACTCATGGCTACATGGCTCCAGAGGTTCTTCAGAAGGGGACGGCATACGACAGCAGTGCCGACTGGTTCTCCTTAGGCTGCATGCTCTTCAAACTCCTCCGAGGGTAACCACTCAGGCTTTACTTGTTCCTCTCAGCTCATCTATCCCCCTTGCTGCACTGTCCTGACTTCCTGTCAGCTTTCAGCCTGCTCTGCCACTCTCAGTAAACTCTTCGAATCTGCTCGCTTGCCTTTCTCGGCATCTCTCACCAGCCTGCTTTCTATTTGGTGTGTGTTTGATCTTGTTTGTGTGCAAGCCTGTGTGTGTGTGTTTGTTTGATCTGGAGTGTGTAAATGCCAGAGGTCTGGGTACAGTAGGTCAGAAATCCGGTAAAAGCAGTTGTGTGTGTGTGTGCGTGCGTGTGTGTGTGGGGGGGGTGTTGGGCGGGTTTGCTTATCCTGAGTGAGCAAAAGAGAAGAGCAAGTGTGACGTGAATCCATTGATGTTCAGATCCATGTGTTTGAACACTTTAAAGAGGAAGAGTGTGCAGGCCTTTGGTCAAAGGTTGTCTGCGTCTTTCAACACTAGAGTCCAAATTCTCAGAGCTGGATGAGATTTCTTTTTCTTTCTTTCTTTTTTTTTTTGGAAACCACTTAAAGCAAGATGTGGTCAGTATCATTGTTTTCTTCTTTTTACACACACATATACACTGTCTCACACAAGTGAGTACACCCCTCAAAATTTTGTAAATATTTTGTTATATCTTTTCATGGGACAACATCGAAGATATGACACTTTGATACAATGTAAAGAAGTCAGTGTACAGCTTGCTGCCCCCTCTAAGTAACTCAATACACAGCCATTATTGCAACAAAAGTGGGTATATATACATATATATGTGTCTATATCTCTACCTGTCTGCCTGTCTAGACATGTCCATACACATATCTAGATATAGACATATATATATATACATATACAACCCCCCCCCCCCCCCCCCCCCCCCCAGTCTCTGAAATAATAATTTTCATCCTGTTCCATGCCCATATTTAATTTGACACACTACAGGGTTTTGGCTAAGAAGACTGGCTTCAGGCTTAATAGACGTTCTTTTGCATATTTTTGTATTTTTTCCACACTGTTGACGATGTGTTACCTCTCTAGTGTTATCTCTTTCTGAGCAGCTGATACATTTTCGTTCTTGGCTTTACTCATCCGGACATCCTGGCTTCTGAGAAATTTTTTTTTTTCTTTCACCAACGCACCACTACCTTTTTTTGAGGGAGTGGGGAACATGTTGACTGTGATTGGTTGTTGCGACGGCGTTACGCCAAATCTACGTACTGACTGATAGGCCAGATGTGCTGATCGAATTTTAAAATCTTGGTTTATGGTTGTCATCGACAACCGTAAACTATAAACCAGGTGCTTCAAGAGCATGGAGTGTCTGGCCTATTGGTACAGGCCATTCAATCCTTATACAACCACTGCTGGAGCTTGGTCTGCATAAGTTGACATGGAGTTTCGGGCATGTCTCACCAGGAAGAGACCCAGGACACGCTGGAGCGATTATATCTCTCGACCAGCCTGGGAACGTCTTAGTGTCCTCCAGAAAGGCTGGATGAGGTGGCCAGGGAGAGGGAGGTCTGGGCTTCTCTGCTTAGGCTGCTAGCTGTAGCTTACTTACTGCTGCACTTGTTTCATAACTTTAGCAGCGAGCAAGCCAGCTTACCAGCCAGAAGGGTTAAAGAACTTAACTAGCTGACTTGACACAGTATGCTGCTAGTAGGGATAAGCATTGAAGCTAGCAGAGAAGCTAACATTAGCCAGAAGAAAGCAATCTAAATAAAGTTCTCTCCAGATCCGGTGCCCTGCCTGCACCCCCCAAGTCAATATAAGTGACAATTTATTTATTTATTTATTTTTTTTAGTCACTGCCTCTGTTCTAATTGAAGCTAATGTGTTCCTAACCTTTTAATCCAGTCCTTTGACTCGTGAACTGTGTGAAAGGATGGATACTATTTTTGCAGTATGCACTAACCTGTGCCACATTAGAATGCTTAAACTAAAATATGGTTCGTCATGAATCTTAATTCAGTCTGATAGTGCCAGTTGGATAGATGGTGTAGGACGTCCGGCTGTTAAAGCATTAAAAAACTCCTACTTTCTTCAGTGTTCTTTCCACACCAGCTGCACAAACACTCATTAACATCTACCAAGTCAGCATTTGAAGCTGCAGGTGTGTTGGCAGCGTCTGTGTAATTTACCTGAGGGAGTTTTTTGTTCTTGCTTCCAAACACCTCTTTTCTCACTCCATCCATCTCCACTTCTGCTGTTCCTAGTCATTGACAGTGTCACCATCTCGCTCTCTGTCTCTTCTGTTTTAGGCACAGTCCCTTCAGACAGCACAAGACCAAAGACAAACATGAGATCGACCGCATGACGCTCACCATGGTAAGATACATCCACACTACATGAGAGAAGATGCATGGGTGTCTGTGTGTAAACACATCTCAAAGCACACACAGGGGATTGTGTGTGTGTGTGTGTGTGTGTGTGTGTGTGTGTGTGTGTGTGTGTGTGTGTCTCTTTGCTTTACCCTAAGCACCTAGGTTTGGCCTGTTTGGCTTACAGTAATTCCAAATGTGTACACACTTTTTATATATATATATATGCGCACGTACTGTACTGTGAAAAAACAGCCTGAGCAGAATCTGTTGCTAGTCTTTCCTGCACATCTTTGACAGGGTTGTATGTAAGTTTTGGGATCAGCTTTTAGTGTCTTTGCCTGTTGACCTTGCTTTTTTGTAGGTGTGCAGATAGAAATGGGAGCAGTATCCACTGTCACTCTTCCACTGGGAGCAAAGCTTGTAAAATAGCTCACTGTTTACAGGAACACAGCTGGATGAGCGAAAGTAGCCATTAGCTTGATCATTGTTTGCTGTGGGTTCAAACTTGTACACAGATCAAGTCCCTCTAAAACAAAATCATTCCACTGTGTGACTAAATGAAAATGTAACTCTTTTTAATTAGTACCTAATTGACTCAGTTTTGGTTGTTTTGAGTACCACATAATGTACCTGGGGTCGTTGTATGCGACACAAACACAACGACAATGGAGGATGTCGAGTCAGTGGTGTACCTGCTGCTAAGTCTGTTGCTTTGTGTCAGACTCATGGACCGCTGTATTGGTTTGTGTGCGGCCGTTTCCCTCGTTGCCAGGTTTCAAAATCGGCAGTTTTGATTTTCATGAAGTAGTTGCTCTGTTGGAACCTAGGCCGAGCGGGTACTGAAAAAGTACTCGGTACCATGTACTTTGGCACCATACACCATACACCATTTTGGCCAGAATTTTAATAATAATAATAATGTATACTTTATTGATCCCTGTGGGGAAATTCCTCTCTGCATTTAACCCATTCACTCAGTGAAGCAGTGTTGATGTGTTGTATTGAAGAGATAACAACTGAGTTGAAGTAGGGCTGGGATGGATTTAAGTGTAATACTACGTTTGCATTGTGGGTCTATGAAACTCTCCTTAACAAAGCCTTTGAGGAAAACAAAAAGCACACATCCAGAAACAGAATGACACACCCACTGTTAATACACTGCCCCCTGGTGGTGAAAGTTCAACTCTGCACTGGGTAACTGCACCAAGCATCTATAAGGTTTGCTAGATGGGGTTGATGAGGCAACATTGCACAATTAACTATTATTACACAAAGTAGCTTAGAAGGACTGGAGTCTACTCTGAGTGTCTGTCTGAGAAATTTGATGCTGAGCGTGTGGGATGGATGGTGTCTGCTGAGCCCACCCACGACATGTCTGCTTTACCCTCCTCACATCCACACCAGACTCGTGCAAAGGCGACATATCATGTTAGAGTGCAGGCAGGTTCATCGTGACAAAGCACAATGTGAATGTTCACCACAGCCTGACACTCATCTCTCTGCCTGCCAGCTGCAGCAGCTGTCCATCACAGGGGAGTGGAGCCAGAGATCTGGCTCTGTTTGTGTGTTTTGTCAGGACATGAAACAGTTGAATTGTGACGGTGCTCCATCCCTCACATACACTGAGCATGCCTGCTAAACAGTGAAAGTATGATCTTTCATATCATAATAAATCCAGATTAGGATTTTAATCCAGCCACTTAATCTGGTTTTATCCTCTTAATCCTTGTCTGGGTGTGTATCTGTGTTTCAGAAAGGGGCTGGGAGAGGAGGAGGATTGCGATTCATCCATGAACAGACTAAAAATACTGCTTTATATGCCCCAGTGTTTATTAAACGTGATGAATGGTTTCATTACATAAACATGAAGGATGGAGAGCACAGTGAAAAGGCTGAGAGCTGAGCAGCCAAGACAGGAAGAGATGAATGGAGCAGATCTCAGTAGATGGCATGTCTGAACTTTGAAACACCTCCATGAAGCAACTGAGCAAAAAAATCCAAGGGTGGAGGCTAACTTGGGTTGTAGCAGGGGGCTGTATGAAGAGAAATGGGCAGGTGCTAAAACGGCTGTTGACTTATCCCACTTATCAACCCTGTCTGTCCGGTGAAGGGCAAAGAAAAGAGAGTATGAATTACACTCTGCCTTCAGATGAGACTAGAAGAAGAAGAAGGACACTTGAGTCATTGAGCTTTCCAGACTTTTAGAGGAAAATGAAGGGTGGTTAAAAATAAAACTTCAAATTTGAGTTTGCTTTTAAGGGAAGGCTGTGCTATACTGTGGGGAGAAAAAGTGAGGTATAACCGCATGCCACACTTTCTGGATGCTGCTCGGCTCCGTTTTTTTCACCTTTTTGGGGGCAGAACCTGCAGGGACGCGTTTCATGTGTAGAGTCCCAAAAGCTAGTTGGAAGAGATTCTTGGAGCAAAAGACACTAACTCGTCTGCAGGTTTCATTTCAAGCTGAACTTTGTCTGGTGTTAAACATCAACTGATACAGCTATTACAAATATTGTGAATGTAGGAAAAGCCTTTTAGTATTCACATCATTTCATTAGTTTGTTTTACTGAACTCTTCTAACAACTGTAACTGCCTAAAGTTCTGAAAGTTCATTTTTGGTGATTTTAATTGGTAAATGTTCTGTATTTGTATAGCGCTTTTCTAGTCCCTAAGGACCCCAAAGCGCTTTACACGTCCAGTCATCCACCCATACATAGTTTAACCAAATTGACACAACCAGTGCAGATGTACACGTAGTTAAGATACTGCAGAATTATCAGCAGCACGTATTAAAAGATGTGAGAGAATGGAGTCGTGATCATGATGAGTACATGCAAACTTCTGACCACAGCTGTATAATTGCTGATCTAGTTGTTAACACATTTGCCCTGCACACAAAAAAGGCTTCTTTGTTTCTGGGAGCAGACCCAGCCTCGGGGGGTCACTACTGAGTATACTCCTACTGCCTAGATTGTTTTTTGTTTTTTTTTTGGTTTTTTTTGTTGTTGTTGTTGAAAAGTTTGTGAAGGTGGACCATAACAGCTGTTACTTTGGTGACTGGTGTTTAACTTTTGTTTTTAGTGGCCTCAGCTGTAATGGTATATACACTTATTCCATTTTTATTTACTCTTTTCAAAGAAACCTTAAGAACTCTTTCACCTCTTTATCAGTCATCAGCTGAACATGTAGTCAGTGCAAACGTAACATAAAAATATTACATCAGTAAGATCAGTGAGGTGAAAAGGTACTGCTTCAGTAAGTTGTACTTTTTTCATAATGCCTTATTGATATGTATTGGCTGTACCAATTACTCTGACCATTCTATCTACACGTACTCTGTCCTCCATAGATGCAGAGGTGCTGGCCCTGAGTTTGTTGCTTTTATATCAGCTATCTAAGCCTGTCTGTAATCAGAGGAGTTTGGATGTTATTTTATTTTTAAGCAAAGTGTTCACTGCAAAGTTCACTACTCAGTTCAAACATCTCACTCTCATTCCCTCCTCTTCCCTTCCTTCCTCCCTTCCTTCTTTCCTTCCTCTCTGTTACACCCGCAGAATGTGGAGCTGCCAGACTCTTTCACTGCAGAGCTCAAAGATCTTCTGGAGGGGCTGCTGCAGAGAGATGTATCCAAGAGGCTCGGCTGCCAGGGCCGTGGGTATGATATGCACGCACCGCACACACTTATTTTCATATTTTAGTGAGGACCTCTAAGGGTACGTTCACACTGCAGGCGAAAGCACATCAAATCCAACTTTTTTGACCCATATCCGATCATGGTATGACAGTGTGAACAGCACAAATCCGATATTTTCAAATCCGACCTGGGTCACTTTTGTATGTGGTACTGAATCCGATACATATCTGATGTTTTAGTGTGTGACGTCTTCTTTTGCACATACGAGCCGCTTTGAGGGTTCACACTAGAGCGCGTTTGCTGTCACATTTCATTTGTAGTGTGAACAAGCAGACAAAAAAATTGGATTTGATCAAAAAATCAGAATTGAGCATTAAGATCTGCAGTGTGAGCGTAACCTAATTGACATAATGCCGCTTACCCTAGCCAATAAAAATGAATGCCTAAACCTAACCATAAACTAATTGTAACTAAAACCACATTTTGAGCCTCAAAAAGGCCTTCAGACACATGGGGATGGGCACTTTGTCCCCATAAGTGACTGTTGGTCACCACAAGTACACACAGGCTAAATTTCACATTAACCTCTGTCATGTATCAGTGTTTACATACACAGGCATGCAGATGAATACATCAGTTAGACAAATTTTGCTAAATGTGCTCATTAAGTCTGATAACACTGGGTGGTGTAGTTTGCAGTCCGCTGGAGACAAATGGTGGTGGACATGAAGTGGACTAATAGAAGCTGAGTTCATAACTAATTTGATCATTGCTGTCATTTTGCATCAGCTTATAATTAAAGCCAAGGGATGGATCTTTGTCTGCTTGGGGTTAAATGGCAGAATTGTGTGCGTTTGTCAGAGGGCTGTATTATGGCAAACAGTGCCACCTAGTGTGGATATGAGAAATAACACTGTTTTGTGTGTGTGTGTGTGTGCGTGTGTGTGTGTGTGTGTGTGTGTGTGTGTGTGTGTGTGTGTGTGTGTGTGCACGCAGAGCCTCTGAGGTGAAGGAGCATCAGTTTTTCAAAGGCATTGACTGGCAGCAAGTTTACCTCCAGAAGGTAAGTGAGGTTCACTTCTGTTGTGAATCTGCTTTATTCTTTGTTCTCTCAGGATTTCTTGCCTGGAAGCTTATAAGTCTGGTTTCCATGATGAAGCTAATTAATGTACAGTGTTTGATCAGACAGCGATCACAAGGTATCCAACTCTGATCTATACTATTATAATGCAGGAGAGGTCATCAGCAGGTCTTCAGAGCTATGCTGACAAAAGCTGCAGTAGCTGCTGGTTATGTACATTTATAATTGTTGCTGTCATGATTAGCAAAGAAAAAAAAACTGACAAGTTGAGCCCACTTTGAATATGACATTATATCCACAAGTCTGATACTGATACTCAGTATCAGATGAGGCACAACTATTCATGCGATAAATTAATGAGTTTTGTGAGGTTCTTCAACAGCAGAAGAGTCTAGCTCAGGGGTGGGCAATCTCAGTCCACGAGGGCCGGTGTCCCTGCAGGTTTTAGATGTGTCCTCGAACCAACACAGCTGATTTAAATGGCTAAATTAGCTCCTCAACATGTCCTGAAGTTCTCCAGAGGCCTGGTAATGAACTAATGTGATTCAGGTGTGTTGACCCAAGGTGAGATCTAAAACCTGCAGGGACACCGGCCCTCGTGGACTGAGATTGCCCACCCCTGGTCTAGCTGATTCTTGCCATAGTAATGAGTCTGTGACGTCTGTTTCTGTCTATCAGCCTCACATCTCTACAGTAATTATTTCATTCACAGCCTTACAGCAGGTTTTACTCGCCTCACCTGTTGACGAGTCATATTGTCTCCAAGGCCACAAACTTATCTGTTTTTGCCCCCAGTTCACATACTATAACTGGCCACATTAATTGTTGCTCTGCTTTTGCCATCCAGTTCACTAAAAAACTACGACTTATTGGCATCCATTGCTGGGCCAATGTTTACTTAGGAGTTAGCAGTTAGCAGGCAGTGCTAACTTCAGTGGGTAGGCTTTCAAATCAGTGTGAACAACCAGACCAAAAAAAAAAAGTGGATTTGATCAAAAAATTGGAATTGAGCATTAAGACCTGCAGTGTGACCTTAGCCTTAGTGACCCTTTGACTTAGGGTCAAAGAGCAGAGTCTTTGTTAGGGTTAATATATCATTCAAACTGAAAGCCACATAAAATCTTGGAGTTTTCCTCCAATCAGGTAAACTAATGGAGGCTAACTAACTGACTAACTCTGAATTGGACTACATTAGTCCATGCCAATTACTGTTGCTATGGTTACCTTGAGGGAAGAACTACTACAGGACTGTTGCTTTGCTAACACTCCTGTTTTGCTTTTATCGTCCTCTCACTTGTTACACGTTTTGCCTCATCTTCTGAAATCCATGTGTCTGTTCTCCCCCTCTTCCTCTGTCCAGTACTCTCCTCCTTTAATCCCTCCAAGGGGAGAGGTGAATGCTGCAGATGCTTTTGACATTGGATCTTTTGATGAAGAGGACACCAAGGGCATCAAGGTAAAACAATCTTACACTTCCATCTCCTCTGTTTATTTTAATTCAATTTAGTTTTATTTATATAGCACCAAACCACAACAACAGTCACCTCAAGGTGTTTAATATTGTAAGGTAGACCCTACAATAATACATACAGAGAAAAACCCAACAATTATATGACTCCCTATGAACAAGCACTTTTGCAACAGTGTGAAGGAAAAACTTTTAACAGGAAGAAATCTCCAGCAGAACTAGGCTGAGGGAGGGGCGGCCATCTGCTCAACCGGTTGGGGAGAGAGAAGGAAGACAGAGATTAATAACAAGTAATGATTCTATGCAGAGGGGTCTATTAACACATGAGTGAGTGAGAAAGGTGACTGAAGAGGAAATACTCAATGCACCATGGGAATTCCCCAGCAGCCTACACTTATTGCAGCATAACAAAGGGAAGTTTAAGGGTCACCTAATCCAGCCAAAAGGAAGTTTTTATGCCTAATCCTAAAAGCAGAGATAGTGTCTGTCTCCCAAATCGAAACTGGAAGCTGGTTCCATAGAAGAAGGACCTGGAAACTGAAGGGTCTGCCTCCAATTCTACTTTTAAATACTCTAGGAACCACAAGTAAGCCTGCAGTGCGAGAGTGAAGTGCTTCTCAGGGAGTTTTTAGGACATCCTGATAATAACGAATTACAGTCGTCCAGCCTAGAAGTAATAAATGCATGAACTAGTTTTTCAGCGTCACTCTGAGACAGGATATTTCTAATTGTAGAGATGTTGCGCAATTTCTAATTGGTCTTGTCTTGTAGCACCTTGGTTCCTGGAGGAACGTTGTTTCGCCTCACTGTGTATTTTTAAACTGTATATGGTTGAAGTGACAATAAAGTTGAACTTGAACTTGAAATGAAAGAAAAGCAGTCCTATATATTTGCTTTATATGTGCACTGAAGGACATATCCTGGTCAAAAATGATTCCAAGGTTCCTCACAGTGTTACTGGAGGCCAAGGTAATGCCATCAGAGTAAGAATCTGGTTAGATACCATATTTCCAGGAATTTTAGGGCTGAGTACAGTAACCTCAGTTTTATTGGAATATAGAAGCAGAAAATTAGAGGTCGTCCAGGTATTTATGTCTTTAAGACATTTCTGCAGTTTAACTAATTGGTGTGTGTTATCTTTCTTAATGGATGGATAAAGTTGGGTGTTATCTTCATAGCAGTGAATATGTATGCTATGCCTTCTGATGATAATGCCTGAGGGAAGCTAGTTAACGTTACAGGGATGGTTGGCTCAACAGTGCTCTGACTTTTTGCCAGCCCGGCTACAGTGCTGAAGAGAAACCTGGGGTTGTTCTTATTTTCTTCAGTGTTCAATAGGGCTGCTCAATTAATCGAATTTTAATCACGATTACGATCTGGGCTTTCAACGATCATTAAAAATGACTGAGCCGATTATTAGCCCCTCCCTCGTGCTTTACTCTCGCGCTGCTCCGTGTGGCAAATCCAGCACACCTCTCTGCATTTCGAACACGTTTCACAACAATTAAGAACAGCCAGTGTTGCCAACTTAGCGACTTTGTCGCTATATTTAGCGAGTTTTCAGACCCCCTTAGCGACTTTTTTTTCCTAAAAAGCGACTAGCGACAAATCTGGCGACTTTTTCTGGTATTATTGGAGACTTATTTATGACGACTTTTTGACGTGAAAACGCGTATCGCTCTTACTCTCAACAAGCAGCGGGTGCTGCCGTGGGCACCTCACCCGTGCCAAAGCTCTCCCAGGCGGAGGATAGTCCTCCCCCGCTGTTATCAGGGCAGGAGATGTTCACACCTATGCGTCCAAAGGGCAAATGAATCGCGCATGAGTGAAGCCGCTGCTCCCGCACTGACTGTAACGCAGTCAATTCTTCTTTTACTGTTATGCTGTTTTGTGGATCACAAGGTTTAAAACTACTTATAAACAAACACTCTCACACACAAAGTAACTCCACCAGAGCGCCAATTTCGGGTCACTTTTGCCAGTCCAGGCCCGGATAAAGGAGCAGGGTTGGAACTGTGACATTAAAAAACAATAATTGCTAAAAGAAATTTAATTTGTAGTTCTAAATAAATTCTAACTGCATTTAGGACGTTTTTACTCACTTTATGTCTCTTCCACGATGTTATTTCTCTCTCCAACAACGTAGGTTACAATTACATTAGCATGACCAATTATACAAATTAGGCGATGACGTCATTTGGCGACTTCTAGCGACTTTTAGGACAGCCAATAGCGATTTTCCTTACTGAGGAGTTGGCAACACGGAGAGCAGCGGTCCCCAACCTTTTTTGCGCCACGGACCGGTTTATGCCCGACAATATTTTCATGGACCGGCCTTTAAGGTGTCGCGGATAAATACAACAAAATAAAACTAGTACTGGTACCGAAAAAAAGAAAATTTATTCATAACACACGTGAAAAGACCAAGGAAAACTGAGTAAACGATAACAAAATAACGCTGAAAACCGATAAAAACCCTGAAAACCATACATTTTACACCTGAGCCTCAACTCTCGCGGCCCGGTACCAAACGACTCACGGACCGGTAACGGTCCGAGGCCCGGGGGTTGGGGACCGCTGATTAAGAGTTAAGTAAGTAAGTAAAGTAAAATTTTATTTATATAGCACATTTCTAGATAAGGGATCACAAAGTGCTTTACAAGGTATAGACACAGATTAAAAAGACGAAGTACAATCAAAAGTTAACAAAATGCAATTTTAAAAAGATGTGTTTTTAGCTGTTTTTTAAAAGTAATCAGTGAATCAGCAGATCTTAAGTTCTGAGGAAGAGAATTCCACAGTCTGGCGGCCACAGTAGCAAAAGCTCGATCACCCCTAGTTTTCAGTCTCGTATACTTAATAACAAGTAGGCCCTGACCACAAGACCTCAGAGACCTACTAGGGGCATAGGGCTGTAAGAGTTCAATGATGTATGATGGTGCTTGTTCTTGAAGAGCCTTAAATGTGAGAACCAGAATCTTAAAGTGGACTCTGAATTCGACAGGGAGCCAGTGTAACTGTATAAGCAGCGGTGTTATATGTGAGTATTTCGATGTTTTCGTCAGAAGCCTTGCTGCAGCATTTTGGACAGTCTGCAGACGCTCCAGGGAACTCTTGTTTAGACATGTAAACAGTGAATTGCAATAGTCCAGTCGTGAGGAAATAAAAGCATGAATGACAATCTCCAGTTCAGTATGAGCTATTATGGGGCTCAATTTAGAAATATTTCTTAAATGATAAAAGCAAGACCGAACCAGAGATTTGACGTGAGTATCCAATGTAAGAGCAGGATCGAAGGTTATCCCTAGGTTCCTGATAGATGGTTTCACAAATGTTGAAAGGGGACCAAGAGCATTCATTATGCTGGGTACATGTCTGTCTGGAGCACATAACAGGACTTCAGTTTTATTTTCATTTAGTTGGAGGAAATTGTCGGCCATCCAACCTTTGATGGTTTCCAAACACACATTTAAAATCCGCAGTTTAGAAGCATCTTCAGGTTTAAAAGATGGACCCGAGGGAAGCTCGGAAAGCTAAGCAGAAGTTATTTGGAGAGGAGAGTGACTGCCGTTGGTTGAAAAGAGAGGTAAAAAAAAAACCCTTCAATGGTGTGGAAACATTATGGGTTCGAGGAGTCAGACGTGGATCAAGTAGACATAGTGTGTAAACTTTGCTACGGTGTCGTAGCTGCACCACAGAGCAACACTGCAAAGTTCACTAAACAGATGTTTACATTTTTCATTTATTTTTTATATTGCAAACATTTGCACTGTTATCAGTATTTGCACACTATTTTATGACAATCTTTAAAGTCATTATTCAATACATTGTTATTGTTAAATAAATATCGTCAAATAATCGAGATCTCAATTTCAGTGAAAATAATCGTGATTATTATTTTTGCCATAATCGAGCAGCCCTAGTGTTCAATAGTAAGATGTTCTAGCTTCACTTTTTTTTTTCTTTTTTTTTTCTTTTTTTATAAAGCAGAAAACTATTTTTCCAGGTTAAATTATGATCTTCTAAATTTGTGATAGGGCATTTCCTCTCAGCTTACGAGTTATCTGCTTTTAGGGTGAATGTTTGAGTGTTATCCCAGGGAGTCAAGTACTTCTGATTTGAGGCTCTATTTTTCACAGGAGCTACAGTATCCAGTGCCATACTCACTCATATAGTGAGGAGGTAAAATTATTAACAAGATAATCGACCTCTGTCGGAGTAGTGTTCAGATAGCTGCTCTGCTCTGTGCTGGTACAGGGCATTGAAGATGATAACAGCACATGAATTATATTCTTAAACTTAGGTAGGTCTTTCAGAAAGACATTTACTGTGATGAAATCTACTCCACACTGCTGTGTAATCGAAGCCAATTGAGTCTAATAACAGATTAAATGCCATGTTGAGGCTGTCATTTTTAGCATCTACATGGATGTTAAAATCACCCACAATAATTATTTTATCTGAGCTGCGCACTAAATCATATAAGAAGTCTGAGAAATCAGACAGCTTCACTGTGTCCTACCCACTGGCTTTTATTTTGTTTTTTTCCCCATTTCAGTAATTGCGTTATTAGTGGATAATCCACTTGCTGCTGTTCTTAAAGTGCAGTCACAGTTTACCAGCCATCCACACGTTACATGTTACACCCTGTACTCAGAGCAGCTTCAGCTTTACTTTGTTAGATTACATTTTGTGACAGTAGTCCTCGTTCTGCAATGAAAACGTTCTGCCAGTGCACCCAAACAGCAGAACCAAACAATGACTGCTGTTTGTCACATGTACTTGTTTATTAAAATGTTGGCAGAGGAGTGCCTTATAAATTTCGCACACATGTTCTTCCTTTAACACACAGACATGTAATAAATCTGTGGAAAACACTGCTTTATTTGTTAAGCTAGGTAGGCTTTTAACCATAATCTCACAGACATTAGATGTTCTTTGTCCCATGATGTTTATGTTTCAATTCCCTTCATGTTAGATTACCAGAGATGTGACACCATGTGTGCAGTGGGCTGCTGTGTTCAGCGATGTGCTGGTTTCTAGTCATACAAAGTGTGGTGCAGAGAGAGTCAGACAGCAGCTGTATTTTTCTGTAACGTGGAAAGTTCACCAGGGCAAAGAAGAGCTGATCAGAATGAAACTTCTTACTAAAATTACTAAATATTTTTCCAGGAAATGAAATTCCCAAGAGCTGTAGTGCATGTTCACAGCAGGGCTGCAGCCCGAGAGGTTTAAATAAATTAGCCACTTGATACAGCTCAGTGGCATCTCTGCTTCCTGATTTGTCAGACACGCCAGCCTGCTTGCAGCTGCAGGTTTTTAAACATGCAGGCTTAGAATACTCCATCTTATGCAGGCTTATTTAAGTATACTTATTAAAGCATACTTAAATAAGCATAGACTGGTGGTAACTTGGACATGAACTAATTAGATTTTTGTGCGCCAGAGTTAAAGGTCAAGGGGAATCTTACTTAACAAGCACATTAATTATCGCTTTTTTCCACAAATGTCCAAGTCATTATATTTTGTGTTGAGTGTGTGTCAACTTAGAGTGTGATGTCATGTTGTGCAAAAGCATGTTTCTAGCCATAATTCATCACCGTATCTCAGGAGTGGAAGGTGAAAAAGATGTTCAGTGATCTCTCAACCATGATTTCAGACTGTGGTGGAAGAAAGCACATAGAGAAAGTGAGTTTGTAGAAAGGGTTCATAGAAAGCTGCTGTATAACATTAGCACCAGTCTCCTGGTTGCTCTGCAGCAGCAGTTTCCTCTTTCATTAACATTAATGTTGCTGCAGTTAACATTTATTTGTTCTCTGTTGCTCCAGCGCACAGAAATGAAACACAGGAGCGTTTGTTTGCATTTCCCAGATGGAGTTGGTCTTTAACGGGGGACTAATCATCATCATCATCATCGTTTATTTATATAGCACTTTAAAAACACACAAGGCTGACCAAAGTGCTGAACAATAGAAACACGATAGATACCATAAGAATAATAAATACGATAAAATAATAAACATAGCGAAAACAATAAAATATAAGTAAATACAAGTCAGTCAACCACTGAATCAAAAGCCAGTGAATAAAAATGCGTTTTCAATCTGGATTTATAAACCAGCACTGATGTAGATTGCCTAATGTGAAGAGGAAGATTATTCCAAAGCTTAGGAGCCACAATAGACTAATATTCAAAACAACTGCCAGATAGTAAAGGTTGGAGCATTAACACACCAAGGAAGGTGTGTAGCCCCAGTCCACCCTGGTGTGAGCAGATAGATTACTGCAGTATGATTGATTTAAATAGGTTAGAGATATTCTGTAACACAATACAGTTGTACAGACTTAAGCCTCCAGGATCTCCGACATGGTAGGATTTATTGCAGGCCATTTATATTAGACTGCTTAGTATTGGCTGTGTATCAAATGATCTGCCAGCAGAATGTAGATAAGTAAGAAATCCATTTCTAAAGACTTCATTTTAGTAAAAAAACAAAGAAGAAAATGTCAGATCCCAGCAGATTTAAGACACCTGTTTGGCATTGGACATGTGGCAGTAGGTGGAATATTTTACTATCGATGATGTAATGTTTCCAGATGTTGTTGCAAAGAACAGTGAACTAGACTATTTAAAGGACTGTTTAAGCATTTTGGAAAGCTGATTTTTATTTATTTTTTTTGTCCCCAGACAGAAAGCTAGGCCTCAGATTTCCCTAAGAGCAGGAGGAAAGATTTAAAGCACAATACTCTGAGACAGAATAGGGCTTAGCTTACGGTGACCATGTGCTGTAAAACACAGCACAATGTCAGAAAAGGCAGCAGCATTTAGGGCCAGTGTTTGGTTCATTGTTTTTTCCTGTGAGTGGATGTTTCACACGGTCGGGTCTGTCTCTGGTGACAGGTCAGTGTCATTTCCTCTTTCTGTGCTGCTCTTCCATTCGAAGAGGAAAGTCTGAAATCCGGAGTAGATTTCCAACTTGGAGAGTCAGAGAAGAATTGACCTCACAGCCCAAGATGGCTGCAGTTCATGTAAACATGAGTAGAAGCCTAAAACTCGTCATTTGTATTGCTGCTGTTGTGCAAACTTAACCAGGCGCCATCATTTGTACTTATATTAGAGCTATTTCTTATATTTTGTAAACTTTGCAACATATTATATTATTTAATTTAGCTCAGTCTGTTACTGCTATTCTCTTGGCGCAACTGTAACCACATAATTTCCTTAGGGATTATTAAAGGATTCTGATCACGAACGGACTGTAGCTGCAGTTTTAAGAGGAGCAGACAGGAATTGTGTATTATTGCTACATATGGATGACTGGCTCAACCTTGCTAGAGGGCCAAAAATAAAGGCAACTTTACTATTGAATGCCTTCAACTCAACTTGACAGAAGGCTGAAATCATAAAGGCACATTTTAACATCAGCTCCAAACATCATCAAACAAAAACTGAAGACTTATATTTTTTTTGATTCGATGTTTTGCACCTCAAGGCCGCTGTAGGAATTTGTCACTTAGGCTCTACGTCTTGGTATAAGCATATGTATAACTAAACATGCTGCACTCTGTCTGTGTTTGTGCCTGCGTGTGTGACTTAGCTGCTGGACAGTGACCAGGAGCTCTACAAGAACTTTCCTCTGGTCATCTCAGAGCGCTGGCAGCAGGAGGTGGCAGAGACTGTCTACGAAGCTGTCAACTTGGACACCGATAAGAATGAGGCCCGCAAGAGGGCTAAGAACAAGCAGCTGGGCCACGAGGAGGGTAATGATGATAACGGCCAAATCCGCACACAGCCCAGTACAGATATCCTGTCAGTACACCTCCTGACTGTGTGTCCCTTTGTGCAGACTATGCCTTGGGGAAGGACTGCATTATGCATGGCTACATGCTGAAGCTCGGGAACCCGTTCCTCACTCAGTGGCAGCGCCGATACTTCTATCTGTTCCCCAACCGTGTGGAGTGGAGGGGAGAGGGCGACACTCGGGTGAGTCTGCCTCACAGCATACACTTTAAATTCACTGCACGTTTGTACGTCATGTGACCGCCTATCATGGGCTGAGGGCTTTCGGCTTGTTCATCATTTGGTCAGTGTGTCTGTCTGTCTGTGCTCATTCCACTCTGAAGGAGAGGTGGCTGAAACCTCTGAAAAAGCAGAGAGACTGGGTGAGTGTTACCACCAGGCTCAGGTCCCTGCTGTGTCCTCAGCACCCCTGCTGTTTAGAGTTGTAGTCTGCCTCCCCGCTTGAAAGTTGGTAGTCAGTCAACTTCAGTTTTTACTCTTTGTCGATCTGGTTTTATGGTACTGCAAACGTGTCCGATCACGTGCACAATTCTAGGTGGACCACCCACCCCAAACCTGCTCCCATGCATTTCTCCACAGTCTGGACTGCACGTCACTGGAAGCAGATTATGGAAATGTCTGCTCGGTGTTGATTGGTTTACAAGTGGGCAGGGAGCAACAGGAGAGGTCACTGGGAACAGGAGAATAAGAAGAAAATTTGAAAAAACGTAAAGATCAGAACATAAAGCATTAAATGCACAGAGTGTGGCTGCAGTGTTTAACACTCAAATTCACTTCAGCTCTTTGTATGTTTGCTCTCCTCCGCGGCCGACGGACCACCAACAGCACAAGCAAGAGTAGCTCGCTGCCACCGTCTGACAACAAAGCTCACTGCAGGCCTCAGACCATCTCAGACTGCAGCTATTAGCCTAACAACACAAGTGAAGGAGCACTTGCACGGTCTTGATTGTGTTAGTGTTTCCATGAAGTACACTGCTTACTTGTGTGTAAGTGTAATGTGTGCACTGAACTATACTTTCATCAAAACTAAAGGGAAAACCCAGCTAGGCTCTATCTGAGAGACTTTAAAATAAACAAACAAACAAAAAAAAACCACACACACACTATTTGTGCTTACACTGGTGTGTTTTACATGTTAATTACCATGTGGTCATATCTCGGTGTTTTATACACAGAGCCACCTGGTAGAAACACATATGATCCTGGGACTTTTCCCCTCCTGGATGCTCTCTATTTGTTATGCTGAGGGTTTTTTGAGGCGAACATGTTTATCCAACACACCCATTTTGGTAGTTGCAGTGGTCTCCCTCCAGGAATCTGCTGACATTTGTGAGTCCTTGCATTGAGACTGTTGTTCGTTGCCTCACTTAAAAAATTGTGGGGGAAAAGTAATTCGTAATGCTTAGGAGGACTTGATGGTAGGTGTGGATTTAGAAAAAAAAAATTTCCAATTCAAATTAATTTTAGCTTGAATAACGCAATATCGATTCAGTAAATCCTGAATTGATTTTTAAACATAAATATATAAATATATCCAAACTATGCTTCACATGTGATAAACATCGTCATGAATTCCCTCTTACTTTTGCCGCTTTGTTTCCACCATGCACAGCCCCCCCCTCAAGTGTACTTACATTTCAAGTCTCAGTTTTCTGCATTATTCACTTACTTATTACGCACCAGTCTACCATTGTGCGTTTTATCCTCATTTAGTTTGGCACAGAGACATCTGCTGTGAAGCTTACACTCTGATGAAGTCTCACAAGTGTCAGCTTTGTTTTTATGCATAGATATAAAAATATGGATATGTACTGATCACCGATAAATGATCAGAATTATAGTATTTCTGACTGTGTGAATCAAAATTGAATTGAATCGAATCGAATCAGGACCTTCGGAATCGAATTGATTATAGAAATCAGTGACAATACCCAGCCCTACTCCATGGCACAGAACAGGGCAGTCACACCAGCTGCGGCTGTGATGCATCGACGTGTAGTAGGGTTTCAGAAGGGTTTGCAGTACCAGCGTAGCTACAGCAGAAATTTAACACATAAGTCTAAATTCTCCATTACTCTTCTTCATGAGTTCCTCCGTGACTGTCCTAACACTCCCTGAAATCCTCTGTGCCAGTGCTTTTTAGTGCTGTAGGGGTAAGGTGTACATCTCTGCAGCAGCTGTGAGCCAGAGCCAGAAGTCTTGTTGGTGAAATCCATCTGAACACTTTGTGATCACTCAATTATCTTTGCAGCAAAACCTGCTGACGATGGAGCAGATCGTAACCGTGGAAGAAACGCAGATTAAAGACAAGAAGTGTATCCTGCTGCGCATCAAAGGAGGGAAACAGTTTGTGCTGCAGTGTGAAGTACGTCCTCTGGCTGTTGTATGCTTTAGTGCTGTAGAGGAGATGAATGAAACAAGCTGATGTCTTTTTTTTTTTTGTGTATGTGCGCAGAGTGACCCAGAGTTTGTGCAGTGGAAGAAAGAGCTGACTGAGGCGTTCACGGAGGCCCAGAAACTTCTGCGTCGCGCTCCTAAAGTCATCGGGAAAGGCCGTGCTGGAGTAGTGGAGCTTTCCAAGCCCCCCCTCACACACCGCAATAGCAATGGCCTGTGAATACACAAGAGCACGCATATACATAAAAACACATGCACTCACATTGACAGACACACACACACACACACACACACTGCATCCCACCTCCCACCCCCTCATCAGCTGCAAGACACCTGCCCACATCACCTCAGTGTGTGTGTGTGTGTGTGTGTGTGTGTGTGTGTGTGTGTGTGTGCGTGCGCGTGGTGCTGATGGCGCGCACACAATGACGACCAATCAAGAGTGATATAGTGATTTTTTTTTTTGATTTTTTTTTTTTTGGGGGGGGGTAAATGTGTGTGCGTTCTGGGACCCTGCCAGTCAGTAAGAGGAAGAAAGGATTTTGAACCATTGGACATTTGAAGAATCCCCGCATGAACTTCACAAGGACTAACGGCTGCTCCTCTCTCTGTTTGCCCCTCCTCAACCACCTCCCACACCACACACCTCGCTGTTGAAATCACATTAATCAGGAAGTGTCCTCCCACTCTGTGTGCTCTCAGCAGCCTGATGGACTCCTCCACAGAGCTGATGCTCAGGTCCAGAAGAGACCAGGCTACCACAGAATGTAGAAAACAAAGGCTGGTTGTCCTCATCCATCCCTCTGAAACATTCCTCCCTCTGTTACTGAAGTGCAAAAAGTGCCAACATTAATATTTTACTTGAGTCACCTGAGCGCCCAGGAGGATCCGCTCTGCTGGCAGATGGCGCGCCATCCCAACCTCCCGGACCCTCACAGTGTATGTGTGGAAGGCTGTTGATCATTCCAGCGCAGGTACAGGAAGCTTCACATTGGCTCTAGTCACCACAGAGACTGAGATTCCATTGGCTGACAAACAGCAGCTGGTTGCTATGGTAGCCATGAAGATTGGTGTACATGTACTGGTAACCATGGACAACACTGTAACTATAGAGGAGCAGGAGGGAGGCAAAGACTATAAAGACAATATAAGCACCCTTTTGTCTGCGCACCGCTGCTTTACTTCAGTGTGTTAGCTTTATCGCAACTCCTCTGTCTGCCTTTACAGGATTTTGTTGGTGTGGGGTCTTTCAGAGGTGGCAAGAGAAGGGCTCTGAAAGAGCTACAGAGCTGCATTACCTCAGTTGGACTGTGCCAGTATGAGTACATCAGAATGTAAGAACCTGTTCCCAGGCAAAGCACAAGAATCAGCAGTCTGTTCCCGCTCACACATTGTCCATGCAGGGCAACAGCTTGGAGCAGTCAGCTGTTGTGGGCAGACTGTGTGTAGGGAGGAGGATGAAGACAATAAGCTGAAGCTGATTAAAGGAAAAATCCACCCTCAAATACCCCAGTTAGATGCATAGATCTTCTATATGAGCTTTCATGTTCATGCTATTTCAGGCTCTTTTTTTTTTTTTCTTTTTCTTTTTTTTTTTTTTTTGGTTTTTAAGTGGTTGAAAT